>NC_092339.1:291015000-291690000 GCF_046630445.1 Rutidosis leptorrhynchoides | reverse complement strand
GATCAAAATATTTTCTCGTTCAAGCTCGAGTTTAGATATCATTGAATTCCATGAGTTTGAATTCTCAATCTTTAAGGTCAATCTCAAGGATTGAGTAATATCAGGCTTAAAAGCTGATTTTTGATCTTTAAGGAGATTATCCTTTCTGGGGATCTGATTCATTAGTCTTATCAAGCTAATTTGCACGGTGCCCCCCCCATTGTACGAGATAAATCCTTCTCATGGTTAGGATAAATATGACCACTTGGCGACCCTGTTTGATGCTGAGGTCCGTGGATTTCCTGCTGATTTTAGAGATGACTTTTCTAGATTTTTCGTCAACCTACAGCTGGTCTGGACGACAACTTCATGACCTAAATCAAGAAGCGCGTTTCTTTTTCGGAAGACTTTACTTCCTTTTAATGATGGAATTGATTCATCGTGTAGATCCATCTTTTCTTTTCTTTCATTTGGTAAAACAGTTTAGTTTAGTCCAAAGCAAAAGTATTTTTAGTTATTTGTTACAGATATATGTGACATATGTTTAAGATAACTTGGTAAATTTTCCCACACTTGGCTTTTATTTTCCTTTTTATCGTCCTCTATTCCATTTTAAATGAATTTTAACATTTTAGTTTGTTTCTCAATTTATGTCCTTTCCGAGGTAACAATAATTTCGGTGTTAACACCTAGTTTTATCGTTCATAAATATGTATAAACATGATTTTGAGTTCATTTAATTGAAAATTTTGAAAAATTTTACTAGAATTGGGTAATCAGTATATAAGACTAGGGCTGTTCTTTTTTATCAGAGAGCACTAGATTCTAATACAACTACTGCTTTACTAGTATTTTTAATGGTAACCAAGTGTTTAAGATAAAAATTTTAAAATCCGAAAGAATTTAACCCCTTCCCACACTTAAGATCTTGCAATGCCCTCATTTGCAAGAAATCAGTAACAATTTAAATTATTGAGGGTGATTTGTGTGAAAATGATTAAATTTTTACCAAATTTTCCAAATATATTGGCGTTTGTTTGCTGAATGATAAATGGTGCACATCATTTGTTCATTCCGTCTTGTTGTTATTTCACATATATTTTGCATCTTGTCGTCAAAATTAGTTGCTTTTGCTGAACTTAATGCCAGTCTTTGAAAATGCGCTGTTTTACCCTGTTGTGTACATAAGATAAACTGCAAACATATATATATATTTTTGAAGTTTGGTATATTACCCCACATTCAAAAATTATTAAAATCTAAGAATAAAAGTTAGATAATTATAAAAATGATTACAATATTAACAAAAGTATTAAACGTATCAATAATTACAAATTACAAAATAAATAAAACTAAGTATACTAGGGATGATACTGGTACCAATAGGGGTTCCAGGCATAACCATAGGTGCTATAGAATGCTTCGGCAGGGTTATACGTAGGATATGGTGGCTGCATCTCTATAGACCAGGGAGGGAATATGGGTTTTGGTGTAGGAATATAGTTTCTACCTATATGTTGGCAATGAGCTATGATTTGGTTCTGATGAACTTGCCAATCTTCAAATGCTCTCTGTCTAGCATTTTCGTATTCCTGAGAAGCTATAAACCTTTGCATTTCTTGCATCTCATTCCCCCCTCCTACATTACCTTGCTGTTGGTTTCTCTCCACCTGTGGATGTCTACCATGGTATCGTACTGCGGCGTTATTTCGCCTCTTCAAAACTTTCGCACCATGGTATACATTTAAACCTATAGTATCGCGGGGTTCTGGTTCTTCTACTAATAATCCCCCCGACTTATATCCACACCGAGATATTCACCAATCAAAGTAATAAAAATACCACCTCCTATTATGCTATGCGGTCGCATCCCCCGAACCATAGCTGATAAATAATAACCCACACAATATGGTATACTTACAGCGCTTTGTGGGTCTCGAATACACATATGGTAAAACAAATCCTGTTCATTTACTTTTTCCTTGTTCTTACCCCTTTGTGTAATCGAATTAGCTAAAAACCTATGTATCACTCTTAATTCGGCTCTATCTATATCCAAATAAGAGTAATTTCCCCCTTTGAAACGGTGATGGCTTGTCATTTGACTCCACACACCGTGTGTATCAAAATTTTCATCTATCTTTCTACCGTTTAGTATCAACCCTCTACAATCAGCGGATGCTAACTCCTCAGGCGTATATATACGTAAAGCCTGAGCCATGTCCAGTAAAGACATGTGGCGCATCGAACCGCCTAACAAAAATCTAATAAAAGAACGATCGGTTAAACTAGCTACCCGATCATTCAACTCTATACTACATAACAATTCTTCACACCAAACTTTATATACAGGTCTACGCATGGTGAATAAACGTACCCAGTCATTAAAAGTAGAATTACCATACCTCTGTACAAGTAATTCCCTAATTGGCCCGGCCAATTCTACAGCTTCTAAGGGTCCCCATTCTATGACCCTCGGTACCTCAACAACCTTAGAATGAAGAGTATGCAAACCCCTTTGATATTTTGGATAATCTATCCAAAGTCTGTCAAATCTCAGGTTCGGGTGCAACTCTTCCAAGTGCATATCAGAAAAGGTCATGACTGGATGAGGTATATCCTGCTTGTAGTAGTTATCCACCTCCTGTTGTTCCATATTCTCAGCAGGAGCATTGCGGGCTTGGGATGAGGATTCACCCCTTTCAGTCTGCAAAACACATTAAACACAATTTTTGTGCATCCAAATATGCATTAGTGTCAGGAAAATCATCAATCAAAATAATTACAATGACATGATCAATTTATATCAAACTTAAGCTCATTTTCACATTTTTATCAAATCTACACTTTTGCAAATAAGCATATACGAAAATGTTCGCCAAGTTCATAAGCATTCAACTCAAATAACATGTCAAAATAATCATTACTAGCAATTAAACAAGTCTCAAATGGCATTATCTTTCAAAAATCAAGTTCATGAATTTTAGACTTGAAAAAGTCCACTTTAATTCTCAAAATCATGTTTAGGCTCAAAGTTTGGATCATTTAACTACCTAAACATGTTACACTACTTAATTTAGCAACAATTCATGACAAAAATCGGCCATAACCTGTTTATATCAAAAAGCCCCAAATTTGCTCAAGAACACAAACCCTAGATTATTCAAAATTTGAAGTTTAAGGCTTCTAATCATGTTAAATAGCATCAATCTAGGTTATACAAGCATAATACATAAACAATTTAAGCTTAATTACACTAAAAAGCATTAAAATCAAATTGGGGAAAAAATTTCTCAAGAACACCAAATTTCGGATTAAATGGTGTTTAGGTGTTGAAATTTACCGTTTTTCTTGAGTAATTCCTAGATAGCATCCTTCTCAACATGATTTTAGTAAAAGATTTGGTGATTAACGGTTAAAAATTGTGATTTTAGGGGTGTTTTTGGGTTTTTTTTCGAGCAGTTTTTCGCTGTGTTTTTGAGTTTTGGGGAGTGAAACTGAAACTGATCGTTCAGCTCTTTTTATTTTTTTTTTCTGATTTTCGACCCCTCCGCGACTCGCGGCATTTAAGCCTGCAAACTCCGCGAGTCGCGGAGTTTGCTATTTTTTTTTAATTAACTTATAAAACAATTAAGTACTTAATTTTAAAATTTTGTTTCCCTTGTTATTTAGGACGAGTTCGTTTCGGATCGATGTCCTAGTCCGTCCCTCGACAAAATTTTAAAATTTGTCTTTTTATAGCGATTGTTTTAAAAGCTAAGATTTTTGGTTTTTTAATATTTTTGGCATACTTTAATTCAATAAGATTAAAAATAATGATAATAAAAGTTCTCGTCCCTCCCTCGGGTAAAGCAATTTCGGTTCAAAGACCTAGTCTTCAACTTACGACGAATTTTAAAAATCATATTTTTAACTTAATGAGATAAAGTAAATTTTTGTTTTTAAATTCACACAACTTAAATATGAAATTCAAAATTAATATTAAAAATTCACACCAAACTTAAAATGCATAAAATTAAAAATTCATACTTTAAAAATTCACACCAAACTTATATTAATTTTTCAAATATTTACAATTTTAAATATATTGTTTTTACAAAGTTTACAATATTAATTTAAGATTTAAATATTAATTTTAAAAACATGGTAAAAATAAAATTAAAAATCTTTTTGTCTTTTTATCCCACTTTAATCAATCAAATATTATCAAAAATATGCGCCCCTCTTTTCGGTAAAGTAATTTCGGTTCCAAGACCTAATTTAACTCATGACGAATTTTTGAAATATTTTGGGTTGATTGATTAAAGATATTTATACCTTAAGAATAAACCTTAAATTTCGCAGTGATGTAATAAATTTTTGAATGATATCAATAATTTCGGTCACCAAACCTAATTTTATTCAATACCAATTTAATACTTTTTAGCGAACAAATTAGCGTTTATTATCAAAAGGTTAAAAATAAAAATAAAAATAAAAACTGTACAGACATACCTGTGAGATAGATTTCTTAGTTATATGATCTATCCCATTCATAAGATAGTCGGTTTAATTAGTTTTCCATGGCTACATAGGCGTAACCTCGAGCATTCAGTGTCTTTTCTTCTAAACATATGAACGGTCCGTCTCTGCATAAAGTAACAAATTCGGTATTTGAATAGGTTTGATTATTTGAACATTTACCTCCATGTGACCATTTTCCGCATTTGTGACATCTTTCTAGGTGTCGTGCTCTTCTTTTCGCTGCGGATTTTGATTTTCCTTTACCAAATTGTAACTTATTATCTTCGCATCTGGATTTTTTTCTAACTCCGTCCATTCTTTCTCTGATTACTGATACTATTTCACTTGGTAGTATGTCATTATTTCTTTTAGTGATCAAAGCGTGTAGCATTAGACCATGGTTTAGTTCACAGGCAGTCTTCATTTCCTAAAAACCTAAAAAAAATAAAAGTTCAGAATGGGGGGAGAAGACTAGTTCTTTAGGGTCTGCTAGGGAAAGACCATTCGGGTTCCATTTTCGAGAACTACACGAAAACAGACAATCTAACTCTAACAGAAATACATATTATCCTTTAAAGACTTGATTCTCCCCACACTTAGTTAGCTGTGGTGTCGAAATTGTGATTAACTTCGTTATCGACTTCCATCGGACCATGTATGTAATGTTTAACTCTGTGACCATTAACTTTAAATTCAATCCCATTTGAATTTATTAATTCTATCGTTCCGTATGGGAAAACTCTTTTGACTATGAATGGTCCAGACCATCTTGATTTCAATTTTCCAGGAAATAGCTTGAATCGTGAATTGAAAAGAAGAACTCTGTCTCCTTCTTTAAATTCTTTTGAACTCCTGATTCTTTTATCATGCCATTTCTTCGTTCTTTCTTTATAGATTAACGAATTTTCGTATGCTTCATGTCTTAATTCTTCTAATTCGTTTAGTTGACTTAATCGTAGACGTCCGGCTTCATGTAAATCAAGATTACATGTCTTCAAAGCCCAAAATGCTTTGTGTTCAATTTCTACTAGAAGATGACATGCTTTTCCATAAACAAGTCTAAAAGGTGTGGTTCCAATTGGAGTTTTGTAGGCTGTTCTAAAAGCCCAGAGTGCATCCTCCAATTTAATGGACCATTCCTTCGGATTTGATCCTACGATTTTCTCTAGAATACGTTTTAAAGCTCGGTTGGTGTTTTCAACTTGTCCACTTGTTTGTGGATGATATGCGGTGGAGATTTTATGAGTTACTCCATATCTTTTAAGAACTTTCTCAAGTTGATTATTACAGAAATGAGTACCCCGATCACTTATTAAAGCTTTCGGTGTTCCAAACCTTGCAAAAAGACGTTTTAAAAAGTTGACTACAACTCGTGCATCGTTAGTTGGGAGAGCTTGTGCTTCCGCCCATTTAGATACATAATCAATGGCTACGAGTATATATAGATTATTATGAGATTTCGGAAATGGACCCATAAAGTCAATACCCCAAATGTCAAATACTTCACATACTTGGATGATATTTTGTGGCATTTCATCACGTTGACTTATTTTTCCGGCCCTTTGACATGCATCACAGGATTTGCAAAGAAGATGTGCGTCTTTGTAAATTGTAGGCCAATAGAATCCAGCTTCATAAACTTTTCTTGCTGTTAGTTGAGGCCCATAATGCCCTCCTATTGGTCCTGTGTGACAATGGTTTAATATTTTACTAGCTTCATCTCCAAATACACATCGGCGTATTATTCCATCGAAACAACTTTTAAACAGATGTGGATCTTCCCAGAAATAGAATTTTATATCACTGAAGAATTTCTTTCGTCTTTGGTACGATAATCCTTTTTCAAGGAATCCACAAACTAAGTAGTTTGCATAGTCTGCAAACCATGGGATTTCATTATAATCTATCTTCAATAGATATTCATCAGGAAAGTTGTCTTGTATGGCCGATTCATTTAGAACTTCTAACTCAGGATTTTCAAGACGAGAAAGATGATCAGCGGCGAGATTTTCTGCTCCTCTTTTATCTCGGATTTCAATATCAAACTCTTGTAAGAGTAAGATCCAACGGATTAATCTTGGTTTAGCATCTTGTTTTGAAAATAGGTATCTAAGAGCAGAATGGTCGGTATAGACCACCGTTTTTGCTAGAACGAGATATGATCGAAATTTGTCAAAAGCAAAGACAATAGCAAGGAGTTCTTTTTCAGTAGTTGTATAGTTTGTTTGTGCTCCTTGTAACGTCTTACTAGCATAATATATAGGTTGAAATCGTTTTTCAATCCTTTGTCCTAAAACGGCTCCCATTGCAAAATCACTTGCATCGCACATTAGTTCAAATGGTAGATTCCAATTTGGTGTTATCATGATCGGTGCATTAGTGAGTTTCTCTTTAAGAATATTAAAAGATTTGATACACTCATCTGAAAAGATGAATGGAGCATCCTTTTCTAGGAGTTTATTCATAGGAGTGGCAATTTTAGAAAAATCTTTTATGAAACGTCGGTAAAAACCGGCATGCCCTAGAAAACTCCTAACTCCTCTAACATTGGTGGGATGTGGAAGTTTAGCAATTACATCTACTTTAGCTCTATCCACTTCAATTCCTTCTTTTGAAATTTTATGTCCAAGAACGATGCCTTCTTTAACCATGAAATGGCATTTCTCCCAATTAAGTACTAGATTTGATTTTTCGCATCTAATTAGCATTCGTTCCAGATTAACTAAACATGATTTAAATGTATCACCGAAGACTGAAAAGTCATCCATGAATACTTCCATGCATTCTTCTATCATGTCGTGAAAAATCGCCATCATACACCTTTGAAAGGTTGCAGGGGCGTTGCAAAGTCCAAATGGCATGTGTTTGTAAGCAAAAGTACCATAAGGGCACGTGAATGTGGTTTTCTCTTGGTCCTCGGGTGCTATTGGAATTTGAAAATATCCGAAAAATCCATCTAGAAAACAATAGTAACTATTTCCGGCTAATCTTTCCAACATTTGATCTATGAAAGGTAAGGGAAAGTGATCTTTTCTGGTGGCGTCATTTAATTTTCTATAATCAATACACACACGCCATCCTGTTACAGTCCTAGTAGGAATAAGCTCATTTTTCTCATTTGTAATGACAGTCATGCCACCCTTCTTAGGTACGCATTGAACTGGGCTTACCCATGGACTATCAGAAATTGGATATATCAAACCTGCATCTAGCAGTTTAATAATCTCTTTCTTAACTACATCTTGCATATTAGGATTTAGTCTTCGTTGGCGTTGCACATACGTTTTATGACCTTCTTCCATAAGGATTTTATGTGTGCAATACGAAGGACTTATTCCTTTAATATCATGAATCTTCCATGCAATGGCTGGTTTATGAGCTTTCAACACAGAAATGAGTTGTGATTTCTCATTTTCAGTAAGAGAAGACGATATTATTACAGGTAATTCAGATTCACCATGTAAATAAGCGTATTCCAAATGGTTTGGAAGTGGTTTTAACTCTAATTTCGGAGGTTCTTCTATCGATGATTTATATCGATATCTGTCTTCTTCTTTTAGCATTTGAATTTCTTCTGTTGTTGGTTCATATCCATTAGCTATAAGTGTGGCTAACATTTCAGCTTCATCAATTGTTTCATTACCTTCTCCTAAAGAACATTCTCCTGTTCCTTGTAATTCTGGAAATTCTTCTAATAATTCTGCATGTGCATCTATAGTTTGAATATAATAACATGTATCATCTGTAGATTGTGGTTGTTGCATTGCTCTATCAACTGAAAAGGTAACACTCTCATCCTCTATACTTAGGGTCAATTTCTTACCGAACACATCTATCATTGCTTTAGCCGTGTTTAAGAATGGTCTTCCTAATATGAGAGGAACTTGAGAATCTTCTTCCATGTCCAAAACAACAAAATCTACTGGAAATACTAAAGTACCAACTTTAACTAGCATGTTCTCCATTATCCCTCTAGGATATTTTATTGATCTATCGGCTAGTTGTATGCTTATTCTTGTTGGTTTCAATTCTCCAAGGTCTAGTTTAGTGTATAGTGAATACGGCATTAGATTTATACTAGCACCTAAGTCTGCCAATGCTTCTATTGAACTAAGACTACCCAGAAAATATGGAATTGTGAAACTTCCTGGATCAGATAATTTTTCTGGTATCTTATTCAACAGCACTGCTGAACAATTAGCATTCATAGTAACAGCCGAGAGTTCTTCCATTTTCTTTCTATTTGAGATTAGATCTTTCAAGAATTTAGCATATCTAGGCATTCCTGAAATCACATCAATGAAAGGAAGATTTACATTTATCTGTTTAAACATATCCAAGAATTTGGACTGCTCGACTTCAAGTTTTTCTTTCTTCATTTTTCTCGGATAAGGAAGTGGTGGTTGATATGGTTTAACATAAGGTTTAGCCTTAGCTGTGTTATCTTCATTAATATTTTCAACTACCGGTTCTTTTTCCTTATCTTGATCAGGTTTTGGTTCTCGTGGAGTAGGAATAGCTTCATCAGAAGTTACAGTTATTTCAGGTGGTTTAAGTGTTGTACCACTTCTTGTGGTAATAGCTTTAGCTATTTCATTCCGGGGGTTAGCATTTGTATCACTAGGTAGACTTCCCGGTTTTCTTTCACCTATTAACCTTGCTAGGTTACTTACTTCTTGTTCCAGATTTTGAATAGAAGCTTGTTGATTTCTAAATGCTTGAGCATTTTGTTCATTGGTTTGTTTTTGAGATGTGAAAAACTGTGTTTGAGTTTCAACTAGCTTCGTCATCATATCTTCTAAATTCGGCTTTTTATCATCGGTTTGTTGTGGTGGTTTTTTTGAAAATTAGGTCTTTGCTGATTATAAGTATTATTGGATACTTGTTGATTGCTAGGACCTTGTTGGTTGTTGTATGGAATATTTCTGTTATAATTCTAGTTTTGATTGTAAATCGGTCTTGGCGGTTGATAATTATTCTGATAATTATTTCCAGGCCTTTGGTTTATGTATGAAATATTCTCTCTTTGTTCCATTGTTAATTCAATACTGAGACAATCTTTTGTCAAATGTGGTCCTCCACACTGCTCACAACTAATTCGTATTGAGTGAATATCTTTAGTCATCTTTTCCATTCGTCTCTCCACAGCATCTATCTTTGCGGAAATGGAATCTAAGTCATGGCTAGAATCGGCTCTAGCTGCTTTAGATGATCTAACGATGTCTTTTTCTTGGTGCCACTCATGTGAGTGGGAAGCAGTGTTATCAATAATTTTGTAAGCATCAGTTTCGGTTTTCTTCATAATAGAACCACCAGCTGCTATATCTATGTCTTTCCTTGTAGTGATGTCGCATCCTTGGTAGAATATTTGTACTATTTGACAGGTGTCTAAACCATGTTGCGGACATCCTCTTAACAACTTTCCATATCTTGTCCATGCCTCATATAGAGTTTCATTTGGCTTCTGTGTGAACGTAACAATTTCTGCTTGAAGTCTTACGGCTTTAGATGCAGGAAAGAATTGTTTAAGAAATTTGTCAACTAAAACATCCCATGTATCAATCGCCCCTTCAGGTAACGATTCTAACCAATCTTTGGCTTCTCCCTTTAAAGTCCAGGGAAATAACATGAGATATATCTGTTCATCCTCCACTTCTCGGATTTTAAATAGTGTGCAGATCCTATTAAAGGTACGTAGATGTTCATTTGGATCTTCCTTCGGCGCACCACTAAATTGGCATTGATTAGTTACCATGTGTAGAATTTGTCCTTTGATTTCATAATCTGGCGCATTAATGTCTGGATGAGTAATTGCGTGACCTTGGCCAGTGCGTTTAGCTCTCATTCGGTCTTCCATACTTAAAGGTTCCAGATTCTCCATAATTGAATTTGTTGAATCGGTATCACTAGATGATTCTGATTTAATGGTTCGTTCCTCAACAATCTCTGTTTGAATGATTGGTGGCTCCGGAGGAAAGTTTAATGGTTCAGGATCTACGAACCATTCCTGAATATTCTCCGGATTCTCAATTGTGAGGTCGGGTTTAAAAAATGGATTATCGGAAATTTGAACTGAAGTACTTGGTCGACTGGATGACGATTCTAAAGAAAAATCAACGGCGGTTATATTTGCTAAATGTCTTGATCTAGTTACAGGTGGTGAACGTATAAAAGGTGTTGAACGTCTTGCTCGGTGCATTCACTGAATATCCTATTAGTTTTAAAAAGGAAAGAAAAATTATAATAAGTTATCCAATCAATAGACTTTTCTGATTTTGCCCACGTTTCGAATAGCCAAAAGATGCAGCAGAGGGGCAGGATTCGTTTGGTCTCAATATAATTGAGGACTGTTTGGCTCCAATAACCCGGTCCACGTACAAATCCAACTATTACTACGAACCAGAAAATTTTGATGTCTATTAATTTAACCACTTAAAATAAATTTTCGTAATTTTAAGAAATTTAGATAAGAAGTAGAATAAAAATCTATGTCCTAAAACTAGAATAGCGAGAAATAAGAAAGAAAAAGAGTTCGTCGGAAAAGGGTCGAAAAAGAAAAATGGTTGAAAAATAAAAGGTGACGAAAAAAAATAAAAGAAACTTATAAAACTTAAAAATACTTGACTAACCTAACCTTATTACTACAACTAACTTAAAATTATAATCGCAAATTGAAATTACTAATTGGAATGATAATTGATACATAGGTAAAAGTCGTCTAAAAATATTAAAGCTTACAGGAAAAACTATATCCCAAATGGAAATAACTTAAAAAGAAACTAAAACTTAAAAAGGCGTCGCAAAATTCTAAAGTACCTAAATCTTAGTCTAAAGAAAAAGCACTTAAGGAATTCTACGGCAAATCCTAAAAATCTAGGAGTAAAAATGACTATGGCAAAAACTAAGTTTAAAATTAAATATGAGCGAAAAAATACAAATATTACGCTACAACGATTAAAATGGGACAAAATATAAAAATATACAAAAAGTTGTAAAAATTACAATTTTTATAAAAATATTATTTTTATATTATTTATTTAATAAAACTATTAATTTTACAATTTAATTAAACTAATTTAACTAAAATATAAATTAAATAAAACTTAAATTAAAAATAAACTTAATTATAATAATAATAATAATAATTAGGGTTAATAATAATAATAATTAATAATAATCCGTAATAAATGCAGGATTAGGGTTTTTGTCGGTGTCAGAGAAACTCCGCGAGTCGCGGTTCTCAAAGCTGCAAACCCCGCGAGTCGCGGGGTTCAGAAATTCAACTCTGAAACAGTTTAAAATTTACGCATTTTTTTTTATATATATTTTTAATTTCTGTTTTTAATTTTCTGTTTTAATAAAAGTATTTATATAATAAAAACTTATATCTAAAAACTAAAATAGAAATATTTTATAATTTTATAAAAAAAATATAAAACTAGATTTATATATATATATTTTTTTTATATATGTTTTTAAATAAAAACAAAATTCTTAAATAAAACTTATATAAAAAATAAAGAAACTTTATAAAACTTAAATATTTAACAAAATCTTAAAAATACTTATATTTTTTTTTGTTTTTCTTTTTATAATTTGAATAATTAAAACGTATTTTTACAAAAACGAATTTTAATAAAAGTTAACTAAAAATCCTTTTTTTTATATAGCGTTGCGCTTCCGGCGTTTAAGAGTTTTCCCCGGCAGCGGCGCCAAAAATACTTGATGTCGTAGGGGGTGTATACAAAATAGTATTAAATTTTTGCAGGAAATACTATTAAATACGATACATTTTTACACAAGATATTTATTTATTTAGAGAACGGATATACTTAAACCTTGCTACAACACTTATAGGCAGTGTACCTAATCGTACAGTAGTGTAGTTTTTAGTAAGTCCGGTTCGTTCTACAGGGAATCTTTTTTAAACAAAGCTCAACGCTATATTAGTTTACTTTTATAAAAAGACAAACATATATATAAGTAATATTATTATTATAAAGGGGGGGTTTTTACCGTTTAATGACCGGTTTGTCGATTTTAAAACTTTAGTCGCAGTTAAAACCTAATGTAAAATATTAAATAAATAAAAGACTTAATTTAAAGCGTAAAATAAATAACGATAATGAAATTGCAATAAAAGTGCGATAAAATAAAATTGCGATAATTAAAAAGTACGATAATTAAAAGTGCGATTAAATAACAATAAATAAAAGTGCGATAATTAGAAGTGCAATTAAATATAAAATAAAGGAAATTAAATATGAAATAAAGAATTATGCTTATTTAAACTTCCGTAATCATGATGTTTGACGTGTTGATTTTAGTTTTATGCTCATTGGTTAATTGTCCTTTGTCCTGGATTATTTAATATGTCCGTCTGGTTTTTGTCCATAACAGTCCATCAGTCATAAATATAAAGTGCGAGTGTCCTCGTCAAATTATTCTTATACCCGAAGTTAAATATTCCAACTAATTGGGGATTCGAATTGTAACAAGGTTTTAATACTTTGTTTAATGAATACACCAGGTTATCAACTGCGTGTAAACCAAGGTTTTACTACTTTGTTAGCAATTACACCAATTACCCTTGAATGTAATTTCACCCTTGTTTTAATTATTCTAGTGGCTATTAATCCATTCCCGTGTCCTGTTAAATGAACGATTATTCGTACATATAAATACCCCGCCCATCGTGTCCGATCGAGTGTATATGGTAATTTATAGGGACGCCCAATTGTAAATTTTTATATTAACATTAACAAACTATCATTTAGTTAAACGAATATAAAACCCATTAATAGCCCATAGTCTAATTTCCACAAGTGTCGTTCTTTTGTCCAAACCCCAATTATGGTACAAAGCCCAATTACCCAATTTTAGTAATTAGCCCAACATCATGATTACTTCGTTTTAAATAAGCATAATAATAACTTAGCTACGAGACATTAATGTAAAAAGGTTGAACATAACTTACAATGATTAAAAATAGCGTAGCGTTACACGGACATAATTTCGACTTACACCCTTACAACATTCGCTAACATACCCTTATTATTAGAATTATAATTAAAATTAAAATTAAAATATAAATTATATATATATATTTTACGTATATATGAGAGAAGAAGAAAAAGATTATGATTTGCGATCAGAATTCGGTTGCTTTTATAGGAAAAGTCGACTTTTGGGGCTCCGCGACTCGCGGCATTTTTGCCTTCAAACTCCGCGAGTCGCGGAGAATGAAATTACAGCTCAGTCCCTTGGAGTCTTTCTCTGCCGACGGTTTTTATTTATAAATATAATATATATATAATTAATATAATTAATTATATATTATATTATATTTATATACATAGTTAACTTGTAATTTTTAGTCCGTTGCGTCGAGCGTTAAGAGTTGACTCTGGTCCCGGTTCCGGATTTTCGAACGTCCTTGCGTACAATTTTATATTTTGTACTTTGCGTTTTGAATCTTGTACTCTTGTAATTTCGAGACGTTTCTTATTAATAATTGGAACCTCTTTGATTGTCTTTTGTTCTTTTGAGCTTTTTGGTCGTTTGCATCTTCAATTCGTCGAATCTGTCTTTTGTCTTCAGCTTTTATTATTTAAACGAATATCACTTGTAAATAGAACAATTGCAACTAAAAGCTTGTCTTTCTTGAGGAATAATGCTATGAAATATATGTTCGTTTTTAGCATTATCAATAAGGCTTTAACCCTGCGGATAGCTAAAGCGCTGCACGTCTTCCTTTTACCCTTTTTAAGCATACACCGATCAAGTGTACAAGTTACAACAGAATAAGCACCCCGTACGTTGAGGCGATGTTTGTCAAACCTAACGGTACCGTCCCTATAATTCGAGCTTACGTAAAGTAATTAATATAATCAAACTAAGGGATTTTTGATCTAAATTCATATGTATATCATTTAGTTACTCGTGCCTAATATGTAAAACAATTGAAAAGCATTTTATCTCATCCCATGTAAAAAGTAACAGGGACTGTAGACTCACCTTTGCAAAAATACAGTACTTCTCTTAGTAAAACCGTACGATAGTCGGATAATCACGACCGAAAAATGCAACCTAGTCAAATAGGTCATCTTAAGTAAATACATAGGTCACAATATGTCAACTCCTAGTGTACACATAGTCCTAGTGCTCAGACTGACTCAATAAGCAATTAAAAGTCAACTAGTTCATGCAAGTCAACAAAAGTCAACCAAAGTCAAACCGAAAGTCAACTCGGTCAAAGTGGTCAACTAAAGTCAATGATCTCAGTAGGTCATGCAATCATGGTCAACATGTCAATCCTAAGTCAACTAACATGTTCTAGCTCATAGTTCATCAGTTAACACGTACACTGTTTATTGCATGGCATTGAAAATACGCACATCTTAGAAACAACGAGCACAATTCATAGCACATAAATCGTGGTAATATGAAAAACTCCAGATCATAAATAGACTCAAAAAAGATTCCAAAAAGTCTAGCCAGGGTCTCATATGACATTTACAAATCAGGTTTCAGAAAGGGTCTAATTAAGGTTTACCAAATCAGTTTCTGCACGCGCATTAGTTTTAGAAAAATTCTCATTTAATTTAGAAAATAGATTTTAATGAACTGCCAACTGGAGATTACTCCAGACACTCCAAAGTTTTAGTGATAAAATAATCAAAGACTTTCATGTAGCCAATTTGTACAGTTAAGTCAATAAATCAGACCTTCAGTTTTCAAACAACAATCAGACATGTCATTTGGCGTAACATAATACACATAGTAAAATACATTTTCAGAAGCTAACATGCAAATGTAATATGCTTAAGAACATCTAAATAATCATATTCCATAAGATCAAGGTCTCAATCAACTTATAATTCATGTGAGGTCATTTCTTGTGACTACAAAAAAAGTTTCAGCTCATTATAAAACGTCAATTTTCATTTTAACACACCGAGAGCAATACAAAACCTTTTGACACGATTCTTGAGTCCAACTTGAGTAATTTTTAACAAGGAATTCAATGGTTATCATTACAATGACCAATTTATAAATCATATAACCCATAAAATTCGTATAGCATGCAAAACCCTAACAAAAACTTCGATTGATCATAACTTAAGCATACGATAACGAAATCATGCAAAATCAAAGTCTAAATTTACTAATTTTTTGAGATATATCCATCTAGATAAAATACAAGATCAGTACATAAACTTATATAATCAGATTCATAACAATTAAATTCGAGATTCGATCAAACGACAACAATCGAGCAAATTAACGAATAATAACGACTCTAACCGTAACCAATTGAGCACTAGACATTAATACACTATTTAGTCGAATTAAAAACTGATCTATAAAAGTTAGGGTTATAAATTATACCTTAAAAGCACAAATTTCAAGTATATACGCGTAGAAAACGAAGCGAGGAACAACTTTGATGCACGAGGTTTTGTCTAATTTTGAGTTGTGGTGATGATGATGGTGTGGTTGGTGATCGACGATCAAACAAGGGGGAGAGGGAGAAGAATGTTGCAGTGACCCGAACTTTTCCATGATTATATATTAAATGAAAACTATATTTACATGATTAAATGTTTCCAACATGTTAAGCAATCAAACTTGTTAAGACTTGATTAATTGAAACGGATTCCGTGTTAACATTTGACCACCTAGTTTGTCCGATGATTCACGAACGTTATAACTTGTATATGACATGATATTATATATATGAACATATATATATTTAACATGATGAAATGATAAGTAAGTATCTTATTATGTATATTAACAATGAACCTTATATATAAAACAAGACTACTAACCTAAGAAATTCAAAACGATATCTATACGTAACGATTATCGTTGTAATAACGTCTTAATATTTATATATAATATTAAGATATATTAGTACATCATGTTGTCATAATAATGTAATAATTTAACATCTCATTAGATATAATAACAATGGGATTAATTACATTTAATGAAATCGTTAACTTATAGGTTCCGAAACAACATGTACACGTAACGACTAACGATGACTTAATGACTCAGTTAAAATGTATAAACATGTAATGTATTAAGATGTATTGTTACACTCTTGAAAGACTTCATGACACATATCAAAGTACTTCTACTTAACAAAAATGCTTACAATTACATTCTCATTCATTTTCATCAACAATTTTACTCGTATGCACCCGTATTTGTACTCGTACCATACACAGCTCCTAGATGTACATACTATTGGTATATACACTTCAATGATCAGCTCTTAGCAGCCCTTAATGAGTCATCAAACATGTGGGAACCATTCTTTGTAATCTAGTATGAATTATATAACAAGATTACAAAAATATTATTAATCATTCATGACTTATTTACAAGAAAACAAACTTACATATCCTATATATCTAATCCATATATCACGACCTAAAACACATACAAACACATTCATTCTTCAATTTTATTCATCTAATTGAACTCTCTCAAGTTCTATCTTCAAGTTCTAAGTGTTCTTCATAAATTCTATAAGTTCTAGTTTCATAAAATCAAGAATACTTTCAAGTTTGCAAGTATACTTCCAAGCTTTCTAATGCATTCCAAGTAATCATCTAAGATCAAGAAACCTTTGTTAGTTACAGTAGGTTATCATTCTAATTCATGGTAACACTCATATTCAAACTTTGATTCAATTTCTATAACTATAACAATCTTAATTCGAGTGATAATCTTACTTGAACTTGTTTTCGTGTCATGATTTTGCTTCAAGAACTTTCAAACCATCCAAGATCCTTTGAAGCTAGATCAATTTTTGTCACTTCCAGTAGGTTTACCTACTAAAATTGAGGTAGTAATGATATTCATAACATCATTCGATTCATATATATAAAACTATCTTATTCGAAGATTAAAACATGTAATCACTAGAACATAGTTTAGTTAATTCTAAACTTGTTCGCAAACAAAGTTAATCCTTCTAACTTGACTTTTAAAATCAACTAAACACATGTTTTATATCTATATGATATGCTAACTTAATGATTTAAAATTTGGAAACACGAAGAACACCGTAAAATCGGACATACGCCGTTGTAGTAAACCGGGGGCTGTTTTGGGTTTGATAATTAAAAACTATGATAAACTTTGATTTAAAAGTTGTTCTTCTGGGAAAATGATTTTTCTTATGAACGTGAAACTATATCCAAAAATCATGGTTAAACTCAAAGTGAAAGTATGTTTTTCAAAATGGTCATCAAGATGTTGTTCTTTCGACGGAAATGACTACCTCTTTCAAAAGTGATTTGTAACCTGTATTTCTGACTATAAAATTATACTTTTTCTATTTAGTTTCATAAATTTCAGATCATTATGAAACCATAGCAACTTGATTCACTCAAAACGGATTTATAACGAAGAAATGGTGGGTAAAACAAAATTGGTTAATTTTGCTAGTTTTAGCTACGAAAATTTTGTAACAAATCTATACTAACCATAACTTAACTAACTTATATTGTACATGTATACTAACATATATTTATGTAATCTTGATAGACCATAGACACGTATACAATGTTTTGACATATCATATCGACGTCATCTATATATATTATTTGGAACAACCATAGACACTCTATATGCTGTAATGCTCGAGTTCGCTGTACAGGGTTGAGGTTGATTCCAAAATAATATATATACTTTGAGTTGTGATTGAGTCTGAGACTTATATACACTGGGTCGTGGATTGATTCGAGATAATATATATTGATTTATTTATGTACTACTAACTGTGGACAACTAGTTGTAGATTACTAACGTTGGACTTAACAAACTTAAATAGTTAAAACGTAATAAAATATGTTGCGAATATATTTCGATCATACTTTGATATATACATATATTTGTTTTAGGTACGTGAATCAACCGATGGCCAAGTCTAAATCTCGACGAATTGGTAATCTGTGAAAGTGAGTTATAGCCCCATTTTTACTAACGAATATTTTTGGGATGAGAATACATGCAGTTTTATTAATGTTTTACAGAATAGGCACAAGTACTTAAAACTACATTCTATGGGTGGATTATTAAATCGAATATCGCCCTTTTTAGTCTGGTAATCTAAGAATTAGAGAACAGAAACCCTAATTGACGCGAATCCTAAAGATAGATCTATTGGGCCTAACAAACCCCATCCGGGTTATGAATGCTTTAGTACTTCAATTTTATCATGTTCGATGAGAGTCCCGGGTATATTCTAGATGCATTTTTGTTAATGTCGGTTACCAGGAGTTCTCCATATGAATGATTTTTAATTCGCGGGTTACGCGTATTATTTTGTACACGGGTTACGTGTGCAGTTATAATTGAAATCTTGTGGCCTATTATTATTATTATTATGATTTAAGATAAAGATTAAACCTATAACTCACCAACATTTTTGTTGACGTTTAATGTAATACCCGAAATTTTAATAATAAATAATATATATTGTATGTGGTTTATAATAATAATACTTAAATAGATATAATAGATATGATTAAATTAATACGAAATGGTTTTGGTAATTTTTGTTTGGAAGTAACTCGGTGGGTTAGAGAATCAAAGAAATTATTATTTTTATCTATAATGTATGATTATAATAATACAATATTAAAATAATCTATTAGTTAAATGAATATAGTGGTTGTCTTACTTTGAAATTAAGATTGGTGGAATCTTAAAGTTAATATGAATGTAATCTTTCTTTTTGTTAAAATATGTAATTAAGATTGTGTAGGAGGAATTTTAGATCTATATACATATTATATTAGTATGATTTTTATGAATATCCTCTATGAATTATTTCAAAGTGGGTATGCATGGATTTTTACAGCACATGCTCCCTAGTATATATATACACCACACATGATAATGATAACTAAACCTCACAAAATATAGTCAAAAACTTTTGTACGTATGTAACTACCAAGAAGTAATATTAGGAGATATATTGTATTATATTAAAAATTGATTTGGCGAATCTACCAGTGATACAATGTTGACTAACTAAATTGGTTAGTGAGATTTTACTTTCTATCAGCCTATATATACCTCTAAAATTTCAATTACTTCCCATACTCCTTATGTCCCTGTTAAGTCGGTCTATAAGTAAAATACGAAAGTTGGCTTCAATAAATTGAGTTAATTGCTACAAGTCTAAGATACGGATTCTTATTTGCAAAGTAATCAAATATCATTTTTAATTCCTAGGATTCTTTCAGCATTATTCGATCATAAATTTTTAAGTTGTGTTTTATATGATTCAAAATTTGATTTATGCTTCTAAAATGATTATGTTATTTGTTCTTATTTGTGGCAACAAAAGTATGATTTATGAAACTATTTTTGTCGGTTATGATATTGTTTTGATTTGTGTTGTTTCGAGCTATTACTCACATCTTTTGGGGGCACCGGGGATGTGACATCGTGGAATTGACGGATTTGTTGAAATTGACGGATTCGGTAGGGTGAGTGGTTGTGTTGTGCCTGCACACCATCTCGCATTGTAGGCTATTACTCACATCTTTTGGGGGCACCGGGGATGTGACATTGTGTGTGTGACGATTTAATTCGTTATACGATTTGTATGATTTGTTGGATTCGGTAGGGTGAGTGGTTGTGTCGTGCCTGCACACCATTTCACATTGTAGGGTGCACATTTGTAGGGTACATCTGGATCTGCAGGTCATGTGTACAAAATTTTCTGACGGTTGTATGTTGGTCCATGGGACTTAATATGCAAACGTATGCGTTTTGTAGGAGCTCGATATGATAATTTTGAAATTATGGATTTGTCGGCTTTATACGATTTGGTTTTGGTTGATATGAAAATACGAATTTTAAGGTCTTATTTGAAAATATATTTTTATGTCACAACTATATGGGTTTAAAGATGAAAATATTTTTACTTCAATATATTATCCGTTCACTGGGCAATTGGCTCAGCCTTAGTTTTTCCTTTCTTCTACGGCAGGTACTCAGGGTTGATATGTGGAGTGAAAGACTTAGAAGACCTTGAAGATTATGGTTTAGAGATTATAATTATTTTTTTTGACTCCTTTAATGATATGTATTTCAAAACTTATTAGAAATTCCAAATTTTTAGAACATTCCAATTCCATACCGAGTTGGGATGTTACAGAAATGGTATCAGAGCTTAGGATTCAATCCTGTAGAAACCAAATAGGTGTTGACCTGTGAGAATGGGTGGGTTATCATTCTGCTTATTTTTGACAACGTTCTCTTCATTCTTTTTCGATCACCTTTCAGCATTTCAAATTTGTCCTTTTTGTTTCTTATACATGTCTCGTTTCCGTAGCGTTATGAAAAGTTATGTTAAGTCAGTAATAATTAATTTTAATAATAAGTCCTTTACACTTAATGGGTGAGAATTCTTTTAGGCTATATTGACAATTTGCTAATAATTCTTGCTTTTGGTTCTAAACTAATATGTCTTTTTATAAAATTGGCTTGTCATTAATTTCGAGGACGAAATTTCATTAAGAGGGGTAGAGTTGTAATACCCGAAATTTTAATAATAAATAATATATATTGTATGTGGTTTATAATAATAATACTTAAATAGATATAATAGATATGATTAAATTAATACGAAATGGTTTTGGTAATTTTTGTTTGGAAGCAACTCGGTGGGTTAGAGAATCAAAGAAATTATTATTTTTATTTATAATGTATGATTATAATAATACAATATTAAAATATTCTATTAGTTAAATGAATATAGTGGTTGTCTTACTTTGAAATTAAGATTGGTGGAATCTTAAAGTTAATATGAATGTAATCTTTCTTTTTGTTAAAATATGTAATTAAGATTGTGTAGGAGGAATTTTAGATCCATATACATATTATATTAGTATGATTTATATGAATATCCTCTATGAATTATTTCAAAGTGGGTATGCATGAATTTTTACAGCACATGCTCCCTATTATATATATATATATATATATATATATATATATATATATATATATATATATATATATATATATATATATATATATATATATATATATATATATATCCATAAAAATAAGCCACCACACATGATAATGATAACTACACCTCACACAATATAGTCAAAAACTTTTGTATGTATGTAACTACCTAGAAGTAATATTAGGAGATATATTGTATTATATTAAAAATTGATTTGGCGAATCTACCAGTGATACAATGCTGACTAACTAAATTGGTTAGTGAGATTTTACTTTCTATCAGCCTATATATACCTCTAAAATTTCAATTACTTCCCATACTCCTTATGTCCCTGTTAAGTCGGTCTATAAGTAAAATACGAAAGTTGGCTTCAATAAATTGAGTTAATTGCTACAAGTCTAAGGTACGGATTGTTATTTGCAAAGTAATCAAATATCATTTTTAATTCCTATGATTCTTTCAGCGTTATTCGATTATAGATTTTTAAGTTGTGTTTTATATGATTCAAAATTTGATTTATGCTTCTAAAATGATTATGTTATTTGTTCTTATTTGTGGTAACAAAAGTATGATTTATGAAACTATTTTTGTCAGTTATGATATTGTTTTGATTTGTGTTGTTTCGAGATATTACTCACATCTTTTGGGGGCACCGGGGATGTGACATAATGAATTGATGGATTTGTTGGAATTGACGAATTCGGTAGGGTGAGTGGTTGTGTTGTGCCTGCACTCCATCTCGCATTGTAGGCTATTACTCACATCTTTTAGGGGCACCAGGGATGTGACATTGTGTTTGTGACGATTTAATTCGTTATACGATTTGTATGATTTGTTGGATTCGGTAGGGTGAGTGGTTGTGTCATGCCTGCACACCATTTCACATTGTAGGGTGCACATTTGTAGGGTACATCTGGATCTGCAGGTCCTGTGTACAAAATTGTCTGACGGTTGTATGTTGGTCCATGGGACTTAACATGCAAACGTATGCGTTTTGTAGGAGCTCGATATGATACTTTTGAAATTATCGATTTGTCGACTTTATACGATTTGGTTTTGTTTGATATGAAAATACGAATTTTAAGGTCTTATTTGAAAATATATTTTTGTGTCACAACTATATGGGTTTAAAGATGAAAATATTTTTACTTCAATATATTATCCGTTCACTAGGCAATTGGCTTAGCTGTAGTTTTTCCTTTCTTCTACGGCAGGTACTCAGGGTTGATATGTTGAGTGAAAGACTCAGAAGACCTTGAAGATTATGGTTTAGAGATTATAATTATTTTTTTTTGACTCCTTTAATGATATGTATTTTAAAACTTATTAGAAATTCCAAATTTTTATAACATTCCAATTCCATGCCGAGTTGGGGTGTTACATTTAAAGCATGTTTATTCTCAGGTGATTATTAAGAGCTTCCGCTGTTGCATGCTAAATAAAGACAAGATCGGAGTATGCATGCTTGTATAATATTGTTTAAAAACTGCATTCGAAGACTTATATTGATGTGTAATATTATTATAAACCATTATGTAATGGTCGTGTGAAAATGCTATATTTTAGATTATCATTATTTGATAATCGTCATAATATTTTAAACCTTTATCGATAAAATAAAGGTTATGGTTTGTTTCAAAAATCGAATGCAGTCTTTGAAAAACGTCTCATATAGAGGTCAAAACCTCGCAACAAAATCAATTAATATGAAACGTTTATAATTATTATGAACGGGACATTTCAGTTGGTATCAGAGTGATGGTCTTAGAGAACTAGAAATTGCATTAGTGTGTGTCTAACCGAGTTTGTTAGGAGGCATTAGTGAGTCTGGACTTCGACCGTGTTTTCTTTAAAAACGATTGCTTAACACTTTTTTTGGAAACTATATATATTGTTAACATGTAAATATTATGTGATATATTAATCTCTTAACGTGTTTAATATTGTGTGATAGATGTCTACCTCTAGTACAAATCCCATCGACTCACCTAATAATAATGAAGAGTCGAATATATTTTGGGAAGATTCACAAATTCCCGAAGAGGAACCGAAAGAAGAGGAACCAGAAGAAGAGGTTCTGGAGGAGGAAATATTAGGAACCACAGAAAAATAGATAAATAAAAGAAAATTCTCAACCAATGGACCAAAGTTAAAAATGGTCAATGGTGTTTCCGCCGATGAAACAAAATATTGGGAAAATTACCAATTTTCTGATGAATCGGATCCCAATGAGGATTCCGATGATGTTATAGAAATTACCTCGACCCAATTTGAAAAAGCAAAAGAAAATAATAAGGGAAAAGGCATCAAAATAGAAAAACCTAATTCCAACCCCGATGAACTCTACGTTAACATGAAATACCCTGATGGGGTGTACCGTAAACACCCGTATTTCTTAAGTTTTAACTATAACCCGGGGACATCTAAGCCACCAGGATTTTCTAAACCATTTGTGAAAACAACGGCTAATATTAGGGGGAGCACCATATATCCCTAAGAAATTAGCGAAACAAACCAAGTCCGAAGAGGAAGAAACAAGTGAGTCGGAATGAAGAGTAGTAACCATGATGTGTAATATATGTATTGTAGTGTGCTTGTATCTTTATGTTATATGTAAAAATTGCCTGTATTATTTCTTAATTATCTTTTACGAATCTAATCCTCGTCTATTTTTACAGTTAAAAAACACAAAATGGATGTTAAGGATAGACAACTGAGTATTTTAGAAGACCTACCAGGGGATATGATTGATGAAATCTTGTCCAGAGTCAGTCAGAATTCATCGTCACAATTATATATGGCGAAATTAGTGTGTCGAACATTTAAAAAACGTTCAAGGCGCGCCTTAGTTTATAAAAGGCTTTCCTTTAAGAGATGGGGTATATCAGATTGGGGAGATCTTAAGTTACGCCGTCTTTTCTTTAAGGCATTAAGTGCGGGGAACCAAAATGCAATTTTATGCTATGGGTTGAGAGCCTATTTTGACTCCACATATCCCAACATAGGACTTTGTTCTTTAGAAAGAGCTTCCAACATGCAACTTAAAGAACCATGTTATGCTTACGGGTTAGTGATGTTCGCTTCTCACCAAATTGAGAAAAAGAACATCGGATTGTAACTGTTAAACAAAACATTTTCACAAGTGACGGATTCAGTAGTTGGAGTGAGAAATAAGGTTTTTAGATTATTACGGGGCTGTTAGGCATTACGTAACCCTCGTCCTTTTGACGACGTTACAACATGCTGTCTTGCCAACGACCACAATGGTTATTTTCCACAAGACCAAGGATGGAAAATAATACTAGTAAAACCCGAATGCATGACTTTTTTCTAGACCTATGAATTATGTGTCTTTATTACATTTGCTGAACGACTTGCGCTTAACTAGAATTGACTTCACAACTACCTTGTATCAAAGTTATTGTGTGCTATATTTAATGCTATATGTAAAATAACTATATTATAAGTTTGTAAAATATTGTATAAAAGTTTGAACGCAAAATATTATTTGTATTTAGTTTTTCATATAGAATCGTAGTAGTTGAATTGTATAGTAGCTACTAAGTATGAACTTAACGGGTAGGTACTACCCGAATTAAAACTATAAAATGCTAATATGAAGAAAAAGCTTTTATAAATAAGTTCATATTATGCTACGAAATATTATTGACTACTCTTAAATTCTATACGATTAACTCAATTCTTTTGGCTATTTTTGAAGGAAATGGCACCGACGACTCGTCAAAACTTGAACATGAGTGAGGAAGACTTCCGTGTTTTCCTTGCTGCGAACATAGCCGCAGTGCAGGTCGCAATGCAAAATAACAACAATAACTTTGGTTCTAGTAGTGGAACTAATTCCACAAGAGATCGTGTAGGATGCTCCTACAAAGAATTCACTGCCTGTAAACCTTTGGAATTCGATGGAACCGAGGGTCCAATCGGATTAAAATGGTGAACCGAAAATGTTGAATCGGTGTTTGCCATAAGTAAATGTACTGAAGAAGACAAAGTAAAGTACGCTACGCATACCTTCACAGGTACTGAGTTAACATGGTGGAACGCCTATCTCGAGCAGGTAGGATAAGATGCTGCTTACGCACTACCGTGGTCAACATTCAAGCACTTGATGAACGAGCAGTACCGTCCCAGAAACGAGGTCAATAAGCTCAAGGTAGAGCGTAGAGGATTACGAACGCAAGGTTTCGACATCACCACGTACGAACGACGATTCACAGAGTTGTGCCTATTGTGTCCTAGAGCGTTCGAAGATGAAGAGGAGAAGATTGACGCATTTGTAAAAGGGTTACCAGAAAGGATTCAAGAAGATATGAGTTCACATGAGCCCGCCTCCATACAAAAGTCAAGTCGAATGGCTCACAAACTCATAAATCAGATTGAGGGAAGGATTAAAGAACAGGCGATCGAAGAGGCCAACATCAAAGAAATCAAGAGAAAGTGGGAAGAAAACAGTGACAAGAGTCACCAACACAACAATAGTAACTATCGCTTCAACAATCAACACCACAATCACAACCACAATTGCACCATTTTCCTCAACAACAAACACAACAAAAACCATCTCAAAAAAAAAAACTACAACAATCGTCCCAACAACAATACCAACCGTAACAACAACAATCCCAACAACAATCCCAACAACAATCTCAATAACAATACTGGCAATCAAAATCAGAAAATTCCGTTCCTAAGGTGTAAAGGGTACAATCCAACTACTTTTTGTTCGGCATCATGCATCAAACGTAATAGAAAGGGTCATGATGCAACGAAGTGCGAAGTTTATGGACCAGCGGGTAAAGGAACAAGTAATATCCACATTATTTGTTATGGATGCGGGAAGAAGGGCCACTACAAAACTACGTGCCCAAACCAGGGAAATAATAATGGACAAAGCCGTGGAAGAGTTTTTAACATTAATACAAAAGAAGCGCAGGAAGACCCGGAGCTTGTTACGGGTACGTTTCTTATCGATGAAAAATCTGCTTATGTTTTATTTGATTCGGGTGCGGATAGAAGCTATATGAGTAGAGATTTTTGTGCTAAATTAAGTGGTCCATTGACGCCAATGAATAATAAATTTTTACTCGAATTAGCAAATGGTAAATTAATTTCAGCAGATAAAATATGTCGGAATCGAGAAATTAAACTGGTTAGCGAAACATTTAAGATTGACTTGATACCAGTATCGTTAGGGAGTTTTGATGTGATAATTGGCATGGACTGGTTGAAAAAGGAGAGGGCAGAGATCGTATGTTACAAAAATGCAATTCGCATTGTACGAGAAGAAGGAAAACCCTTAATGGTGTACGGAGAAAAGAGCAACGCGAAGCTACATCTTATTAGTAATTTGAAGGCACAAAAGCTAATGAGAAAGGGTTGCTATGCTGTTCTAGCACACGTCGAGAAAGTACAAACTGAAGAAAAGAGCATCAATGATGTTCCCATCGCAAAAGAATTTCCCGATGTATTTCCGAAAGAATTACCGGGACTACCTCCACACTGATCCATTGAATTTCAAATAGATCTTGTACCAGGAGCTGCACCAATAGCTCGTGCTCCATACAGACTCGCACCTAGCGAAATGAAGGAACTCTAAAGCCAATTACAAGAACTTTTAGAGCGTAGTTTCATTCGACCAAGCACATCATCATGGGGAGCTCCTGTTTTATTTGTCAAAAAGAAGGATGGTACATTCAGATTGTGTATCGACTACAGAGAGTTGAAAAAACTTACCATCAAGAACCGTTATCCACTACCGAGAATTGACAACTTATATGATTAACTACAAGTCTCGTCAGTTTATTCGAAGATTGACTTACGTTCTGGGTACCATCAAATGCTGGTGAAGGAGGATGATATTCTGAAGATCACTTTCAGAACGCGTTACGGTCATTACGAATTTATGGTTATGCCGTTTGGGTTGACTAATGCACCAGCTGTGTTCATAGACCTCATGAACCGAGTGTGTGGACCATACCTTGACAAGTTTGTCATTGTTTTCATTGATGACATACTTATTTACTCAAAGAATGATCAAGAGCACGAAGAACATTTGAGAAAAGTGCTAAAGTTGTTGAGGAAAGAAAAACTGTACGCTAAGTTTTCAAAGTGTGCATTTTGGTTGGAAGAAGTTCAATTCTTCGGTCACATAGTGAACAAAGAAGTTATTCAAGTGGATCCGGCAAAGATTGAAACCGTTGAAAAGTGCGAAACCCCAAAAACTCCGAAGCATATACGCCAATTTTTAGGACTGGCTGGTTACTACAGAAGGTTCATCCAAGATTTTTCCAAAATAGCAAAACCCTTGACTGCATTAACGCATAAAGGGAAGAAATTTGAATGGAAGGATGAGCAGGAAAAGCGTTTCAATTGTTGAAGAAAAAGTTAACTACGGCACCTATATTGTCATTGCCTGAAGGGAATGATGATTTTGTGATATATTGTGACGCCTCAAAGCAAGGCCTCGATTGTGTATTAATGCAACGAACGGAGGTAATTGCTTATGCGTCCAGACAATTGAAGATTCACGAGCAAAATTATACGACTCACGATTTGAAATTGGGCACTGTTGTTTTTGCATTAAAGACTTGGAGGCACTATTTATATGGGGTCAAAAGTATTATATATACAGACCACAAAAGTCTCCAACACATATTTAATCAGAAACAACTGAACATGAGGCAGCGTAGATGGATTGAATCGTTAAATGATTACGACTTTAAGATTCGTTACCACCTGTGGAAGGCGAACGTGGTAGCCGACGCTTTGCGTAGAAAGGACAGAGAACCTATGCGGGTAAAAGCTATGAATATAATTATTCATACTAACCTTACTACTCAAATAAAGGAGGCGCAACAGGGAGTTTTAAAAGAAGGAAATTTGAAGAATGAAATACCTAAAGGATCAGAAAAACATCTTAATATTCGGGAAGACGGAACCTGATATAGGGCTGAAAGAATTTGGGTACCAAAATTTGGAGATGTGAGAGAAATGGTACTTAAGAAAGCACATAAAACTAGATATTCAATACATCCCGGAGCGGAGAAGATGTACAAAGATCTCAAGAAACACTTTTGGTTGCCGGGTATGAAAGCCGATATTGCTAAATATGTAGGAGAATGTTTGACGTGTTCTATGGTCAAAGCTGAACATCAGAAACCATCAGGTCTACTTCAACAACCTGAAATCCCGGAATGGAAATGGGAAAACATTACCATGGATTTTATTACTAAATTGCCAAGGACTGCAAGTGGTTATGATACTATTTAGGTAATAGTCGATCGTCTCACCAAGTCAGCACACTTTCTGCCAATGAGAGAAGATGATAAAATGAAGAAGTTGGCGTGATTATACTTGAAGGAAGTTGTCTCCAAACATGGAATACCAATCTCTATTATCTCTGATAGGGATGGCAGATTTGTTTCAAGGTTTTGTTAGACATTACAAAAAGCATTGGGAACTCGTCTAGACATGAGTACTGCCTATCACCCATAAACTGATGGGCAGAGCGAAAGGACGATACAAACGCTTGAAGATATGCTACGAGAATGTGTGATTGATTTTGGAAACAGTTGGGATCGACATCTACCATTAGCAGAATTTTCCTACAACAACAGTTATCACTCGAGTATTGAGATGGCACCGTTTGAGGCACTTTATGATAGGAAATGCAGGTCTCCGATTTGTTGGAATGATGTTGGGGATAGACAAATTACGGGTCCAGAGATAATCCAAGAAACTACCGATAAAATCATTCAAATTCAACAATGGTTGAAAACAGCCCAAAGTCGACAAAAGAGCTACGCAGACCGTAAAAGAAAAGATATAGAATTTGAAATTGGGGACATGGTCATGCTTAAGGTATCACCTTGGAAAGGTGTTGTTCGATTTGGAAAGTGGGGAAAACTAAACCCGAGATACATTGGGCCATTCAAGGTTATTGACCGTGTCAGACCAGTAGCCTACCGACTTGAATTACCTCTAAAACTCGCCGACGTACATGATACTTTTCACGTCTCGAATCTGAAGAAATGCTTAGCCAAAGAAGATCTCACTATTCCTTTAGACGAAATCCAAATCAATGAAAAACTTCAATTCATTGAAGAACCCGTCGAAATAATGGATCGTGAGGTTAAAAGACTTAAGCAAAACAAGATACCAATTGTTAAGGTTCGATGGAATGCTCGTAGAGGACCCGAGTACACCTGGGAGTGTGAAGATCAGGTAAAGAAGAAATACCCACACCTATTTCCAGAAGATGCGTCAACACCTTCAACAGCCTAAAATTTCGGGACGAAATTTATTTAACGGGTAGGTACTGTAGTGACCCGAACTTTTCCATGATTATATATTAAATGAAAACTATATTTACATGATTAAATGTTTCCAACATGCTAAGAAATCAAACTTATTAATACTTGATTAATTGAAACGGATTTTGTGTTAACATTTGACCACCCAGTTTGTCCGATGATTCACGAACGTTATAACTTGTATATGACATGATATTATATATATGAACATATATATATGTTTAACATAATGAAATGATAAGTAAGTATCTTATTATGTATATTAACAATGAACCTTATATATAAAACAAGACTACTAACCTAAGAAATTCAAAACGATATCTATACGTAACGATTATCGTTGTAATAACGTCTTAATATTTATATATCATATTAAGATATATTAGTACATCATGTTATCATAATAATTTAATAATTTAACATCTCATTAGATATAATAACAATGGGATTAATTACATTTAATGAAATTGTTAACTTATAGGTTCCGAAACAACATGTACATGTAACGACTAACGATGACTTAACAACTCAGTTAAAATGTATATACATGTAATGTATTAAGATGTATTGTTACACTTTTGAAAGACTTCATGATAGATATCAAAGTACTTCTACTTAACAAAAATGCTTACAATTACATTCTCATTCATTTTCATCAACAATTTTACTCGTATGCACCCGTATTCGTACTTGTACAATACACAGCTCCTAGATGTACATACTATTGGTATATAAACTTTAATGATCAGCTCTTAGCAGCCCTTAATGAGTCATAAAACATGTAGAAACCATTCTTTGTAATCTAGTATGAATTATTTAGCAAGATTACAAAAATATTATTAATCATTCATGACTTATTTACAAGAAAACAAACTTACATATCCTTTATATCTAGTCCATATATCACGACCTAAAACACATACAAACACCTTCATTCTTCAATTTTCTTCATCTAATTAAACTCTCTCAAGTTCTATCTTCAAGTTCTAAGTGTTCTTTATAAATTCTATAAGTTCTAGTTTCATAAAATCAAGAATACTATCAAGTTTGCAAGTATACTTCCAAGCTTTCTAATCCATTCCAAGTAATCATCTAAGATCAAGAAACCTTTGTTACTTACAGTAGGTTATAATTCTAATTCAAGGTAATACTCATATTTAAACTTTGATTCAATTTCTATAACTATAACAATCTTAATTCGAGTGATAATCTTACTTGAAATTGTTTTCGTGTCATGATTCTGCTTCAAGAACTTTCAAGACATCCAAGATCCTTTGAAGCTAGATCAATTTTTGTCACTACCAATAGGTTTACCTACTAAACTTGAGGTAGTAATGATGTTCATAACATCATTCGATTCATATATATAAATCTATCTTATTCGAAGATTAAACCATGTAATCATTAGAACATAGTTTAGTTAATTCTAAACTTGTTCGAAAACAAAGTTAATCCTTATAACTTGCTTTTAAAATCAACTAAACACATGTTCTATATCTATATGATATGCTAACTTAATGATTTAAAATATGGAAACACGAAGAACACCGTAAAACCGGACATACGCCGTTGTAGTAAACCGGAGGCTGTTTTGGGTTTGATAATTAAAAACTATGATAAACTTAGAAAATGATTTTTCTTATGAATATGAAACTATATTCAAAAATCATGGTTAAACTCAAAGTGGAAGTATGTTTTTCAAAATGGTCATCAAGATGTCGTTCTTTCGAAGGAAATGACTACCTCTTTCAAAAGTGATTTGTAACCTGTATTTTCGACTATAAACTTATACTTTTTCTATTTAGTTTCATAAATTTCAGATCATTATGAAACCATAGCAACTCGATTCAATCAAAACGGATTTATAACGAAGAAATGGTGGGTAAAACAAAATTGGTTAATTTTGCTAGTTTTAGCGACGAAAATTTTGTAACAAATCTATACTAACCATAACTTAACTAACTTATATTGTACATGTATACTAACATATATTTATGTAATCTTGATAGAGCATAGACACGTATACAATGTTTTGACATATCATATCGACGTCATCTATATATATTATTTGGAACAACCATATACACTCTATATGCTGTAATGCTCGAGTTCGCTATACAGGGTTGAGGTTGATTCCAAAATAATATATATACTTTGAGTTGTGATCGAGTCTGAGACTTGTATACACTGGGTCGTGGATTGATTCGAGATAATATATATTGATTTATTTATGTACTACTAACTGTGGACAACTAGTTGTAGATTACTAACGTCGGACTTAACAAACTTAAATCGTTAAAACGTAATAAAATATGTTGCGAATATATTTCGATCATACTTTGATATATACATATATTTGTTTTAGGTTCGTGAATCAACCCGTGGCCAAGTCTAAATTTCGACGAATCGGTAATCTGTGAAAGTGAGTTATAGTCCCATACTTAAAACTACATTCTATGGTTGGATTATTAAACCGAATATCACCCTTTTTAGTCTGGTAATCTAAGAATTAGGGAACAGAAATCCTAATTGACGCGAATCCTAAAGATAGATCTATTGGGCCTAACAAACCCCATCCGGGTTACGGATGCTTTAGTACTTCGATTTTATCATGTCCGATGAGAGTCCCGAAATGATGGGGATATTCTAGATGCATTTTTGTTAATGTCGGTTACCAGGTGTTCTCCATATGAATGATTTTTAATTCGCGGGTTACGCGTATTATTTGTACACGGGTTACGTGTGCGGTTATAATTGAAATCTTGTGGCCTATTATTATTATTATTATTATTATTATTTTTATTATTATTATTATTATTATTATTATTATTATTATTATTATTATTATTATTATTATTATTATTATTATTATTATTATTATTATTATTATTATGATTTAAGATAAAGATTAAACCTATAACTCACTAACATTTTTGTTGACGTTTAAATCATGTTTATTCTTAGGTGATTATTAAGAGCTTCCGCTGTTGCATGCTAAATAAAGACAAGATTGGAGTCTGCATGCTTGTATAATATTGTTTAAAAACTGCATTCGAAGACTTATATTGATGTGTAATATTATTGTAAACCATTATGTAATGGTCGTGTGAAAACGCTATATTTTAGATTATCATTATTTGATAATCGTCATAATATTTTAAACCTTTATCGATAAAATAAAGGTTATGGTTTGTTTAAAAAATTGAATGCAGTCTTTGAAAAACGTCTCATATAGAGGTCAAAATCTCGCAAAGAAATCAATTAATATGAAACGTTTATAATTATTATGAACGGGACATTTCAAATGTCGACTAGCAGAGGGAAAATAATGAGGGTTTCTAGTTTAGGATTTCTATTTATACTCTAGATTAGGGCCTAATTTAATCCCTAATTAAACATAAGCCTAAAGTTTAGTCCAAAAGGGGTATATGGGGGCAGGTTTGGTCGTGGGGCCCACTAGGAGGGTTCCTGGGATCGTTTTGCTTAATCTCTTGTACGAAGGTGGTCCGTTTCATGTGCCGTTAACCGTACCGGGTCTCCGGAACGTTAAATAATCGTTGAAACGAAATCACCGGGTTTAATTCATTAAATAAATAATAAATTAATTAAGTTTTTCATAAAGTCAATAATTATTAAATATAATTATTTTATCATTTTTCTAAGTTCCGTAAACTGAAAAGTTTTCTAGGCGATCATCTTAATCGTATCATTTTCTAAGTATTTCGATATCCGAAACAAGTTCACTAATTAATATAACTATATTAATTCAATCAATCAACTAGGATCAAATATGCATTTAATTCAATTAAACACATAAGGTTCTATGTAATCACCGTTAAATATTTAACGGACAAGTAACGATAGTAACGGAAAAAGTAGGGTTGTTACAACTGCCTTCACTAGCTCGACTTCTGGTGTACAAATTGCTATGAACACTAGCATCACTATGAACACCTGCATCACTAACTACCCTCTTCTCTTTGATATCTTCATGCTCAACATAAACTTCAATATGCCTACTACTACCATCTTTTACATAACCAAGCATCAAATCACATTGTTCAGTATCATCTAAAAGTTGTAACCCAAAATCCAACTTTGTATTGGGTTTAAGGTAGAAAACTAACACGGCTTTCATGGGATCATAACCTAATGCTTGAATAACCCCATGCAATTGTACTAAAGAAAACGTGTCAATGTTGAAGCAATCAATGTAGGTTATCCGACCATTAGTGTAAACTAGTTAACTATCCATACATAAATACCCACCATGATGTATAACAATGCTGAACAAATCAGGGTAGAGATCTGCAAAATAAAAACGATATAAGGTTTTTTACTGTTCAAAATTGAAAAACAAGTAAAACAATTTAGATTAGGGTTTGCCAAACATACAGTATAGTTGATCTATATCCTTTGCTCGACCTCTGGTGTACGAATTGCACAGTTCTCAACCATCGATTAGCTTAGGGTTATGATCGTTCCAGTTCTTCGATGATAAAATCGAGGGATGAGAGAGATAATGGTTATGTAAATAGATGTACCTAATCCGTTTGATAGTAATAAGGGCTGGAAACGATGCAAAAGATGAAAATACCCATCACGTTTTGGTCACGTGATGGCACTAAGATTGCCAAATTATGAAATTTTAAGGATTCAAAAATCCAATTAAAAACTTGAGGGACTCGGATTGCAGTTTTGTGTATAAATGAAGGACCAACAGAGCAAAAAAGTCAATATAAAGCTCATTTAGGCTCGCGAGCTTGTTTGAGCTCGAGATACGAAACTCGAGCTCGAGCTCGTTTACTAAACGATCTTTAAATAAAGTTCAAGCTCGGGCTCGTTTAGGCTCGGCTCGAATCGAGCTTTTAACGAGTCGAGCTCCAGTAGCTCGCGAGTAGCTCGGCTCATTTACAGCCCAATCCATGAGTGTTCATCAGCTTTCGTTGACCGTACAATAATTTATCAATATTTATAATAGATGCTTCATAACATGCTTGGGTCTTGATACTCTTATTGTTTTTGGTTTATAGAATCTCATGAGATTTGATGGAATTAGAATTTCAATTCCATTTGATAAATTTGATAAGGGTGTTTGGTTCAAGAATGAATTGGAATTGGAAAGCACCAAATTCCTTTACTCAAAGGAATTTACATTACTTAAAACTCCTGTTACTTTTAATGAATTCATCTCCATTAAAAAAATTCCCAAACCAAATGTGCTCTAGGTTTTTGACAATGCTACTGCCTATGTGCGGATGTAGGTGTCCAAAAGTATAAGCAATGAAAACTCACTTTAAACTGAAACTATGTTAAATTCTTCTTATCAATTAAAGAATGACTCTATTGTGAACATTCATAGTATTCATGATTTAATAAAACCGTACACATCTTCCTTCAACCAACCATGCTTAGTCCTGTTCACAATACGTTGCACATATGTATGTTCAGTGAGATAAAAAAACAAGTAACCCACAAAGTAAAACGGGCGTTCAGGTAGGGTGGAGTCATGAGGAATGGGCAAGAAAATGGATGTGCATTTGATCAAACCTAAAACTTATAGTAACAAGTTCGACTTCTGAATTTGGGAAAAGTAGGATTGATTGGTTGTTTTAACTCTGACAATTGTGCAAACCCGATCGGAATTTGGATTCTCGAGGGAGTAAAACAATCAATTGGATTAATCCGCTCAATATGATTGAGTAGATTAATATTTGAGTGGATTGAACTCCGGTGATGACCAGAATCCAATCGGAATATAAGTTTAACTGTAATACGTAATATGATTATGACAGAGTAAGGTGGTAGTGGCCCAGTTGTATTGAATGAGTGACCCAAGGGTTCTAATTGTAGCTGGGAAAGTTTGTTAGAGGGATTGCTGACGTGCACCAGTCCCTTTCATGATTGTAACAAACTGGCGTAACAAAATTTCCTATTTTTATGGGTGCACAGACGCTCCCCTTATGTGCCGTTATCAAGATATTTTGGTGCTCGTGTGTATGCTACCAGATAGACAACACACTTGACCAAGTTGAAGGGCTTACCTATGCGCACAACCTAAACTATTAAGTGTTCCTTCACGATATTCTTTATCTGGACTTCTTCCATGAAGCGACCCGTCCTAATCCATAAGGACGAGTACAATAACATATGGTACATTGCGAGGTATTTGACCTCTATATGATACATTTTACAAACATTGCATTCGTTTTTAAATGACAACTTTCATTATAATGATAGTTGACAATATGCATACCATTTCCCAATATATCCAAACTATAAATGACTTAATAATAATCTTGATGACTTCAATGACTCGAATGCAACATCTTTTGAAACATGCCATGAATGACTCCAAGTAATATCTTTAAAATGAGCAAATGCACAGCGGAAGGTTTCTTTAATACCTGAGAATAAACATGCTTAAAAGTGTCAACCAAAAGGTTAGTGAGTTCATTAGTTTATCGTAACCAATCATTCCATAGTTTTAATAGACCACAAGATTTCATTTTCATAGTTAACTGCATGAACACTCATCTGCAAAAATCATTCATATGGTGAACACCTGGTAATCGACATTGACAAATGCATCTAGAATATCTCCAAATATACAGGTACACTCATCTGTATATAAAATTGAAGTACTAAAGCATCTGTAACCCGGATGGGACGTGTTAAAGTCCATAGATCTATCTTCAGGATTCGCGTCAATTTGGGGGGTCTGTTCCCAAATTCTTAGGCTACCAAGCTAAAAAGGGTGATATCCGGTATAATAATTCAACCATAGAATGTAGTTTTGGTACTTGTGTCTATTTCGTAAAACAGTTATAAAAGCAGCGCATGTATTCTAAGTCCCAAAAATATATATTGCAAAAATATTTAAAAAGGGAGCAAATGAAACTCACGATACGATATTTTGTTGTAAAAATATGCATACGACGGAACCGAACAAGTGCCGGGTTGGCCTCGGATTCACGAACCTATATTAAGTATATATATTTATATGTTGGTCAATATCTGTCTAACAATTTAGGCCAGGTCGTAGTGTATCACAATCCTAATGCTCGAGATTATCATGCAAACGTCAACAAAAGTCAATTTAACCCGAAAAGATTTCCAAAAACTATACGTGTTTATTATATAACTTAAGTATTTTTATATATTTAAATATATTTATCAAATTTTATTAGAGTAAATAATACAAGTCTTTTATTAATAAATAAAATTTTATATTAAAATTTATATATGATAGAATATACTTTTATATATCTTAAGTAATAAAATTTATAAAGTTCACTTTATATCGTAAAAATATAGTGGTATGTATTATTAATGAAATTATATTACGTGTGGTAAAAATATCCTTGTATCACATATTTAAAAAAAATAATATTGATAATAATAATAATAATAATAATAATAATAATAATAATAATAATAATAATAATAATAATAATAATAATAATAATAATGAGTAAAAGTTATATTATTTTGTAATAATAATAATAATTTTTATTATTTTACTAATGATAATAATAATAACAATATTTATTTACTAATGATGATATTAATTATAATAAAATGATAATTTTAATAATAAAGACACTCTTTAATATTTACTGTAATAATAATAATATTTTATATAAAAATAATCATTCTATTCAAAATGATAATTTTTAATAAAATAACACTAAAATGATAATAATAATAATGATATTTAATAATAACAATGATATTTCTATTAACATCATAATTTTAATAAAAATGATAGTTTTAATATTAATGATACTTTTAATAATAATAACGATAAAGTTAATAAAATGATAGTTTTGATAAAAATATTAATTATTTTAATAATAATAATAATAATAATAATAATAATAATAATAATAATAATAATAATAATAATATTGATTATTAGATAATAATAATAAAGACGATAATAACGACGATAACGATAACGATAACGATAACGATAACGATAACGATAACGATAATAATAATAATAATAATAATAATAATAATAATAATAATAATAATAATAATAATAATAATAATAATAATAATAATAATAATAATAATAATAATAATAATAATAATAATAATAATAATAATAATAATAATAATAATCATTTTAACAATAATACTTAAAATTATAGATAATTCAATTGACTATATCTTTTAATCCGTTCATCGAAACCATACGCTTTCTAAATGAAAAGTTATTAATTTTTCGCCAGCTTTCTAATGACATGCAAATCATATACATTATATCATTAGCATATGTATTAAATTCATGAACTATCATAAACTATTTAATGATAAAATTAAACATACAAGCATGCATAATCATATATACTCGAGCACTAGTCAGGGATACAATATTAATATATAAAAGATAGGATATGAGTGCTCACGTATCAATATTGAGATTCAATATTGCAGAAAAGTACGTAGACGCAACGAAAATGATAATCACTAAGTTGACCTCACGAACATACCCCCGAACAATACCAATAACCTTCATAATTATAACCCATAATTTCCTTAGCTCTATCCCTCTCGAAAACCCATTTGAAAACATGCGAGCAGAACCTCGTCGTAGTATTTTATGTATAAATAATAATGGTATTCTAATACTACTAATAATAATAATCTTTAATAATAATAATAATAATAATAATAATAATAATAATAATAATAATAATAATAATAATAATAATAATAATAATAAATATGTATATGTATATCAGAGAGAGAGTGAGATTGAGAGATGAATTATGAATGTTAAAAACGCGAATTCGATCGACTTAAATGGATGTGGCTGCCACCAACCCCCCATTCGATCGCATGGGGGTTGTGTCTTAGAGTCATGCGATCACATGAGCTCTTTGGCCAGCTCACATTGCTCAATTATTTAGGTGGCCGACGGTTTTATTATTAATTAATATATATTTATTTAATTTATATAATTATATATATATATTATATTATATTCACGAGCATAGTTAACTTGTAAAATTTGTTCCGATAATTTGTACGTTGACTCTCGACTTATGTTCTGGTTTCGGTTTCTCGAACACATGTTCGTACGCTTAGAAAACTAACACTTTACATTACGCGACGTGTACCTTTAACAATAATTAAACTAAATCATCGATAGACTATATTACCCAAGGTATAATCTCTTCATTTGAGTGTTGTGGTCATTTGCTTCTATAAATAAATGTTTCGTTATTTACCAAAGTATATTATTTTAAGACAAAACGTTTTATAACATATGTTATCACTATATCTTATTACTTTGTAAAATATATATTCATTTTGAAATATAAATTCTGAATATTTGTTTAGTTTTTCAAAAGTAATTATATTTCAACGTTCATTTACAATCATTTAAATAATAGAAAAAAATATTATGTCGTATCACGTCCACGTTTTTGAAATACTATATATATATATATATATATATATATATATATATATATATATATATATATATATATATATATATATATATATATATATATATATATATATATATACTTGTAATTTATAATATAGGCTTTAATTAAATCCTTCAAAATTCATAAACAAATTATCTTATAAAATGTTTTAATAATAACGTTCTTTTTAAACTGAAAACATTTTGTACATTTGAAACTATATCAAATAAATATAAAGATTTTGTTTTCCAAAACTAACTATTTTTAAGAATAATTTTGTTTAAAGATTAAAATAATGGAATTCGTTATATCATAAAACATATTAGGAAAAATAAAATTATAAATACTCATAATAGGTTTCAAGTTTTTAAATTACCATTTGATGATGAAGCGTGAGATAAAGTTCAGAGGTTAAAGGAACGTATGAAATTATTTTTAAAATAAAATGTCAATATTTATTTTCTAAGTTATCAATATTCCATAATATTACTTTCACATTAAATATTATGAGAGCTAATAATTACCGTATTAAAAGTCACCAGGATAATATTGTAAATCATGAATTGAAATTCAAACAGGAATCTCCACTAACCCTTGTCTAATTTCCGTTAATTTACACATTTGTTCTTACTTGTAAATCACTTTACCAATTATTCCGAATACCGTTAAAAAGGAAAGGTTTCCTAAATCAAAGTGGACCTCTCAACAGAGACTCGTAATCATACAATGTATCCGATAAATCAATCATTTGATATTATCTTCTAATTCCATCGATAACCATAGTGAAACAAATACATTCATGTAAAGTATTATACGTTTAATACTTTGTTAATATTCTCAAGTTATAATATATATACATATATATTTATATATATATATATATATATATATATATATATATATATATATATATATACAATCATATCCTATTTATATAATGGTTCGTGATTCATCGGAGTTTGGTCAAGGTTAAATGAATGTATGAACATAGTTTAAAAATTTTAAGATTCAACATTACAGACTTTGCTTATCGTGTCGGAAACATATAAAGATCAAGTTTAAATTTGGTCAGAAATTTCCGGGTTGTCGCAGTACCTACCCGTTAAAGAAATTTTGTCTCAAAATTTGATTAGGATGGTCATGGTCAACATTAAGTATGTTTTCATGACGCATACGAGCTGAAATTTCGAATTTTACCATCATCGAGTAATATAGACAAAATAATTTGATTTTGTGAAGAGTACGAGTGAAGCTATCACAAAAGAGTGTAATGAGTAAATGCAGGTTTGACTTAACCGGTGAAGTAGTCACGGTTGATTTTCAGAATTCAAGGGATTTAGAGAAAATCTTCGTAATAAGATTTGGTTCTTCGGTAATTAAGGAAATTAGGATCCTCTTTGGTTAAATGCGATGATCAGTCTTGATTGTTCTGTCTGATACTTTACTATAAATCCACTCCCTTTGTTTCCTTATTTTCAAAGCTCATACCTTCTATTCTTTCTACCTCACTTCATACTTCAAGGCATTTGTCAATATGCTCTATCCAGTTCTGATTCTTAATATACTCCTAACTTTCATATCTGTCATTCTTCTTTTTCATCTACCGCCGGAAGAATCTATTCACTTCTACTATACTCTTGGTTTTATAGTATTTTTAGTTCTCCCGTGTCTTTATAATGCTATACGCAACGATATGCACAATTTGTAATTTCTGGGATGTTGGGTTTTATATCTTCCCTAATGTTTCGATGTCTCTGCTTCTGTCTTTCTATAATCATTGACACCTACGGTTAATGCTCTCTTCTATTTGCTGTGATTTATACTCCCAATTATATTTCAAAATTTCATTCTTTCATTTTCACTCTTTGCCATTAAGTACCGCAAGTAATGGTCCAAAATTCTAGGTATGGATTTCGAAATGAACATAGTTAATGTCCAAAGAAGGAAATTGTGATGGCACGATCTTGATTTGTCAAATTACTAGAATATTCGGAAAAATAGAACTATCAAGAAGATATGTTTGGAGATTTGGTAGAATGTAAGAGTCGTGTAACATGGCACATGATGACGGTATGGTCTGTGAATTATCATGTTTCATTAGAAGCTCAGCATGACTTACTGTAATATATGTGACGACCCGGAAATTTCCGAACAAATTTAAACTTTAATCTTTATATGTTTCCGACACGATAAGCAAAGTCTGTTATGTTAAATCTCAAGAATTTTAAACTATGTTCATACATTCATTTAAACCTCGACCAAATTATGATAATTCACGAACCATTATATGAACGGACATGATTATATATGTATAAGTGAATATATTATAACTTGAACACATTGACAAAGTGTTTAAATAAATAATACCTTACATAAACATATTTATTACTATAGTTATCGATGGAATTATATGACAATATTAAATGATTGATTTAACAGTTACATTGAATTATGGTTACGAGTCTCTGTTGAGAGGTCCACTTTGATTTAGAAAACCTTTCTTTTTTAACGGTATCTGGAATAATTGGTAAAAGTGAATTACAAAAGTGTCATTAACGAGAGTTAGTCAAAAGTTAGTAATCATTTCCGTTTAAATTTCAAAAGTGTACCTTACTTTGATAAACTCGTGTCCCTTGATAAATTAACTATTTAGTTTTTATATTAAAAACATTATTCGGTAAAACAACTACTATTATTTAAAACGAGTTAAATTATATAAAATGAACTTTGAAATGTAATTGGTTTTGAAAGACTAAATATTATATCATTAGATAAATATTTCAAACATATATATTATGTACAAATTTACAATTCTAAATAAGAATATATATATATATATATATATATATATATATATATATATATATATATATATATATACATATATATATATATACATATATTAACTTAGTCATAAAACGTCCTAATTTAAAATAATATATTTTGATAAACAACGAGTCGTTGGTTTATAGAAGCAAATGACCACAACGCTCAAATTTTATAAGTTACATTTTATATAAGGTAAATTATTGATGAATAAGTCAAATTATTATTAAGGGTACACGTCGCGTAACGTAAAAGGCTAGTTTTCTAAACGTACGAAAGTGCGCTCGAAAAACCGAAAGTGGTACATGAGTCGAGTGATAACGTACGAGTCATTTGAGTAAAAATTACATTTTTACCATAAAAATAAATATAATATAATATATAAGTATTTATATAAATTAAATATATTATATTAAATATTACATAAACTAAGCAACATTCCACGTTTTTTTTTAAATTCATATGAGATGTAAAAGTTGAAGACCACAAATCACGGAGGCACATTCCACGTTTATTTTTTATTTTTTTTTTAAATTCAAATGAGATGTAAAAGTTGAAGACCACAAATCACGGAGGCATAGGATGGATGGATGGAGTGGTTAGATTAGTATAAAACGCATTTAAACTTCGGAGATATAAAACACACATAAATCTCTATATCTTCCTATCTAAGACACATACTCCGTATACTATTTTTATTTAAATTATTATTATTATTATTATTATTATTATTATTATTATTAGTATTATTATTAATTAATATTATACATAAAATACTACGACTAGGGTAGGTAGGAGCGATTTCAAAATGGGTTTTTCGAGTGGGATAGGGCTAAGGAAATTATGGGTTATAGCTATGGAGGCGATGGGTATGGTTCAAGGGTATACTCATAAGATCAACCTAGTGTTTATCATCTCCGTTGCATCTGCGTACCTTTCCTGCAATATTGAATCTCAATATTGATACGTGAGTACTCATAATTTAACTTTTATATATTAATAGTGTATCCCTGACTAGTGCTCGAGTATATAGGATTATGCATGCTTGTATTTTTGGTATTGTCGTTAGATAGGATATGTTGAATCCCGAATTAGTTACATATGCGGTTGAGATAAGGTATAAGATATGCATGTCGTTGGAAAGCTAGCGAAAAATTAAGAATTTTTCATTTAGATATCGAATGGTTTCAATGAACGGATTAGAAGTTAAAGTCAATTGAAAATTTGTATAATTATTAAAAATGATTATTATTATTGTCATTATTATCGTCGTTATTATCGTCGTTATAGTTTTTATATTATTATTATTATTATTATTATTATTATTATTATTATTATTATTATTATTATTATTATTATTATTATTATTATTATCATTATCAATAAAAAGTATTATCATTAAAAATTGTTATTTTTACTATTGTTAATATCGTTAAGCTTATAATTAATATTATTATTATTATTATTATCATTAAAATAGTTATTAGTATTAATATTATCATAATATTTATTATTATTAGTATTATTATAATTAAAACTAATATTAGTAACACTTAATTATTATGATTACTATTATTACCATTAAAATGAATGCGATATAAAAGACGATTAAAAGCTATTAACAAATTGGTTAGCAAAATAATGAGTATGGGTATCATGATGAAATTTAAAATATGGTAAGATATTGGTTTGGATAAAATTATCGTTTTTCATTATTTTTATCACTATTATTATTAAAAGTATTATTAATATTAAAAATATTTTTTATTATTTTTAATAGGAATATCATTGTTAATATAAAATTTCATTATTATTATGAATAAGAATTATCATTTTATCATAATACCATTTTTTCGTAAATATAAATATTGTTATTATTATTAGAAGAATAATAATAATTATTATTACAAAATAATACAACTTTTACTTACTATTATTATTATCGATATTATTTCATCAAATAAATATGTAATACAAAGATATTTTACTACGTGTAATATAATTACATTAACACTACCTATCATATTATTTTTATGATATTAAATGAACTTTATAAATTTTACTACTTAAGATATATAAAAGTATATTTTTATTATAATAAATGAATTATATTATTTACTCTAATAAAATCTTTTAAAAATATTTAAAAATATAAAACGACGATATTTAAATTATATAATAATCATGTATAAATTTTGGAAATCACCCATAGTCAAATTGACTTTTGTTGACTTTTGCATATTAGTCTCGAGCATTAGGATTGTGGTACACTATGACCTGACCTAATTGTTAGACAAATATTGACCAACATATAAATATATATAATTAATTTAGGTTCGTGAATCCGAGGCCAACCTTGCACTTGTTCAATGACGTTATATGTATTTTTACTACGAAATACAGTATGGTGAGTTTCATTTGCCTTTTTACCCTTTATATTTTTGGGCTGAGAATACATGCGAAATTTTTATAAATGTTTTACGAAATAGACACAAGTAATTGAAACTACATTATATGGGTGAATGATCGAAGCCGAATATGCCCCTTTTTGCTTGGTAACCTAAAAATTAGTAAACCGATCTACTAATTGACGCGAATCCTACAGATAGATCTATTGGGCCTAACGAACCCCATCTAAAGTACCGGATGCTTTAGTACTTCGAATTCGTTTTTATCATGTCCGAAGGATTTCCCGGAATGATAGGGGATATTCTTATATGCATCTTGTTAATGTCGGTTACCAGATGTTCACCATATGAATGATTTTTGTCTCTATGCATGAGACGTATACTTATGAGAACTGGAAATGAAATTTTTGTGGTCTATTAAAATGATAGAAATAAATGATTATGATAAACTAATGAACTCACCAACCTTTTAGTTGACACTTTAAAGCATGTTTATTCTCAGGTATTAAAGAAATCTTCCGCTATGCATTTGCTCATTTTAAAGATATTACTTGGAGTCTTTCATGGCATATTTCGAAGAACGTTGCATTCGAGTCATTGAGTTCATCAAAGATTATTGTTAAGTCAATTTATAGTTAGATAGTGGATATTATTAAATGGTATGCATGCCTGTCAATTTTCGATGTAAAGAAAGTTTGTTTTTTTAAAAACGAATGCATTGTAAAATGTATCATATAGAGGCCAAATACCTCGCGATGTAATCAACTATTGTGAATCGTTTATAATGTATATGAACGGGTCCTTTCAGTTGGTATCAGAGCGGTGGTCTTAGCGAACCAGGTCTGCATTAGTGTGTCTAACTGATAAGTCGTTAGGATGCATTAGTGAGTCTGGACTTCGACCGTGTCTGCATGTCAAAAGTTTTGCTTATCATTTTTAGTCGGAAATCATCTGCTTATCATCCTTAGAAAATTACCTGCTTATCATTATTAGTCTAGACACGTCTTGCTACATTAATTGTATGAGTAGTGTATAGACAAAATTCATATCTTAGCGTATCTGCTAAATCATATCTTATCGTATCTGTTACTTTAAACTTTGCCTAACATATCCCGCAAATTCCTCCGTAATCTAAAAAATCTTTTCATCTATATATATAGATATCCTATGTAAATAAAATACCACCCGATAACCGGAAAATCATTTTATATCTAAAAATCCTTTATCCAATCGTACGAAATGGAATTTGTCATCAGTACAAATCACTCGGATTCCGAAATGGAATCTCACTCAAGCTCCGAAAGCAGTGTGACCGGAATGGACCAACCAATCAGTCATCACCTATTCTGGATGAATTGGGGATGGGTTCGTAGTCTCATCAATCATTGGAAATAAGAAGAAGGCGATCCTTTCCATCCACCACATTGCCCTATTGGCGAAGAACCTGAAGCACTTACCGGCGAACCTGTTCGAGACACCATTTTCTATCTCATTTCCAGAGTATCTCGTCACGATTATATATTACATCAAATTTTAGATTTTATTTATCCGCTCATCCGAACCGACAATCATCCCAGTGTAATAAAAGAAGTCAACGAGCTTCGCGCTCGGGTAGTGGCTTTGGAGAACATGGTACAAAGGTTACAAACACCAGCAGCAGCATCAGCAGCATAACCAGTACCACCATCATCAACACCAACAGTACCATTACCAACCCCAACCAAAACCGTGTCGTAAACCTCAACTTCACAATCTGTCCCACGAGCATCAACGTCATACGCACCATAGATACCAAGGAGTACCAACAACAATAACTGATGAAGTATTAATTCATAACTACATTGCAGAAACATTCCGCAGCGATTATATAATCTCTAAAGTCTTAGAGATTATCTAATCTAGCCCTAATCACAAATCAGTTAAGTGAACCAAAATGATAGAAGGAAGAGTAGAAACCCTGACAAAAATGGTGTGTGATTAACAAGCTAAACTTGTTTTACCAAAAGCATCAACAGTACCGTCAGCGTCACCAGCATCGTCAGTACAGTCAACATCGAATCAACAATACCTATAACATCACAAACTCCGTCAGTTCAAGAATCACTGTGGACATCATTAGGAATCAATAACGCGTATATTGTATCAATGAGTTATGAAGAATTAACTCATTCCCTCTGAAGAAATTCTATGTATATATTATATATATATATATATATATATATATATATATATATATATGTATATATATATATATATTTGAAATAAAAATAAATCTTTTCGTGCTAAGCTATTGTGTGTGAATCTTAACTACTCGGTTAATTCATCTTACAAATATGCAATAATGTACGTCCTTCGCCCGCAACTTAACCATCGTTAACTACAATCTCTGTCTCAATTCAATAAATTCCAAATTCATAATAAATCAAGTATATATACTTGATTTTACACTTTCATCATCGATGTAACCGAAACTTTTCAGATACCATCATTCGTACTTTGCGAAGTTCACAAGAATTTAACAAAAACCAACATCACGCCTCAACAAATAACGAAGTATTGATTCATAATTTCAATATTATTGAAGAAATATTTATGTAATCTCTAAAGCCTTCAAGGGATTATTCAATTATAGTTTCAACCGTAAATCGAATGAGTTTAATTTAGTATTAACTCATTAAAATCTATTTTACATCTGAGGAGAATATATACATATATATTTTCACAAAGACTGTAATAAAATTTTATGTACAAAATATCAATTGTGAAATTTTTTAACGGGTAGGTAATACCCGAGATATATATATATATATATATTCACAATTTTTTAACGGGTAGGTAATACCCGAGATATATATATATATATATATATATATATATATATATATATATATATATATATATATATATATATATATATATATATATATATATATATATATATATATATATATATTCACAATTAATATGTCACATTCTTCGAATCTGATCAAGCAAATTATCAACTATACTTCCTACTTTCACAATAATATACATTCTTTCATAGAAATCAAAACAACCATACTCATTCAAACCCAATTACATATTCTGATTTTGAAACCTCAGAATTCAATTCGATATATAATCGGTATCATCACTTTTAGATTCCTACATCTGTCAAAGCTATACTTTGACTTCAAAACTGTATTAGAACATCAAATGTATATTAACGATTACAATATGTGTTTAAACCCTTCAAAAATTTCTGAAGACACTTCAATTAATGAGCAATCAAGATGATGATCCAACCACATATTACCCACAGTTATGTACTTAAAAAGCTCTCGAAATCAAAGTCATAGTTCAACACATATCTGTGTCAGATCCTTTGGCATTTATTAGCAAAAATAACTTTGCAATTTCTTTTCAAAGTAGCAAATTCTATCACAGCTCCAGCAAGACAACTTCGATTTTTCATTCGGAGTAGCCTTATCATAATCTTGATATATATGTTGCCCTTTCGCCATTGTTACCAGGGATCCTTTTATATCTCGCCACATTAGCAGTAAACTTATCAGCAACCGTAATGATCTGAGATTTTTTTGAAAAGTCATTATATTTATCAAAACCCCATCATTTACTCATCTGCCTCTTGTAACGAGAATTTCCATACGAATCATTGGGAATTAGCAATCAGTATTTTGAAATCTCGCAGCATGTTGACGCCAACAATTATACATATAACGTCTATCTCCAAGGATTACATACTTCGAATGTGAAGTTTCTGAAAAACACCTTGAATTACAAACTAGTTCCTGAAATGCTGACGAAGCAGCAACAACTGTAAACGATCTTAACAGTAAAAAGTTTGATAATAAAGAATAGTGTATTGTCAAAGCTCAGAAAAAGAGAAGTTTTGGAACTGGAAACCGGATTGAGCAAAGTATGAAGGAGGCTGTGGACAAATCACAAAGACTGAACCTGACTTCAAAGAATCTAAATGATGCAGTATCTGTTGAAGTCATTAACGAATACCTTGCTCCTGACTCTAAACTCATGCGGACAATATCCTTCATCATCCTCTGATATTAGAAATTCTAAGATATCATCGTATCTTTCATTATAAATATCCTCCATATTTCTGAAGATATTTTCATAATTATTTTTGTCTAAAATCATTTACCTCTTCGCGCTATCTGTATCACATCATAAAAGAAACTATTTTAGTTTCTAAATTCTGAAACCTTCGAGTTTGAAGTATGAATACTTTTGAAGTGGTGTTGGGAGCTGAGGCATGAGTTAGTATAATATAATGACACTTGATCAACGTGATTATATTACAGTAATTCATGCTGAGTTCTAAATGGAACGTGATGATTCACAGATCATAATGTCATCATGTGCTATGTTACACGACTCTTGTATTCTCTTTAACCTCTAAAATATCAAGAAAATATTTCTTGATGATTCGGTCTTTTTTAGGGTATTCTAGTAATTTGACAAGTCAAGATCGTGTTATTACAATTTCCTTCTTAGAACATTAACAATGTTTATTCTGAAATTTATATCTGCGAATTCTGGACCATTACAAGCGGTGCTTAATCACAAGAAGAAGAAACGAAAGGACAAAACTCCGAAATAGAAATTGGGGTATAAATCGCAGCAAATAAAAGAGAGCATTAACTGGGGATGACAATAATTATAAAAGACAGAAGCAGGGACATCGAAATATAAGGGAGAATATAAAGCTCGATAACAACACATAAATTACAAACCGTGTATATCGATGTTTATCGTAACATAAAGACACGGGAGAATTAAAAGCACTATATCCCCAAGGGCAAAGTAGAAGTAAGCAGATTCCTCTGGTGGAAGTTGGAAAAGGAGAAAGATTGTTGCGATAGTAAAGATAAGGACAAGGATCAGAACTGGATTAAGCATTTTCACAATCTTTTGAATTTGGAAATTGAGTATAGGAATGGTAAAAGTAATGAAACGGAAGAAATTAGTTTATAGTGAAATATTTGATAAAGAAATCAAGGCAGATCTTCGCATTTAATTAGAGAATCCTAATTTCCTGATTCGTCGAAGAATAAAATCTTTTAGATTTCGAAGATTTTCTTTAAATCCCTTGAATTCCGGAATTCAACCAAGACAACGTCCAAAGTTAAGACGAAACTTTATTTCTCATTTCATTCCTTTTGTGATAGCTTCACTTGTACTCTTCAATTAATCGAATCATTTTTCCCATATTACTCAGTGGTTATAAAATTCTATTTACCAAGTAGTATGCGTCATGAAAACATATCTATTGTCAGCCATGACCATCCCAATCAAATTTCGAGACGAAATTTCTTTAACGAGTAGGTACTGTGACGACCCAGAAATTTCCGAACAAATTTAAACTTTAATCTTTATATGTTTCCGACATGGTAAGCAAAGTCTGTTATGTTAAATCTCAAGAATTTTAAACTATGTTCATACATTCATTTAAACCTCGACCAAATTACGATAATTCACGAACCATTATATGAATGGACATGATTATATATGTATAAGTGAATATATTATAACTTGAACACATTGACAAAGTGTTTAAATAAATAATACCTTACATAAACATATTTATTAATATAGTTATCGATGGAATTATATGATAATATTAAATGATTGATTTAACAGTTATATTGAATTATGGTTACGAGTGTCTGTTGAGAGGTCCACTTTGATTTAGAAAACCTTTCTTTTTTAACGGTATCCGGAATAATTGGTAAAAGTGATTTACAAAAGTGTCATTAACAAGAGTTAGTCAAAAGTTTGTAATCATTTCCGTTTAAATTTCAAAAGTGTACCTTACTTTGATAAACTCGTGTCGCTTGATAAATTAACTATTTAGTTTTTATATTAAAAACATTATTCGGTAAAATAACTACTATTATTTAAAACGAGTTAAATTATATAAAACGAACTTTGAAATGTAATTGGTTTTGAAAGACTAAATATTATATCATTAGATAAATATTTCAAACATATATATTATGTACAAATTTACAATTCTAAATAAGAATATATATATATTTTAACTTAGTCATAAAACGTCCTAATTTAAAATAATATATTTTGATAAACAACGAGTCACTGATTTATAGAAGCAAATGACCACAACACTCAAATTTTATAAGTTACATTTTCTATAAGGTAAATTATTGATGAATAAGTCAAATCATTATTAAGGGTACACGTCGCGTAACGTAAAAGGCTAGTTTTCTAAACGTACGAAAGTGCGCTCGAAAAACCAAAAGTTGTACATGAGTCGAGTGACAACGTACGAGTCATTTGAGTAAAAATTACATTTTTACCATAAACATAAATATAATATAATATAATATATAAGTAATTATATAAATTAAATATATTATATTAAATATTACATAAACTAAGCAACATTCCACGTTTTTTTTTAAATTCATATGAGATGTAAAAGTTGAAGACCACAAATCACGGAGGCACATTCCACGTTTTTTATTTTTTATTTTTTAATTCATATGAGATGTAAAAGTTGAAGACCACAAATCACGGAGGCATAGGATGGATGGAGTGGTTAGATTAGTATAAAACGCATTTAAACTTCGGAGATATAAAACACACATAAATCTCTATATCTTCCTATCTAAGATACATACTCCGTATACTATTTTTATTTAAATTATTATTATTATTAAGATTATTATTATTATTATTATTATTATTATTATTATTATTAGTATTATTATTAATTAATATTATACATAAAATACTACGACTAGGGTACGTAGGAGCGATTTCAAAATGGGTTTTTCTAGTAGGATAGGGCTAAGGAAATTATGGGTTATAGCTATGGAGGCGATGGGTATGGTTCATGGGTATGCTCATAAGATCAACCTAGTGTTTATCGTCTCCGTTGCATCTACGTACCTTTCCTGCAATATTGAATCTCAATATTGATACGTGAGTACACATAATTTAACTTTTATATATTAATAGTGTATCCCTGACTAGTGCTCGAGTATATAGGATTATGCATGCATGTATTTTGGTATTGTCATTAGATAGGATATGTTGAATCCCGAATTAGTTACATATGCGGTTGAAATAAGGTATAAGATATTCATGTCGTTGGAAAGCTAGCGAAAAATTAAGAAATAATGAAAGCAATATAAAAGACGATTAAAAGCTATTAGCAAATTGGTTAGGAAATAATGAGTATGGGTATCATGATGAAATTTAAAATATGGTAAGATATTGGTTTGGATAAAATTATCATTTTTCATTATTTTTATCACTATTATTATTAAAAGTATTATTAATGTTAAAAATATTATTATTTTTTTATTATTTTTAATAGGAATATTATTGTTAATATAAAATTTCATTATTATTATGAATAAGAATTATCATTTTATCATAATACCATTTTTCGTAAATATAAATATTGTTATTATTATTAGAAGGATAATAATAATTATTATTACAAAATAATAAAACTTTTACTTACTATTATTATTATCGATATTATTTCATCAAATAAATATGTAATACAAAGTATTTTACTACGTGTAATATAATTACATTAATACTACCTATCATATTATTTTTATGATATTAAATGAACTTTATAAATTTTACTACTTAAGATATATAAAAGTATATTTTTATTATAATAAATGAATTATATTTTTTACTCTAATAAAATCTTTTAAAAATATTTAAAAATATTTAAAAATATAAAACGACGATATTTAAATTATATAAAAATCATGTATAAATTTTGGAAATCATTTTTAGTCAAATTGACTTTTGTTGACTTTTTCATATTAGTCTCGAGCATTAGGATTTGGTACACTATGACCTGACCTAATTGTTAGATGAATATTAACCAACATATAAATATATATAATTAATTTACGTTCATGAATCCGAGGCCAACCTTGCACTTGTTCAATGACGTTATATGTATTTTTACTACGAAATACAGTATGGTGAGATTCATTTGCCTTTTTACCCTTTATATTTTTGGGCTGAGAATACATGCGAAATTTTTATAAATGTTTTACGAAATAGACATAAGTAATTGAAACTACATTATATAGGTGAATGATTGAAGCCGAATATGCCCCTTTTTGCTTGGTAACCTAAGAATTAGTAAAATCGATCTGCTAATTGACGCGAATCCTAAAGATAGATCTATTGGGCCTAACGAACCCCATCCAAAGTACCGGATGCTTTAGTACTTCGAATTCGTTTTTATCATGTCTGAAGGATTTCCCGGAATGATAGGGGATATTCGTATATGCATCTTGTTAATGTCGATTACTAGGTGTTCACCATATGAATGATTTTTGTCTCTATGCATGGGACGTATACTTATGAGAACTGGAAATGAAATTCTTGTGGTCTATTAAAATGATGGAAATAAATGATTATGATAAAATAATGAACTCACCAACCTTTTGGTTGACACTTTAAAGCATGTTTATTCTCAGGTATTAAAGAAATCTTCCGTTGTGCATTTGCTCATTTTAAAGATATTACTTGGAGTCTTTCATGGCATATTTCGAAGAACGTTGCATTCGAGTCATTGAGTTCATCAAAGATTATTATTAAGTCAATTTATAGTTGGATAGTGGATATTATGAAATGGTATGCATGCCTGTCAATTTTCGATGTAAAGAAAGTGTCTTTTTTTAAAAACGAATGCAATGTTTGTAAAATGTATCATATAGAGGTCAAATACCTCGCGATGTAATCAACTATTGTGAATCGTTTATAATGTATATTAACGGGTCCTTTCAATATAATCACGTTGATCAAGTGTCATTATATTGTACTAACTCATGCTTCAGTTTCCAATACTACTTCAAAAACATTCATAATTTAAACTCGAAGGTTTCAGAATTTAGAAACTACAATAGTTTCTTTTATGAAGTAACACAGATAGGGCGAAGAGGTAAATGATTTTGGATAACAATAGTTATAAAGATATCTTTAGAAACATCGAAGATATTTACAATGAAAGATATGATGATATCTTAGATTATCTAAGATCAGAGGATGATGAAGATTTGTCCGTAAAAGTTTAGAGTCAGGAGTAAGGTATTCGATAATAATTTCAGCAGACGCTGAATTATTTGGATTCTTTGAAGGCAGGTTTAGTCTTGGTGATTTGCCCACAGCCTCCTTCATGGTTTGCTCAATTCGTTTTCCAGTTCTAAACCTTCTCTTTTTCTGAGCTTTGCCAACATACTATTTTTTTTATCATCAAACTTTTGATTGTTAAGATCGTTTACAGTTTTTGCTGCTTCATCAGCATTTTTTCAAAATTCGGAGAACTAGTTCACAGTTTAGGGTGTTTTTCAGAAACTTCACATTCGAAGTATGTAAGTCTAGGAAATGGACGTTATATGTATATATAACTGTTGATGTAGACATGCTGCGTGATTTCAAAATACTGATTACTGATTCTCGATAATTGGTATGACAATTCTCGTTACAAGGTGCGGATGAGTATATGATAGGGTTTCAATGAATATAATGATTTTTCTGAAAGTCAAAGATTAATGAGGTTGTTGGTAAGTTTACTGCTAATGTGGTGGGATATAAATGGTTCCCCAGTAACGATGGCGAAAGGGCAACGTATATATCGAGGTTATAATAAGACTGCTTCGACTGAAAAGTCGAAGTTGACTTGCTGGAGCTGTGACAAAACTGGCTACTTTGAAAAGGGATTGAAAAGTTATTTTTGGTAATAAATGCCAAAGGATCTGACACAGATATGTGTTAATCTATGACTTTGGTTTCGAGAGTTTTCTAGGTGTATCGCTATACGCGTAAATCCTTCTTTCTGTTGATAACGTAAGGTTGGTTCATCCCCTCGATTGTTCATTGAATGATATGTCTTCAAGAGTTTTGAAGGGTTTAAATGCAGACTGTCTTCGATAATATATGTATGATGAAATCATCAGAAATCTTGAATGATACAAATATCAATCTGGGTTTTATAAATAAAAGTGATGTTCTAGCACAGTTTTGAATTCAAAGTATGTCTTTGAAAGATGTAGAAATCTAAGAGTGATGTCTTCTATAAAATCTTGACTTGGATTTTGATTTGTCAAAATTAGAATATGTAATCAAATTTGGATGAGAATGGTTGTTTTGATTTCTATGAAAGAATGTATATTGTTGTGAAAGTAGTGAGTATAATTGATGATTGCAGAATCAAATTCGAAGAATGTAACATATTAATTGTGAATTTATATATCTCTTGGGTATTACCTACCCGTTAAAAGTTTCACAAGTAATATTTTGTACAAGAGAATTTTATGACAGTCTTTGTGAAAATATATGTATGTATATTTTCTTCAAATGTAATATAGATTTAATGAGTTAATATCATATTAAACTCATTTGATTTTCGTCTGGAATTAGAAATGAATAATCTCTAAAACATTAAAGATTAGATAATCTTCACGGAGTATTTCACTAATGCAATCAATACTTTATTGTTTATTTTTAGTGATATTCCTTAGTGAAGGATGTTGGTGCTTGTGGAATTCTTGTGAACTTCATAAGGTACGAATGAGGTTTTCTGGAAAGTTTTGAGTACATGAAAGTGTAAAATCAAACTTATAATTGAATATTACACTTAGTTTATTATGAAATGGAATTCATTGAATTGAAACAGAGATCGTAGTTAACGAAGGATGTACTTTATAGCATATTAATCATATGAATATGAATTAACCGAGTAGTATCTACACCTTTTTCAATTCATACATAATAGCTTAGTACGAAAAAATATATTATGTTTCCAAATTTTATATAATATATAAATTCTTTGGAAATAATGAGTTAATACTTCATCATTCATTATTTTAATATATCCATATGTGATTGTAGTGTTGATATTGTTTGTGGTTATGTAACTGGTGGAGCTTGTGGTGTTGTAGGTGCTGCTGATGCTGACAATGTTGACGGTACTGAAGGTGCTGGTGATGCTGACAGTATTGTTGATGCTGCTGGTAAAATAGGTTTAGCTTGTAAATCGTGCACCATTCCGGTCATGGTTTCATTTCATCATTTCTATTCACTTACTCATCCGGTTTACAATTTGAACTAGAATAAATAATCTCTAAAACTTTTTAGAAACTACATATTCTCTGCAGAATCTTTCTTTGATGAAGTTATGAATCAATACTTCATCGTTTGTTGTTGTTGGTATTCATTGGTATCTATTGTGTGTATGACGTTGATGTTGGAGGTATAGATTGTGACGTTGAGGTGTAAGATGCGGATGTTGTTGGTGGTGGTAACGGTACTGTTGGTGTTGCTGATGGTGGTACTGTTGATGCCGGTGTTGCTGCTGATGTTCTTGGTATTGAGGCTTGCGATGTGGATGTTGTTGGTGGTGCTTGTGGTGCTTGTGATGCTTGCAAGTTGTGCATCATATTCTCTAAAGCCACCACTCTAGCACAAAGCTCGTTAACTTCTTCTATTACACCAGGGTGATTGTTGGTTCGGACGAGCGGATGGATAAAATCTAAAATTCGAGATAGTATATAGTCATGACGAGATACTCGGCAAATGAGAGAGAAAATGGTATTACGAACAGGTTTGCCGGTAAGTGCTTCAGATTCTTCGCCAAGAGGGAAATTTGGTGAATGGAAAGGATCGCCTTCTTCTTGTCTCCATTGGTTTAGTCGGCTACGAACCCATCCCCAATCCATCCAGAATAGATGATGGCTAATTGGTTGATCCATTCCGGTCACACTGCTCTCGGAGCTCGAGTGAAACTCCATATCAGAATCCGAGGGACTTGAACTAGTGGCGAGTTCCATTTCGTATGATTGAATAAAGGATGTTTCGATACGAAATGATTTCCGGCTATCGGATGGTATTCTAATTACATAGAATATCTATATATAGAACAAAAGATTTCATAGATTACGGAGGAATTTACGAAATATGTTAGGCAAAGTCTACAGTAACGGATACGCTAAGGTATGAATTAGCAGATACGCTAAGATATGAATTTTTGTCTATACACTATTCATGCAATCAATGCAGTAAGATGTGTCTAGACTAAGAATGATAAGCATGCAATTTCCGACATGAATTGATAAGCAAAACTTTTTGACTTGCAGACACGGTCGAAGTCCAGACTCACTAATGCATCCTAACAACTATCAGTTAGACACACTAATGCAAGACCTGGTTTGCTAAGACCACCACTCTGATACCACATGAAGTGACCCGTCCTAATCCATAAGGACGAATACAATAACATATGGTACATTGCGAGGTATTTGACCTCTATATGATACATTTTACAAACATTGCATTCGTTTTTAAAAGACAACTTTCATTATAATGATAGTTAACAATATGCATACCATTTCCCAATATATCCAAACTATAAATGACTTAATAATAATCTTGATGACTTCAACGACTCGAATGCAACGTCTTTTGAAACATGCCATGAATGACTCCAAGTAATATCTTTAAAATGAGCAAATGCACAGCGAAAGGTTTCTTTAATACCTGAGAATAAACATGCTTAAAAGTGTCAACCAAAAGTTTGGTGAGTTCATTAGTTTATCGTAACCAATCATTCCATAGTTTAAATAGACCACAAGATTTCATTTTCATAGTTAACTGCAGGAACACTCATCTGCAAAAATCATTCATATGGTGAACACCTGGTAACCGACATTAACAAATGCATCTAGAATATCTCCAAATATACAGGTACACTCATCTGTATATAAAATTGAAATACTATAGCATCCGTAACCCGGAAGGGACATGTCAAAGTCCATAGATTTATCTTCAGGATTCGCGTCAATTTGGGGGTCTGTTCCCAAATTCTTAGGCTACCAAGCTAAAAAGGGTGATATCCGGTATAATAATTCAACCATAGAATGTAGTTTCAGTACTTGTGTCTATTTTGTAAAACAGTTATAAAAGCAGCGCATGTATTCTCAGTCCCAAAAATATATATTGCAAAAGCATTTAAAAAGGGAGCAAATGAAACTCACGATACGATATTTTGTAGTAAAAATATGCATACGACGGAACCGAACAAGTGCAGGGTTGCCCTCGGATTCACGAACCTATATTAAGTATATATATATATATATATATTTATATGTTGGTCAATATCTGTCTAACAATTTAGGTCAAGTCATAGTGTATCACAATCCTAATGCTCGAGATTATCATGCAAATGTCAACAAAAGTCAATTTGACCCGAAAAGATTTCCAAAAACTATACGTGTTTATTATATAACTTAAGTATAGTTGTTTAATATATTTAAATATATTTATCAAATTTTATTAGAGTAAATAATACAAGTCTTTTATTAATAAATAAAATTTTATATTAAAATTTATATATGATAGAATATACTTTTATATATCTTAAGTAATAAAATTTATAAAGTTCACTTTATATCATAAAAATATAGTGGCATGTATTATTAATGAAATTATATTACGTGTGGTAAAAATATCCTTGTATCACATATTTAAAAAAAATAATATTGATAATAATAATAATAATAATAATAATAATAATAATAATAATAATAATAATAATAATAATAATAATAATAATAATAATAATAATAATAATAATAATAATAATAATGAGTAAAAGTTATATTATTTTGTAATAATAATAATAATTATTATTATTTTACTAATGATAATAATAATAACAATATTTATTTACTAATGATGATATTAATTATAATAAAATGATAATTATAATAAAGATACTTTTTAATATTAACTGTAATAATAATAATATTTTATATAAAAATAATCATTCTATTCAAAATGATAATTTTTAATAATAATAACACTAAAATGATAATAATAATTATATTTAATAATAACAATGATATTTCTATTAAAATCATAATTTTAATAAAAATGATTGTTTTAATATTAATGATACTTTTAATAATAATAACGATAAAAATAATAAAATGATAGTTTTGATAAAAATATTAATTATTTTAATAATAATAATAATAATAATAATAATAATAATAATAATAATAATAATAATAATATTTATTATTAGATAATAATAATAATGACGATAATAACGACTATAACGATAACGATAACGATAACAATAACGATAACGATAACGATAACGATAACGATAATGATAATAATAATAATAATAATAATAATAATAATAATAATAATAATAATAATAATAATAATAATAATAATAATAATAATAACGATAACGATAATAATAATAATAATAATAATAATAATAATAATAATAATAATAATAATAATAATAATAATAATAATAATAATAATAATAATAATAATAATAATAATAATAATTTTAACAATAATACTTAAAATTATAGATAATTCAATTGACTATATCTTTTAATTCGTTCATCGAAACCATACGCTTTCTAACTGAAAAATTATTAATTTTTCGCCAACTTTCCAACGAAATGCATATCATATACATTATATTATTAGCATATGTATTAAATTCATGATCTATCATAAACTATTTAATGACAAAATTAAACATACAAGCATGCATAATCATATATACTCGAACACTAGTCAGGGATACACTATTAATATATAAAAGATAGGATATGAGTGCTCACGTATCAATATTGAGATTCAATATTGCAGGAAAGTACGTAGATGCAATGGAAATGATAATCACTAGGTTGACCTCACGAACATACCCCCGAACAATACCCATAACCTTCATAATTATAACTCATAATTTCCTTAGCTCTATCCATCTCGAAAACCCATTTGAAAACATACGAGCAGAACCTCGTCGTAGTATTTTATGTTTAAATAATAATGGTATTCTAATACTACTAATAATAATAATCTTTAATAATAATAATAATAATAATAATAAATAAATATGTATATGTTTATCAGAGAGAGAGAGAGAGAGAGAGTGAGATCGAGAGAAGAATTATGAATGTTAAAAAAGAATTCGATCGACTTAAAAGGATGTGGCTGCCACCAACCCCCCATGTGATCGCATGAGGGTTGTGCCTTAGAGCCATGCGATCGCATGAGCTCTTTGGCCAGCTCACATTGCTCAATTATTTAGGCGGCCAACGGTTTTATTATTAATTAATATATATTTATTTAATTTATATAATTATATATATATTATATTATATTCACGAGCATAGTTAACTTGTAAAATTTGTTCCGATAATTTGTACGTTGACTCTCGACTTATGTTCCGGTTTTAGTTTCTCGAACGCATGTTCGTACGCTTAGAAAACTAACACTTTACGTTACGCGACGTGTACCTTTAATAATAATTAGACTTAATCATCGATAGACTATACTACCCAAGGTATAATCTCTTCATTTGAGTGATATGGTCATTTGCTTCTATAAATCAATGTTTCGTTATTTACTAAAGTATATTATTTTAAGACAAAACATTTTATAACATATGTTATCACTATATCTTATTACTTTGTAAAATATATATTCATTTTGAAATATAAATTCTAAATATTTGTTTAGTTTTTCAAAAGTAATTATATTTCAACGTTCATTTACAATCATTTAAATAATAGAAAAAAATATTATGTCGTATCACGTCCACGTTTTTGAAATACTATATATATATATATATATATATATATATATATATATATATATATATATATATATATATATATATATACTTGTAATTTATAATATAGGCTCTAATTAAATCCTTCAAAATTCATAAACAAATTATCTTATAAAATGTTTTAATAATAACGTTCTTTTTAAACTGAAAACATTTTGTACATTTGAAACTATATCAAATAAATATAAAGATTTTGTTTTCCATAACTAACTATTTTTAAGAATAATTTTGTTTAAAGATTAAAATAATGGAATTCGTTATATCATAAAACATATTAGGAAAAATAAAATTATAAATACTCATAATAGATTTCAAGTTTTTAAATTACCATTTGATGATGAAGCGTGAGATAAAGTTCAGAGGTTAAAGGAACGTATGAAATTATTTTTAAAATAAAAGTTCGATATTTATTTTCTAAGTTATGAATATTCCATAATATTACTTTCACATTAAATATTATGAAAGCTAATAATTACCGTATTAAAAGTCACCAGGATAATATTGTAAATCATGAATTGAAATTCAAACAGGAATCTCCACTAACCCTTGTCTAATTTCCGTTAATTGACACATTTGTTCTTACTTGTAAATCACTTTACCAATTATTCCGAATACCGTTAAAAAGGAAAGGTTTCCTAAATCAAAGTGGACCTCTCAACAGAGACTCGTAATCATACAATGTATCCGATAAATCAATCATTTGATATTATCTTCTAATTCCATCGATAACCATAGTGAAACAAATACGTTCATGTAAAGTATTATACGTTTAATACTTTGTTAATATTCTCAAGTTATAATATATATACATATATATATATATATATATACAATCATATCATATTTATATAATGGTTCGTGAATCGTTGGAGTTTGGTCGAGGTTAAATGAATGTATGGACATAGTTTAAAATTTTTGAGATTCAACATTACAGACTTTGCTTATCGTGTCGGAAACATATAAAGATCAAGTTTAAATTTGGTCAAAAATTTTTGGGTTGTCACATTCCAGATGGCTTTACATGCCTGCCTCGTGTCCTGTTTTGTTTCGAGGCATTTTGTCACGATGCCAGTTTTCTTGTCTCTTGCACCCTATCATTCTTCCCGGAACATGCTATCTATACGGTGTCGGCTATCTTATCTTTTCATGTTTACTTATAAAATTCATAATTCGTATACGAATAAGGTTATTGATGTGTCAAAAGTGTGTGCAGTAGTGCTTAATTTGTCTTTCAACTTTTAAATCTATAAAACCTTTAGTTTACTTTTAACACCCTAACGAGCAACAAAACCCGATCAGATGTATTATTTTAGGGTATCGTCCCAAGAGAGCGTAGATGCGTTTTAAGTTGGTTTATTAAATAGATTAGTTCTTATTAAAGAACTAAATATAGATTTTTACGTGTTTTAAGATTATAGATTCTTATCTCTTAGGAAAGAGATGATTGGAGATAAATTCTTAATAAACAAAATAACAAAGTATAAAGCGAGTAAAGAATTAGAATAAACAATTATAAATAAAATCAGCTACATGAACGAATAAATCATACGGGAATCATATTAGACCAGTTTCATAACTTATATTAACTCAAATCAAGATAACAATCATCGACCAATCATTATCCCTAAACGGGTTAAGAAAAGTGTTACATATCATTCAATAGGCAGGACTTAAAGCATATGTTAGACATGTGATGTGCATGACTAACATCTCAATTTATAGTATTCAATTCAATTACATGATACATATCAACCTTATGATGCGGATCAACATGCAAATAGCCTGCCAAATTATATAAACTATTAAACATCAAGTAGATCAACTCAAGTTATTAGCTGAAAGTCAATTATTACTTAGTTTTCATGCAATCATTAATTAAACACATTCAGACAAAGGATCTTCGACTAAGCCTAACAATATTAAACTTTATTATATAAACGTAATTCAAATTCAACAGATTTATCACTATAATGCTTTTTAACTTAGTTGCATGCAATTCAATTTAACAAGTTTGATTGACTATATCTAAACAAGTATCATGAATCGAATAATAGATCATCGAATTAAGTAATAATCATTCCTAAAATCATGTTATCTAATCATTAAGCATGGCAAACAAGTATATTAAAGCATAACAGATTCAAAACAGTTTAATTATCATCACAAAAACTCAGGTTATACAAATCTGGAAAAAAACCAGAAACTGTACGGATTGGAGCACGAAGCTGGCGGCTTTGTTCCAGCCAAGCCGGCGGCTTGGATTGGTGAAGCCGGCGGCTTCATATGATTCCTGGACAAAGTTAGTTTTCGTCCACGTTGTGACGACCCAGAAATTTCCGACCAAATTTAAACTTAATCTTTACATGGTTTCGACATGATAAGTAAAGTCTGTTAAACTAAATCTCAAAAAATTTTTGAACTGTTTCAAATATCTATTTGACCTTCGACCATTCCCGACGATTCACGAACAACTTATTGTAAATATGTGCATATATGTTTAATATATATATATATATATATATATATATATATATATATATATATATATATATATATATATATATATATATATATATATATATATATATATATATATATATATAATAATTTGAATTATAATTTAAAATAATAGAATATAATAAAAGTTATTAGGAATCTATATAAATATATAAAGTATATTAAATATAATTATTAAATAATAGTAATACTCATTTGTCGATTCGTTGGTATTTAAATAAGTGATTCAAACTTATGTGATTTGTAAAATAAACAAAAGCTCATTAACAGACTACGTAAACTTCAGACTAGTTGAAAATACATTTACTATCTCATTTTGAATTTTTATTAATTTGTGTATCTTAGTTGGGATTGAGCTCAAATGATGGGTCAATTTTTATGATCGACATGAAATAAATTTAAACTCGAAATTATGAGAAGTTGAAATTAAACGTTGGTCCATAATTAAGTTTTATCAATTTTAAGTTTGTTAAAAATATAATTAAATACCATGAGTTAAGTTTTAACACTATGTGAAAACGGTCGGCAGATAAATAGATTAATTACTCCACGTTTAAATTAGAGGATGTGATTTAATAATATTTAAATGGACACCGTGTTTTCTACTACTATATGCATATATATGATAATGCATACAGACAATCACACAATATCACTTTCACCTCACTATATCTCTCACTCTTTTAAAGTGAATCACCCACACATAGTATCTTACTTTATCCACCGATTATTCATCATATTATAATCCGGCTGCTATCCTATTCCTTTCCTTTTTAATTTACATGACGTATTATAGTACTACATTTATTTATGTTATTAATGGATCCGTGATTGAATAGACAAAATGTGTAGTGTTTATGATTCCACTAACTTATTCTATATCTTTATATAATGTACATATGCAATGATAGAGATTAGGATATATAACAACCACATCTCCATTCTACTTTTTCTTCTCCAATCACCAAACCTCACCACCATGGAAGAAACCTTGAACTACCATCACCTCCTTTTATCTTTCTTTCTGTTTCAACTTTCAAATCACCAAGAGTCATCATCAAACCCATCACAGAAGTCGACTGTTTGCTTTGCAGCTGTCCTTTGTTTCTGTTCGTGTTCATAGTCGACCAACACCTATACTTACCCTCATATACATCCATCGAGCCATCTACATCAAACTTAGATACTTCAAAATACATAAGGTATCAAAAAAAATAAATATGTTGCATCAGCAGTTTTTATTGTATCTATTTTTACAACAATTTTTACAACATGTATATATATATATATATATATATATATATATATATATATATATATATATATATATATATATATAGGTATAATGACTAGGTAATTAAAACTTTCATTTTTTTATATTGAAATCGTAATATTCGAACCTTATACCAAAAGAGCATTTTTTTTTTTTTTTTTTACATTTACAAGTTGATACGGTTTCACTTAACAAGACGGAAGGCCTAATTCAATGCATCAAAATAAATAAATAAAAAATAAATAAATAAATATCAAGCCCGTGATATTTTTAATTATGTTTCCTTGGAGCAATGTGACGTTATCAACGAGTGTGACTAGTGTTGGATTAATTGGTTTACGCTAGATTTAATTTAATAATAAATTGTATGTTTTTAATTAATGAATATTAATATGTTATTAGTCAAGTTATTAGTTAGTGGTTACATGGATGTAGTAGTTGAACGCATCTCATGTTGAAATAGTAACATGGGTTAGTGATTAGGCCAGTAAGCATTAGTGATAGGTTATGTGCAATTTTCATGCACACACGTTGTAATTTTAGGAGTATTTATAATTATAATTGTTATCTATTGTTAATAAGAGGTGACAATAAAGTTCTTCTTCTTTTTCTTTGCTGTCCATAACCACTTTAATTATTCATCATATTGTTTCATGTATTTGTGAGTTTGAATAATGGAGTTCGAGGGCCCGTGATTCTACAACTAGGAGTCAGGTTACTTTATAAAATTTTCAAATAAAGTTCAATAATTAAAGCTACTTTGTATCAAATTTCTCAATTGAGATTCTTTTAAGATTTTAACGTTCTATTTTAAAACCTTTTTGAATTATGGAGTATAATTATTATATTATATATAGTTCCTTTTTTTTCTTTCCCTTTATATAATACTTATTCTCTTTTGTTTGAACTAAACACCTTAGTTTATTTGTTACTACTGTTTTGTGCTTCTATTTCTTGCTTTATAATTCAATCATCACCTAACCATTAATGACTTTTGCTGCTTTACGAATATTACTAGTCAACAACCCAATTATCTATCACCTTGTTCTATTTTCTGTCAACTGAAAACCAAAATGCCACTTCGTCACACCACTTCCACTTTGATCACCCATGTACTGCTATTGTTCGATGAACCACACGTATACCGAGCAACTCATGTGTTCTACTGCTGTCATGCACCACCCAACAAAAACTCCATCATGTTGCTAATATTGAACACCACAAAACTACCACCCTCACCATCGTGATACTGTATTTTGATTAATTACTATCGTCAACGGCCACAAACCATCTTGATCACCTTCTTCCATCACCACCACTTTGAACCCACATAAAACACCACCACTTCGATCACCATGTTCTCGTTTCGGTCACCATCGTCAAATCACTTATACCATCGACGATTGCAGCTACAGTTATTTTTTTTTTTGCTTCCTGTCAAGCACCAACTATCGTTACGTAATTGTTTTGCTTCGGTCGAGACCCCATCAAACCATTATCACCTTCATCGAACCACCATGAAAACCATTATTATTATTTTTTTTTGCTCAACGGTTAAAGTGTTATTTCATGTTCTCCTGCGAATCGAAGATGATGTTAAATGATTTGGTGATGCACTGAACGAAAATCACTGTTTCATTTACGGTTGTTTAACATGATGATCACATGATGATGATGATGATGATGAGGTGACGTCATGGGAGGGTGACAAGTCTGGTTCTTTCTTTTCCAATCGAACAAACAGAAAACTTGAAATTTAATTTATCATGAGCTTTTAATTCGTGTTTGGGCCACTATGTGTTGGGCTTATGGAGTTTAGTAATTAAATTGTTGGGCTAGAATAGTATCTAGATATTGATGATGGTGGGCATAAAGAAGAAGAAGGATGTACAAATTATAAGGATTTAATCCAATGATTAAAACATAAAAGGAATAGCGGAGCAGTGGTTAGTAGTCTGTGTGCTTATTCGAGAGGTCGGGTGTTCAATCCTAGGCTGCTATAAAAATATTTTTTTTTTAAAACAACATGCTGTTGGGTCATTATTGGACTAGAATTTCATGTTGGGCCATGATTCGCTGTTGGGCCGAATAAACAAGTTAGGTTTAAATTAAACATTGGGCCGAGACTCAGTTTAAAGAAATTAAGTGTAGAAGATAATTCAGAAAAGTAACGATTGGAGGAATGGTTTGAGGTGTTGTGGTGTGAGTGGGAGGTCATGGGTTCGAGCTTGGACTTTGCCATTTCTTTTTAGGAAGGCTTTTAAGGTAGTTTTATCTATTATTATTATTATTATTATTATTATTATTATTATTATTATTATTATTATTATTATTATTATTATTATTATTATTATTATTATTATTATTATTATTATTATTATTATTATTATTATAAGTATTATTATTAATATTATCATTATTATTATTCATAAAAGTATTAGTATCATTATTTTTATAGTTATGATTATAAATATTCATTATTGTTAAAAATTAACATTTTTACTAAAAGTATTATTTATTAAAGTTATCATTTTTATCATTATTATTAAAAGTATCTTTATTTTAAATTTATCATTTTTATTACTATTATTATTATTATTATTATTATTATTATTATTATTATTATTATTATTATTATTATTATTATTATTATTATTATTATTATTATTATTATTAATTAGTATTACTATTATCATAATAGATAAACTTTTTTTACATATAGTATAGATATCAATAGCCAATGGGGCTTTGCCTCATTGGTCACCATGTTAACATGGTGTTCGAGGAGACCAGGGTTCGAGTCTCAGGGGGGGGGATTTTCGTGAATTAACTTCGTGAGCTAACCACTAACATTACCTTTCAAAAAAAAAAAAAAAAAAAAAAAAAAAAAAAAAAAGTATAGATATCAATATAATTATGTATGAAAGTATTAATTTTAATACATGATAGATAAAGATAAAACATTAATAAATATATATATAACACTATTAAATCATAATAAATAATAATTAATAAGAATATATAAATTTGTTCGATTACCATTATATGTGTTAATATATATATAACTATTATAGGTTCATGAATTCGAGGGCAACCTTGCATTGTTCAGTTCCGTCGTATGCATATTTTTACTACAAAATATCGTATTGTGAGTTCATTTGCTCCCTTTTTACTCTTTACATTTTGGGACTGAGAATACATGCGCTGTTTTATATCTGCTTTATTAAATGCTTTTGAAATATATTTTGAACTGCGAATACATGAAATGCTTTGATAAATGTTTGACGAGATAGACACAAGCAAAACATTGCTCGAATGAATTATTATGCAGACAGAAGTTCTGCGGATTATTATTGAATTATGTGGACATGATAACTGTCACCGTTGAATTATGTGGACATGATAATTGCCACCATTGAATTATGTGGACATGATAATTGCCACCGTTGAATTATGTGGACATGATAATTGCCACCAATTGATATGAATGTTATGTATCGAGAGAATGATTTTATACACAAGTTATGTGTATGTTATTTTGTACACGAGATATGTGTACGGTTACTAAGATTTATGAAATATGATTTCGTACACGAGAAAGGTGTACTGTATTTAAAAGATATCGCATGTACATTACAGGTGGGTATAGGATTCGGGCACATTTGTACCATGCAGCATTTAAATCTTGTGGTCTATCAAAATGATAAATTTTATTGTTTTATGTTAAACCTATGAACTCACCAACCTTTTGGTTGACACTTTAAAGCATGTTTATTCTCAGGTATGAAAGAAATCTTTCGCTGTGCATTTGCTCATTTTAAAGACATTACATGGAGTCGTTCATGGCATTTAGACGTCAGTTCATCGCGATGGAACCAGATGTTATTGTATTCGTCCAAGTAGATTTGGACGGGGTATGACATGTGGTATCAGAGCGGTGGTCTTAGCGAACCAGGTCTTGCATTAGTGTATCTAACTGATAGTTATTTAGATGCATTAGTGAGTCTGGACTTCGACCGTGTCTGCATGTCAAAAGTTTTGCTCATCATATTGTGTCGAAAATTATTTGCTTATCATCCTTAAAGTCTAGACACATCTTGCTGCCTCTATTGCATAGACAGTATATAGATAAATCCATATCTTAGCGTATCTGTTATTGTTACCTTTGCCTGACAGCTTCCGTAGATTCCTCCATAACTTATGGATTTTTAGTATTATATATGCATATGTAAATTATGTATTGTAGGGTACTAATCTACATCCTATAATCTAATTCTTATTGAGAATCCTTCATCTGATCGTACGAGATGAATCCCTTAATCAGTTTGAATTCCTCAGATTTCGATAGCTATTCCGATATGGAGTTTCACCTAAGCTCCGAAAGCAGTGTCACCAGAATGAATCAACCAATCATCCATCCCCAATTCATATGATGGGTTCGTGATCAACCTAATCAATGGAGACGAGAAGAAGACGATCCTTTCCACCAACCAAATTTCCCTCTTGGCAATGAACATGAAGCACTTACCGGCAAACCAGTCCGAAATACCATTTTCACCCTCATTTCCCGAATATCTCGCCACGATTATATTCTATCTAAAATTCTAAAACTTATTCATCCGCTCATTCCGAACCGACAATCACCCCGGTGTAATAGAAGAAGTCAACGAGCTTCGCGCTCGGGTAGTGGCTTTGGAGAATATGGTGCAAAGGTTACAAACACCAGCAGCAGCACCAGCAGCATAACCAGTATCACCACCACCAACAACAACCGCATCGCAAACCTCAACTTCACAATCTGTCACACGAACATCAACGTCATATGCACCATAGATACCAAGGAGTACCAACAACAATGAACGATGAAGTACTAATTCATAACTTCATTGAAGAAATATTCTGCGAAAAATATGTGGTTTCTAAAAGTTTTAGAGATTACTTATTCTAGCTCAAACCGAAAAGCAAATGAGATTAATATCATGTTAACTCATTAAATCCATGATTACATCTGAAGAATATATATATATATATATATATATATATATATATATATATATATATATATATATATATTTTCATAACGATTGTAATTAAAAATTCTTTTGTACAAACTGTTAATGATGAAAATATTTTAACGGGTAGGTAATACCCGAGGAATATTTAGATTTCACATTAATAAGTTACACTGTACATTCTTCAAATCAGATTCAATAATCATTTACTATCCTACTTACATCCACCGATATACAAATCTGTTCACCACAGAATAACCATATTCATCCAATTTCATATTGGGATTTTGTTTATCAGAATCCAACAAGTGGCATAATGAAGAAAACATTTGACAAAATAAAATTTGTTAGAAACAAACAAATTAACTATGAGAAATTTTGTTAAGAATTCACGCTAACTATTCCTAGCTAATTGTTCCTAGCTAACGGATTACATTTTATTTATCGCAATTTACATTCTTGCAATTTTATTTATCGTCATTTAATTTCTGTTATTTACTTTACGCACTTTATTTATCGTAATTTAATTTCTGTTATTTATTTTACGCACTTTAAATATCGGGACACGTATACAAGGTTTTGACATATCATATCGATGCATTTATATATATTATTTGGAATAACCATAGACACTCTATATGCAGTAATGAACGAGTTCTCTATACAGGGTTGAGGTTGATTCTACAATAATATATATAATTTGAGTTGTGATCGAGTCTGAGACATGTACACGGGTCACGATAGGTATTAATTAATTCGAATATTATATATTAAACTATATATGAATTATTGGACTGTTACTGTGGACTATCGATTGTGGACTAATAGCATTGGACAATTAAAATGAATTAAAATATTGATTATAACATATGAAACTAAACATTTCTTCAAGTTTGCCACTTGATTTCATCTTAAACCACATTTGTATCTTGACGATTACAATTTGAGTTCAAACCTATCATAATTCCTGAAAACACCTCAATCGAGAGGATGAACCAACCGCACTTCATCTACGGAAGAAAAGATTTATGCATATAGTTATGCACCTGAAAAATACTCTGAATCTGATTAAACGTTTAATACATATCTGTGCTAGCTCCTTTGGCGTTGTTATTACTGAAGATAACCTTACAATCCCTTTCCAAAGTAGCCAATTTTGTCACAGCTCCAGCAAGTCAACTTCGACTTTTCGTTCGAAACAACCTTATTTTAACCTTGATATATATGCGTGCTCTTCTATTGTTACCGGGAAACCTTTTATATTCTACCATATTACCATCAGCGTTTAATCATCTAAAAACACAATTCTCTTGAAACCACTTCGGAATGATAACCGATGATTCAGCTATCGTAGCATTAAATGCAGAGGAAACAGAAAAATTGTAGATGGTCTAAACGGTCAAAAGTTTGATGATAAAGAAGAGAGTGTTGGGAACGCTCGATAGAAAATTTGGTACTAAAAAAAACATATTGAGCAAACCATGAAGGAGACCAAGGCCAAATACCAGGACCATACCATATATTCAAAGAATATAGGTAATTCTGGATCCGATGAAACCTTCAACGAATATCTTGCTCCGTACTCATGTTAAAATCTTGCGTAAAATCTTTCTTCATCAACCATCGAACTTAGAAATCCCAAAATATCATCATAAATATCTTCGATGTTTCTGAGGATATTTTCATAACTCTTCTTGTCCGAAATTATTTATCTCTTCGTGCTATCCGTATTACATCATAAAGGAAACCATTTTAATTTATAAATTTCTTTAAAATTCGAGTTTAAATTATGAATGACTTCTGGAGTAGTGTTGGAAATTGATGCATGAGTTAGTATAATATAATGACACTTGATCAACGTGATTATATTACAGTAAGCCATGCTGAGTTTCTTATAGGACGTGATGATTCACAGACCATAACGTCATCACGTGCCATGTTACATAACTCTTTCATTCTGCTTAACTTCTGAATATATCAAGAAAGTATGTTCTTGATAGTTCTATTCTCAGTGTCTCAGGTAATTTGACAAATCAAATCGTGCTATTACGTTCTTTCTTGTTTAGAACATTAAGTTCATTTGAAACTCCATACTTACGAATTCTGGACCGTTACTCGCTTTACTAGAGGTCGAGAAGACAATAAAAAGGCAAAGAGATCTAAAATATAAGAGAAAATATAAAGCCCAATAACAACCCGAAGGTTACAAACCGTGGATATTAATACGAATAGCAATATAAAGACATGGTAGAATTAAGAATAGTATCACCTCAAGGTAATAGTAGGAGTAAACAGATTTTTCTGGTGGAAGATTGAAAAGAAGAATGACAGAAATGATAATTAGGAAAATATCAAGGATTAGAACTGGATTAAGCATTTTCACAATCTTTTGGATGTATGAACAAAGAAAGAAAATATAGGAATGGTGTGAATAATGGAACGGAAGAGTTAATTTATAATGGAAATATCAGTCAGAGTAATCGAGGCAGATCACCGTAATTAATTATAGAGATCTTAATTTCCTTACTCGCCGAAGAACTAAATCTTTTAGATTTTGAAGATTTTCTTTAAATCCCTTGAATTCCGGAATTCAACCAAGTCAGCGTCAAACGCTAAGAAGCACCTTATTTTCTAAATTCAACCCTGACTACGTCAAAAGCTAAGGCGAATCTTATTTTCCTCATTTCAATCTTTTGTGATAGCTTCATTCGTACTCTTCGAATAATCGAATTATTTTATCTGTATTATTCTATAATGATAAAACTCTAATTATCAGCTCATACTCATCAGGAAAACATATTTATTGTTAGCCATTACGACCTCACTCAAATTTCGGGATGAAATTTCTTTAACGGGTAGGTACTGTGATGACCCGGGAATTTCTGACTAAATTTAAACCTGAATCTTATTTGATTTCGATACGATAAGCAAATTCTGTAATATTGAAGTCTCAAATATTTTGAACTGTTTCATACATTGAATTTAACCTCGACCAGTTTCGACGATTCACGAACAACTATTTGTACATGTATATATATATATATATATATATATATATATATATATATATATATATATATATATATATATATATATATATATATATATATATATATATATATATATATATAGGTATAATGACTAGGTAATTAAAACTTTCATTTTTTTATATTGAAATCGTAATATTCGAACCTTATACCAAGAGAGCATTTTTTTTTTTTACATTTACAAGTTGATACGGTTTCACTTAACAAGACGGAAGGCCTAATTCAATGCATCAAAATAAATATATAAATAAATAAAAAATAAATAAATAAATAAATATCAAGCCCGTGATATTTTTAATTATGTTTCCTTGGAGCAATGTGACATTATCAACGAGTGTGACTAGTGTTGGATTAATTGGTTTACGCTAGATTTAATTTAATAATAAATTGTATGTTTTTAATTAATGAATATTAATATGTTATTAGTCAAGTTATTAGTTAGTTGTTACATGGATGTAGTAGTTGAACGCATCTCATGTTGAAATAGTAACATGGGTTAGTGATTAGGCCAGTAAGCATTAGTGATAGGTTATGTGCAATTTTCATGCACACACGTTGTAATTTTAGGAGTATTTATAATTATAATTGTTATCTATTGTTAATAAGAGGTGACAATAAAGTTCTTCTTCTTTTTCTTTGCTGTCCATAACCACTTTAATTATTCATCATATTGTTTCATGTATTTGTGAGTTTGAATAATGGAGTTCGAGGGCCCGTGATTCTACAACTAGGAGTCAGGTTACTTTATAAAATTTTCAATTAAAGTTCAATAATTAAAGCTACTTTGTATCAAATTTCTCAATTGAGATTCTTTTAAGATTTTAACGTTCTATTTTAAAACCTTTTTGAATTATGGAGTATAATTATTATATTATATCTAGTTCCTTTTTTTTCTTTCCCTTTATATAATACTTATTCTCTTTTGTTTGAACTAAACACCTTAGTTGATTTGTTACTACTGTTTTGTGCTTCTATTTCTTGCTTTATAATTCAATCATCACCTAACCATTAATGACTTTTGCTGCTTTACGAATATTACTAGTCAACAACCCAATTATCCATCACCTTGTTCTATTTTCTGTCAACTGAAAACCAACATGCCACTTCGTCACACCACTTCCACTTTGATCACCCATGTACTGCTATTGTTCGATGAACCACACGTATACCGAGCAACTCATGTGTTCTACTGCTGTCGTGCACCACCCAACAAAAACTCCATCATGTTGCTAATATTGAACACCACAAAACTACCACCCTCACCATCGTGATACTGTATTTTGATTAATTACTATCGTCAATGGCCACAAACCATCTTGATCACCTTCTTCCATCACCACCACTTTGAACCCACATAAAACACCACCAATTCGATCACCATGTTCTCATTTCGGTCACCATCGTCAAATCACTTATACCATCGACGATTGCAGCTACAGTTATTTTTTTTTTTTGCTTCTTGTCAAGCACCAACTATCGTTACGTAATTGTTTTGCTTCGGTCGAGACCCCATCAAACCCTTATCACCTTCATCGAACCACCATGAAAACCATTATTATTATTTTTTTTTGCTCAACGATTAAAGTGTTATTTCATGTTCTCCTGCGAATCGAAGATGATGTTAAATGATTTGGTGATGCACTGAACGAAAATCACTGTTTCATTTACGGTTGTTTAACATGATGATCACATGATGATGATGATGAGGTGACGTCATGGGAGGGTGACAAGTCTGGTTCTTTCTTTTCCAATCGAACAAACAGAAAACTTGAAATTTAATTTATCATGAGCTTTTAATTCGTGTTTGGGCCACTATGTGTTGGGCTTATGGAGTTTAGTAATTAAAGTGTTGGGCTAGAATAGTATCTAGATATTGATGATGGTGGGCATAAAGAAGAAGAAGGATGTACAAATTATAAGGATTTAATCCAATAATTAAAACATAAAAGGAATAGCAGAGCAGTGGTTAGTAGTCTGTGTGCTTATTCGAGAGATCGGGTGTTCGATCCTAGGCAGCTGTAAAAATATTTTTTTTTAAAAACAACATGCTGTTGGGTCATTATTGGACTAGAATTTCATGTTGGGCCATGATTCGCTGTTGGGCTGAATAAACAAGTTAGGTTTAAATTAAACATTGGGCCGAGACTCAGTTTAAAGAAATTAAGTGTAGAAGATAATTCAGAAAAGTAACGATTGGAGGAATGGTTTGAGGTGTTGTGGTGTGAGTGGGAGGTCATGGGTTCGAGCTTGGACTTTGCCATTTCTTTTTAGGAAGGCTTTTAAGGTAGTTTTATCTATTATTATTATTATTATTATTATTATTATTATTATTATTATTATTATTATTATTATTATTATTATTATTATTATTATTATTATTATTATTATTATTATTATTATTATTATTGTTATTATTATTATTATTATTATTATTATTATTATTATTATTATTATTATTATTATAAGTATTATTATTAATATTATCATTATTATTATTCATAAAAGTATTAGTATCATTATTTTTATAGTTATGATTATAAATATTCATTATTGTTAAAAATTAACATTTTTACTAAAAGTATTATTTATTAAAGTTATCATTTTATCATTATTATTAAAAGTATCTTTATTTTAAATTTATCATTTTTATTACTATTATTATTATTATTATTATTATTATTATTATTATTATTATTATTATTATTATTATTATTATTATTATTATTATTATTATTATTATTATTATTATTATTATTATTATTAATAATAATTAGTATTACTATTATCATAATAGATAAACTTTTTTTACATATAGTATAGATATCAATATAATTATGTATGAAAGTATTAATTTTAATACATGATAGATAAAGATAAAACATTAATAAATATATATATAACACTATTAAATCATAATAAATAATAATTAATAAGAATATATAAATTTGTTCGATTAGCATTATATGTGTTAATATATATATATATAACTATTATAGGTTCGTGAATCCGAGGGCAACCTTGCATTGTTCAGTTCCGTCGTATGCATATTTTTACTTCAAAATATCGTATTGTGAGTTCATTTGCTCCCTTTTTACTCTTTACATTTTGGGACTGAGAATACATGCGCTGTTTTATAACTGCTTTATTAAATGCTTTTGAAATATATTTTGAACTGCGAATACATGAAATGCTTTGATAAATGTTTAACGAGATAGACACAAGCAAAACATTGCTCGAATGAATTATTATGCAGACAGAAGTTCTGCGGATTATTATTGAATTATGTGGACATGATAATTGTCACCGTTGAATTATGTGGACATGATAATTGCCCCCATTGAATTATGTGGACATGATAATTGCCACCGTTGAATTATGTGGACATGATAATTGCCACCAATTGATATGAATGTTATGTATCGAGAGAATGATTTTATACACAAGTTATGTGTATGTTATTTTGTACACGAGATATGTGTACGGTTACTAAGATTTATGAAATATGATTTCGTACACGAGAAAGGTGTACTGTATTTAAAAGATATCGTATGTACATTACAGGTGGGTATAGGATTCGGGCACATTTGTACCATGCAGCATTTAAATCTTGTGGTCTATCAAAATGATAAATTTTATTGTTTTATGTTAAACCTATGAACTCACCAACCTTTTGGTTGACACTTTAAAGCATGTTTATTCTCAGGTATGAAAGAAATCTTTCGCTGTGCATTTGCTCATTTTAAAGACATTACATGGAGTCGTTCATGGCATTTAGACGTCAGTTCATCGCGATGGAACCAGATGTTATTGTATTCGTCCAAGAAGATTTGGACGGGGTATGACACTACACTAATATATCATCAAATAACCACCTTTATCTTTCGCTTCTATCCAAACATCCACCTGATTCCTTGCGTTTCTTTTTCCAAATTCAGCATACAATTAATATGTTGATGAAACCGAGTAAGTTGTTAAAACCCATCTCTACTATATTTTTATTTTTCCTGTTCGAACGACTAACAAAACAAGACCACCATGACACCTACAACCACCATCAGTTTGCACCCAAAATTATCACCCTAAACCATCATACAATCTCCCCCATCTGAACACCTATTGAACTTAACTGCTACTGATCAGCTATTTATTTCTGTTATTTATTAACTTCTACAACCTGCTGTGTTGTTTCTTTAGTGACAAACAACACACACCCACCGGTACTAGTACTTCTATAAAACCTGCAACCTACTTCCTGTTTTCGTTTACAACCAACAATCAACCACCACTTATTGCTAAACTGATCAAGCTAATGAAATTTTATGTTTCTTCTTCGAACCCACAGCCACCATTCAATCGACTCATCTCATAAATTTTTGTGAAATTTCTTCTTCGTTCCTACTGCTGCAATACATGTTTACTTTTGTTACAGCAAAGTATATATAATGATGATAATAGACGATAAAGATGATGTATAATATTTGATAAAGAGATAAAGTATATAGGAGACTTTCTTGCTTTATCTAAACCCCAACTATCATTATTTTATGTAGTTAATATTGAAATCATTTAAACAAAAACCCACTTGTGTTTCGTTACTATTCCACTGATTAAGAATATCGATATAAAATGAGTAAAAGGGTCAGATAGGACAGCTGGCATTTGACATAAAAATTCTAGATAGAAGTTATACGGTTTACGTATGAAACTAGGCTTTCAAAACTGATATAAATTGATCTCCGAAGAATTAGATTATACGGTACCTGTCCTAATGGTTATTGGGCTGTGCAAGGCCCAATCTTTGTTTGAATTGGCTGGACTAAATTACCTATTGGGCCATGTTCATGTACTAGATCCATCTTCTATTTCGGTTGGGACTAAATGTAAATGATTCGAATAGGAAGGTGATGAATGGTGTAAAAAAAATGATGATGGTATATAACAAACTTAATGATGAAGTAAAGAAGATGATGATTAAGATCACAGATTATGATTATGATTATGACTTTATGATGATAATCATGATGATACATGATGAGGACGATAGGATTGTGACGATGACTAGCGAATACGAATGATGAAGATCATAGGAAGATGATGGGTGCGGTTTTAAGATTGATAATGATGATAATTAAGTTTTTAAGATTAATTAGAAAAAGAAACAGATGGAGCGACGGTTAAGGATATTATCGGGTTAGCGGGACGTCGCGGGTTCAAACCCGGACTTGGGCATTTTTTTTTAAAAAAGGCTACTTCTTTGAGGTAGTTTACTTATTACTCATTATTATTATTATTATTATTATTATTATTATTATTATTATTATTATTATTATTATTATTATTATTATTATTATTATTATTATTATTATTATTATTATTATTATTATTATTATTATTATTATTATTATTATTATTATTATTATTATTATTATTATTATTATTATTATTGTTATTATTATTATCATTAACATTAAAATTGACATTTTAATTAAAATTATTACTATCATTAGAATTATTATTGTTTTTATCATTATTAATATTATGATGATAAGTATTAACATTTTTCTTATCATTATAATTATTATCATTATTAGAATTATTATTATTATTATTATCATTATTACTATCGTTACCATTATTTTCATTAACGTGATTTTTATATATAACTTTATTTACATTATTTTTATTATCATTATTATTATCATTAATATTATTATTATTACAGTATTATTATTACTACAAACATAATAACATTATTTACATATAACAAATTTTGATTTAATAATATAATACTAATTATATAGATATATATGTATTAGTATAACTATATGTATAAATATTAATATACAAAATAAATATATATATAACATTTGAAATAACAAATAGATATTATATATTTATATTATTATTACATAAAATTTTATATTAAACATATTAAAATTAATTATATAAATATTACATATAACAAATTATTGATTTTTGATATAATACCAATTACAAATATATGTAGATTAATATAACTATATATATATAAATATTAATAATCTTACAAAATAAATATATATAACATATAACTAAAAAATGTAATATATAAAAAAAGTATATATATTTTAATTGGAATTTGGTTATATAACTACAACATTTAATATATAAATACTATATAATTAATAAATAGAATTATGTGATTATCTGTTTTAATATATATAATCGATATAGGTTCGTGAATTCGAGGCCAATCCTGCATTGTTCAGTTGTTCAATGCCGTCATATGTATTTTTACTACAAAATATAGTATTGTGAGTTTCATTACTCCCTTTTTAAATACTTTTGCAATATATATTTTTGGGACTGAGAACACATGCTCTTTTATAACTGTTTTACGAAATAGACACAAGTAATAGAAACTACATTATATGAGTGAATGATCGAAGCCGAATATGCCCCTTTTGCTTGGTAGCCTAAGAATTAGTAAACCGATCTACTAATTGACGCGAATCCTAAAGATAGATCTATTGGGCCTAACGAACCCCATCCAAAGTACCTGATGCTTTAGTACTTCGAATTCGTTTTTATCATGTTCGAAGGATTTTCAGGAATGATAGGGGATATTCTTATATGCATCTTGTTAATGTCGGTTACCAGGTGTTCACCATATGAATGATATTTTTGTCTCTATGCATGGGACGTATATTTATGAGAAATGAAAATGAAAATCTTGTGTTCTATTAAAATGATGGAAATGAATGTTTATGATAAACTAATGAACTCACCAACCTTTTGGTTGACACTTGAAAGCATGTTTATTCTCAGGTATGAAAGAAATCTTTCGCTGTGCATTTGCTCATATTAGAGATATTACTTGGAGTCATTCATGACATATTTCAAAAGACGTTGGATTTGAGTCATTGAGTTCATCAAGATTATTATTAAGTCAATTATAGTTGGATATATTATAAAATGGTATGCATGCCGTCAACTTTCGATGTAATGAAAGATTGTCTTTTCAAAAACGAATGCAATGTTTGTAAAATGTATCATATAGAGGTCAAGTACCTCGCGATGTAACCAAATGTAATGTATTCATCCAGATGGATTAGGATGGGTCATTATAGGTGGTATCAGAGTGGTGGTCTTAGCGAACCAGGTCATGCATTAGTGTGTCTAACTAATAGTTGTTTAGATGCATTAGTGGGTCTGGACTTCGACCGTGTCTGCATGTCAAAAGTTTTGCTTATCATTTAGTGTCAAAAATTAATTGCTTATCATCCTTAAAGACTAGACACGTCCTCTTGCCTCTATTGCATAGACAGTGTATAGATAAATTTATATCTTAGCGTATTTGTTATTGTTACCTTTGCCTGACAGCTTCCGTAGATTCCTCCGTAACTTATGGGATTTTAGTATTATATATGCATATGTAAATTATGTATTGCAGGGTACTAATCTACATCCTATAATCTATTACTTATCGAAAATACTTCATCTGATCGTACAAGATGAATCTCTCAACCAGTTCGAGTCCCTCAGAATTCGATAGCTATTCCGATAGTTATTCCGACAGCTATTCCGATATGGATTTCCACTAGAGCTTCGAAAACAGTGTAACCGGAATGAATCAATCAGTTAGCCATCATATATTCTAGATAAATTGGAGATGGGTTCGTAGTCGACTTAATCAATGGAGACGCGAAGAAGGCGATCCTTTCCACCAACCAAATTGCCCTCTTGACGAAGAACCCGAAGCACTTACCGGTGAACTAGTCCGAAACACCATTTTCACCCTCATTTTCCGAATATCTCGCCACGATTATATTCTATCTAAAATTATAAACCTTATTCATCCGCTCGTTCCGACCGACAATCATCCCGGAATAATAGAAGAAGTCAACGAACTTCGCGCTCGAGTAATCAATTTGGAGAATATGGTGCAAAATTTACCAGCTTCAGCAACATCATCGGCACTAACAATACCATCAGCAACAGCACCAGTACCATCAACAATCTATGCCTCAACATCACATTCTGTGCCTTGAGTATATTCATCGTTCTATGTATCGTTCTACATCAATTACCTTCGTTCTTCATGATGATTATGTAATCCCTAATGTTTTAGAGATTATGTATTCTAGATCTAACAGTGAATCAAATGAGATTAATATTATATTAACTCATTAAATCTATGATTACATCTAAAGAAAATATATATGTAAGTATATTTTCATAAAGATTGTAATTAAAAATTCTTTCGTACAAATTGTTAATGGTGAAAATATTTTAACGGGTAGGTAACACCCGGGAATATTTAAATTTCACATTAATAAGTTACACTCTACATTCTTCGAATCTGATTCAACAGTCATTTACTATCCTACTTACATCCACAGATATACTAATCAGTTCACCACAAAATAACCATTTTCATTCAATTTCATATTTGGATTTTGACTTCTCAGAATCCAACAAGTGGCATAATGAAGCAAACATTGGACAAAATAAAAATCTGTTAAAAACAAACAAGTTAACTATGAGAAATTTTGTTAAGAATCCACGCTAACTGTTTCCAGCTAACTGTTCCTAGCTAACTGATTACATTTTATTTATCGCAATTTATTTTATTGTAATTTAATTCTCGCAATTTTATTTATTGTCATTTAATTTCTGTTATTTATTTTACGCACATTATTTATCATCATTTAAATACTGTTATTTACGCATTTTAAATATCGGGACATGTATACAATGTTTTGACATATCATATCGACCCATCTATATATATTATTTGGAATAACCATAGACACTCTATATGCAGTAATGATCAAGTTCTCAATACAGGGTTGAGGTTGATTCTACAATAATATATATACTTTGAGATGTGATCGAGTCTGAGACATGTATATAATGGGTCACGATACGTATTAATTAATTCGAATATTATATATTAAACTATATATGAATTGTTGTACTACTAATTGTGGACTACGAACTGTGGACTAATGACATTGGACAATTAAAATGAATTAAAATATTGATTATAACATATGAAACTAAATAATTCTTCAAGTTTGCCACTTGATTCTATCTTAAACCTCATTTGCATCTTGACGATTACAATCTACGTTCAAACCTTTCATGATTCTTGAAAACACCTCAATCGAGAGAATGAACCAACCGCACTTCATTTACGGAAAGAAAGATTTATGCATATAGTTATGCACCTGAAAAAAACTCTCAGAAACTGAGTAAATGTTTAACCCGTAACTGTGTTAATTCCTTTAGCGTTATTATTACCGAAAATAACTTTGCAACTCCTGTTCAAGATAGCCAATTTTGTCACATCTCCAGCAAGTCAACTTCGACTTTTCATTCGAATAAGTCTTATTATAACTTTGATATATACATTTGCCCCTTCATCATCGTATCGGAGAACCTCTTATATTCCACCACATTACCAACAGACGTACCAGCAACCTCGTTGCTCTTTGACTTAAAACTCTCCGACAAATCACTATACTTATCTATTGAAGTCTTATCATGAACTCATCGAAATCTTGTAACGATAATTGCCATACCCATTACCGAGAATCAGCAATCAGTATTTTGAATCTCGCAGTGTTCTACATCGATAGTTATATGTACACATATAACATTCATCTCTTAAAATTATGAGCTTTCATTCTGAAATTCTGAAAAATATCTAGCCTATGAATCAGGTTTCTAAAATTTTGAAAAAGCTGATGAAGCAGTGAAAACTGAAGATTGCCTTAACAGTCAAAAGTTTGATGATAAAGAATGGAGTGTTGGAAACGCTCAATAGAAAATTTAGTACCAAAAAGTGGATTATGCGAAATTATGAAGGAGGCTGTGGATAAATCACAAGGAATAAACTTGTACATAAAGAATCTTGATGATTCTGTTTCTAATGAAATCTTTAGTGAATATCTTGCTCCTTAATCGCTCTAAATCCTCGTGAATGAATTTCTTCATCACAATTTGATTCTACAATTCTAAGATATCATCGTATCTTTTATTATAAATATCCTAGATATATCTGAAGATATTCTTATCTGAAATCGTTTATCTTTTCGCGTTATCTGCATTACATCATAAAGGAAACTGTTTCAGTTTCTAAATTCTGAAAAGTTCGAATTTAAAATATGAATGTTATTGAAGTAGTGTTGAGAACTGAAGCATGAGTTAGTATAATATAATGATACTTGATCAACGTAATTATATTACAGTAAGTCATATTGAGTTTCTAATGAAACATGATGATTCACAGACTATAACGTCATCATGTGCCATGTTGCAAGACTCTTACATTCTAACTAATCTCTAAACATATCAAGAACATATTATCTTGATAGTTCTATCTTTTCACTTGAATTCAGGAAATCAACCATGAATACGTCACCGGTTAAGGTGAACCTTCAATTACTCATTTCACTCTTTTGTAATAACTTCACTCGTACTCTTCACTTAAACGAATTGTTTTATCCAAACTACTCACTGATGATAAAACTCTAATTTCTAGCTCGTATGCGTCATGAAAACATATTTATTGTCAGCCATGACCATCTCAATCAAATTTCGGGACGAAATTTCTTTAACGGGTAGGTACTGTGACGACCCAGAAATTTCTGACCAAATTTAAACTTAATCTTTACATGGTTTCGATACGATAAGTAAAGTCTGTTAAACTAAATCTCAAAAAAATTTTGAACTGTTTCAATTATCTATTTGACCTTCGACCATTCCCGACGATTCACGAACAACTAATTGTAAATAGGTGCATATATGTTTAAATACATACATATATATATATATATATATATATATATATATATATATATATATATATATATATATATATATATATATATATATAATAATTTGAATGGTAATTTAAAATAATAGAATATAATAAAAGTTATTAGGAATCTATATACATATATAAAGTATATTAAATATAATTATTAAATAATAGTAATACTCATTTGTCGATTCGTTGGTATTTAAATAAGTGATTCAAACTTATGTGATTTTTAAAATAAACAAAAGCTCATTAACAGACTACGTAAACTTCAGACTAGTTGAAAATACATTTACTATCTCATTTTGAATTTTAATTAATTTGTGTATCTTAGTTAGGATTGAGCTCGAATGACAGGTCAATTTTTATGATTGACATGAAATAAATTTAAACTCGAAATTATGAGAAGTTGAAATTAAACGTTGGTCCATAATTAAGTTTTATCAATTTTAAGTTTGTTAAAAATATAATTAAATACCCTGAGTTAAGTTCTAACACTACGTGAAAATGGTCGGCAGATAAATAGATTAATTACTCCACGTTTAAATTAGAGGATGTGATTTAATAATATTTAAATGGACACCGTGTTTTCTACTACTATATGCATATATATGATAATGCATACAGACAATCACACAATATCACTTTCACCTCACTATATCTCTCACTCTTTTAAAGTGAATCACCCACACACAGTATCTTACTTTATCCACCGATTATTCATCATATTATAATTCGGCTGCTATCCTATTCCTTTCCTTTTTAGTTTACATGACGTATTATAGTACTACATTTATTTATGTTATTAATGGATCCGTGATTGAATAGACAAAATTTGTACTGTTTATGATTCCACTAACTTATTCTATATCTTTATATAATGTACATATGCAATGATAGAGATTAGGATATATAACAACCACATCTCCATTCTACTTTTTCTTCTCCAATCACCAAACCTCACCACCATGGAAGAAACCTTGAACTACCATCACCTCCTTTTATCTTTCTTTCTGTTTCAACCTTCGAATCACCAAGAGTCATCATCAAACCCATCACAGAAGTCGACTGTTTGCTTTGCAGCTGTCCTTTATTTCTGTTCGTGTTCATAGTCGACCAACACCTATACTTACCCTCATATACATCCATCGAGCCATCTACATCAAACTTAGATACTTCAAAATACATAAGGTATCAAAAAAAAATATGTTGCATCAGCAGTTTTTATTGGATCTATTTTTACAACAATTGTAGCTCATTATTCATCTTCTTCTTCTTCTTTCTATTCGTCAGCTGTCATCACCTCGAACCACAAAGCATGATCACATTAGAAACCCACCATCACTAGACCACCCATTCGATTAACAACTGAAACCCACTTGCGTTTTTATATCTTGTTCGAACCCATAACAGTCACCATCTACACTAATATATCATCAAATAACCACCTTTATCTTTCGCTTCTATCCAAACATCCACCTGATTCCTTGTGTTTCTAATTCCACATTCAGCATACAATTAATACATTGATGAAACCGAGTAAGTTGTTAAAACCCATCTCTACTATATTTTTATTTTTCGTGTTCGAATGACTAACAAAACAAGACCACCATGACACCTACAACCACCATCAGTTTGCACCCAAAATCACCACCCTAAACCATTATACAATCTCCCCCATCTGAACACCTATTGAACTTAACTTCTACTGATCAGCTATTATTTCTGTTACTTATTAACTTCTACAACCTGTTGTATTGTTTCTTTCGTGACAAACAACACACACCCACCGGTACTAGTACTTCTATAAAACCTGCAACCTACTTCCTGTTTTCGTTTACAACCAACAATCAACCTGTGACGACCCAGGAATTTCCGATCAAATTTAAACTTAATCTTTATATGATCTCGACACAATAAGCAAAGTCTGTTAGGTTGAGTCACAAAATTTTGAACTGTTCAATTGACCATCGACCGTTCTCACGAACAACTATTTGTAAATAGATTTGTATATATAAATATATATATGATTTGAAATATAATTTATGATGTAATTGTTAGAAATTAATTATGTAAAAATAATAATTATTATCTATATACAAATAAAGTATATTAAAAATAAATATTAAATAATTGTAATACTCATTGACGTTACGATTGATATTAAACAGGTTGAATTCAAACTGATATTATTTTAAAATAAACGGTTATCCAAAAATGAGTTCTATAAATTTTAGACTTATTAAAGATATATTTAGGAACCATTTGTTGAATTTTAAAACTTTTCATATTTTACTTGGGGTTGGGAGTGAATAACTAATGTAGTATTTATTTAATAGTTAATGACCAAATTTTATACCATAATGACCGAAATAAATAAAGATATTTATTTTTTAAAATTTTGGGATTTTTCTGAATAATTTATTCCGCCACTGATTAACAACGGAGTACGAAACCCTCTCCGCTAGAAGTGTCGGCATAAAAATATCAAATGGGAGATGGCTTTACTGTGCTTTGTGCTTGCACGTTTCTTTTACCCTTGATATATATTATTATTATTATTATCATATTTAATATTATATTATATTATTAATACTTATATATATTTATATTACATGTTAAGAATTAATCAAGCATCAACCAATCTCACACCCACCAATTACATTATGCATCGATTTTTTTTCTTTTTTGTCAATACTTTGTGTCAACCACTATCACAAACCCGTCTTGTGTTGTGCTACTGTTCGAAGGGTAACAACCAAACTGCTACTACTATATCGTTGTTTCTAGCTACACACCGACCCCGAGGTCACCTTAAAACCGCCCTTTAAAACCATCACCCTACCACCGTCACCAACCGGTCACCTCCACCACCTTATCATAACTTTTCACCACCATCAACACAAATATAAACAACCATCATCACCCATAAACTCAACCGATTACTATTTTGTGTACATGTTGTTCGACCCATATCACCACCATCCACACTCAGACATACACTATCGACAACCATCAACATGAACCACCACCACAAAACACCAAAAAAAAAAAAAAAAAACGCCATCACTTTCGAACAAGACTACCACCTCCGCCACCTGAAGCTACACAAAATATATACTCCTTTTACTCTGACAAAAAAAATAAAAAAAAAATATGAGATTTTAGATTTTAGGTTCATTATTATATTTTCTTTATATATAAAAAAAAGCATGGGTTCCACCCTTGTATGTTGTTGGTCGACACACTCAAAGAAAAGAAGAGATAAACAATTTTAATAATTTATTGTTCTTGGAGTACAGCAAGCAAGGTGGACTCATCTTGTGGAGTTTTTATATTATATTTTTTTAACTCACAAGAAGCCCACATATTATGCACTCTGAGTGTTAAAAAAAAAAAAATATTTACGTTTGGTCTTCTTTTGGGACTACCTCGTTTCAAAATTTCTTTTCTCCATACACGAAATAGTATGCCTAATTGTTATGACTTTAAGTTAATTCTTGCGTATAAGATTGATGAAGAGCAAACGGATTACCGGTTTAATAAATATAGAAGTGGTATTAAAACAAAAACAAAACGGATTGGTTCAGAGGGTTAAGTTTGTTTATGGGTGAGTGGGAGGTCATAAGTTCGAAACTAGGCCACAGCAAAACATTTTCCTTTTTATTCACAAGGGAAGCTTGGGCTGGAATTTTATGAAGGCTGCCCTGTTGGGCCGAATTAATTGATGAGCCTGTTGGGCCGGAGTAATCATGAGTTATAAGGTTTTAATTCGATACTAGTAACAGAAAATTTGTAAGTAGAACCGTGGTCAAGGATTTGGGTGTTTAACGAGAGGTCGCGGGTTCGAGCCCGGGCATGGACAGTTTTTCTTTTTGGAGCTTTCTCTTGTGAGGTAGTTATTATTATTACCCTCATTATTATCATTATTATTATTATTATTATTATTATTAATAATAATATTATTATATGTATCATTATTATTATTATTATTATCGTTATTAATACTATTATTATTATTATTATTATTATTATTATTATTATTATTATTATTATTATTATTATTATTATTATTATTATTATTATTATTATTATTATTAACAATTAACAATATTATTATAACAGATAAATATTTTTATATAAGAGTACATTTACAACTACTATGAGATTACATATGATTATATATATTTATATAAATATTTACACATAACAACATATTGATTTTTACTATAATATTAATCATATATATACATATATATAAAAATATAAAACTGTATAAATATTTATTATTTTAAAAATATATATATACAAATTAGATACATAAGGTATATAATTTAAGCCAAATATATAAATCATTCGATTACGCTTATATATGTGTTAATATTAACATAAATGATATAGGTTCGTGAATCCGAGGCCAACCCTGCATTGTTTAATGTCGTAATATGTATTTTTACTACAAAATACAGTATGGTGAGTTTCATTCGCCCTTTTTACTCTTTACATTTTTGGGCTGAGAATACATGCAAATGCTTTATTAACTGTTTTACAATATTTATATGCGTGAGTTTCATTCGCCCTTTTTACTCTTTACATTTTTGGGCTGAGAATACATGCAAATGCTTTATTAACTGTTTTACAATATTTATATGCGTGAGTTTCATTCGCCCTTTTTACTCTTTACATTTTTGGGCTGAGAATACATGCAAATGCTTTATTAACTGTTTTACAATATTTATATGCGTGAGTTTCATTCGCCCTTTTTACTCTTTACATTTTTGGGCTGAGAATACATGCAAATGCTTTATTAACTGTTTTACAATATTTATATGCGTGAGTTTCATTATTCCCTTTTTATATACATTTTTGGGCTGAGAATACATGCAAATGCTTTATTAACTATTTTACAATATTTATATGTGTGAGTTTCATTTGCCTTTTTACCCTTTATATTTTTGGGCTGAGAATACATGCGCAACTTTTATAAATGTTTTACGAAATAGACACAAGTAATCGAAACTACATTATATGGTTGAATTATCGAAATCGAATATGCCCCTTTTTATTAAGTCTGGTAATCTAAGAATTAGGGAACAGACACCCTAATTGACGCGAATCCTAAAGATAGATCTATCGGGCCCAACAAGCCCCATCCAAGGTACCGGATGATTTAGTACTTCGAAATTTATATCATGTCCGAAGGATGATCCCGGAATGATGGGGATATTCTTTTCTACATATTGTGAATGTCGGTTACCAGGTGTTCAATCCATATGAATGATATTTTTGTCTCTATGCATGGGACGTATGTTTATAAGAAATGGAAATATGAAATCTTGTGGTCTATTAAAATGATGGAAACGATTGTTTAAGTTAAACTAATGAACTCACCAACCTTTTGGTTGACACTTGAAAGCATGTTTATTCTCAGGTATGAACGAAATCTTCCGCTGTGCATTTGCTCATATTAGAGATATTACTTGGAGTCATTCATTACATATTTCAAAAGACGTTACATTCAAGTCGTTGAGTTCATCAAGATTATTACGAAGTCAATTATAGTTGGATATATTATAAAATGGTATGCATGCCATCAACTGTCAATGTAATGAAAGTTTGTCTTTTAAAAACGAATGCAATGTTTGTAAAATGTATCATATAGAGGTCGAGTACCTCGCGATGTAACCAAATGTAATGTATTCGTCTAGATGGATTAGGACGGGTCATGAAAGTTGGTATCAGAGCAGAGGTCTTAGCGAACCAGGTCTGCATTAGTGTGTCTAACTGATAAATCGTTAGGAGGCATTAGTGAGTCTGGATTTCGACCGTGTCTGCATGTCAAAAGTTTTGCTTATCATTTCGTGTCGAAAATTTCCTGCTTATCATTCTTAGGGAATCACTTGCTTATCATTCTTAGTCTAGACACATTTTACTGCATTGACTGCATGAATAGTGTATAGACAAAATTCATATCTTAGCGTATCTGCTACTTTATATCTTAGCGTATCTGTTACTGTAACTTTGCCTGGCAACTTCCGTAGATTCCTCCGTAACTTATGAGATTTTAGTATTATATATGCATATTTAAATTAGGTACTGCAGGGTACTAATCTACATCCTATAATCTATTTCTTATCGAAAATTCTCCATCTGATCGTATGAGATGAATCCTGCAACCAGTTCAGGTCCCTCAGTTTCCGATAGCTATTCCGATAGTTATTCCGACAGCTATTCCGACATAGATGTTCACCTAAGCTCCGAAAACAGCGTCATCGACATGAATCAACCAATCAGCCATTATCAATTCATCTAATGCATTCGTAGTCGACTTAATCAATGGAGACGCGAAGAAGGCGATCCCTTCCACCAACCGAATTCACCTCTTGACAATGAACCTAAAGCGTTTACCGGTGAACCTGTTCGAGACACCATTTTCAGTCTCATTTCCAGGGTAATTCGACAAGATTATATTCTATCCCCAATTCTAAACCTTAATCATCCGCTCATTCCGATCGACAATTATCCTGGAATAATAAGTCAACGAACTTCGCCCTCGAGTAATTAATTTGGAGAATATGGTGCAAAACTTACCAGCTTCAGCAACATCACCAGCATCAACACAAGTACCACCAAAAACAAAGTTTCAACATAACACGTCTCAATATCTCATTATGTACCTCGAGCATAATCATCGTTCTACGAATCATTCTACATCATTCATCTTCGTTCGACATGACGATTATGTAATCTCTAATGTCTTAGAGATTACGTATTCTAGTTCTAATGGTAAATCAAAATGAGTTTAATAATATATTAACTCATTAAATCTATGATTACATTTGAAGAAAATATATATGTAAGTATATTTTCATAAGGATTGTAATTAAAAATTCTTTTGTACAAACTGTTAATGGTGAAAATATTTTAACGGGTAGGTAATACCCGAGGAATATTTAGATTTCACAATAATAAGTTACATTGTACATTCTTTGAATCTAATTCAACGGTCATATACTATCCTACTTACATCCACCGATATACAAATCCGTTCACCACAGAATAACCCTTTTTCATTAAATTTCATATTTGGATTATGATCTATCAGAATCCAACAAGTGGCATAATGAAGAAATAATGGACACAATAAAAATTGATTAGAAACACACTAACTAACAATATGAAATTTTGTTAAGAAACCACGCTAACAAAATCCTAGCTAACTGTTCCTAGCTAACTGTTAATTCTGTAACACATTTTATTTTATCGCAATTTATTTATCGCAATTTACATTCTCGCAATTTTATTTATCGTCATTTAATTTCTGTTATTTACTTTACGCACTTTATTTATCGTTATTTAATTTCTGTTATTTATTTTACGCATTTTAAATATCGGGACACGTATACAAGGTTTTGACATATCATATCGACGCATCTATATATATTATTTGGAATCACCATAGACACTCTATATGCAGTAATGATCGAGTTCTCTATACAGGGTTGAGGTTGATTCTACAATAATATATATAGTTTGAGTTGTGATCGAGTCTGAGACGTATACGGGTCACGACACGTAGTAATTAATTCGAATATTATATATTAAACTATATATGAATTATTGGACTGTCAACTGTGGACTATCAACTGTGGGCTAATAACATTGGACAATTAAAATGAACTAAAATATTGATTATAACATATGAAACTAAACAATTCTTCAAGTTTGTCACTTGATTTCATCTTAAACCTCAATTGTATCTCGTCGATTACAATCTGCATTCAAACCTTTTATAATTCTTGAAAACACCTCAATCGATAGGATGAATCAACCGCACTTCATCTACGGAAGGAAAGATTTATGTATATAGTATTGCATCTGAGAAACTCTCGACAACTGAGTAAAAATTTAACACGTAGCCGCGTCAGATCCTTTGGCATTTATTAGCAAAAATAACTTTGCGATCTCTTTTCAAAGTAGCAAATTTTGTCACAGCTTCAGCAAATTAACTATGACTTTTCGTTCGAAACAACTTTATTATCACCTTGATTTATATGTATGTTCTTTTATTGTTACCGGGGAACCTTTTATATTCCACCGTATTACCGTCAGCGTTTAATCATCAAAAAAATACAATTCTCTTAAAGCCACCTCGGATTGATAACCGACGATTCAGTTAGGGCTGCATTAAATGCCGAGGAAGTTGTAAAATGGTAGATAGCCTAAATGGCCAAGAGTTTGATGATAAAGAAATGAAGTGTTGGGAACGCTCGATAGAAAAATTGGTACCGAGAAACGGATTGAGTTAACCATGAAGGAGACCAAGGACAAATACAAGGACCAAACCCTATATTCAAAGAATCCAGATAATTCTGTATTCGATGAAATCCTTAGAGAATATCTTGCTCCGTACTCATGTTAAATCTTGTGGAAAATATTTCTTCATCAACCTTCGATCTTAGAAATTCTGAAAATATCATCATAAATATCTCCGATATTTCTGAAGAATATTTTCATAGATATTGTTGTCCGAAATTATATACCTCTTCGTGTTATCTGTATTCCATTATATTGGAAACTTCTGTAAAATCTAAGTATAAACTATGGATGAATTGTGGAGAAGTGTTGGAAATTGAAGCATGGGTTAGTATAATATAATGACGCCCGGCCAACGTGATTATATTACAGTAAGTCATGCTGAGTTTCTAATGAAATGTGATGATGGTTCACAGTAGATCATACCATTATCATGTGTCATGTTACATAACTCTATCATTCTACTTAACTTCTGAATATATCAAGAAAATGTATTCTTAATGGTTCTATCTTCCGTGATGTTGATAAATTTGAAAATTAAATCGTGCTATCACGTTCCTTCCTGCTTAGAACATTATGATCAATCAAAACTTCATACCTACGAATTCTGGACCATTATTCGCTTGACTTGAAGTCGGGAAGAGAAAACAAGAGCACGGAGCTCCGAAATATAAGGGAAAATATAAAGCTCGACAACAACACCGAAATTACAAACCGTGTATATCAATACGTATTGCAACGTAAAGACACGGGAGAATTAAAAATATTATAACCCCAAGGTAATCATAGAAGTAAACAGATTCCTCTGGTGATAAATAAAAGAGAAGAATGATAGAAGCGATAGTCAGGAAAATACAAAGTATTAGAACTGGATTAAGCATTTTCAGAATCTTTTGGAAGTATGAATTGAGTAAAGGAACGGTGAAAATAATGGAAACGGAAGAAGTTAATTTATAATGGAAACATCCGACCGAGCAATCGAGGCAGATGACCGCATTTAATTAAAGAGATCTTAAGTACCTTAATCACTGACGAATCAAATCGTTTAGATTTCAAAGATTTTCTGTGAATCCCTTGAATTCCGGAATTCATACGAGACAATGTCAAAAGATAAGACGAATCTTATTTTTTGAATTCAACCCTGACCACGTCAAAAGTTAAGACGAAACTTTCCACTATTTTGTGATAGCTTCACTCGTACGCTTCGAGTAATCGAATTATGCTATCAATATTACTCAATGTTGATAAAACCCTAGTTATCAAATCATATTCGTCATGAAAATATTTTTATTGTTAGCCATGACAACCACGATCAAATTTCGGGACGAAATTTCTTTAACGGGTAGGTACTGTGACGACCCGGGAATTTCCGATCAAATTTAAACTTAATCTTTATATGATCTCGACACAATAAGCAAAGTCTGTTAGGTTGAGTCATAAAATTTTGAACTGTTCAATTGACCATCGACCGTTCTCACGAACAACTATTTGTAAATAGATTTGTATATATAAATATATATATATATATGATTTGAAATATAATTTATGATGTAATTGTTAGAAATTAATTATGTAAAAATAATAATTATTATCTATATACAAATAAAGTATATTAAAAATAAATATTAAATAATTGTAATACTCATTGACGTTACGATTGATATTAAACAGGTTGAATTCAAACTGATATTATTTTAAAATAAACGGTTATCCGAAAATGAGTTCTATAAATTTTAGACTTATTAAAGATATATTTAGGAACCATTTGTTGAATTTTAAAACTTTTCATATTTTACTTGGGGTTGGGAGTGAATAACTAATGTAGTATTTATTTAATAGTTAATGACCAAATTTTATACCATAATGACCGAAATAAATAAAGATATTTATTTTTTAAAATTTTGGGATTTTTCTGAATAATTTATTCCGCCACTGATTAACAACGGAGTACGAAACCCTCTCCGCTAGAAGTTTCGGCATAAAAATATCAAATGGGAGATGGCTTTACTGTGCTTTGTGCTTGCACGTTTCTTTTACCCTTGATATATATTATTATTATTATTATCATATTTAATATTATATTATATTATTAATACTTATATATATTTATATTACATGTTAAGAATTAATCAAGCATCAACCAACCTCACACCCACCAATTACATTATGCATCGATTTTTTTTCTTTTTTGTCAATACTTTGTGTCAACCACTATCACAAACCCGTCTTGTGTTGTGCTGCTGTTCGAAGGGTAACAACCAAACTGCTACTACTATATCGTTGTTTCTAGCTACACACCGACCCCGAGGTCACCTTAAAACCGCCCTTTAAAACCATCACCCTACCACCGTCACCAACCGGTCACCTCCACCACCTTATCATAACTTTTCACCACCATCAACATAAATATAAACAACCATCATCACCCATAAACTCAACCGATTACTATTTTGTGTACATGTTGTTCGACCCATATCACCACCATCCACACTCAGACATACACTATCGACAACCATCAACATGAACAACCACCACAAAACAAAAAACAAAAAAAAAAGAAAAAACGCCATCACTTTCGAACAAGACTACCACCTCCGCCACCTGAAGCTACACAAAATATATACTCCTTTTACGCTGACAAAAAAAATAAAAAAAAATATGAGATTTTAGATTTTAGGTTCATTATTATATTTTCTTTATATATAAAAAAAAAAGCATGGGTTTCACCCTTGTATGTTGTTGGTCGACACACTCAAAGAAAAGAAGAGATAAACAATTTCAATAATTTATTGTTCTTGGAGTACAGCAAGCAAGGTGGACTCATCTTGTGGAGTTTTTATATTATATTTTTTTAACTCACAAGAAGCCCACATATTATGCACTCTGAGTGTTAAAAAAAATATATATATATATTTACGTTTGGTCTTCTTTTGGGACTACCTCGTTTCAAAATTTCTTTTCTCCATACACGAAATAGTATGCCTAATTGTTATGACTTTAAGTTAATTCTTGCGTATAAGATTGATGAAGAGCAAACGGATTACCGGTTTAATAAATATAGAAGTGGTATTAAAACAAAAAAAAACGGATTGGTTCAGAGGGTTAAGTTTGTTTATGGGTGAGTGGGAGGTCATAAGTTCGAAAATAGGCCACAGCAAAACATTTTCCTTTTTATTCACAAGGGAAGCTTGGGCTGGAATTTTATGAAGGCTGCCCTGTTGGGCCGAATTAATTGATGAGCCTGTTGGGCCGGAGTAATCATGAGTTATAAGGTTTTAATTCGATACTAGTAACAGAAAATTTGTAAGTAGAACCGTGGTCAAGGATTTGGGTGTTTAACGAGAGGTCGCGGGTTCGAGCCCGGGCATGGACAGTTTTTCTTTTTGGAGCTTTCTCTAGTGAGGTAGTTATTATTATTACCCTCATTATTATCATCATTATTATTATTATTATTATTATTATTATTAATATTATTATTATATGTATCATTATTATTATTATTATCGTTATTAATACTATTATTATTATTATTATTATTATTATTATTATTATTATTATTGTTATTATTATTATTATTATTAACAATTAACAATATTATTATAACAGATAAATATTTTTATATAAGAGTACATTTACAACTAGTATGAGATTACATATGATTATATATATTTATATAAATATTTACACATAACAACATATTGATTTTTACTATAATATTAATCATATATATACATATATATAAAAATATAAAACTGTATAAATATTTATTATTTTAAAAATATATATATACAAATTAGATACATAAGGTATATAATTTAAGCCAAATATATAAATCGTTCGATTACGCTTATATATGTGTTAATATTAACATAAATGATATAGGTTCGTGAATCCGAAACCAACCCTGCATTGTTTAATGTCGTAATATGTATTTTTACTACAAAATAAAGTATGGTGAGTTTCATTCGCCCTTTTTACTCTTTACATTTTTGGGCTGAGAATACATGCAAATGCTTTATTAACTGTTTTACAATATTTATATGCGTGAGTTTCATTCGCCCTTTTTACTCTTTACATTTTTGGGCTGAGAATACATGCAAATGCTTTATTAACTGTTTTACAATATTTATATGCGTGAGTTTCATTCGCCCTTTTTACTCTTTACATTTTTGGGCTGAGAATACATGCAAATGCTTTATTAACTATTTTACAATATTGATATGCGTGAGTTTCATTCGCCCTTTTTACTCTTTACATTTTTGGGCTGAGAATACATGCAAATGCTTTATTAACTGTTTTACAATATTTATATGCGTGAGTTTCATTATTCCCTTTTTATATACATTTTTGGGCTGAGAATACATGCAAATGCTTTATTAACTATTTTACAATATTTATATGTGTGAGTTTCATTTGCCTTTTTACCGTTTATATTTTTGGGCTGAGAATACATGCGCAACTTTTATAAATATTTTACAAAATAGACACAAGTAATCGAAACTACATTATATGGTTGAATTATCGAAATCGAATATGCCCCTTTTTATTAAGTCTGGTAATCTAAGAATTAGGGAACAGACACCCTAATTGACGCGAATCCTAAAGATAGATCTATCGGGCCCACCAAGCCCCATCCAAGGTACCGGATGCTTTAGTACTTCGAAATTTATATCATGTCCGAAGGAGGATCCCGGAATGATGGGGATATTCTTTTATACATATTGTGAATGTCGGTTACCAGGTGTTCAATCCATATGAATGATATTTTTGTCTCTATGCATGGGACGTATGTTTATGAGAAATGGAAATATGAAATCTTGTGGTCTATTAAAATGATGGAAACGATTGTTTAAGTTAAACTAATGAACTCACAAACCTTTTGGTTGACACTTGAAAGCATGTTTATTCTCAGGTATGAACGAAATCTTCTGCTGTGCATTTGCTCATATTAGAGATATTACTTGGAGTCATTCATTACATATTTCAAAAGACGTTGCATTCAAGTCGTTGAGTTCATCAAGATTATTACTAAGTCAATTATAGTTGGATATATTATGAAATGGTATGCATGCCGTCAACTGTCAATGTAATGAAAGTTTGTCTTTTAAAAACGAATGCAATGTTTGTAAAATGTATCATATAGAGGTCGAGTACCTCGCGATGTAACTAAATGTAATGTATTCGTCCAGATGGATTAGGACGGGTCATGAAACAACCAACACCTATTGCTAAACTGATCAGGCTAATGAATTTTTCTGTTTCTTCTTCGAACCCACAGCCACCATTATCACATAACATAATGATAGAAGACATTATATAAAGATAAGGGATAGAAGTACCAGTAGATTAAACGAGTTCCGAATACAAAAGTGACAACTTCAAGATTCCAGACCGCTCCTAATACAATCTTCGACGTTCTTGTCCGGGTACTAGGTTTCCCACACGGACTCAATTGTTTTGGTGTCTCGGTGATGACAGGTTTGGTGCGAAGACAACGGGTTTAATATGTTCTTGGGTTTTATGATTTGAATGGTGAGAGAGATAGATAGAGAGAGAGGTAGTGGTGATTCTTGGTACAGTCCAACGACAGGAAGAGAAGAAAGAACAAAAGTATAACACGATCAAAAGGTGGTGGCATGCGGTCGTATAGGATAGTAACAGGCGGTTCACAGTGGTGTTGGGTTGGGTTAGATGAGGATAACGAAGGTGGTGTTGTGGGTTTGATGGTTATATTTGATCACAGTAATAGTGAAAATAGATAGATAAATAAATAAATGATGAGGTGATAGTTAGTGACGGGTGTAGCTAAAGTGGGTTTCTAAAGTAATGGTGAAGAAAGTTTCGGTGGTCATGGTTGAGCATGGTGGTGGTCGAACTTAGAATGATAGCAGTGAAATGGTGATGATTGATGAAGGTTTGTCAAGGTTGTTCTTGGTTACAATAAAAGGCAAGACAAATGGTCTATAAGTGTTTGTGTTGGTTTTCGAATAGAGGTATGCAACAATTGATAATGATAGGAGATGGTTAAAGTGTGATGGTTTAAGTTGATCAATCCATATTATGAAGGGATCGATTAGGTTTATAAAAAAAAATGGTTCGATCTTCTTAACACAGCTAAAACAGAAAAAAATAAAATTGTAAAAGGATGATAGGATCTTTAACTAATTTTGTTGTGTAGTCGGTTATTGGTCGACAAAGAATCACATGGAAAAAAAAAAAATGCAATGATGGTCTAATTCCCAATTTGTTATATATTTTATTTATTTATTTATTTATTTATTTAATATTAATATTTAATAATATATTAATAATATTAATAATAATGATAATAATTATTATTATCATATTAACAATATTAATGACAAAGATAATACTAATAAGTTGTATTATAATAACAATAACAATAGTTGGATAATACTAATAATTTTAATATTAACAATGATGTTTAATGATAACAATATTTAATAATGATTATTAACGATAATAATGGTAATAATAATAACCTGATAATTATATAATTAATAATTAAGATCTAAAAAGTTATATGTATTAAATTTCATATCCATATATTTATATTACAAATAATAATATTGATAATACAGATATTATTATTAATGAAAGTAGTGATACTAATATTTATATAAACTTTATTTTAACTTGTAATTAAATTTATTAATAGATAATATTTATTTATAGAAATCATACATATAGATTCATAGTTAATAATATATATTTATTTATTTACACACAATTGTTCGTGAATCATCGGTAATAGTCAAAGGTCAAATAATTCCATGTAAACAGTTCAAAAATTTTGAGACTCAATATTACAGACCTTGCTTATCGTGTCGAAATCATACAAAGATTAAGTTTAAATTTGGTCGGAAATCTCCGGGTCATCACAGTACCTACCCGTTAAAGAAATTTCGTCCCGAAATTTGAGTAGAATGGTCATGGATGACAATAAGTATATTTTCATGACGCATATGAGCTGATAATTAGAGTTTTATTACTGTTGGGTAATATGTATAAGATGATTCGATTACTCGGAGAGTACGAGTGAATCTATCACAAAAGCATGGAATGAGTGAATGCAGGTTCGACTTAACCGGTGACGTAGTCATTGTTGATTTCTGGAATTTAAGGGATTTAAAGAAAATCTTGGAAATCTATAAGATCTGATTCTTCGGGATTTATGAAAATTAAGATCTCTATAATTAAATGCGATGATCTGTCTCGATTACTATATCTGATATTTCCATTATAAATTTACCTTTTCCGTTCCATTAGTTTTCACCACCTCTGTACTCAATTCTCAAATTGAAAAGATTGTGAAAATTCTTAATCCAGTTCTGATGCTTGTCCTTATCCTTACTATCGCAACAATCATTCTCCTTTTCTAGCTTCCACCGGAGGAATCTGTTTTCTTTTACTTCGCCCTTGCGGTTATAGTGTTTTTAATTCTCCCTGTCTTTCTGTTGCGATAAACATTGATATACACGGTCTGTAATTTCTGTGTTGTTATTGGGCTTTATATCTCCCCTTATTCTTCGAAGTCCTTGCTTCTGTTTTCTATAATCATTGTCATCCCCAGTTAATACTCCCCCCTATTTGCTGCGATTTATACTCCAATTTCTATTTCGGAGCTTTATCCCTTCGTTTCTTCTTCTTGCGATTGGGCATCTCTTGTAATGGTCCAGAATTCGCGGATATGAAGTTTTAGATGAACATAGTTAATGTTCTAAGAAGAAAATCGTAATGGCATGATCTTGATTTGGAAAATTACTTGAATATTCGGAAAGATAGAACTATTAAGAAGATATGTTCTTAATATGTTTGGAGATTGGGTAGAATGTAAGAGTCTTGTAAATGGCACATGATGACGTTAGAGTCTGTGAATCATCACATTCCATTTAGAAACTCAGCATGATTTACTGTAATATAATCACGTTGATCAAGTGTCATTATATTATACTAACTTATGCTTCAATTCCCAACACTACTTCAAAACATTCGTATTTTAAATTCGAAAGTTTACAGAATATAGAAACTAATAGTTTCTCATATGATGTAACACTGATAGCTCAAAGAGATAAATGATTTCAGATAAGATTAGTTATGAAAATATATTCAGAAATATCGAGGATATTTATAATGAAAGATACAATAATATCTTTGAATATCTAAGATCAGAGGATGATGGAGACTATTGTCCGCAAGGGTTTAGAGTGAGGAGCAAGATATTCGCTAAAGACTTCAGCATGCATTGAATCATTCGGATTCTTTGAAGTCAAACTTAGTCTTTGTGATTTGTCCATGGCTTTCTTCATAGTTTCGCATAATCTGCTTTTCGGTACTAAATTTTCTATTGAATGTTTCCAATATAATGATACACAGGAAGCACGAAAAGGTATATAATTTCGGACTAGAATATTTATGAAAATATCCTCAGAAATATCGAAGATATTGATGTTGATATTTTGGAATTTCTAAGTTCGATGGTTGATGGAGAAAGGTTTTGCACAAGATTTTTAACATGACTTCGGAGTAAGATATTCTCTAAAGATTTCAACGGATCCAGAATTACCTGAATCCTTTGAATATAGGGTTTGGTCCTTGTATTTGTCCTTGGTCTCCTTCGTGGTTAGCTCAATCCGTTTTCCAGTTCCAACTTTTCTGAGCTTTTCCAACATTCTATTCTTTATCATCAAACTTCTGATGATTAGGGTCGTTTACAGTTTTTGTTGCTTCATTCAACTTTTCAAAATTCAGAGTATTGGTTCGCAGACTGGGTGCTTTTCAGAATTTCAGAATGAAAGATCATTATTCTAAGAGATAAATGTTATACATATAACTGTTGATGTAGATATGCTGTGAGTTTTCAAAGTACTGCTTACCGATTCTTCTACATTTACTGCTACCACATCTGAATCATTGGTTATCGATTTGAGGTGATTTCAAGAGAATTGTGTTTTTAGATGATTAAACGCTGACGGTAATATGGTGGAATATAAAAGGTTCCCCGGTAACAATAAAAGAGCATACATATAAATCAAGGTTATAATAAGGTTGTTTCGAACGAAAAGTCGAAGTTGATTTGCTGGAGCTGTGACAAAATTTGCTACTTTGAAAGGAATTACCAAGTTATTTTGGGTAATAATAACACTAAAGGAATTAGCACAACTATGTGTTAAACGTTTACTCAGTTTCCGAGAGTTTTTCAGATGCATAACTAAATGCATCAATCTTTTCTCCCGTATATGAAGTGCGGTTGATTCATACTATTGATTGAGGTGTTTTCAAGAATCATGAAAGGTTTGAACGCAGATTGTAATTGTGATGATACGAATGGGGTTTAGAATGAAATCAAGTGGCAAACTTGAAGAATTGTTTAGTTTCATATGTTATAATCAATATTTTAATTGTCCAGTGTTGGTAGTCCTCAGTTGATAGTCCACAATAACAGTCCAGTAATTCATATATAGTTTAATATATAATATTCGAATTAATTAATACGTATCGTGACCCGTATACGTCTCAGACTCGATCACAAATCAAACTATATATATATATATATATATATATATATATATATATATATATATATATATATATATATATATATATATATATATATATATATATATATATATATATATATATATATATATATATATATATATAGATGGGTCGATATGATATGTCAAAACATTGTATACGTGTCCCGATATTTAAAATGCGTAAATAACAGAATGACGATAAATAAAGTGCGTAAAATAAATAACAGAAATTAAATGACGATAATTAAAATTGTGAGAATGTAAATTGCGAGAATGTAAATTGCGATAATTAAATCGTGATAAATAAAATGTAACCAGTTAGCTAGGAACAGTTAACTAGGATCTTGTTAGCGTGGTTTCTTAACAAAATTTCATATTGTTAATTAGTCTGTTTCTAATCAATTTTTATCGTGTCCATTATTTCTTCATTATGCCACTTGTTGGATTCTGATAGGTCAAAATTCAAATTTAAAATTGAATGAAAATGGTTATTCTGCGGTGACGGATACGGATACCGGTGGATGTAAGTAGGTTAGTGAATGACTGTTGAATCAGATTCGAAGAATGTACAGTGTAACTTATTAATGCGAAATCTAAATATTCCTCGGGTATTACCTACCCGTTAAAATATTTTCACAATTAACACTTTGTACGAAAGAATTTTTAATTACAATCTTTATGAAAAACATATATACATATACATTTTCTTCAGATGTAATCATGGATTCATTGAGTTAATATGATATTATACTCATTTAGTTTTCGGTTGGAACTAGAATAAAAAATCTCTAAAACTTTAGAGATTACATATTCGCGATGTCAAACGAAGATAAATGAGGTAGAACGATACGTAGAACGAAGATCATACTCGAAGTACAGATAGTGATATTGAAGCATGGATTGTTGATGATACTGGTGCTATTACTGATGGTACTGTTGGTGCCGGTGATGTTGCTGAAGCTGGTACATTTTGCACCATATTCTCCAAATTGATTTTTCGATCGCGAAGTCCATTGACTTATTACTTGTAACGACCCGGATTTTTCCGATCGTTTTACACTTATAAGATTAATATTTACATAAATTAAAACTTACCAACATGATAAGCAATCTAAATTGTTGAGATTTATGATTTTGAAAAGAGTTTTACATAACGTTTAACCGTCTAGTTTGACCGATGATATCACGAACTATACAATATATGTTAATTATACGTTTGTGTATATATATGTATATATACATATTTAACATGATTTAAGGATGTTTAAATATCTCATTTTGTATTAATAACAATAAGTTATAAGTATATTTTGAAACTACTAACTTAAGCTTTCAAAACGATAACTATACGTAACGTTATTTGACATAAATACTTACAACCTATAATGTTTATACATATATCGTATATATAATGTATTTAATCACTTTTAAAGACTTAAATACATAAAACAATATAAGTATATTCACAAAAGATAGCTATATTTGAATCCTCATTCCATTTTTCACAAGATTTCTATACGTATATCTAGAGTATATGTACTCGTATCATACCTAGCTTCTATACGTATTTACTATTGGTATATACACATCAAATCACCACCAACCAGCCCTTGTTCATGCCTTATGTATAAGGTAACTACTTTTGTTATTTAGTATGACAATTTCACATGATTAAAAGATCTTTTCACAAAATTACAAATTTATACACCTTTTACACCACCATAAATACATGCATCCATTTTCAATTTTTGGAACATCATTTCTCTAGATAAACACACACACTTACTAGCCTCATGTCTCTCTAAGAACTCCAGCAAAAATCCTCTCAAGAATCACCTTAAACACCACCATAAAAAGATCAACAAAAACACTACAAAAATACAACTTTCAATTCAAGTTTATGTCTTAAGTTGCTTCCAATCTTTCATCCAATTTCATCACTCTTTTGGTTCTAGGTTTTTACTCCTCTTTTACAGCAATCTTGTCCAAGTAACTTGAGGTAGTAACTTTGTTCATAACCTTATTCGATTCATATATATATAGCTATCTTATTGTATGGTATACAATTTTAACAACAAAAACATAGTTTGAATGATTTCAAACTTGTTTGCAAACTAAATAGATCCTTCTAACTTAACTTTTAAAATACTTCAAGACCTGTAATATAACTTAAATATATGCTAATTTAACAAGGTATAACTTGGTTTTTCAAAGAATACCTTAAAAAAACTGTTTTTATGACGTCGGAGTGCAACCGGGGGCTGTTTTGGGTTGGATAATTAAAAACCATCTTGAACTTTGAATTGGAGGTTTATATTCTGTAAAAATGATATTTCTTATGAATATGTTAACACATAAAAATTTCATGATTTAATTCATAGTATAAGTATTTTTAGAAAAATGGTCATTAAATGATGTTTTTGTAACAAAAATGATTAACTTCATAAGTTTCACCAAAATTTGACCTATGACCTATGATTTCGAATACAAACTAAGGTATTTACAGTTCATATTCTTAAAGAGGGACTCGATCCAAGGAAGTGGAAAGTTGAATCAACGAAAACGGAGTTGTAACGAAGAAATTATGACCAAAACAAAATCGGATATCCAAGACTAGTTTAGCCACGAAAATAATTGGAGAAAATTAAATAAATCACATCTTCCTAAAGTAACATGATATTTTATACATATGTACTCATAATTTAATTTTATATGGTTCAGGATCACCCGTAAACAATACGAGAAGATTAATCATAAGATCCCATGATTGTACGCAACACGTCATTTGACAACACCGGTACTTTATGTACGCAACACGTCATTTGACAACACCGGTACCATGGGTCAAGATTAATCTCGACCAATACATATACGTTGGGGTTTTATTTATTTCGTTGGGGGTTTTATTTATTGCGGGTATATTAAACATCTAAAAATGAACCATTAAAAATTGAATTGCTAACCTCGGACAGCTAACTTCGGACTAAGGAAATATTCAAAGTATTAAAAGTATAACAAGTATATATATATATAACGTTTGTTTTAAAATGAAAACATATTGATATATTATATATGGATAGGTTTGTGATATCAACCGGAAGACCGAGTCAAAATATATATATCATCAAGACAAGAGTGAGTATATAGTCCCACTTTTAAACTCTAAATATTTCGGGATGAGAATACATGTATTTTATGTTTTACGCTATGGACACAAGTAACTGAAAAATATATTCTACGTTGAGTTGTACCACTGGCATACTTCCCTGTAGCTTGGTAACTAATATTTACAGCGGTATTGTAAACGCGAATCCTGTTGATAGATCTATCGGGCCTGACAACCCCAACCGGACTGGACGACCAGTATTCAACGGTTGCACAGTACTTCGTTTCGTGACTACACCTTGGTACGGTGTAGTAAGATTTCATAATAAAGGGAATATGCGACGTGATTAAATGTTAAGTATGGTTACCAAGTGCTCAACCACTTAGAATATTTTTATTAAAATGTTTATATATGAAATCTTGTGTTCCATTATTATAACGCTGCTAGCATCAAACCTATATATCTCACCAACTTTATGTTGACGTTTTAAAGCATGTTATTCTCAGGTATGAATTAAGTCTTCCGCTGTGCATTAGCTCATGTTAAGGATACTACTTGGGACCTTTTAAGCCATGATACAAAGACGTTGCATTCGAGTCATTGGAGTTCAATAGAGAATATAAATAAGTAAATGACAGATTAGGTCATTTGGATATTATGAAATGTTAGACGGAAATGTCAAATATTGATGTAATGATAGTTTGCCTTTTAAGAATAAATGCAACGTTTGTAAAATGTATCATATAGAGGTCAAGTACCTCGCAATGTTATCATATGTTATTGTATTCGTCCCTATGGATTGGGTCGGGTCGTCTCATGTGGTATCAGAGCGTTGGTCTTAGCGAACCAGGCCTTGCATTAGTGTGTCTAACTGGTAGTTGTTAGGATGCATTAGTGAGTCTGGACTTTGACCATGTCTACATGTCAAAAGTTTTGCTTATCATATCTAGTCGAAAATCATCTGCTTATCATCCTTAAGAATTGCCTGCTTAGTATTCTTAAGTCTAGACACGTCTTACTGCATTTGGTGCATCGATAGTGTATAGACAAAATTCGTATCCTAGCGTATCTGTTGCTATAGACATTGCCTGACGAATTTCAAAGATTCTCCGTAATTCACGGGATTTTGAGTATTATAAATACATATGTAAATTATGTATTGAAGAATACCAAACCCAACTCCTATAATCTATTCCAAACCAAAAATTCATTTCCCCGACTGTACAAGATGAACTCCGCGTCCAGTTCGAATTCCTCCGACTCCGACAGCTACGCTGATATGGATTTCCATTCGGGCTCCGAAGGCAGCGTCACTGGAATGGATCAACCAATTTCTCATCATCTATTCTGGATGAATTGGGGATGGGTTCGTAGTATACTAAATTATTGGAGACAAGAAGAAGGTGATCCCTTTCACCCACCGAATTGCCCCATTGGCGACGAACCTGAAGCACTTACCGGCGAACCTGTTCGAGAAACCATTTTCTCTCTCATTTCTCGAGTATCTCGTCACGATTATATCCTATCCCATATTTCGGATCTTGTTCATTCGCTCACTCCAACCGCCAATCATCCTGGTGTACTAGCAGAAATTAACGAACTTCGCGCTCGTGTGACGGCTTTGGAGAACACGGTGCGAAGGTTACAAACACCAGCAGCAGCACCAGCAGCATAACCAGTACCGTTAACAACATCAACCTCGCAATCTTCAGTACCAGTAGCATCATCGACGTCAACGACATCATCAGCATCAACACCAACCGTATCATTACCACCACCAACAATCACATCCGCACCACGTACCTCAACATCATCATCTGAACTTCGAATATGATCTTTGTTCTACATATCATTCTACACCGATTACCTCTTCTTTACGTATCGTTCTTCGTTCGACATGACGATTATGTAATCTCTAATGTTTTGGAGATTATGTAATCTAGTAATAACGATAAATCAAATGAGTTGAATATTTTATTGACTCATTAAATTCATAGTTACCTCCGAAGAAAATATATATGCAAATATATTTTCATAAAGATTGTAATTAAAAATTTCATTCGTACAAACTGTTAATGATGAAAATATTTTAACGGGTGGGTAGTACCCAAGGAATATTTAGAATTCACATTAACAAGTTACACTGTACATTCTTCGAATCTGATTCAACGATCATTTATTATCCTACTTACAATTACCGATATACGTATCCGTTCACCCCAGATTAACCATTTCCATTTAAATTTCATATTTGGATTTTTACCTATCCGAATCCAACAAGTGGCATAATGAAGAAACATTGGCAAAATAAAAATTGTTAGAAACAGATGAATTGATTAATTGAAATTGTGATAGGATTACACGCTAACTGTTCCGGCTAACTGTTCCCAGCTAACTGATTAATATTTAATTTATCGCAATTTACATTCTTGCAATTTTAATTTCTGTACTTTACATACCGTCGGGACACATGTACAACAACACGTCGGATTAATTCTGAGATAACACGTTGTATAATGGGTCATGATATATATTTATTTATTTTACGCATTTTAAATAACGGGACACGTATACAAGGTTTCTACTTATCATATTGATCCATCTATATATATATTTCGGAACAACCATAGACACTCTATATGTGAAGGTGGGAGTTGGCTATACAGGGTCGGAGTTGATTCCAAAATATATATATACTTTGAGTTGTGATCGACACCGAGACCAGTACACGGGTCACGATACGTATTAAGTAATTTGAATATTATATATTTAGTTCATATATGAATTTATTGAACCATTGGACAATCGGACTATTGGACTGCTAACTTTGGACAATTAAAAATGAGTTAAAATGATGATTATTACATATGAAACTAAACAATCCTTCAAGTTTGCCACTTGATTCTATTTTAAACCTCATTTATATCTTGACGATTACAATTCGCATTCACAACTTTTCATGATTCTTGAAAACATCTCGATCGAGAAGTTCAACCAGCCGCACCTCGTCTATGGAATAAAGATTTATGCATACAGTTATGCACCTAAAAATTTTTGAACTCGAAGTTATAGTTAAAACGTATCCGCATCGAATTCCTTATCATCCATTAGCAAAAACAATCACGCGATTCCTTTTCAATTAACTAATTTTGTCACAGCTCCACTTCGATATCTCAGTAAGACTACTCTTATTACAATCTCGATATATATATATATATACGTTGTTCTTTCGCCATCGTTACCGGAGAACCTTTTATATTCCATCATATTACCATCAGCGTTTAATCATCTAAAAATACAATTCTCCTTAAACCATCTTGGTTTGATAACCAAAGACCCAGATCCGATAACTTTGAAAATACTGACGAAGCAGCATGTTGTAGAAGGTCTTAATGACCAAATGTTGATGATAAAAGAAGGAAGTGTTAGGAACGCTCGATAGAAAATTGGTACTGAAAACCGGATTGAACAAACCATGAAGGAGACTCTGAACAAGTTACAAGGACTAAACTTGTACATAAAGAATTATGACGATTCTGTAGCAAACACCTTGCTTCTGAATCTAAACCCTTACGGGTCAATCTTCATCATCATCCTTCGACATTAGAAATTCCAAGATATTATCATATCTTTCATTATAAATATCCTCAATATTTCTGAAGATATTTTCACCACTATCCTTATCTGAAATCAGTTATCTCTCTGTAATATCTGCGTTACAATATAAAGGAAACTGTGTTAGTTTCTAAATCCTTCAAGTTTAAAATAGGAATGTTCTGAAGCAGTGTTGGGAACTGATGCATGAACTAGTATAATATAATGAAACTTGATCAACTTCATTATATTACAGTAAGTCATGTTAAGTTTCTAATGGAATATGATGATTCACAGTACCGTCATCATGTGCCATGTTACACGACTTTTACATTCTATCCAATTCCGAAACATATTAAGAACAAATCATCTTGATAGTTCTATTTTCCTGGATATTCTGGTAATTTGACAAATCAAAATCGTGCCATTACCATTCCTTTCTTAGAGCATTAGCTATGTTCATTCCGAATTTTATACCTACGAATTTCGAACTATTGATCGCTTGACTCAAGGACGGGAAGAAGAAACGAAGGGACAAAGTCCCAAAATAGAAATTGGGGTATAGATTACAGCAAATAGGAGAGAGTATTAACTATGGATGACAATGATTATGGAAAACAGAAGCAGGAGCATCGAAATATAAGGAAAGATATCAAACCCAATAACCACCCAGAAACTACAAACCGTGTGTATCAATACGTATGGCGACGTAAAGACACGGGAGAATTAGAAACATTATAATTCCAAGAAAATCATAAAAGTGAATAGATTCTTCTAGCGGTAGATGAAAGAGAAGAATGAAAGATATGAAAGTTAGAAGTATAACAAAAATCAGAACGGGATGAAGCATTTTAAAGGATACCTTAAGGTATGAATTAGAGGAGGAAGAGTAAGAGATGTGAGGTATGGAAGTAAGAAAGGGAAGGAGGTGGATTTATAGTGAAATATCCGACAAAGAAATCGAAACAGATTATCGCATTAAATCAAAGGAGATCCTGTTTTCTAAATCATTGAAGAACCAAATCTTATTACATAAGATTTTCTTTAAATCCCTTAAATTCTGGAAATCAATCCTAATCTCGACATCGGTTAAAACAATTCTATATTCACTCATTTCATTCTTTTGTGATAGCTTCACTCGTGCGCTTCACATGACCGAATCGTTTTATCCATATCTTCCAATAATGATAAAACTCTATTAATACCTCATATTCGTCATGAAAACATTCCTATTGTTATTTATGACAACCTCTACCAAATTTCGGGACGAAATTTCTTTAACGGGTGGGTACTGTAACGACCCGGATTTTTCCGATCGTTTTACACTTATAAGATTAATATTTACATAAATTAAAACTTACCAACATGATAAGCAATCTAAATTGTTGAGATTTATGATTTTGAAAAGAGTTTTACATAACGTTTAACCGTCTAGTTTGACCGATGATATCACGAACTATACAATATATGTTAATTATACGTTTGTGTATATATATGTATATATACATATTTAACATGATTTAAGGATGTTTAAATATCTCATTTTGTATTAATAACAATAAGTTATAAGTATATTTTGAAACTACTAACTTAAGCTTTCAAAACGATAACTATACGTAACGTTATTTGACATAAATACTTACGACCTATAATGTTTATACATATATCGTATATATAATGTATTTAATCACTTTTAAAGACTTAAATACATAAAATAATATAAGTATATTCACAAAAGATAGCTATATTTGAATCCTCATTCCATTTTTCACAAGATTTCTATACGTATATCTAGAGTATATGTACTCGTATCATACCTAGCTTCTATACGTATTTACTATTGGTATATACACATCAAATCACCACCAACCAGCCCTTGTTCATGCCTTATGTATAAGGTAACTACTTTTGTTATTTAGTATGACAATTTCACATGATTAAAAGATCTTTTCACAAAATTACAAATTTATACACCTTTTACACCACCATAAATACATGCATCCATTTTCAATTTTTGGAACATCATTTCTCTAGATAAACACACACACTTACTAGCCTCATGTCTCTCTAAGAACTCCAGCAAAAATCCTCTCAAGAATCACCTTAAACACCACCATAAAAAGATCAACAAAAACACTACAAAAATACAACTTTCAATTCAAGTTTATGTCTTAAGTTGCTTCCAATCTTTCATCCAATTTCATCACTCTTTTGGTTCTAGGTTTTTACTCCTCTTTTACAGCAATCTTGTCCAAGTAACTTGAGGTAGTAACTTTGTTCATAACCTTATTCGATTCATATATATATAGCTATCTTATTGTATGGTATACAATTTTAACAACAAAAACATAGTTTGAATGATTTCAAACTTGTTTGCAAACTAAATAGATCCTTCTAACTTAACTTTTAAAATACTTCAATACCTGTAATATAACTTAAATATATGCTAATTTAACAAGGTATAACTTGGTTTTTCAAAGAATACCTTAAAAAACTGTTTTTATGACGTCGGAGTGCAACCGGGGGCTGTTTTGGGTTGGATAATTAAAAACCATCTTGAACTTTGAATTGGAGGTTTATATTCTGTAAAAATGATATTTCTTATGAATATGTTAACACATAAAAATTTCATGATTTAATTCATAGTATAAGTATTTTTAGAAAAATGGTCATTAAATGATGTTTTTGTAACAAAAATGATTAACTTCATAAGTTTCACCAAAATTTGACCTATGACCTATGATTTCGAATACAAACTAAGGTATTTACAGTTCATATTCTTAAAGAGGGACTCGATCCAAGGAAGTGGAAAGTTGAATCAACGAAAACGGAGTTGTAACGAAGAAATTATGACCAAAACAAAATCGGATATCCAAGACTAGTTTAGCCACGAAAATAATTGGAGAAAATTAAATAAATCACATCTTCCTAAAGTAACATGATATTTTATACATATGTACTCATAATTTAATTTTATATGGTTCAGGATCACCCGTAAACAATACGAGAAGATTAATCATAAGATCCCATGATTGTACGCAACACGTCATTTGACAACACCGGTACTTTATGTACGCAACACGTCATTTGACAACACCGGTACCATGGGTCAAGATTAATCTCGACCAATACATATACGTTGGGGTTTTATTTATTTCGTTGGGGGTTTTATTTATTGCGGGTATATTAAACATCTAAAAATGAACCATTAAAAATTGAATTGCTAACCTCGGACAGCTAACTTCGGACTAAGGAAATATTCAAAGTATTAAAAGTATAACAAGTATATATATATATAACGTTTGTTTTAAAATGAAAACATATTGATATATTATATATGGATAGGTTTGTGATATCAACCGGAAGACCGAGTCAAAATATATATATCATCAAGACAAGAGTGAGTATATAGTCCCACTTTTAAACTCTAAATATTTCGGGATGAGAATACATGTATTTTATGTTTTACGCTATGGACACAAGTAACTGAAAAATATATTCTACGTTGAGTTGTACCACTGGCATACTTCCCTGTAGCTTGGTAACTAATATTTACAGCGGTATTGTAAACGCGAATCCTGTTGATAGATCTATCGGGCCTGACAACCCCAACCGGACTGGACGACCAGTATTCAACGGTTGCACAGTACTTCGTTTCGTGACTACACCTTGGTACGGTGTAGTAAGATTTCATAATAAAGGGAATATGCGACGTGATTAAATGTTAAGTATGGTTACCAAGTGCTCAACCACTTAGAATATTTTTATTAAAATGTTTATATATGAAATCTTGTGTTCCATTGTTATAACGCTGCTAGCATCAAACCTATATATCTCACCAACTTTATGTTGACGTTTTAAAGCATGTTATTCTCAGGTATGAATTAAGTCTTCCGCTGTGCATTAGCTCATGTTAAGGATACTACTTGGGACCTTTTAAGCCATGATACAAAGACGTTGCATTCGAGTCATTGGAGTTCAATAGAGAATATAAATAAGTAAATGACAGATTAGGTCATTTGGATATTATGAAATGTTAGACGGAAATGTCAAATATTGATGTAATGATAGTTTGCCTTTTAAGAATAAATGCAACGTTTGTAAAATGTATCATATAGAGGTCAAGTACCTCGCAATGTTATCATATGTTATTGTATTCGTCCCTATGGATTGGGTCGGGTCGTCTCATTACTCCAGGATGATTGTCGGTCCGAACGAGCGGATGAATAAGGTTCAGAATTGTGGATAGAATATAATCTTGTCGATTTACCCTGGAAATGAGACTGAGAATGGTGTCTCGAACAGGTTCGCCAGTAAACGCTTCAAGTTCATTGTCAAGAGGTGAATTCGGTTGGTGGAAAGTATCATCTTCTTCTCATCTCCATTGATTAAGTCGACTACGAACTCATCAGATGAATTGGGGATGGATGATTGGTTGATTCATTCTGGTGACGCTGCTTTCAGAGTTTAGGTGAAAATCCATATCAGAATAGCTGTCGGAATCCGAGGAATTCGAACTGGTTAAGGGATTCATCTCGTACGATCAGATGAAGGATTTTCGATAAGAAATAGATTATAAGATGTAGATTAGTACCCTGCAATACATAATTTACATATGCATATATAATACTAAAATCCCATAAGTTATGGAGGAATTTACGGAAGCTGACAGGCAAAGTCTACAGTAACGGATATGCTAAGATATGAATTAGCATATACGCTAAGATACAAATTTTGTCTATACACTATTCATGCAATCATTGCAGTAAGATGTGTCTAGACTAGGAATGATAAGCAGATAATTTCCTAAGGATGATAAGCAGATGATTTTCGACTAGAAATGATAACAAAACTTTTGACATGCAGACACGGTCGAAGTCCAGACTCACTAATGCATCCTATCGACTTATCAGTTAGGTACACTAATGTAAGACCTGGTTCGCTAAGACCAACGCTCTGATACCAACTGTAAAGACCCGTCCTAATCCATCCGGACGAAGTCCATATCGATTATAAACGATTCACAACAGTTGATTACATCGCGTGGTACTTGACCTCTATATGATACATTTTACAAACATTGCATTCGTTTTTGAAAAGACAATCTTTCATTACATCGAAAATTGACGGCATGCGTACCATTTCATAATATATCTAACTATAATTGACTTAATAATAATCTTGATGAACTCAACGACTCGAATGCAACGTCTTTTGAAATATGCCATGACTGACTTCAAGTAATATCTCTAATATGAGCAAATTCACAGCGGAAGATTTCTTTCGTACCTGAGAATAAACATGCTTTAAAGTGTCAACCAAAAGGTTGGTGAGTTCATTAGTTTAACATAAATAATCATTTCATAATTTTAATAGACCACAAGATTTCATATTTCCAGTTCTCATAAACACACGTCCCATACATAGAGACAAAAATATCATTCATATGGATTGAACACCTGGTAACTGACATTCACAATATGCATATATGAATATCCCCATCATTCCGGGATCCTCCTTCGGACATGATATAAATTTCGAAGTACTAAAGCATCCGGTACTTTGGATGGGCTTGTTTGGCCCGATAGATCTATCTTTAGGATTCGCGTCAATTAGGGTGTCTGTTCCCTAATTCTTAGATTACCAGACTTAATAAAAAGGGGCATATTCGATTTCGATAATTCAACCATATAATGTAGTTTCGATTACTTGTGTCTATTTCGTAAAACATCTATAAAAATTGCGCATGTATTCTCAGCCCAAAAATATAAAGGGTAAAAAGGCAAATGAAACTCACGCATATAAATATTGTAAAATAGTTATTAAAACATTGCATATATTCTCAGCCCAAAAATATATATAAAAAGGGAATAATGAAACTCACCTAATGTATTTTGTAGTAAAAATACATATGACTATATGAACAATGAAGGGTTGGCCTTGGATTCACGAACCTATATTATGTATACATATTAACACATATAATTGTAATCGAATAAATTTCTATATAAATATTAGTGTTATTATAATATGAAATATAATTATAGTATATATAATAAATATAAGTTTTGGTACAAAATATTTATTTGATAAAAATGATAATTTTGATAATAATGATTTACTAGTCATACTAACTTTATTAATAATGATAATACTAATAATTATAAGAATGATTCAAATACTACTATTAGTAAAATAATAATATTTTTGCATTATTTTCTTAGTAATAACAATACCTATATTAATAACCCTGAAAATTCTAAAATTCTAATAATAGTACCTTTATTGATATTGATATAGATAATAATAATAATAATAATAATAATAATAATAATAATAATAATAATAATAATAATAATAATAATAATAATAATAATAATAATAATAAGAATAATAATAATAATAATAATAATAATAATAATACTGATCATAATAATAATTACTTAATAACAACAACAATAATAATAATAATAATAATAAATAGAGATAAAATTACTACCTCAATGAAATAGTTCTAAAAACAAATGCCCAAGTCGGGGTTTGAACCCGACCTCTCGTTCATCCAACCACACACCTAAACCAACGAACCAATAACTGATTCTTGTCATATCTCGCGTCTTTAATTATTTAATGCATGTAAAACCGTTATCATTTTTCTTAACATTTATCCTCATCATTGTCATCATCACCTTAAATCATCATCATCATCATCATCATCATCATCATCATACTTGTTATCTCTTATCATCATCATCTTTATTCATAACAACACCTTTAATATCATAGTGTATCATCTCACTGTTATAGAATCAATATCATCTTCATTTATCTATAAATCCAATCTGCAAAACGGAAGTTGGGTCACTGCCCAATAACACAAGTTCACGATCCAGAAGCAACCCAATTCGATAACAGTTAAATGACCAAAGAGAAATCCTCTAAGAAATCTCTATTCTATTTATGGCCCGTATAATTTGGAAATCCAAACAGAAAGGGTAATCGGTACCTTTTTTTTTATAGCGAAAAGGTGTATGGCAGGAAAAAGAAGTACATCCCACTATCTCATTAAATATTCCAAGTGGGTTATATGTTATTTGTTGTCTGCCACAAGAAAAAGGAAAACAAATGTGCAGCAGTCATCATCGATAATCATGTATCACTTCTCTATTCATCGTCACCTTTACTTATCACTAACCTTAATACCTGCGATTTTAATTAATATGTGTACAACAGCTTTATTGTTGTTCGAACAGTGATTTACAGCAGGGAAGGGAAGACAGAAAGAGGAAGAAAAAATACAGGATAGTAGGTATTATAGCAGACCGATGGTGATTTTAAGCTAACGGACAACAGTAACAGCTCAATTGTTTTGGTGTCTCGGTGATGACAGGTTTGGTCCGAAGACAACGGGTTTAATATGTTCTTGGGTTTTATGATTTGAATGGTGAGAGAGATAGATAGAGAGAGAGGTAGTGGTGGTTCTTGGTACAGTCCAACGACAGGAAGAGAAGAAAGAACAAAAGTATAACACGATCAAAAGGTGGTGGCATGTGGTCGTATAGGATAGTAACAGGCGGTTCACAGTGGTGTTGGGTTGGGTTAGATGAGGATAACGAAGGTGGTGTTGTGGGTTTGATGGTTATATTTGATCACAGTAATAGTGAAAATAGATAGATAAATAAATAAATGATGAGGTGATAGTTAGTGACGGGTGTAGCTAAAGTGGGTTTCTAAAGTAATGGTGAAGAAAGTTTCGGTGGTCATGGTTGAGCATGGTGGTGGTCGAACTTAGAATGATAGCAGTGAAATGGTGATGATTGATGAAGGTTTGTCAAGGTTGTTCTTGGTTACAATAAAAGGCAAGACAAATGGTCTATAAGTGTTTGTGTTGGTTTTCGAATAGAGGTATGCAACAATTGATAATGATAGGAGATGGTTAAAGTGTGATGGTTTAAGTTGATCAATCCATATTATGAAGGGATCGATTAGGTTTATAAAAAAAAATGGTTCGATCTTCTTAACACAGCTAAAACAGAAAAAAATAAAATTGTAAAAGGATGATAGGATCTTTAACTAATTTTGTTGTGTAGTAGGTTATTGGTCGACAAAGAATCACATGGAACAAAAAAAAAAATGCAATGATGGTCTAATTCCCAATTTGTTATATATTTTATTTATTTATTTATTTATTTATTTATTTAATATTAATATTTAATAATATATTAATAATATTAATAATAATGATAATAATTATTATTATCATATTAACAATATTAATGACAAAGATAATACTAATAAGTTGTATTATAATAACAATAACAATAGTTGGATAATACTAATAATTTTAATATTAACAATGATGTTTAATGATAACAATATTTAATAATGATTATTAACGATAATAATGGTAATAATAATAACCTGATAATTATATAATTAATAATTAAGATCTAAAAAGTTATATGTATTAAATTTCATATCCATATTTTTATATTACAAATAATAATATTGATAATACAGATATTATTATTAATGAAAGTAGTGATACTAATATTTATATAACCTTTATTTTAACTTGTAATTAAATTTATTAATAGATAATATTTATTTATAGAAATCATACATATAGATTCATAGTTAATAATATATATATTTATTTACACACAATTGTTCGTGAATCATCGGTAATAGTCAAAGGTCAAATAATTCCATGTAAACAGTTCAAAAATTTTGAGACTCAATATTACAGACCTTGCTTATCGTGTCAAACTCATACAAAGATTAAGTTTAAATTTGGTCGAAAATCTCCGGATCATTACAGTTTTGATTATAGAGTCGATTGCGCGACTCATTCTTCCATCGGGATCACTCCTTAGGCTTATTCTCCCCATACTTGTTTTTCTCAATCTCATTCAACATTTTAATTTGTTCTAAAAAACTCAATGTGGTGTTAAGACTTCTACGAAATGACATTTCGAATTGAACATTTAAATCATGAATTTTTCTCCTCACTTCTCCACTAATCTTATACTGCTCTTTCAAGAATTCTGTTACATTTTTATCAACAGTAAGATCATCCTCTTTATCAACTTTAACCATTTTCACATTTATTCGTGGAACTCTAGATCGAGGGTCTAATGGAAGGGATTCAATAAGAGCACCATAACGAATGATCAAAGTATTATTTGTATAGTTAATGGGGGCACGAGCGGTAGCTATGAGACGACCCGTCCTAATCCATCTGGACGAATACATTACATTTGGTTACATCGCGAGGTACTTGACCTCTATATGATACATTTTACAAACATTTCATTCGTTTTTAAAAAGACAAACTTTCATTTCATTGAAAGTTGACGGCATGCATACCATTTCATAATATATCCAACTATAATTGACTTAATAATAATCTTGATGAACTTAACGACTCGAATGCAACGTCTTTTAAAATATGTCATGAATGACTCCAAGTAATGTCTCTAAAATGAGCAAATGCACAGCGGAAGATTCCTTTAATACATGAGAATAAACATGCTTTAAAGTGTCAACCAAAAGGTTAGTGAGTTCATTAGTTTATCATAATCAATCATTTCCATAATTTTAATAGACCACAAGATTTCATTTGTTCAATAATCATACACTCGCAAGTGTTTAAAATTCATTCATATGGATTGAACACCTGGTAACCGACATTAACAAAATGCATCTAGAATATCCCCAAATATATAAACATCGAAGTACTAAAGCAGTTCAAATTCTCTGACTGGGGCTTGTCAAGGCCCATAGATCTATCTTTAGGATTCGCTTCAATTGGTGGCAATTATAATAAACACCAATTCTTAGGCTACCATGTTCAACAAGGGCGATATCGGTATAACAATTCAACCATAGAATGTAGTTTCAATTACTTGTGTCTATTTTGTAAAACATTTATAAAAGCAGCGCATGTATTCTTAGTCCCAAAAATATATATTGCAAAAGCATTTAAAAAGGGAGCAATGAAACTCACAATACTGTATTTTGTAGTAAAAATACATATGACGACATTGAACAAGAGTAGGATTGGCCTCGAATTCACGAACCTATATCAATTGTATATCTATTAAAACATTTTAATAGAAATCTCACAATTTCATTCATTAATTGTATAGATTTTTAGATATGTGTAGTTATATAGAATTTATACTAAAATCTATTTAAATATATACTTTATTTATATATAATATATCTTATGTTATATTTGTATATTTTGTATATATATTTAAAATTAATTTTTTTATTTATACATTTAGTTATATGTAAATATTTATATAAAAATATTAGCATGTTTGATATATTATTGTATGAAATACAATTATAGTATATATAGTAAGTATAATTTTTGTACAAAATATTTATTTGTTAAAAATAATAGTTTTGATAATAATGATTTACTAATAATAATAACACTAACGACATTGTTAATAATGATACTCATGTTAATGCTACTAATACTAAATTTTTTAAAAAATGATACAAATACTAATATTAGTGAAGTAATAATATTTTTGCATAATTTTCTTAGTAATAATAATACCTATATTAATAACACTGATAATTCTAAAGTTCTAACAATAATACCTTTCTTAATATTGACATAGATGACAATAATAATAATAACAATATTAATGAATACATAATAATAATAATTTTAATCATAAACCTAATAATAATAGTAATAATACTCATTCTATTTAGTAATAACTAAGTTAATGATAATACTTAGAATAATGATAATAATTACATTTAATGATAATACTTGTTAATAATAAAAATAATAATAATAATGATAATAACAATAATACTTATAATCATAATAATTATAACATTAATAATAATAATAATAATAATAATAATAATAATAATAATAATAATAATAATAATAATAATAATAATAATAATAATAATAATAATAATAATAATGGAAATGAGAATTAAAGGTATACCCTAAAAAGAAATGCCCCAAACGGGACTCGAACCCAAGACCTCTCGAACACCCGCAACATAATTCAACCATTGAACCATAACTGTATTTCTATTTTAATTCGACACCCATATACATAAAACATGTTTTTCCTGTTATCTCCTTCTTGTAATTCAATCGATCAGAAACCTTCCTAACCTCTAACTAATTGTTTGTTTTATGATTCAAACTTGAAACAGAAATGACACGTACAGATTGTTTGAATTAAATAGAACAGGAAAAGAAGAAAATAAAATATATATATATATATATATATATATATATATATATATATATATATATATATATATATATATATATATATATATATATATATATATATATATATATATATATATATATGCTGTACGGCTCCTAAAATACGGTTATGAACTCAAATGTCAAATTCAAAATTGAAAACATTTTAGACTAAACTTACAACATGAAAAAGGTTTCAAATAGATAATAGAAACTATCTGGATTATCAATTAAACTTGAATCAAAACAGGAAACTCAAATTTTGCTGAAGAACAATTGTTGACTTTTTTATTTTAAAACTTTGACCTCACAATTAGAGATCGATATAAAGAATTGAGTTCTGAAATTTTTTAATAGTTTAAACGAAACAATTCTAACATAATAGCATTTCTAGTTTTTGAAGAATGATTTGAAATTGAGTTAATGGAAAAATCATAAAAAAACAGGGTACAGCGGTTTGCTTTATTATTTTTTCTGTTTTAAATTCTATAAATTGAGTTACCTGAAGTTGATATTTGATAAAGATGATGGAAAGACTGAATGATTTCAACCATATAATTGAAGAATTCGTTTCCTAAATACAAATTAATGGTCGACAGATTTGTTCCATCGTACAGATAATAATAAAAAAATTAACAACTTTAAATAAAATCGTACGAATTGATTTTAATCAGTAATTTATTCTAGAAAAAAACAAAATGCAGATAAAGCGTGATGGTGAGTGTAACTGAACCCGTGATTTATATGATATCATATATCTGTATTTATATTTATATTCTATATATAGTTAGTATTAAAAAAATATTAATATTAATAATAATAATAATAATAATCTTAACAATAATGATTTTAATGATAAAATAATAATAATAATCATAATAATAGCGAAATTCATAATTTTTCTACTAATTATGATATCAATAATATTAGTGATATAACAAATTAATTGTATAATTGTTCATATATTTATAAATTATATATTAAAATTAGTAATATAATTAATACAGATATTAATATTAATATTAATATTAATAATGAAAGTAATAATAATATTAGTATAACAACTATATTTTTAACATGTAGTTACATATATTAACATTATATATTATTAATTATATAATATTTAATAATCATATGTTATATCATATAATAACTTTTATTGATTCTTTATTATTTAAAATATATATATATATATATATATATATATATATATATATATATATATATATATATATATATATATATATATATTACTAATTACCTATAGAAATCGTATATTTTAATATAATTTCATTTTAGGTACAACTTAATTATTGTATGTCTTATTTTACATATTGAATTTTTAATGTTTAAATTATATTTTAAAATTTCAAATTAATATATATATATATATATATACTTACATTTATATATATCCATATTTAGTTACAAACACTAGTTCGTGAATCGTCGAGAATGGACGTAGGTCAACTGAATATAGTTTTCAAAACTTTCGAGACTCCATATTTTAGACTTTGCTTATCGTGTCGAATCATATTAAGATTAGGTTAAAATTTGATCGGAAATTTCCAGGTCATCACAGTACCTACCCGTTAAAGAAATTTTGTCCCGAAATTTGATTGGGATGGTCATGGATAACAATAAGAATGTCTTTATGACGAATTTTGGTTGACAAATAAAATTTAATCATCATTGAGTAATATAGATAAAGCACTTTGTTTAATCGAAGAGTACGAGTGAAGCTGTCACAAAAGAGTGAAATGAGAAATAAATATTCATCTTGACTTTTGATGTACTCATTGTTGAATTCCAGAATTCAATGAATTTAAAGAAAATCTTCGAATCTATAAAAGATTTGGTTCTTCTGCGAATAAAGAAATTAAGATCTCTATAATTAAATTCAGTGATCTGCCTTGATTACTCTGTCTAATATTTCCATTATAAATTAAACTCTTTCGTTCCATTATTCTCACCATTCATATACTTTCTTTCTTAGATCATACATCCAAAAGATGATGGAAATGTTTAATCCAGTTCTAATCCTTGATATTTTCCTAATTATCATTCCTGTCATCCTTCTTTTCAATTTTCCACCAGAAAAATCTGTTTACTTCTACTATTGCCTTGGGGTGATACTATTCTTAATTATACCGTGTCTTTATATTGCTATTCGTATTAATATCCACGGTTTGTAACTTTCGTGTTGTTATTGGGCTTTATATTTTCTCTTATATTTTGGAGCTCTTTGCCTTTTTATTATCCTCCCGACCTCTAGTAAAGCGAGTAACGGTCCAGAATTCGTAAGTATGGAATTTCGGATAAACATCATGTTCTAAATAAGAAAGAATGTATTAGCACAATTTGATTTGTCAAATTACCAGAATCACTGAGTATAGAACTATCAAGAATATACTTTCTTGATATGTTCAGAAGTTAAGCAGAATGAAAGAGTTATCTAACATGGCACATGATGATGTTATGATCTGTGAATCATCACGTTCCAATAGAAACTCAGCATGACCTACTGTAATATAATCACGTTGAACAAGTGTCATTATATTATATTAATTCATGCATCAATTTCTTTACATTTCTCCAGAATTCACTCATAAATTAAACTTAAATTTTACAGAAGTTTCTAATATAATGAAACATAGGAAGCACGAAGAGGTATATAATTTCGGGCGAGAATATTTATGAAAATATCCTCAGAAATATCGAAGATATTTATGATGATATTTTGAAATTTCCAAGTTCGAAGGTTGATGAAGAAAAATTTTCCGCAAGATTTTAACATGACTTCGGAGCAAGATATTCTCTAAAGATTTCAACGGATCCAGAATTACCTGGATTCTTTGAATATAGGGTATGGTCTTTGTATTTGTCCTTGGTCTCCTTCGTGATTAGCTCAATCCATTTTACAGTTCCAACTTTTCTGAGCTTTTCCAACATACTATTCTTTATCATTAAACTTCCGATGATTAAGGTCGTTTACAGTTGTCTACGGTTTCTGCTGCTTCGTTCAGCTTTTTCAACATTCAGAGTATGTAAGTCTTGGAGGTAGACATTATATGTACACATATAGCTGTTGGCGTAGACATGCTGCGAAATTTTAAAATACTGATTGCTGATTCCCAGTAATTGGCATGACAATTCTTGTTACAAGGTGCGGATGAGTATATGATAGGGTTTCAATGAATATAATGATTTTTCTAAATATCCAAGATTAATGAAGTTGTTGGTAAGTTTACTGCTAACGTGGCGAGATATAAAAGGTTCCCCGGTAACAATGATGAAAGGGTAATCGTTATAATAAGGCTTATTCGAATAAACAATTGAAGTTGGTTTGTTGGAGTTGTGACAAAATTGTTTATTTTTAGAAGGGATTGAAAAATTTATTTTAGCTAATAAATGCCAAAGAGTCTGACACGGATACGTGTTAAACTATGACTCTGGGTTCAAGAGTTTTTTAGGTACATAACTGTGGTTAATATGTGGTTGGATCATCATCTCGATTGTCCATTATTTGAAGTGTCTTCAGAAATTTCAAAAGGCTTGAACATAGATTGTAATCGTTAGTATACATATGACGTTCTGGGATTTTGAATGATACAAATTATTTCCCTGGGTTCTATGAATAGAAATGATGTTCTAGCATAGTTTTGAAGTCAAAGTATAGCTTTGAAAGATGTAGGAATCTAAGAGTGATGATACTGGTTATATCTCAAATTGAATTCTGAGATTTCAAAATCAAAATATGTAATTGGATTTGAATGAATATGGTTGTTTTGATTTCTATTAAAAGAATGTATATTGTTGTGAAAGAATGGAGTATAGTGGATGATTTGCTGAATCAGAATCTAAGAATGTAACATATTAATTGTGAATTTATATATCTCTCGGGTATTACCTACCCGTTAAAAAAATTCACAAGTAATGTTTTATACAAGAAAATTTTATTACTGTCTTTATGAAAATATATATGTATGTATATTTTCTTCAGATGTAATGTAGATTTAATAAATTAATATTAAATTAAACTCATTTGATTTTCGGCTGGAATTAGAAATGAATAATCTTTAAAACTTCAGTAATTTCGTAATCTTCGCGGATTATTTCTTCAACGTAAATGAAATCATGAATCAATACTTCATTATTCATTTTTATTGATATTTCTTCGGTGAAAGGTGTTAGTGTTCGTGGAATTCTTGTGAACTTCGCAAGGTACCAATGATGTTGTCTGAAAAGTTTCGAGTACATCGATAATGAAGGTGTAAAATCAAACATATATTTGAATAATACACTTGATTTATTATGAAATGGAATTCATTGAATTGAAACGGAGATTATAGTTAACGATGGTTAAGTTGCTGATGAAGAATGTACATCATAGTATATTAGTAATATGATTTAACCGAGTAGTTAAGATTCACACATAATAGCTTAGTACGGAAAGATTTATTATGGTTTAAAAATTTATATATATAAGATATACATATAAATCCTTTAGTGGAAAATGAGTTAATACTTCATAACTTGTTGATACAATATATGCGTTATTGATTCGTAATGATGTCCACGGTGATTCTTGAACTGGCGGAGCTTGTGATGTTATAGGTGCTACTAGTGCTGATGATGCTGACGGTGCTGTTGATGTTGCTGATAAAATAAGTCTAGCTTGTAAATCACGCATCATTCTTGTCTGATTTGCTTTTATCATTTCGATCTACTCATTTGACTTATGGTTAGTTCTAGAATAAGTAATCTCTAAAATTTTAGAGATTACATAATCACCTTAGAATATTTCTCCGATGAAGTTATGAATCAATACTTCATCGTTTGTTGTTGTTGGTCTTACTTGTTATCTATAGAGCTTATAACGTTGATGCTCGTGGGACAGAATGTGAAGTTGAGGTTTGCAATGCGGTTGTTGTTGGTGGTGGTAATGATTCTGTTGGTGTTGATGATGGTGGTACTGTTGTTGCCGGTGCTGCTGCTGGTGCTTGTAACCTTTGCACCATATTCTCCAAAGCCACTACCCGAGCACGAAGCTCGTTGACTTCTTTTATTAAACCGGGATGATTGGCGATTGGAACGAGCGAGTGAACAAGATCTAGAAGTTTAGATAATATATAATCGTGGCGGGATACTCAGGAAATGAGGGTGTAAATGGCGTTTCAGACTGGTTCGCCGGTAAGTGCTTCAGGTTCTTCGCCGAGAGGGAAATTCGGTGGGTGGAAGGGATCGCCTTCTTCTTGCCTCCATTGACTGAGTTGACCACGAACCCATCCCCGGTCCATCCAGAATAGATGATGGCTAATAGGTTGATCCATTCCGGTTACACTGCTTTAGGAGCTCAGAAGGATTTCCATATCGGAATAGCTGTCGGAATCTGATGAACTCGAACTAGTTGAGGGGTTCATCTCGTACGATTTAGGGAACTGAATTTTGAAATGAATTAGATTATAGGACCTAGTTTGGTATTCTTCAATACATATTTCACATATGTATATATAATATCAAGATCCATAAGTTACAGAGAAATTTTCGAAAGATGTCAGACATAATTTACTGTAATAGATATGTAAAGATATGAAATTGTCTATACACTATCTATGCAATGAATGCAGTAAGACGTGTTTAGACTTAAGATGATAAGCATAGTTTCCTACAAGAAGTGATAAGCAATACTTTCTACATGCAGCTAAGGTCGAAGTCCAGACTCACTAATGCATCCTAACGACTATCAGTTAGACACACTAATGCAAGACCTGGTTTGCTAAGACCACCGCTCTGATACCACATGAGATGACCCATCCTAATCCATCTGGACAAATACATTACATTTGGTTACATCGCGAGGTACTTGACCTCTATATGATACATTTTACAAACATTTCATTCGTTTTTAAAAAGACAAACTTTCATTTCAACGAAAGTTGACGGCATGCATACCATTTCATAATATATTCAACTATAATTGACTTAGTAATAATCTTGATGAACTCAACGACTCGAATGCAACGTCTTTTAAAATATGTCATGAATGACTCAAAGTAATGTCTCTAAAATGAGCAAATGCACAGCGGAAGATTCCTTAAATACCTAAGAATAAACATGCTTTAAAGTGTCAACTAAAAGGTTGGTGAGTTCATTAGTTTATCATAATCAATCATTTCCATAATTTTAATAGACCACAAGATTTCATTTGTTCAATAATCATACACTCACAAGTGTTTAAAATTCATTCATATGAATTGAACACCTGGTAACCGACATTAACAAAATGCATCTAGAATATCCCCAAATATATAAACATCGAAGTACTAAAGCAGTTCAAATTCTCTGACTGGGGCTTGTCAAGGCCCATAGATCTATCTTTAGGATTCGCGTCAATTGGTGGCAATTAAAATAAAAACCAATTCTTAGGCTACCAAGTTCAACAAGGGCAATATCCGGTATAACTATTCAACCATAGAATGTAGTTTCGATTACTTGTGTCTATTTCGTAAAACATTTATAAAAGCAGCGCATGTATTCTCAGTTCCAAAAATATATATTGCAAAAGCATTTAAAAAGGGAGCAATGAAACTCACAATACTGTATTTTGTAGTAAAAATACATATGACGACATTGAACAAGAGTAGGGTTGGCCTCGGATTCACGAACCTATATCAATTGTATATCTATTAAAACATTTTAATAGAAATCTCATAATTTCATTCATTAATTGTATAGATTTTTAGATATGTGTAGTAATATAGAATTTATACTAAGATCTATTTAAATATATACTTTATTTATATATAATATATCTTATGTTATATTTGTATATTTTGTATATATATTAAAAATTAATTTTTTTTTATTTATACATTTAGTTATATGTAAATATTTATATAAAAATATTAGCATGTTTGATATATTATTGTATGAAATACAATTATAGTATATATAGTAAGTATAATTTTGTACAAAATATTTATTTGTTAAAAATGATAGTTTTGATAATAATGATTTACTAATAATAATAACACTAACGATATTGTTAATAATGATACTCATGTTAATGATAATAATACTAAATTTTATAAAAATGATACAAATACTAATATTAGTGAAGTAATAATATTTTTGCATCATTTTCTTAGTAATAATAATACCTATATTAATAACACTGATAATTCTAAAGTTCTAACAATAGTACCTTTCTTAATATTGACATAGATGACAATAATAATAATAACAATATTAATGAATACATAATAATAATAATTTTAATCATAAACCTAATAATAATAGTAATAATACTCATTCTATTTAGTAATAACTATGTTAATGATAATACTTAGAATAATGATAATAATTACATTTAATGATAATACTTGTTAATAATAAAAATAATAATAATAATGATAATAACAATAATACTTATAATCATAATAATCATAACATTAATAATAATAATCATAACATTAATAATAATAATAATAATAATTATAATAAAAATGGAAATGGAAATGAGAATTAAAGGTATACCCTAAAAAGAAATGTACCAAACGGACCTCGAACCCAAGACATCTCGAACACCCACAACATAACCCAACCATTGAATCATAACTGTAATTCGACACCCATATACATAAAACCTGTTTTTCCTGTTATCTCCTTCTTCTTGTAATTCAATCGATCAGAAACCTTCCTAACCTCTAACTAATTGTTTGTTTTATGATTCAAACTTGACACAAAAATGACACGTACAGATTGTTTGAATTAAATAGAACAGAAAAAGAAGAAAATAAAAAAATATATATATGCTGTACAGCTCCTAAAATACGGTTATGAACTCAAATGTCAAATTCAAAATTAAAAACGTTTTAGACTAAACTTACAACATGAAAAAGGTTCCAAATAGATAATAGAAACTATCTGGATTATCAATTAAACTTGAATCAAAATAGGAAACTCGAATTTTGCTGAAGAACAATTGTTGAGTTTTTTATTTTAAAACTTTGACCTCACAATTAGAGATCGATATAAAGAATTGAGTTCTGAAATTTTGTAGACAGTTTAAACGAAACAATTCTAACATAATAGTATTTCTAGTTTTTGAAGAATGATTTGAAATTGAGTTAATGGAAAAATCATAAAAAAACAGGGTACAGCGGTTTGCTTTATTATTTTTCTGTTTTAAATTCTATAAATTGAGTTACCTGAAGTTGATATTTGATAAAGATGATGGAAAGATTGAATGATTTCAACCATATAATTAAAGAATTCATTTCCTAAATACAAATTAATGGTCAACAGGTTTGTTCCATCGTACAGATAATAATAAAAAAAATTAACAACTTTAAACAAAACCGTACGAATTGATTTTAATCAATAATTTATTCTAGACAAAAACAAAATGCAGATAAAGCGTGATGTTGAGTGTAACTGAACCCGTGATTTATATGATATAATATATCTGTATTTATATTTATATTCTATATATAGTTAGTATTAAAAAAATATTAATATTAATAATAATAATAATACTAATAATAATAATATTTATATAGATAATAATAATAATAATAATAATAATAATAATAATAATTATTAGTATTATTATTATCTTAACAATAATGATTTTAATGATAAAATAATAATAATAATCATAATAATAGCAAAATTCATAATTTTTCTACTAATTATGATATCAATAATATTAGTGATATAACAAATTAATTGTATAATTGTTCATATATTTATAAATTATAATTGAAACTAGTAATATAATTAATACAGATATTAATATTAATATTAATTAATATTAATAATGAAAGTAATAATAATATTAGTATAACAACTATATTTTTAACATGTAGTTACATATATTAACATTATATATTATTAATTATATAATATTTAATAATCATATGTTATATCATATAATAACTTTTATTGATTCTTTATTATTTAAAATTTTTTATATATATTACAATATATATATATATATATATATATATATATATATATATATATATATATATATATATATATATATATATATATATATATATATATATATATATTAATTACTAATTACCTATAGAATATAATTTTCAAAACTTTCGAGACTCCATATTTCAGACTTTGCTTATCGTGTCGAATCATATTAAGATTAGGTTTAAATTTGATCGGAAATTTCCAGGTCGTCACAAGCTAGAAGCGGCGATCCTAAAATTAAAGGAGTTAAAGCATCTTCTTCCATGTCCATGACCACGAAATCAACTTTGTAAAAAGCATAACGAACGACGATTTCAACTTATTTAACGATTCCTAACGGCTTTTGCAAATGACTATTGGCAAAACAAACAATCCTTTTGATAGGTTCCAAAGATGGCAACCCTAAGCGATTGTAGTCAGAAATGGCATAACATTTATGCTAGAACCAGTATCAGCTAACCCAATGATAGGAATGGGACCACGAATTAAGCAAGTAACTTGGAATTCTCCTGAATCGGCACATATAACAGGAAACTCGGGTGTTTTTGATGGCTCTAATGGATCAATTGTGAATGAGTAAAGAGGGAGGAAACCTTCCTTTTTTATTTCTTCTAATTACTTCATAGTTTCAACTAACCAATCTTCACTAGTAACACACTCGGATTTTTTAGATTTTTCACTAGCAACTTCATCATTTTCACTAACTTTTTCATTAACCTCTTCCCCCTCATCAAACAACTCATGCATAAAAATAACATCATCACGATCAAGACCTTGACCTTTAGCATCTTTTGATTTATCTTCTTCATCAGCAGTTAAACTCTTAATTTCTTGATCATATTCCTCTTCTCCCATTTCATATTCCCATAGATACCTCAAACCATGTTCATAAACATCAACCCTATTCACCTCTCTAATCACATTAACCTTCTTAAAACGAACCTCCTTAGAAACTTTTAGATTCAGCTGGAACTTTTCTTTCGACAAGTTTGAATAACTTAGTAACATTGCGTTCTAAGTTTTGAATGGACGCTTGATGATTATTTTACACTTGGGAAAGTTGAGCTTTTATGTTATCATTAGCTTCATTTTGATTCTTGATGAAAGTTAGGATGCTTTCTTCAAGATTAAATTTTTTTCTCGGATTGAGCATTAGGAGACTAATTTGGAATGAAGGGCGCTCTAACAGGAAAGAAACCAGGTGGATTTTTATTATTAGTAGGATAAGGTGTATTATAATTATTACGATAGTTTAGATTTCCTCCTTGATATTGATTCACATAAGAGACGTTTTCAACTTGCTCCATAATAAGGCTAGCAACACAATCTTTCGTAGCATGAGGACCTTGGCATTTTTCACAACCTACCTTGATTATATGCATCTCTTTTGTAAGCTTTTCTATTTGCCTTCCTAGACTACCCAACTGTGCGTTCATAGCTTCAATCATATCTTCATAACCATAACTAACAGATTTAACAGAACGGGAAATGTCTAAGTCTTGGTGCCATTCATGGGAGTGAGCAGCTAACTTATTAATCAATGATTCAGCTTCTTTGGCAGTCTTACACATGATATTTCCTCCAACAGATGTATCAATCTCTCTTCTCGTAGCTATATCACAACCTTTGTAGAAAGTAGTTACCTTTTTAAACGTATCTAAACCATGTTGTGGACAACCCCTAAGAAATTGACCAAATCTAACCCAAGCAGAGTAGAGTGTCTCATTAGTTTTCTGACGACAATTAGCAATTTCAGTTTGAAGGGTGACAGTTTTAGACGCGGGAAAGAAACAAGTTAAAATATTTTCAACCATAGTATCCTAACTGGTGATATTTCCTTAGGGCAATGAATTTAACCACTCCTTAGCTTCATCTTTTAACGACCAAGGAAACAAATGAAGTTAAATTGTATTACTTTCGACATTAGTGATATTAAACAGATTGCAGACATCCTTGAAGTTTCGAATGTGAGCATTAGCATCTTCTTTTTCAGTACCCCTAAATTGGTTATCCTTACGCAAGTGAAAGATAGGACCTTTAATATCAAAATTTTCTTTTATAATAGGCAGAGTAATGGCGTGACCTATCCCTCTCAGCCCGCTTTCATTAGTGCTTCCATTGAATTTTCGTTAGCCAATTCAATGTTTGAATCAAAAAGAGATCCCAAATAATTAGAATCGGGACTAGACGGTGTAATAGACAATGGACTATCGTTAGTTTGAGAAGTAGTTCCTTCATTGAAGTTTAATTTCCTAACAATGTTCGGCTCTTTAAAATGTTCAAATAGTATATCGGGATTGGGTAACATGTCTTCTAAGATGGGATTCTTGGATTAGGTATTCATGTGATCTAAAATCATAAAAAGAAATATTTTAGGAGAAATTTTTTTTTGACTTAATGGGATGTAGACAATTTAATTTTAATTTTAATATAATCCTTTGTGTTAATTTCCCATACACGGTTCTGTTAAGCGATGCTTAGCAAGCGTCGATTTATTGGTGACTTGATTGCTGCTTAGAGCCTAAATTGAACTCCAGGAACGATGTAAAACCTATAAAAATATGATTCTACCATTTTCATGGCGTCTCTGTTTATTTTATTTTATTTTATTTTATATTTTTATTTTATTTTATTTTATATTTTACATTTTATTTTATATTTTATTTTCTTATTTTTTATTACTATTATATATATATATATATATATATATATATATATATATATATATATATATATATATATATATATATATATATATATATATATATATATATATATATATATATATATATATATATATATATATATATATATATATATATATATTGAATTGTTTTTTTCATTCTTTATGGCCGGAGGTCCCCCTTGAAAGCAATCTCTTTACCCGTCGAATAGAGAGAGGGAGGACTTTCTCCGCTCTTGTGAGTGTTTAACTCGGGGTGGAGAAATGATTTCTCCTTATTCTAGGATAGAGGAAGGATTGTCTACATCTCACCTCCCCCATACCCCACTCTTATGGGATTGGGTATTGTTGTTGTTGTTGTTGTTATTATGGATTTTATGTTTATAAGGATATTTCGGAGATATGTTAATATATTAATATTTATAAAATTTAAATTGATAATAATATAATAAATATTAATGACATAATTATAAATTTTAAATAGCAACTTTTATCGCATAACAACGAATAATCAAACATAAACGACCTATTGAATTTTTCAATACTTAAGTGACCGTCAGCGTCTAGGTTCGAGCAGGAGCCTTTAAAACGGAACCCCAGCAACCCTCCCCTAAAGGAAGACCGTCATCACTTTGTTTTCAAGAAATATCAATAACCAAAATATATTCAATTTTCGTATTTACCGCGCTCCCCGGCAGCGACGCCAAAAAGTTGAATTGTCAAAAGTGTGTGCAGTAGTGTTTAATTTGCCTTTCAACTTTTAAATTTATAAAACTATTATTTTACTTTTAACAACCTAACGAGCAACAAAACCCGATCAGATGTAGTATTTTAGGTTATCGTCCCAAAAGAGGGTAGATACGTATTAAGTTGGTTTATTAAATAGATTAGTTCTTATTAAAGAACTAAATATAGATTTTTATGTGTTTTAAGATTATAGATTCTTATCTCTTAGGAAAGAGATGATTGGAGATAAATTCTTAATAAACAAAAGAACAAGTATAAAGCGAGTAAAGAATTAGAATAAATAATTATAAATAAAAGCAGCTACATGAACGAATAACTCATACGGGAATCATATTAGGCAAGTTTCATAATTTATATTAACACAAATCAAGATAACAATCATAGATCAATCATTATTCCTAAACAGGTTAAGAAAAGTATCACATATCATTCAATAGGCATGACTTAAAGCATATGTTAGACATGTGATGTGCATGACTAACATCTCAATTTATAGTATTCAATTCAATTAAATGATACATATCAACCTTATGATGCGGATCAACATGCAAATAGACTGACAAATTATATAAGCTATTAAACATCAAGTAGATCAACTCAAGTTATTAGCTGAAAGTCAATTATTACTTATTTTTCATGCAATCATTAATTAAACACATTCAAACAGAGGATCTTCGACTAAGTCTAATAATATTAAACTTTATTATATAAGCGTAATTCAAATTCGATAGATTTATCACTATTATGCTGTTTAACTTAGTTGCATGCAATTCAATTTAACAAGTTTGATTGACTAGATCTAAACAAGTAGCATGAATCGAATAATAGATCATCGAATTAAGTACTAATCAATCCTAAAATCATGTTATCTAATCATTAAGCATGGCAAACAAGTATATTAAAGCATAACAGATTCAAAACAGATTAATTATCATCTCAGAAACTCAGTTTATACAGATCTAGAAAAAAACAAAAATTGTAAGGATTGGAGCATGAAGCCGGTGGCTTTGTTCCAGCCAAGCTGGCGGCTTTGATTAGTGAAACCGGCAGCTTTATCTGATTCGCAGACAAAGTTAATTTTCGTCCACGTAACCACTATGAAATTTTAGTTCATAATGGTAGACGAACAGATACAGAAAAAGTAAATAAAACGTGATAAACAAGAGTATAAAGATAAAGTCATGTACCTCAAAAGGGTAGATGAAAAGAAACTTTATTGATAACTTTAATAATCTTGATTACAACTTGAAAATAAACCCTAATCTAAGAGTTTTCGTGATTTAGAGAAAACCCTAAAAGAAAAACAAAACAGTACATTGAAAACTGATACAGAAGGATCCTATTTATAGTTTCAAAATTGGTGGCCTAAGCCGGCGGCTTAAGTGGGAAGCCGGCGGCTTCACATGGCGGTGACTCCTTTTACAAGTTTAATGTAGTCCGCAAGTAGACTAACTCGTAACCGTCCTAGGTCAGGCCGGCGGCTTCAGTGCCAATCCGGTAGCTTCATAGATCCGATAATATTTTTGATTTCGTTTCCATTTTTAGCTTTTTCTTGGGCTTTAAGTACATGAAACTGGACTCAATTCGACAGCTTCAGTTGTAAGCCGGCGGCTTTAGCCTGATTTCTGCAGTTTTTACTTGTTTTTGATCCTGTTTGATACATAAATCCAATAAAATCATTAGAAATACCCTTTTTCCCCATTTTACCCATTTTAGTGTGTTTTAGGATTAATATGACTTTAAAATAGAAAGATAACTCCGTAAACTGTTATCAAAATTCTGTATAATTTAGGATTTATCAGTTATTTGATACGGATTGGATATGCGTATCATTAAGTCCCCCCAGTTTGGTAATGCTAGCTGGCACAAATACATTACCAAACTTGAAAGACATACTCATTATTGACTTGACCTGCATTAAATGTTCCTCTTAATGAAAGGACCTTTTTCCAATGTGCCATTTCCTATTCTTAATTATTTCTTTTTGAAATTTAAACCATTACCCCCTAGACGTGTCTTTATAACTTTCTTCCTCCACACTTTTATGACATGTGTAGCCTTATAAATACCTTTCTTCCGCCATTTTTGATTTTTTACGCTCTCATCCTTGTTATTTTGGCAAATATTTACAAGATCTTCTAATCCCTCATCCCATTAAGGTCAGTTCATCTTTTCCTTTCTTACTTTTCCATAATTTGCTTTTTTCTTTGTTATAAACAATGGCGTTTGGCAAATATTTACAAGATCTTCAAATCCCCCATCTCTTTAAGGTCGGTCCATCTTTTCCTTTCTTCCTTTTCCAGATTTTTCTTCTTTCTTTGTTATAAACAATGACGGATGAATCTGCTCCCTTAACTAGTGGTCGTGTTCCCAAAATCAAAGTAAATGTAAAAGATGTTCGTTATAATGTTGACATGAAGTATATGTCAATGGTGTATAATGATTTCCCTTAGATCGAAGCGTACGGACCCATAATTCCCGAACCTCATTATAGAGCCAATAAACCACTCCCAAAAACTTTTACAATTTATGGTGCAACAATTGTGATTGGAAACACTCATTTTCCTCTTACCGATTTTCTTTATGAAGTTTTTGAACACTCTGATATATCTCCTTACGATTACCAAAAACTTGTTATGTGGGAGATGTTTTTCATTCTCAACATATGCGCCCATCCTTGCGCTTGTTTTGCTCTGCTGTTGTAGTTTCTGCTCAAGAAATTGGCTTGTTTTCAATAAACCAAAATACCGGGCAACATTTTTCTGGGGATATGGAATCATCTCTAAAGGGATGGAGAGAAACGTTCCTTTTTATCAAGGCAAAACACTTACCGGATAGTTTCTTGCCCATTTTGAGTGGCGACTTAAAGCCAAGAAGGGGGTTGGCAGATCCCCATCTCTTAATGATGCCGAAAAGGCATTTCTATTGTAAGAATAAGAGAGTTGTAAATTCCTCAACTATCTTATCTCGAGCACATTCTTGTGATGGGAAAAATAAGCAACCAATGGGACTATCCTGGATTTATTCCCCTTTTGTATCATGATGATCATGGTAGGAATCTATCCTAGCTGTATTCATTCCTTTACCTTTCCTGGTATCCTTATGTTTATCACTTGTTTTGCAGAAATGGAGCTTAATGGTGCAATGAGTTTCAAAAACTTGTTGGTGTTATATCATCGGAAAGCTGAAGTACCATCAGGGGATCAACAAATCACTGAACATGATCTGGCTGAGACTGAGCGGGGTAAGGTTCAAACCCTTGTGGAAACCAAACTCGTTGCTCCTTCAACCAACACTTCCACCCCTCCGTCCATCTTCTAGAAATGTAAAAAGGAAGGGGACTTCTAATGCCCTTCGTTATTATAATTGAAGCTGTTGCCGATTCTAGTGACCAAGGTTCAATTTTTAACCAAAAAAAACCAAATCTAATGCCATGTTCCATTGTCAATTACTATATTGGTATTGCTTCTAAACCTTCGTTATTATAATTGAAGCTGTTGCCGATTCTAGTGACCAAGGTTCTTATGATGAAGAGGGCCATGTGTAAAGACCCGTCCTTATCCATCTGGACGAAATCTTCAACATTTGGTTCCATTGCGATGATCGATTCCAAGTAATGTTCTTAACATGAGCAAATGCACAGCGGAAGACTTAATTTGTACCTGAGAATAACATGCTTTAAAAAGTCAACATAAAGTTGGTGAGATATATAGGTTTGATGCTAGCAGCGTAATTACTATGGACCACAAGATTTCATATTTACAAACATAATACACTCGCAAGTGTATGAAAAGCATTCCAAGCAGTGGGCACCAGGTAACTAGCCTTAACAAGAGTGTGTACCCCTGAGTTATAATAATATGTGCACCGAATCAAGTGCGTTCCGTTAACCTCGAAGTACTAAACACCCGTTCTTCTAGTTTAGTATTGACTAGAACAACATCTGGGTGGGGGTGTAAAACCCGATAGATCTATCTTTAGGATTCGCGCCTACCAGTTCATAAACCAATAGTTAAAGTTACCAAGCTAGGGGATTTTTGATTCAAACCCATGTAGAACGTAATTTTAGTCACTTGTGTCCATAACGTAAATCATTTATAAAAATAACGCATGTATTCTCAGCCCAAAAATATTTAAAGTTTAAAAGGGATCTATATACTCACCATACTGTATTTTGTAGCAAAAATACATATAACATCATTGAACACGTTTAAGGTTGGCCTCGGATTCACGAACCTATATCAAGTGTATATATATTAACACGTATAATCACATAATTCCATTTGTTAATTATATAATATTTTTATATTTAATGTTGTGGTTATATAACTAAATTTCAATTAAAATATATATATATACTTTACTTACATATTATATCTTCATTTATGTGTTATTTATATTTATTTTGTAAAATAACTTCCATTTATATATACAGTTATATTAATCTATATTTATTTGTAATTCGTGTCTTATCAAAATCATTAATTTATTATATGTAATATAAGTATATAATATTTATTTACCATATGAAAATAATACTAGTTATAATAAAAACGTTAATAATGATGACAAGTTTACTAATTATATTAATTGATAAATTTTAATTAATATAATGATAATAATAATACTTATTTTCCTAACAATAATAATAGTAATAAATAATAATAACAATAATAAAGATAATATTGATGATAAATAACTACCTCAAAATAAGCTTAAAAAGAAATAAACTTCACAAGACGGGACTCGAACCCATGACCTCCCGTTCAACGGACACCCTCCTAAACCAATGCTCTGCTTAGCATTTTCTGTTTTAATTACTCTTAAAATTCCTTTAGCTCGCTCCAGTTTATTCATAGCCCAACAATTACGGCCCAATAGTAAAGTGGATCTCGACCCACAACAAATTAACAGCCCAACTTTAATGGTCCAGTAACCAGATCGTTTTTGCAGTTTAGGAAGTGGCAGCCATATTATTTAATTAACAAGTTGCAATAATAAAGGAGTATTCGATTTAACTGTTACCAGCTGGATCCCATCGATAATTGTATACAACATTCTTTATTGGATTCTTTCGTTGCTAATTATTGTATATTTACAATACCAATATCGGAATATCACCATCATCAAAATCGGAGTTTTCATAATCATCATTCATATATCACAGTTCCATTATTCTCTAGAAATTAGGGTTTCATGTTTACGACCTTAACCCACTTCGTTTGGGTTTAATAGCAACAGAAGGTAAGGTTTACTTTAAATCGTTATCATTATCTTCATTACTTTTCGATTGAAGTGTTTTATGGGTTGAAGTGTTTTATGGTGTTCTTCATCTACAGCATCCAATCCTTACAGCTTTGGTACGATAGAATCAAGTGGTTCGTGGGTTTTGGCTGTAGACATAAACGAATAGTATAAATATATAAGAGTGCAGCAGTGATTGTTGTAAACGGGTTGTTTATTAGGTTGTTTGTGATGATACATGGCAGCGGTGAAGGCTGTGGTGATCAAATGGGTGGCAAATGTTCGAAATATGAAGAAGCAGAAGGTGTAGCAGCAACAAAAATGGGTTTCGTTTGATCTGCCTTTGATAACATGTAATCAGGCTGTTTATAAAGCAAAGAAAAAGGGACTCGACAAGTGTTCACGGGTATACAATGAGGAGAAGAAAAGATGGAATAAAATATAAAAAAAAATCTGACTTATTCCAAACAGATATATATCGATACAGATATATTATGCAAGATATCCTGTTTCTATATAAATTCTAATTTTAATAATTAAATAATTACATTAATATTGAAGTAATAATTTTACTAATAATAATAATAATATATTTGTATGAAGAATAACTAATTTCTGATGATAATAGTAGATATTAATAATGTTTATAATAATATTATTGATATTAATAATAAATTGTATCTTTAAATAAAATGACATTACTTATAATAATTTTAATAGATATAACACTTTTATTGATTAAGAGAATAATAAAATTGTTAATAATAATATTAATAATAATATAATAATTTATATATATCAAGTTTCATTTTATATCATAATATTGTTAATACTACTGTTTATTTTAATAATAATAATGAAAGTATTCACATTATTATAACAACTATATTTAAATTTCTCAGACATTCAGATTTAATTAAATGTCAATCGAATCAAACAACGAGTTCTAATATTGTTCACAAATAATTATATATTATATATATACATATCTATATACACATAAACGTTCGTGAATCGATGGCACGGTCAAAGGGTAATTTAATTACATGAATACAGATTTCAAAACTTTCTAGACTCAAAAATTTCAAATTTTGCTTATCGTGTCGGAACATGGAAAGATTAAGGTTTAAATTTGGTCGGAAATTTCCGGGTCGTTACAGTACCCACCCGTTAAAGAAATTTCGTCCCCGAAATTTGGTAGAGGTTGTCATAAATAACAATAGGAATATTTTCATGACGAATATGAGGTAATAATAGAGTTTTATCATTATTGGAAGATATGGATAAAACGATTCGATCATGTGGAGCGCACGAGTGAAGTTATCACAAAAGAATGAAATGAGTGAATATGGAATCGTTTTAACCTATGACGTGGTTAGGATTGATTTCTGGAATTTACGGAAAGAAAATCTTTGTGATAAGATTTAATTCTGTGGCGATTTAGGAGGTCAAAATCTTCTTTGATTAATGAAATAATCTGTTCCGATTCTCTGTCGGATATTTCACTATAAATCCACCTCCTTCCCGTTCTCGGGCAAGCGAGCAATGGTCCGTAATTCGTAGGTAAGAAATTTTGGAATAACATAGCTAATGCTTTCAGAAAGAAATGGTAATGGCACGATTTTGATTTGTCAAATTACCAGAATATCTTGGAAAAGACCGAATCATCAAGAAAATATTTTCTTGATATGTTTAGAGATTTGATAGATTGTAAGAGCCGTGTAACATGGCATATGATGATGGTACTGTAAATCATCACATTCCATTAGAAACTCAACATGACTTACTGTAATATAATGAAGTTGATCAAGTTTCATTATATTATACTAATTCATGTATCAGTTCCCAACACCGCTGCAGAACATTCCTATTTTATACTTGAAGGTTTTAGAACTTTGAACTAACACAGTTTCTTTTATGTTGTAACACAGATGTTACGGAGAGATGAATAATCCCAGATAAGAATAGTTGTGAGAATATGAAAGATACGATAATGTCTTGGAATTTATAATATCAAAGGATGATGATGAAAATTTACCTGTAAGGGTTTAGATTCAGAAGCAAGGTGTTCACTAAAGATTTCATCAGAAACAGAATCATCTGGATTCTTTAAATACAGAGTTTGGTCCTTGTATTTGTCCTTGGTCTCTTTCATGGTTAGCTCAATCCGATTTTCAATACAAAATTTTCCATCGGGTGTTCCTAACACCACCTTCTTTATCATCAACTTTTGGTCATTAAGACCATTTACAACATGCTGCTTTGTCAGCATTTTCAAAGTTAACGAATTTGGATAATTGGTGTTCAAACCGAGATGATTTTAAGAGATATGTGTTTTTAGATGATTAAACGCTGATGGTAATATGGTGGAATATAAAAGGTTCTAGTAACGACGGCGAAAGGATACGTATATATTGAGATTATAATAAAAAGTAGTCTTACTGAGAAGTTGAAGTGGAGCTGTGACAAAATCAGCTTCTTGAAAAGGAATTGTGAGGTTGTTTTTGCTAATAAATGATAAGGAATTCGACGCGGATACGTTTTAACCAAAATTTTGGTTTCGAAAGTTTTTCAGGTGCATAATGTATGCATAAATCTTTCTTCCGTAGACGAGGTGCGGCTGGTTCAACTTCTCGATCGAGGTGTGTTCAAGAATCATGATAGGTTTGGACGCGGATTGTAATTGTCAAGATACGAATGAGGTTTATGATAGAATCAAGTGGCAAACTTGAAGAATTATTTAGTCTCATATGTTATAATCAATATTTTAATTTAATTCATTTTAATTGTCCAAAGTTAACAGTCCAATAGTCCGATGGTTCAATGATTCATATATAATTTAATATATAATATTCGAATTAAATAATACGTATCGTGACCCGTGTACCGGTCTCGGTGTTGATCACAACTCAAAGTATATATATATTTTGGAATCAACTCCGACCCTGTATAGCCAACTCCCACCTTCACATATAGAGTGTCTACGGTTGTTCCGAAATATATATATAGATGGGTCGATATGATAAGTCGAAACCTTGCATACGTGTCCCGTTATTTAAAGTGCGTAAAAGTAAATGACAGAAATTAAATGACGATAAATAAAATTGCGAGAATGTAAATTGCGATAATGTAAATTGCGGTAATATAAATTGCGATAAAATGTAATCAGTTAGCTGGGAACAGTTAGCCGGAACAGTTAGCGTGGAATCCTTAACAGATTTTTAATTAGTTAATTCGTGTTTCTAACAAATTTTATTTTGTCCAATGTTTTCTTCTTTATGCCACTTGTTGGATTCTGATAGGTCAAAATCCGAATATGAAATTTGAATGAAAATGGTTATTCTGGGGTGAGCGGATACGAATATCGGTGGTTGTAAGTAGGATAGTAAATGATTGTTGCATCAGATTCGAAGAATGTACAGTGTAACTTATTAATGTGAATTCTAAATATTCCTCGGGTACTACCCACCCGTTAAAATATTATTCATCATTAAAAATTTGTACGGAAGAGTTTTTTTTTTTTAATTACAATCTTCATGAAAATATACTTGCATATATATTTTCTTCAGATGCAATTATGGATTTAATGAGTCAATAAGATATTAAACTCATTTGATTTATCGTTGATACTAGATTACATAATTTCTAACTTTAGAAATTAAATAATTGTCATATCGAACGGAGATAATTTATGTAGAATGTTATGTAAAGTGATGGTAACCAATGTAGAACGTTATGTAGATTGAAAATTATGTAGATAGAACAATACGTAGAACGGTGATTATACTTGAGGTATAGTTTGTGACGTGGAGATTTACGACGCGGTTATGGTTTAAAGATGATAAGGGTACTGTCGACGTCGATGATGGTGGTACTGATTATGCTGCTGGTACTGCTGCTGGTGTTCGTAATCTTCGCACCAGGTTCTCCAAAGTCGTCACACGAGCGCGTAGTTCGTTAACTTCTTCTGGCACTACGGAATGATTGACGGTTGAAGCGAGTGAATGAATAAGATTCGAACTATGGGATAGTATGTAATCGTGATGGGATACTCGGAAAAAGGGGAGAGAAAATGGTTTCTCGAACAGGTTCGCCAGTAAGCGCTTCAGGTTAAAAAGGGCAATTTGGTGGATGGAAGAGATCTTCGACGTGAAATGATTTTCGGATATCGGATGATATTATAACTATATAGAATATCTATATGTATTTCGTATACTACATAGGAATTTACGGCATATAACAGGCAAGTCTACAGATATGCTAAGATATGAATTTTGTCTATACACTATCGATGCACTAAATGCAGTAAGACGTGTCTAGACTTATGGATGATAAGCAGGCAATTCCCTAAGGATAATAAGCAGATGATTTCCGACTAGAATGATAAGCAAAACTTTTTGACAGGTAGACATGGTCAAAGTCCAGACTCACTAATGTATCCTAACAACTACTAGTCAGACACACTAATGCAAGGCCTGGTTCACTAAGACCAACGCTCTGATACCACCTGTAAAGACCCGTCCTTATCCATCTGGACGAAATCTTCAACATTTGGTTCCATTGCGATGATCGATTCCAAGTAATGTTCTTAACATGAGCAAATGCACAGCGGAAGACTTAATTTGTACCTGAGAATAACATGCTTTAAAAAGTCAACATAAAGTTGGTGAGATATATAGGTTTGATGCTAGCAGCGTAATTACTATGGACCACAAGATTTCATATTTACAAACATAATACACTCGCAAGTGTATGAAAAGCATTCCAAGCAGTGGGCACCAGGTAACTAGCCTTAACAAGAGTGTGTACCCCTGAGTTATAATAATATGTGCACCGAATCAAGTGCGTTCCGTTAACCTCGAAGTACTAAACACCCGTTCTTCTAGTTTAGTATTGACTAGAACAACATCTGGGTGGGGGTGTAAAACCCGATAGATCTATCTTTAGGATTCGCGCCTACCAGTTCATAAACCAATAGTTAAAGTTACCAAGCTAGGGGATTTTTGATTCAAACCCATGTAGAACGTAATTTTAGTCACTTGTGTCCATAACGTAAATCATTTATAAAAATAACGCATGTATTCTCAGCCCAAAAATATTTAAAGTTTAAAAGGGATCTATATACTCACCATACTGTATTTTGTAGCAAAAATACATATAACATCATTGAACACGTTTAAGGTTGGCCTCGGATTCACGAACCTATATCAAGTGTATATATATTAACACGTATAATCACATAATTCCATTTGTTAATTATATAATATTTTTATATTTAATGTTGTGGTTATATAACTAAATTTCAATTAAAATATATATATATACTTTACTTACATATTATATCTTCATTTATGTGTTATTTATATTTATTTTGTAAAATAACTTCCATTTATATATACAGTTATATTAATCTATATTTATTTGTAATTCGTGTCTTATCAAAATCATTAATTTATTATATGTAATATAAGTATATAATATTTATTTACCATATGAAAATAATACTAGTTATAATAAAAACGTTAATAATGATGACAAGTTTACTAATTATATTAATTGATAAATTTTAATTAATATAATGATAATAATAATACTTATTTTCCTAACAATAATAATAGTAATAAATAATAATAACAATAATAAAGATAATATTGATGATAAATAACTACCTCAAAATAAGCTTAAAAAGAAATAAACTTCACAAGACGGGACTCGAACCCATGACCTCCCGTTCAACGGACACCCTCCTAAACCAATGCTCTGCTTAGCATTTTCTGTTTTAATTACTCTTAAAATTCCTTTAGCTCGCTCCAGTTTATTCATAGCCCAACAATTACGGCCCAATAGTAAAGTGGATCTCGACCCACAACAAATTAACAGCCCAACTTTAATGGTCCAGTAACCAGATCGTTTTTGCAGTTTAGGAAGTGGCAGCCATATTATTTAATTAACAAGTTGCAATAATAAAGGAGTATTCGATTTAACTGTTACCAGCTGGATCCCATCGATAATTGTATACAACATTCTTTATTGGATTCTTTCGTTGCTAATTATTGTATATTTACAATACCAATATCGGAATATCACCATCATCAAAATCGGAGTTTTCATAATCATCATTCATATATCACAGTTCCATTATTCTCTAGAAATTAGGGTTTCATGTTTACGACCTTAACCCACTTCGTTTGGGTTTAATAGCAACAGAAGGTAAGGTTTACTTTAAATCGTTATCATTATCTTCATTACTTTTCGATTGAAGTGTTTTATGGGTTGAAGTGTTTTATGGTGTTCTTCATCTACAGCATCCAATCCTTACAGCTTTGGTACGATAGAATCAAGTGGTTCGTGGGTTTTGGCTGTAGACATAAACGAATAGTATAAATATATAAGAGTGCAGCAGTGATTGTTGTAAACGGGTTGTTTATTAGGTTGTTTGTGATGATACATGGCAGCGGTGAAGGCTGTGGTGATCAAATGGGTGGCAAATGTTCGAAATATGAAGAAGCAGAAGGTGTAGCAGCAACAAAAATGGGTTTCGTTTGATCTGCCTTTGATAACATGTAATCAGGCTGTTTATAAAGCAAAGAAAAAGGGACTCGACAAGTGTTCACGGGTATACAATGAGGAGAAGAAAAGATGGAATAAAATATAAAAAAAAATCTGACTTATTCCAAACAGATATATATCGATACAGATATATTATGCAAGATATCCTGTTTCTATATAAATTCTAATTTTAATAATTAAATAATTACATTAATATTGAAGTAATAATTTTACTAATAATAATAATAATATATTTGTATGAAGAATAACTAATTTCTGATGATAATAGTAGATATTAATAATGTTTATAATAATATTATTGATATTAATAATAAATTGTATCTTTAAATAAAATGACATTACTTATAATAATTTTAATAGATATAACACTTTTATTGATTAAGAGAATAATAAAATTGTTAATAATAATATTAATAATAATATAATAATTTATATATATCAAGTTTCATTTTATATCATAATATTGTTAATACTACTGTTTATTTTAATAATAATAATGAAAGTATTCACATTATTATAACAACTATATTTAAATTTCTCAGACATTCAGATTTAATTAAATGTCAATCGAATCAAACAACGAGTTCTAATATTGTTCACAAATAATTATATATTATATATATACATATCTATATACACATAAACGTTCGTGAATCGATGGCACGGTCAAAGGGTAATTTAATTACATGAATACAGATTTCAAAACTTTCTAGACTCAAAAATTTCAAATTTTGCTTATCGTGTCGGAACATGGAAAGATTAAGGTTTAAATTTGGTCGGAAATTTCCGGGTCGTTACACCATGTTTCTCGTACCATTTCCATTTCTTTCAACTTTTAGGAGGACTTTGTGTTTCCTCCTGACGATTTTGTTCAAGCCTTATCCAGACTTGAAATTGATTATGCCGGCCACAGACGCCGGCTAAAAAGTTTGCTTCACTGTTAATTCTTCAATCTTTTTAGGGTATGCCTCGGAAGGAAGCTAGGATTGCTTGTCTACATGCTTATGTTGCTAGTAGTTCCGCTCTCCTTGATGGTTTAATCCGTGAGGAGGAAGAGGAAGATGTTGCTGCCACTGCTCTCTCCGACTGCTAAGAGAATCTTAAAGCTATTGAAGAGCTTGTTGCCGATCTTCAAGGTCGTCTGTCGAAAAAGAAGAAGGAGGCTACTACGGCTACCCGTGCTGCTAAAGAAAAGATGAAAGAGGTTGAAACTCTTTCTGCTGATCTTGGCTGGCTAAAGGCTGGGATGCCTTCAATGCTAATGAAGGTGTAGAAGTACAAGCTTGTCGCTTTTAATGTTTTCTTGAAAATCCACAGAGATATGAGCATTTTGCAGTACTCCTTTTCCAGCAACATCATGTTGATCCAGCCGCCCCTCTTCACCCAGAAATTGCTAAAATTGTTAATCATGAAGCCGCGAGTCATTTTGAAGCTATTGGACAATCTTTGAAGGACATTCAGTTTCCTGATTTTAAAGAGTTGTGTGCTACCGAACTTACCTCCGTTCAAAAACTTCTTGACTTTAATTTTTAATGATTATGTGATGTAAACTTTATGACATGAAATGATATAACCACTTTTGTTCTTATTTTTGCATTGTATTTATGCTTTTGTCGTGATCAACTGTATGGTATGTTTATTTTTATTGACTGTATTGTGTTATATGCATGTGTTTTTATTCGTCATGACATTTAAAATTTTACATATAAGGTGACTTGTCTTTGTTAGAACTAGTTCTTGTCTTTATTTGTTGTCGACATACATAGGTCTCGACTACATTTTTGAAGTTTGGCAGTATACCGTGCGTTCACATTGTTTCCTCTACTCAATGTCCTTTTATACATATAAACTTGTACTGACGAGACCTAGAATGCATCTCTTTAAGGGGTACAAATAACTCATATGGGACTTATAGGATGTGAGGTCTGTTTGCTGCTAGACGATTACTATGTGAATCAGAGAATATTTGATTTATGAAGAACATACACAAGTGATATTCAAAAGTAAACTAGAATTTTATTCACTTATCATAAATTGCCATACATAGTGCTTTGATGAAAAAGAAATACATAATAATTCAGGGTCTTTTCAGAAAGAGTGATCAATTCTACTGACAAAGTTCCATCTAAATATCTTTATGGGCTTTGTTTCTAGACACTTTTGTTTCGTGTGACTTTTTGGCGACGTTGGTTAGAACTTTCACAACATTTTTCTTCCATGTTTCCTTTAAATCCCGACCAGCCACACTTCTTTTCATTTACTACTATTTTTGCCTTTCTCGTTATTTTTTTGAACATGCTTTATCCTCCCATCTATAATCTTCCATGTATTATTCTTTGTCCATCCTTCTATATGAGCGCTCCACATCCCCATCCAGGTAAGTTAACCGTTCCATGACTGATACTCTCCTTCTTTCCAGAATTATGTGATTGTTATCTTCTCCCGAATAATCTATTTGTTTCTTGACAAACTCTTGCTTTGTGTTCTCGAACACGGATTTGTTGCTACCCCCCATTTTGTTGCAAACTTCATTAGACCATGTGTAGTTGAGGTGATTGCTCCAAATTTATGTAAAGATTTCCTTCCGAGGATCACATTTGTTGCCATTATGGCTGCCACAAAGTAGAAATCAATGATCTCACTCATTAAACAAGGGAATTATCCCAATGTTACTTAAAATTTTACCTTCCCCAATGGCTTAAAGGTGACCCCTGGAAACCAATAATCTATGTGACCCTCTCATGTTTCTCTTGATGACTATTGGTAACTTTGAAAGACAATGTTCGTACAGGACATCAGCTTCGCTACCGGTATCCGTGTACATTTCCTCTACATGAACTCCCTCAATCTTTCCTGCTACTACTACTGGTTCCGCCCTTGGGTTAACTTCCAAAAGTGTTGGGAAAGTGATTGGAATATCCTTCTATGATTCTTCGATCACCTGGTCTTCACATCTTTTCCCTTGCAATTTTAATATGTTAATAACCACTTTTTCTTTCCCCATGTCTTTTTTCTTCCCATCTTCTTTTGGCCAATTAAAAGTTTTATTTGGATCCGGTTTCTTAAACTTCGTGCCTTGTAGTAAATGGTTTAGATCCCCTGCTTTGATTTTTGCCACTATGTCTCTAATCAGCGCATTGAATTCTTTTGTTGCGTGACAGTGATCTTCATCAAACTCTCAATACCTATCATTCTTATGTTCACCACGCTTCTCCATTGGTGCCAGTGGATTGAATTTTTCCTTAACTGGCTTTGTCATCAGTATTTCTCGCGGAGTTTTTGTTAAGCTTTCCAGCAAAGATCCTATTTCATATGGTTTTTTGTATGACGATTTATTGTCTTCATAACCTTTCCCGTGACTATTATGCTCCTTCCGCTACTTTCATGTATATTATTTGCTTTCGCTACTTTTTTCGTCCCCCTTCTCCTTTCATCTATGTGACAACTAACTTGACGATCTTTCCCTGAATGCTAATATTGTCTAGAAATAGTCACTGCTTCTGCAAAAATAGTCAGAATATTCCAACGTAACTCTGCTACCAGATATGGATGTGCTTCTTTATCCAGGAAAGAGATAAACCCTGATATTTGCTGGTCTTCAGGCAGACAGGGATCTTTTGGCATTCTAACATGTACCTTGTAACAAAGGCCTATATCTCCCTCCCCTTAATATTGTTGTATATCTGATCATACGAATGTGTTAGTGTATATCACCGTAGATTTTGATATTGCAGAAGAAATTTTTCTTTAAGGTGCGGGAAGCTGGTGATGCCTCGTGGCGGCAAATTAGAAAACCATTCCCTAGCAAACAATTGTAATACATTTGGGAACAAATGACATGCCACCTCATCAGTCCAATGTTGAGTTTTAATAGCTCCTTTAAAAATTTCAAAGAAATCATCTGGATCAGTTGTTCCCCCATACACTCCCAAAGTTATTAGTATTGCAATCTTATCTGACAACATGTACCTTGCAATGTTGTTTGAAAACTTTTGACAAATGGCTGATAGCTCCATAGGCTTTTTGGCTTTTTTTTCTGGTAATTCGAGCAAATAAATTTTCCAACGTTGTTCCATGAACAGCCGGTTGGGACAACGAGTGCTTGTAAGCCGGTGGTGCCGCTTCTACCAACATGAACTGTTAATCAAGCATTTACATACATTTCTATCACCCCATTACTGCCTATCTGAACCGGTGGTAAGGACCCAAAACTTATCGCTCCAGAACTTTTGAATTCATCTTTAACTTGTTGATTTCTTGAATGATACCTCTCTCCGAACATATTTTTTAATTATTCCAATATATGTGTTTCCACATCTTCTGTATTTTTTTCGAGCATGCTTGTGACTTCCTGAGTTGAACCTATTCTATCAGTTCCTCCAGTTGTTTGCCCTATGAAATTGAAATTCAATCTCCTAGATTTGCCAGGGGATTCCTCCATCCACTCTCGATCTCATCAAGGTGCAGGGAATCTCGAGAGCACCATCTTCGAAAAAGAGGAAAACAGCTGAGGAAGTAGGGACGATCAGATCAAGTAAAAAGGCAATTAAAGCCACGGATAGTGATGAAGAAGCAACAACTGATTCCATCAATACCTTGGATATCGATGGAAAGCTTGATCGCATTTACAAAAATCAGATGAAGAACAGGAAGAAACAGTTCAAAAATGAAGAAGTTGTTGAAAGGAGTGTTGAGATCACTATCATGCGTGTCAAGCGGTAATGTTGATGAAGAGAGTGATTGAGAGGGTTGTTTTATGTCGAAAACATGTTGGTAATTTGTATTAACTTAATCTAAATGTTGACTTTAAAAATAAGTTACCTTGTATGATAGTTATAACACTCACTTGACAAATAAACAATCACAACAGACCAAACACGGTCGACTCACGGTCGACCTTGGAGTCAGCCGTAGACTATCTGACAAATTTGTTGCTATCATTAAATATGGAACAACTACAAATTAATGTCATTTCTCTGCATCCAATGACTATATACAATCATAATCAATTATGATTGGAAATTCTTGAATGCATCAATTACCCAAAGTGATGAAAAGTCATTCAAATCTCTATCTTCCAAAACTCTTTTTAAAGGAAGGTTACTAAGGAACATCTTACACCCCAAATCAATGAGCTCCTCTAAACCATTCCTATTCTCTAACTCTAAGCATCATTCAAATCTGAAAGTTTCTAGAGTTTTCAATAAAACATCAAATGACATGAAGAAAACATTCCATAATGACTCAAGACACATACAAGAAGAATGTGAAATTCAAAAGAAATTTGATAATGTAGGGTAGGAGTCATTACTCATGCTTGAGACTCATGCCTTTCCCTTACTTATCAAAGAATTCTACTCAAACTTTGAATTCACCTCTAATCGCAAAGCGAAATTCAAAAACTTTGACCAAGAATATCTCATGACATTTAACAATTCGGGAAAATTCTCAAATTGCCATCTAAAGGAGCTGAATTCTATACTACTCAAAATCGAATACAACTTCTACCTCATTTCACTTCACGAAGGGCACTTACTTCTCTCTTTCTCAATCCAAATCTCAAACTAAGTACACTTTCTCAAGAGGACCTTCTTGACAGTGACGTTCAGATTGAATATGAGACTTAGAAGACAATCATTCGATGCAACATCTTCTTCTGCAAAGAAGATGATGACCGTTTGTCTGTGACTGAACTAGGACTAATGTGGTGCCTAAACCAGTCAATACTAGTCAACATTGCCTTCCTAATGGCTTCCCGAATGAATGATCTAAATCACGATCCGTTACAACTACTTCCCTATGGTGCTCGTCTAACATGCATCTTCAAGCATCTCAACCTAGTGACCCACACAAGGTTATGTTTCTGGAAACCTGGAATCATGCTAATGAAGCACATTGTGTGTATCAAAAGATGCTCGAATAATCATGATTCCTTGTTATCATCTTGCTTTCATGTAATCTTCATGCTAATCTCATGTGAGATACTATGCATATTTTTATCGTGTATTCATATTAGGAATGAATAAAATTCGTGTGTGTGGTGAGTTATGTGTTGTGGTTTTTATTTTCCACTATGTATGATTCAAGGGGGATCATTTTTCTTAGAGCGAGCTTAGTTCCAAGGGGAGCTAACCTTTTTGCTTCGTCAAAAGGGGGAGAAAGTTGGGTATAAGTGATGTTAACACTTGTACGTATTTATAGATAAATGTCCAACATTACTTATGTGTTTGACATAATCAAAAAGGGGGAGAATGTGGGTTTAATGATTATACTAATCTTAACTCATAACAATAAGTGTTTTGATGATGATACATGCACATAACTAGAGGTGATGGTAGCCATCTTGACATAAATATACAAGTTCACTAATCCACACTTACTCGAGCAAAAGATCTAAACCAAATAAAGCTTAAAATGAAATATAAGCCACATGGTTTGGTCCATGGTCGATCGCAGGTCAGACCGTGGAACCCTGCACCCTGGTTTATAAGACCATGAGTGCACGGTCGACTCCACGGTCAACCGTGGGTCGACCGAAGAAGGTTATGTCCGAACTTTTGATCAAATTCATTTTGACCACTTCGAGGCATCTATAATTTATGAAACTTGTTTAACATGCTTAGAATAGTTGCCTCCTTCATACCCAAAGCAGTTTTGGCCACTAGAACACAAACTTGGTTAATCACACCTAATGACACATTAATGACGATTTAGCCTTGATTAAGGGATAACACATAAGTGATACAGGAAAAAATGTGCTCCTAAAATTATTTAGACATACTTAGGTAGGTCATCAAGTCCCAAACCAAGAGTTGCTCCTTCCTTGTACATGTGTTGGATATTAATGTATGCTTATACATTAATCTTGCAAATGCCACTTTGCAAGTAAAACTTACATAGCCTTGATACAATTCTATGTCATCACTATATGTTTAGTCCTAGATTAATTATTGATCTCTTACTAGTCATTGCATGAATATTACTTGACTACTTGCTATTAATACATGAGTATTAGTTGACACTATGCTAAATGCTAATTTGCTTGTAGTTACGTAATATATATGTATGAACCTTCTCTTGCTATGTGTTAAAAGTTGGAAAACCATCAACTTGTATTTGGACAAATTTAATACATGCTTATGCTACTTGGATGACAATTAAAGTATCATAATCTAGTGGTCTTAAAAAGAATGAAGAATTATTAACACACATAAGATTTGCTTAAGTCTAGAGAAGCGCCAATCTTTGATAGAGAGGATGTCTATGTGTGGAAAATAAGATTCAAAATCTATGTCAAATCAAAGGATTATGACATGTGGAGGATCATAGAGGGAGGAATCCTTGTTCCTCAAGAATCTTCAAATACAGTGCACTCAACATTCCAAAATGATGAAGTAGTGAACAAAGTGCTAAAACAATTTGATGCTATATCACTACTTCACAGAGTTCTTCCAAGTGAAGAAAGGATTAAAATGTTTTGTTGTGAAAGTGTAAAGGAATGATGGGATACACTATGTCCTCAAGTTGAAGACCTCAAGTTACTTGAAGAAGAATGAGTTCAAGGAAGAGTTAACAAGGCATGAATGTCTTGCTGAGAATTGGTTAGATACTTAAGATGGAGATGAAGATAAAGACTTTTGTCTCATGGCTTCAAGATAATCTCCAAGTGAAGATATTCGTAGTGAAGATGAGGGTGAATCTTGCTTCCAAGGAGAAAAAGGCGAGAACTCAAGCGTTCAAAGTAATGAGGTACGTGTATTCTATCCCTCTAATTATGAAGAATTGCTAGATGAGTATAAAGCGGTAAAATTTGTGTACACTAGAAGTTGTGACAAAGTAAAATTGTTGAAAAAAGAATTACAAAGGGTTAATCAACTTAACAAAGCTTTAATTGATGAAAACAATTATTTGAAAAAGTCTTTAAATGGCAAAAATTGTTTTGAAGACAAATTCATTTTGAAACCTCGTCACAACTCTACTAAGCATAAACAAAGTATTCTAGCATGTATATCCCACATAATTAGCAAAGGTTATCCCGGTGGGAAAGTTACAATGAAGAGACCATGACGAACAAACAAGTTAGAGGTAACAACTGAAACTCATACTCAGTGTTCACCGTATATAAACAAGGGATTAACTATATAAGAATCCGTTATTAGTAACTTTTTTGATGATAAAACATGTATTACATATATTATTCTATAAAGAAATTCAGCTGCTTTGTTTTGTCGTGCGAGAACAAAGTAACCCCATTTGATGCAACAAACAGAGAATACTAAGTTATCTTCCTGCCCAAGAAGCACAAGCAACTTCCTGCCTAAACACAATAGTCGACTAACAAAATTAAATGCTATCGTGGCAATGTAAATTTCTTTTGAGGTGTTTTAATGCTAATGTAAATTTCCATGGTGCTTTTATGTGTAAATTAGTAAATTTTTTGATGCTTTTGTATGTAAAAATAGTAAAACTTTTTTACGGTTACATGTATGAATATGTAAAATCTTTTTGATGTTTTTAAAGGTGGAAAAGTAATATTTTGGTCAATCTGTATTGATTGAGTGACTGGAATATTTGGTCATTTGTTATGGTGTATGCTTGCAATATGCAGTATATACAAGTGACCAATTAAGTGACTGTAATGGTGTATGCTTATAAAAATAAATGACTACATGTTTGACATTATGTTGAAACAACACAGGTTTGACTAAAATAAAGTAAATAAACAATTTGACCTGCACTTGTTTTTGTAACAAAGGATTGAAACTTGTTTTTCTAAGCATATACCATTGTATGTATGCAATACAATATGCAACACAATGACTTTTATATATATGCAACACAGGTTTGACACTTGTTGTAGTCAAGCATAACACGTGACTTTTTAATATATGCAACACTGGTTTGACACAAGTCACTTATATACGTATGCAGTTTGAGTACATAAGCAGTTTAACTTTTGTATATATGAGTAATAGGACGTTAAACCATCATATTAAAAAAAACATGATGCATAACTTATCAACATTACATTCCCTCATTATCCTATCATCCATTATTGTGATATCAGTACAAAAACAAGAAAACCAATATAGGTGATTCATGACCATGATAACTCGATGATATGATTAAAAGGACTCTTATATTAAACCGTCATATTAATTACATTTTTATGTACACTGCTAAAAAAGCAAATTATAATTGTACGACTAAATTAAAGGGTCCTATTAATAGAGTTAGTTAATGGCTTTGAAAACATGATGATATCATTAATAGGACCTCATTGTCAAACTGTCCTATTAATATAGTGAATTTATGAACATTATAATCCGATAATATGAGTTATAGGACCCTTATATTAAAGTGTCCTATTAATTACATTCTTCTGTACACTTGGTTAAAAATGCAAATTATAATTGTACGACTAAATTAAAGGGTCCTATTAATAAAGTTAATTAATGGCCATGAAAACCTGATGATATCATTAATAGGATCCATATATCAAATCATCATATTAATATAGTGAAATGGTCATGATAATCCGATGATATGAGTTATAGGACCCTTATATTAAACTATCCTATTAATTCCATTTTTTAGGACCCTTGGTTAAAATTTACAATTAAACTAGTGTGAATAATGGCGATGAAGACATGATGATACGTCATTTTTTAGGCTACCTGACGAAGGGTCCTATCAGGTGGTGTTTAGGACCCTTTTTTTGTCCCAGAAAAAGGGTCCCGAAAGGCCATTTTTGTTGTAGTGATAATTATTACCTTTCATTTGAACTCTTATGCATATTTAAATACCATTTTGATACTTGTTTTTTATGTAACACTTTATTTAGGTATGTTGAGAATATATTTTTGGGGTTAATATGTCCTCACTAGCCAAAAATCCTTACACGTTTAGTGATATTTTGGTTTGATTGTTCGATTATTTTGTGACACTTTTTGATATCTCTCAATTCATAACTCTTTAATTGTTTCTATTTTAAAATTTCATATTGAATGCAAATATATTTGACTATAGTTTCGTTTCAATAATAATTCATAGCCGCAAAACACATTTTTGAGCACATTACGTTTGCTACACAATCGGGCCGAATTATGTGGCAAGCGTGTTAAAAAAACTTCGGTTGAAAATTGGACCCACTTTTGCATGATGCATAGATAACGACGCTATAAGCAAGACTTCCTGAAGGCTTTGCTTCCATTCGAAACAGTTTTGAAGCCGAAAAAGTCGTTTTGCTATTTCTAAAAGTGAATTTTGAATTTTCAGATTTTACGCTAATTATTACCTTTTATTTGAACTCTTATGCATATTTAAATACCATTTTTAACTTGTTTTTTATGTAACACTTTATTTAGGTACATTGAGAATATTTTTGGGGATAATATATCCCCACTAGCCAAAAATCCTTACACGTTTAGTGACTTCTTGGTTTGATGGTTCTATTATTTTGTGACACTTTTTGATATCTCTCGATTCATAACTCTATAATTGTTTCTATTTTAAAATTTCATATTGAATGTAAATATATTTGACTATATTTTCTTTTCGATAATAGTTTATGGCCGCAAAACACATTTTTGAGCAGATTACGTTTGCTACATAATCGGGCAGAATTATGTGGCAAGCGTGCTAAAAAAAACTTAATTGAAAATTTGACCCATTTTCGCACGATGAATAAACAACGACGCTATAAGCAAGACTTCCTGAAGGCTTTCTTCTATTCGAAATAGTTTTGATGGTGAAAAAGTCGTTTTGCTATTTTTAAAGCTGAATTTTAAATTTTCAGATTTTACGATAATTATTACCTTTTGATACTTGTTTTTTATGTAACACTTTATTTAGGTACATTGAGAATATTTTTGCAGTTAATATATCCCCAATAGCCAAAAATCTTTACACGTTTAGTGACATCTTGGTTTAATGGTTCGATTATTTTGTGATATTTTTTGATATTTCTCAATTCATAACTCTATAATTGTTTCTATTTTAAAATTTCAAATTGAACGTAAATATATTTGACTATACTTTCGTTTCGATAATAATTCATGGCCGTAAAACACATTTTTGAGCACATTACGTTTGCCACATAATCGGGCCGAATTATATGGCAAGTGTGGTAAAAAAAACTTCGGTTGAAAATTGGACCTATTTTCGCACGATGAATAGATAACGACGCTATGAGCAATACTTCCCGAAGGGTTGCTTCCATTCAAAATAGTTTTGACGCCGAAAAAGTCGTTTTGCTATCTCTAAAGGTGTTTTTTGAACTTTCAGATTTTACGATGATTATTACCTTTGCATTTGAACTCTTATGCATATTTAAATACCATTTTAGTACTTAGTTTTTATTTAACACTTTATATAGGTACATTGAGATTATTTTTGGGGTTAATATATCCCCACTAGCCATAAATATTTTCTCGTTTAGTGACATTTTGGTTTGATGGTTAGATTATATTGTGACACTTTTTGATATCTCTCAATTTATAACTCTATAATTGTTTTTATTTTAAAATTTGATATTGAATGCAAATATATTTACTATATTTTCCTTATGATAATAATTCATGGCCGCAAAACACTTTTTTGAGCACATTACGTTTGCCACATCATCGGGCTGAATTATGTGGCAAGCGTTCTAAAAAAAACTTCGATTGAAAATTGGACCCACTTTCGCACGATGAATAGATAACGAGGCTATAAGCAAGACTTCCTGAAGGCTTGTTTCCATTCAAAATAGTTTTGACCCTGAAAAAGTCATTTTGCTATTTCTAAAGGTGAATTTTAAAAACGCGACACAAAAATATAAAGTATCTATATTAATATATTAAAATCTAGAAACGTACTCATAAAAATATAATAAAAAATATTAACAAAAATCTAATAGAGGATAACCTCGTAATTCTCGTCCAACCGTTGAGTCGTGTGACGGCCATATGTTATACTTACACTATCTACTTGTTAGATAACTGTGAGTACAAGCCAAGACCCTATCAATTACAAATATTAATACCTCTGATGTACTCATACGATAGGTCTCATTCTTTGAGAAGCTGAAAGGCCTAACTCTTGACGCAGCTGGGACCGACCTTCATGAATAAAACCCTGGAGAAATCATCCTAATCACCCCACCATCCATCCATTCATCCATTTAAGAAGAAAAAAAAGACGACGCATTCGGGCGCATCAAGTTTCTGGAGCCGCTGCCGGGGATTCAACTTTTGAATTCCGAGGTTTCTCCCATTAAGATTTGAGTTAATGAGATGATATAATAATTAAAATATAATATAATAGTATAATAAAAATTATAATAATATAATATTTAAATATTTATAAATCTAAATCCAAAAACAATATAAAATCCATAAAAATCTATAACTATATTTATATCCTTATAAATATACAAAGAGAAAAAAAATAACAATTATCAATATCATATAGTGGATGACCCGATCAGCCCAGACTGAACCTTTACTCGAAACTTCTAATCCTCAAAGTAATATTCATTAATCCCACAAAAAAGGAGAGAGAAACGATGGAAGTCAATCGCTTTTCCAACTAATAGAACGTAGTTACCGGCTCTGTTATTAGGAAGTCGCGAACCCTGATTCAGAGTACACTATCTGTGTCACCCCTTGGTAAGAGAACTCTGTAAGATACAACGCAAGCTTGACCGATGCACACCAGTTGTAGTACGTCAACCTAAACTTTGGATTCCGACAGAGGTCCCTTTCATAGTGGAACCTGTGATTAGACTAGGAGTACATTGGCGGTTTTGAACCATGCTGGTGTAATCACTAAACATATAAACTTAGTGCATGCATGCTAAAGCATAACAGTTGTTGTAAGCTGCACCACTGCTACGTAAGGCCATGGAAATAGTTGAATGTTGACCAGTACACTAAACCATAACGCGGTCTCAAGCATTGCACCCCGCTTGAGGGATTCTTAGTTAATTAAGGAACTGTCTGTTTAAAAGCCATAAAGGATTGGATTATTAGGATAACCGAACGTGTTCATGGAAGTTACCCAGTAACTTTGCCATGGTTTTCTATGGTTGAACTCTTTTTAGAGCCTAACCAGTTTGTATTAACCAATCGTTAACGAAAGTATCAAAACACATGACGTTTCTCTAATTAGGAACACGTTATCTTCCGTTATTCATAAGAAAGTTTATACCTTGTGGAATGTTAATATGTCTCCTTTTTCAAGCACTCGTATTGATGAGCCACCCATACCTACATGTACTCGTGTTTGATGGATGTCGGGGGTTGAGGGTAATGTTGTCTATTCAGAATCACCAAACCTAATGTAATTACCCAGTGACATATCACTAACGTGATAGGGACATCTAGGTATAGCATAACGATTACAGAGTCACTGCCTATTCATGAGTCAGCATTCCACAATCTCATCCAAGTAACTGATGAAATCATAGCACGCACTTATCTTAACCTTATCTGAAATACAAATTTTATCGCATTTACTTTCCTTTATTTAATTGTTTTCCTTAGATGTTAGAAAACCCCATAACTACTTGTTGAGTCCCCAAAATAATTAAGGATTTAATTATGACAAAACTGTAATTTATTTACACTAAAATGTTATGTGCAGCCAGCACAAGTTTGTTTATGTATAGACAGCAAATATTGATGTGTCAAGTGTTCAGTATGCTGCCTAGTCTACCAGCACAAGATAGAGTGTATTCTTTGAATCAGCACAGGATGAGTACTCAGCAATTCAAGAATATCAAGTGACTTAGCATAAGAAAAACCAGTAAACCTGGTAAGCAGCATACAACACAAGACAGCCATGCTCCATTACAAGCATGGTGGTTTCCCGAGTGGTCTACATCAATTGTACTATTCAACAGAAGTCAAAGACAAAGTTGAATAGGAAAGGACACGCGTCGGCGGCTGACAAGTGACCTTACAAGACCACGTGGGAATGCAGAAGTTTAACACATGTGCAGACATGTGCTATACTTTTTCAATGCCTAGGGAACACATCATTCTATTTGTTTAAATGAATAGTGGTGCCAAACTAAATTAGGGTGTTCCTGCAAATAGCTACTAAAGAGGAAAGAGGAGAGCACTCTCTCTGATGCAGTTGTCCCCATAAGTACAGATATCCTATGTACCAGTGGACAATAGAACCATTACACGGTTAATAGGACTACTATAAATTGTTGTATCCACTATTGTAACAACTAGTGGTGTGGGTTTATTTATTTAGAGTCCAAAACGTGTAATAGCTTTAAGTTTATCCTCTTAGCTATACTTAGGTAAATCTGTATCAACCAACTATCATTCCACCAAGGATAGTTGTAATTCTTTGTGATTTAATCAATAAAGAATAACAGTTGAAAAATTTCATTTGACTCTATTTACATTACATGCTTGAATACTAAACTGTGTTTATTGGTTAGTTAATTATAAGAAATTGTATTCCCCCCCCCCCTCTACAATACTCCTGTTGTTAATCAAGGGACCAACAACTGGTATCAGAGCGTAAGTCTTGATAATTTAATATCTTGGATCTGAATTCTCTCATGGCTGCATTCTCAAATGCAGCTTACCTTGAAAATGGCTCTTCCAATAGACTACCTAAATTTGATGAAAATGAGTATGAAACTTGGAAGGCAAGGTTCATGCTTCACTTGGAGTCTATTGACCCACTTATGCCTGGTATTGTCACAGATGGTCCATTTGTCCCAGCTGAGACTATTGATAGCATTCCAGCTACTGCTGACACTCCTACCGTTCCTGACAGAGAGGTTATTCTCACTCCAGCCAGATGGGATGCTAAGGACAAAAGTCGTGTTGGACTTGACCCTAAGATCAGAACTCTGTTAGCTATAACTTTATCTAACCACCTGTTCAAACTGATTAAGGGAAAGCTGAATGCTAAGCTTATGTTAGACTATCTAGATGTCACTTATGAAGGCATGGATGAGGTTAGGCAGAACAAGATTATTGCTTTGAAAAGAGAGTATGAAATGTTCTTTGCCTATAAGAATGAGACCCTTAAGCAAACCTTCATTAGGTTTAACTCCCTAGTTTCTGACCTGCTTACTTTAAAAATCACATATAGTGATTTTGAACAAGTAAATAAATTCATTGACTCACTGCCTACTAAATGGAAACCTGTCACTGACCCCTTAAGAACCACCCAGACCTTAAAGAACTTTAACATGTCCTCTCTTTATGGTACACTTTGGAACCATGAGAAGGCAGAAGCTAAACTTGAACTGAATTTAAAAAAAAAACTTTAAGTCTGCCCCCACCACCTCAAAATCCTCAAAAACTGATGATACTGCTCTTATTGCTGCTGCTAAAAAGAAAGCTCAAAAAGCTTTACTGGTTCAAAAGTTGATGGCAGAAGATGAGTCAGCTGAAGATGAGGTGGATAGTGGTACTGGGTCTGAAGAAAGCAGTGATGATGAAGATGATGTGGAAGGGTTTGGTGAAGGTATGGCTTTGCTGGATAGGCAGTTCAAAAGGTTCAATCGTAATAGAACCAGCAAGCCATACAAAGGGAGTAAGAAACCAAGTGCTAGGTATATCAGCAAATCAGTCAAGGATCCTAAATCTGAGTGTTACAATTGTGGGAAGGTTGAACATTTTGCTGCTGAATGCATGTCCAGGAAACCTTCAACATCACATGCTAACTCCTTCTCAAAAGCTGATAAGTACAAGAACAAGTACAAAGCTATGAAGGCTCAGATGATAGAAAGTGCAAAGGCTGATAAGAAGGGAAAGAAGCCAGAAAAAGTTCTAGTTGCTGAGCATCATTATTGGGATGAAACCAGGTCTTCTTCATTTCTGACAGTGATACTGATGATGATGATGATTATGCTGGTTATGCTTTTGGTAAAAAGCTTTGTTTGATGGCCAAGGAGGTCGAAGAGTCTGATGAGGATGATAATGGTAGTACGTTTTTGGCTGATGTGAGGGAAGCTGATCGAAAAAAGGATTCACCTCAATGGAAATTTTAAATGCTGTATAAGGTTGATAATTTTTGAACTTATACTGATGATGAAAAAGTTGAAATATTTGACTACATAAGAGTTGATTTATGTAGAGGCAGTAAACGTGAAGAAGTTTTGAAAAATGATAACAAATCTTTAAATGATAAACTTAAAAGCAAAACTGATGAAATTAAGATCATGAAGGATGAAATTTCAAAACTTGAAAAACAAAATTTTGCTTTAAAGTCTCTTCACGCTGAGGCATCAGATGTTAAGAACCAGCTAAACGACTTCAAGAAGGTTGTTGCTTCATGGTGTACATCTGCTCAACGCACAGCTAAGTGTGTAAATGAGCAGGTGCCTGCCCAAGTTAAAGCTTTCTTTGCTGGTGACTATGCTGCTGCTGCTCTTGCAGAAGTTACTTACATGGATCCCATTCTTGAAACAGATCCTGAAGCTGTCTTGCCAAATACCTTTGCCAAGATACTTAAGGGTAAAAAGGTCTTAACAAATAAGTTTGTCAGACCTACTGTGACCCCACCACTGTCCATGAAAGAAATTTTAGAGGATGAAGTAAAAACAAAGGAAACCAGTACTTCAATTGATGAAGCTACTGATCCTTCTAGCATTTACTATATGACTCCAAAGGAAAGACGCATTAAAAGGGAAATCACTAAAAACAATCAAAGAAAGTTAAAATCAATTGATTCCCCTTCGTGTTCAAATTCCACCAATGCTGAGCCAGCTGATGAAAATTGTACTAGTAAACCAGTAGCTGATGACAAGCCAGCAAAATGCAATACTGGCAAGTCAAAGGCAGCAATCAAGATTCACAAGAATCAACCAGCATCAGCTGACGGGTCAGTAACTTCCCACACTAATTCGTCGAACAAAGGCAAAGCAGTATACCATGATTATGGTACTGGTTCTAAAAGGAAAGTTGCCCTTAAGGGAAAAGCTAAAGTGAACCAAACTGTGGAATCAAGTGCTGGGTCATCTATCACTGAGATAATGACTGTCAAGCCTGACCAGCTCATAGCTGCCATATCTGAAAGTAGACCCGATCTTACTGCACCCATTTACTCAGTGTATGATCAGTCACCGATACCAAATATGAGAAAAAGCTACAAATGTGGCAGCAAGTTTCACTTAGCCAACCGGTGTACTCTAACCCTAACCTCATCTGCTGCTGCCTCTTGAAGCAAACCAGCAGACAGGAAGAGATCATCAAATATGACTCTTCCATAACCCATCCTTGGATAGGTTCCCAAAAAAAACTAATCTCTTAGCTATTGTGCAGGGCATTCAAAATAAGCAAATCTGGTATCTCGATAGTAGTTGTTCGAGACATATGACCGGATGTAAGTCCCTGCTGATGGACTATCAAGAAAAGGATGGTCCAGTTGTATCATATGGAGATAATTCGTTGGGTTACACAAAGGGTTTTGGTACTTTAACAAATGGGAATGTTACTTTTTCAAATGTAGCATATGTCGTTGTGCTTAAACATAATCTACTTAGCATAAGCCAACTGACAAGTAAAAGTAAGATAGTCCAGTTCAGAAGGAAGATTGGTACTATTTTTGATAAGACAGGGAAGCCACTGCTGACAGCAAAAAGACATGAGAACATTTATCAAATTGACATGAACACAGCAGTCACAACAACTAATACATGTTTTTATTCAAAGGCAGCAGACAACCACAAGTGGTTATGGCACAAGAGACTCTCACATCTCAACTTCATAGATATTCATAAGTTATCTAGTAAAAGTTTGGTATCTGGGCTACCCACAATGTCTTATGTGAAGGACAGATTATGTCCTGGATGTGAAAAAGGGAAGCATCACCATGCCTCATTCAAATCAAAGCAGATTTCATTTGTTGAGAAACCATTTCACCTTCTTCATATAGATCTTTTTGGTCCTGTTAATATAGCCAGCTGTAGTGGGAAGAAGTATACACTGGTGATTGTTGATGAATATTCCAGATACACTTGGGTGTTCTTTTTGAAGAAAAAGAGTGAAGCTGCTGATGAAATTATCAATTTTATCAAAAGAATGAAACTACTAAATGGCCAAATGGTAAAGCAGCTTAGAAGTAATCATGATACAGAATTCAGAAATGCAATATTGGAAGAATTTTGTGCTGACAAAGGTATTTCACAGAACTTTTCTGATGTGAGAACACCTCAACAGAATGGTGTTGCAGAAAGAAGAAACAGAACTCTCATTGAAGCAGCAAGATCTATGTTGGCTGAGTCTGGGCTAAAAAATTCATATTGGGCAGAAGCTGTGAACACTACTTGTTTTACCCAGAATAGATCTTTAATAGTGAAAAGACATCAGAAAACTGCTTATGAAGTTCTCAAAGGCCGAAGACCCTTAATTTCATTTCTTCATGTATTTGACACTCCCTGTTTCATTCTAAACAATAGGGATCAGCTAGGCAAGTTTGATGCTAAGGCTGATGAAGGTATATTTTTAGGATATTCCAACATGTCAAAGGCATACAGGGTTTTCAATAAAAGAAGGGGCTGTTTTGAAGAATCCATTAATGTTACATTTGATGAAACTGCCCCTACTTCATCTTCTGGTCAAGAAGATGAAGAGTTACTGTTTGAAGAGTCAACTCAGCAAGCTCTTGAGGATGAAGAAGAACCAGCAGCAAATCCCTCACCAATCCATGTTGCTGGGTTCTCTGATGATGAGATGGAACACTCTGTTCCATCTGTGTCTAAACCATGTGGACCTACTGGCTCTACTGAAGTTTTACAATTGGAGCATAGGTCTACTGGTTCTGAAGGATCTCAAGCTGGTACTGGTTACACTCATAATGAACAGCTGTCTCCCAATGCTGCTCATTCCTCTTAGCCAGCTGATGATCAAGATAATGTGTGTTCCACAACAAGGTCACCTATTCATAACACTAGATGGACTAAGGAGCATCCAATTGAATAAGTTATTGGTAATCTGGCAAGTGGTGTTAAAACAAGAAGACATGCAACCAGCAATTTTTGTATACATGTAAACTTTGTGTCTACCATTGAACCTACATGTCCTGATGAAGCAATCAAGGATCCAAGCTGGGCAGGAGCTATGCAAGAAGAGATATCCCAGTTTGATAGGAATAAGGTTTGGACATTGGTACCTAAACCTGATGATGAAACTAAGAAGATCATTGGTACCAAGTGGGTTTTCAAGAACAAGATGGATGAAGATGGGATTGTAATCAGAAACAAAGCTAGATTGGTAGCTCGGGGTTTCAAACAGGAAGAAGGATTGGATTATGGAGAGACATATGCTCCAGTGGCTAGGATGGAAGCTATCAGATTGTTCTTGGCATATGTTGCTAAGATGAACTTTAGGGTATTCCAGATGGATGTTAAATCTGCATTTTTAAATGGGAAGCTGCAAGAAGAAGTTTATGTCAAATAGCCTCCTGGTTTTGTAAGCAGTAAATATCCAGACCATGTCTACAAGTTAGACAAAGCTCTTTATGGCCTCAAACAGGCACCAAGAGCATGGTATGAGACACTTCATGTGTATCTTACTGGTATAGGTTTTAAAGTTTGAACGATTGATACCACTCTGTTCTCAAAAGAGATAGATGGTGATCTCTTGCTGGTACAGATATATGTGGATGATATTATTTATAGATCTAAAAATGAGAAATATTGTCAAGATTTTTCAAAACTTATGTCAAAGACATATGAAATGAGCTTACAAAGAGATTTGTAATACTTTTTAGGACTGCAAATTAAACAACTTGATGATGGAATTTTTATAAGTCAGGATAAATATATCAAAGATATGTTCAAGAAATTTGATCTGACCTGTTTAAAAGATATACGGACCCTAATGGCAGCATCTATTAAAATAGATGCTCATCCCAACGGTAAACCAGTCAATATCACTGAATATAGAGGAATGATTGAATCGTTACTTTATCTTACAGCCAGCAGACCAGATATTATGTTTTCCACATGTCTCTGTGCTAGATATCAAGCTGATCTTAAAGAGTCACACTTGCTAGCAGTAAAAAGGATATTTAAGTATCTGAAAGGTACTGCCAAACGTGGTCTTTGGTATCCCAAAGACCGGGATTTTGAGCTAATTGGGTTTTCAGATGCTAACTTTGCAGGGTGTAAAATAGACAGGAAAAGTACTACTGGTGGTTGCCAGTTACTGAGTGGTAGGCTAGTCAGCTGGACGAGCAAAAAGCAAAATACTTTATCCACATCTACTCGAAAATGATCAAGTTTTATAGACTTCACATGTCCCCTGCCCCCATGCGATCGCATGGTTTAATGGGCAATTGGCCATGTGATCGCATGGCCTTATAATCCAGCTAACATCCACTTATTCGAGGGCTGCCGACACTTGATTACTATTATATATATATAATATATTTAATGTATATAATAAATTATATATTATATTATATTTACGTGCATAGTTAAATCGTAATTCTAGTTCCGATAATTCGTACATTGTCACTCGACTTATGTTCCGCTTTCGGTTTCTCGAACGCATGTTCGTACGCTTAGAAAACTAACACTTTACGTTACGCGACGTGTACATTTAACAATAATTAGACTTAATCATCGATGGACTATATTACCTAAAGTATAATCTCTTCATTTGAGTGTTGTGATCATTTGCTTCTATAAATCAATGTTTCGTTGTTTACCAAAGTATATTATTTTAAGACAAAACGTTTTATAACTTATGTTATTACTATATCTTATTACTTTGTAAAATATATATTCATTTCGAAATATAAATTCTGAATATTCGTTTAGTTTTTCAAAAGTAAATAAATTTAGGAAGCATAAGGGAAATCGTTATATCATAAAATGTTTTAGAAAAGTAAAGTTATGTATTCATAATAGGTTTCAAGTGTTTGAATTTATAGTTTGTTGATGAAGCGTGGGATAAAGTCCAAAGGTTAAATAAACGTATGAAATCATCTTAATGTAAAATGTCTACCTACTTAACTTGTCGGTACCCAACATCTAAGTTATCTTATCAAAGTCACGAGGAAAATATTGTAAAGCATAAATTGGAAAACAAACAGGAATCTCCACTAATCCTTATCTAATTCCTGTTAATTGACACTTTTGTTCTTACTTCAAAATAACTTTACCAATTATTCCAAATATCGTTAAAAAAATGTTTCCTAAATCAAAGTGGACCTCTCAACATAGACTCGTAATCATATCATAATATATCTTGATAATTCAATCATTTGGTATCATCTTTTAATTCCATCGGTAAATACGATTATGTAAAGTATTATACCTAATACTTTGTTTACGTTTTCAAGTTATAATATATATACACATATATAAATACAATCATATCCATTTGTATATTGGTTCGTGAATCGTCGGAATTTGGTCGAGGTTAAATGAATGTATGAACACAGTTTAAACTTCTTAAAATTCAACTTAACAAACTTTGTTTTGTGGAAAGTAACCGTTATGACCATTGGCTAGGCAGCATGTTGTAATGTCGTCAAAAGGACGAGGGTTTCGTAATGCCCAACAGCCCCGTAACAATCTAAAAACCTTGTTTCTCATCTCAACTACCGAGTCCGTCACTTGTGGGAACGTTTTATTTAAAAGTTGCAACCCAATGTTCTTTTTCTCAATTTGATGAGAAGCGAACATTATTAACCAGTAAGCATAACATGCTTCTTTATGTTGCATGTTAGAAGCTCTTTCTAACTCACAAAATCCTATGTTGGGATATGTTGAGTCAAAATAGGTTCTTAACCCGTAGCGTAAAATTGCATTTGGGTTCCCCGCATTTAACACTTTAAAGAAAACACGGCGAAACTTACGGTCTCCCCAATGTGATATACCCCACCTATTAAAGGAAAGCCTTTTATAAACTAGGTCATTTCTGGAAAGTCTTTCAAATATTTGACAAGTTAATTTCGCCATAACTAAATGTGTTGATGAATTCTGACCGACTCTAGACAAGATTTCCTCAATCATATCCTCTGGTAGGTCTTCTAAAATATTCGGTTGTCTATCCTTAACGTCCATTTTGTTTTTATACTGTAAAATAGACAAGGATTAGATTCGTAAAAGATAATTAACAAACAATACAAGCAATTTTTACATAGAACATAAAAGGACAAGCACACTACAATACATATAATACACAACATGATTACAACCCTCTAATCTGAATCACTATTTCTTCTTCTTCGGACTTGGTTCGTTTTCCTAATTTTCTAGGGATATATGATGTTCCTCTGATATGAGCTTTCGTTTTCCACAATGGTTTAGAAAAACCTGGTGGTTTAGAGGTTCCCGGGTTATTGTTACAATTTAGGAAATACGAACGTTGCCGATACATATAAAGTTCATCAGGGTTGGAATCGGGTTTCTCTATTTTTATACCTTTTCCCTTATTATTTTCTTTCGCTTTATTAAATTGGGTCGAGGAAATTTCTATAACATCATCGGAATCCTCATCGGGATCCGATTCATCGGAAAATTGGTAATCTTCCCAATATTTTGCTTCTTCGGCGGAAACGCCATTGACCATTATTAACTTTGGTCCGTTGGGTGAAGATTTTCTTTTATTTAATCGATTTACAGTAGGTAACAATATTTCTTCCTCCGAAACCTCTTCCTCTTCCGGTTCCTCCTCTTCCGGTTTCTCTTCGGGAATTTGTGAATCTTCCCAAAGTATATTCGACTCTTCATTATTATTAGGTGAGTCGATGGGATTTGTACTAGTGGTAGACATCTATCACACAATATCAAACACATTAAGAGGTTAATATATCACATAATATTTACATGTTAATAATATATAGTTTCCAACAACAGTGTTAAGCAATCGTTTTTAAAGAAAACACGGTCGAAGTCCAGACTCACTAATGTATCCTAACAAAATCGATAAGACACACTAATGCAAATTTCTGGTTCTCTAAGACCAACGCTCGGATACCAACTAAAATGTCCCATTCATATTGATTACAAACGTTCCATATTTATTTATTTCGTCGCCAGGTTTTGACCTCTATATGAGACGTTTTTCAAAGACTGCATTCATTTTTAAAATAACCATAACCTTTATTTTATCTATAAAGGTTTAAAAAGCATTACGTAGATTATCAAATAATGATAACCTAAAATATACCGTTTACACACGACCATTACATAATGGTTTACAATAAGAATATATTACATCAAAAATAAGTTTCTTGAATGCAGTTTTTACATAATATCATGCAAGCATGGACTCCAAATCTTGTCCATATTTTAGTATGCAACAGCGAAAGCTCTTAATAATCACCTGATAATAAACATGCTTAAAACGTCAACAAAAATGTTGGTGAGCTATAGGTTTAACCTATATATTATCAAATCATAATAATAGACCACAAGATTTCATATTTCAATATACATCCCATACATAGAGATAAAAATCATTCATATGGTGAACACCTGGTAACCGACATTAACAAGATGCATATAAGAATATCCCCATCATTCCGGGACATCCATCAGACATGATATAAAACTCGAAGTACTAAAGCATCCGGTACTTTGGATGGGGTTTGTTAAGCCCAAAAGATATATATTTAGGATTCGCGTCAATTAGGCGTGCACTAATTCTCAAAATTAGTGATGTTCCTTAATTCTTAGGCTACCAAGCAAAAAGGGGCATATTCGGCTTCGATCATTCAATCATAGAAAGTAGTTTCATGTACTTGTGTCTATTTTGTAAAACATTTATAAAGCTGCATGTATTCTTATCCCAAAAATATTAGATATTAAAAGTGGGATTATAACTCACTTTCACAGATTTTTACTTCGTTGGGAAGTAAGACTTGACCACTGGTCGATTCATGAACCTATAACAAATATGTACATATATATCAAAGTATGTTCAAAATATATTTACAACACTTTTAATACATTTTTGATGTTTTAAGTTTATTAAGTCAGCTGTCCTCGTTAGTAACCTACAACTAGTTGTCCAAAGTTAGATGTACAGAAATAAATTGATATATATTATCTTGAATCAATCCATGACCCAGTGTATACACATCTCAGGCTAGATCACAACTCAAAGTATATATATTTTTGGAATCAACCTCAACCCTGTATAGCTAACTCCAACATTACTGCATATAGAGTGTCTATGGTTGTTCCAAATAATATATATACATGGGTCGATATGATATGTTAAAACATTTGCATACGTGTCTATGGTATCCCAAGATTACATAATATATTAGAATACATGTATAATACAATATAAGTTAGCTAGGATATGATTAATATAGATTTGTTACAATATTTCCCGTAGCTACAACAATCAAAAAATATCCAATCTTGTTTTACCCATAACTTCTTCATTTTAAATCTGTTTTGAGTGAATTAAATTGCTATGGTTTCATATTAAACTCTATTTTATGAATCTAAACAGAAAAAGTATAGGTTTATAGTCGAAAATATAAGTTACAAGTCATTTTTGTAAGAGGTAGTCATTTCAGTCGAAAGAACGACGTCTTGATGACCATTTTGAAAAACATACTTCCATTTTGAGTTTAACCATGATTTTTGGATATAGTTTCATGTTCATAAGAAAAATCATTTAAACTTTTAAATCAAAGTTTATCATAGTTTTTAATTATCAAACCCAAAACAGCCCGCGGTGTTACTACGACGGCGTATGTTCGGTTTTACGGTATTTTCGTGATTCCGGGTTTTAAATCATTAAGTTAGCATATCATATAGATATAGAACATGTGTTTAGTTGATTTTAAAAGTCAAGTTAGAATTAACTAAACTATGTTCTAGTGATTTCAAGTTTAAACCTTCGAATAAGGTAGTTTTATATATATGAATTGAATGATGTTATGAACATCATTACTACCTCAGGTTTTGTGGATAAACCTACTGAAAATGAGAAAAATAGATCTAGCTTCAAAGGATCCTTGGATGGCTTGAAAGTTCTTGAAGCAGAATCATGACACGAAAACAAGTTCAAATAAGATTTTCACTCGAAATAAGATTGTTATAGTTATAGAAATTGAATAAAAGTTTAAATATGAGTATTACCTTGTATTAGAAAGATATCTTACTGTAAATAAGAAAGATTTCTTGAGGTTGAATGATCACTTTACAAGATTGGAATTAAGCTAGCAAACTTGGAAGTATTCTTGATTTTATGAAACTAGAATTTATAGAATTTATGAAGAACACTTAGAACTTGAAGATAGAACTTGAGAGAGATCAATTAAATGAAGAAAATTGAAGAATGAAAGTGTTTGTAGGTGTTTTTGGTTATTGGTATATGGATTAGATATAAAGGATGTGTAATTTTGTTTACATGTAAATAAGTCATGAATGATTACTAATATTTTTTGTAATTTTATGAGATATTTCATGCTAGTTACCAAATGATGGTTCCCACATGTGTTAGGTGACTTAAATGGGCTGCTAAGAGCTGATCATTAGAGTGTATATACCAATAGTACATACATCTAAAAGCTGTGTATTGTACGAGTACGAATACGGGTGCATACAAGTAGAATTGTTGATGAAACTTAACGAGGATGTAATTGTAAGCATTTTTGTTAAGTAGAATTATTTTGATAAGTGTCTTGAAGTCTTTCAAAAGTGTATGAATACATATTAAAACACAACATGTATATACATTTTAACTGAGTCATTAAGTCATCGTTAGTCGTTACATGTAAATGTTGTTTTGAAACCTTTAGGTTAACGATCTTGTTAAATGTTGTTAACCCGTTGTTTATTATATCTAAAGAGATGTTAAATTATTACATTATCATGATATTATGATATATTAATATATCTTAGTATGATATATATACAGTTAAATGTTATTACAATGATAATCGTTACATATATGTCTCGTTTCGAAATCATTAAGTTAGTAGTCTTATTTTTACATATGTATTTCATTGTTAATACACTTAATAATATATTTACTTATCATTTTACATAATTAATGAAGTGTATCAATATCTTAATATGATTCATATGTACCTAGTAAGACGTTATTATAACGATAATCGTTATATATATCATTTTCGAGTTTCTTAAATTAATAGTCTCATTTTTATGTATATAACTCATTGTTAAAATACCTAATGAGATACATACTTATAACAAAATCATGTTAACTATATATATAACCATATATATGTCATCGTATAGTTTTTACAAGTTTTAACGTTCGTGAATCACCGGTCAACTTGGGTGGTCAATTGTCTATATGAAACCTATTTCAATTAATCAAATCTTAACAAGTTTGATTGCTTAACATGTTGGAAATACTTAATTATGTAAATAACAATTTCATTTAATATATATAAACATGGAAAAGTTCGGGTCACTACAGTACCTACCCGTTAAATAAATTTCGTCCCGAATTTTTAAGCAGTTGGAGGTGTTGTCGTATCTTCTGGAAATAAGTGCGGGTATTTCTTCTTCATCTGATCTTCTCGTTCCTAGGTGAACTCGGGTCCTCTATGAGCATTCCATCGAACCTTAACAATTGGTATTTTGTTTTGCTTAAGTCTTTTAACCTCGCGATCCATTATTTCGACGGGTTCTTCGATAAATTGAAGTTTTTCGTTGATTTGGATTTCGTCTAACGGAATAGTGAGATCTTCTTTAGCAAAACATTTCTTCAAATTCGAGACGTGGAAAGTGTTATGTACAGCCGCGAGTTGTTGAGGTAACTCAAGTCGGTAAGCTACTGGTCCGACGCGATCAATAACCTTGAATGGTCCAATATACCTTGGGTTTAATTTCCCTCGTTTACCAAATCGAACAACGCCTTTCCAAGGTGCAACTTTAAACATGACCATCTCTCCAATTTTAAATTCTATATCTTTTCTTTTAATGTCAGCGTAGCTCTTTTGTCGACTTTGGGCGGTTTTCAACCATTGTTGAATTTGGATGATCTTCTCGGTAGTTTCTTGCATTATCTCCGGACCCGTAATCTATCTATCCCCCACCTCACTCCAACAAATCGGAGACCTACACTTTCTACCATAAAGTGCTTCAAACGGTGCCATCTCAATGCTTGAATGGTAGCTGTTGTTGTAGGAAAATTCTGCTAACGGTAGATGTCGATCCCAACTATTTCCAAAATCAATAACACATGCTCGTAGCATGTCTTCAAGCGTTTGTATCGTCCTTTCGCTCTGCCCATCAGTTTGTGGATGATAGGCAGTACTCATGTCTCGACGAGTTCCTAATGCTTGCTGTAATGTCTGCCAGAATCTTGAAATAAATCTGCCATCCCTATCTGAGATAATAGAGATTGGTATTCCATGTCTGGAGACGACTTCCTTCAAATACAACCGTTTTAACTTCTCCATCTTGTCATCTTCTCTTATTGGCAGGAAATGTGCTGATTTGGTGAGACGATCAACTATTACCCAAATAGTATCAAAACCACTGGCAGTCCTTGGCAATTTAGTGATGAAATCCATGGTAATATTTTTCCATTTCCATTCCGGGATTTCGAGTTGTTGAAGTAGACCTGATGGTTTCTGATGCTCCGCTTTGACCTTAGAACACGTCAAACATTCTCCTACGTATTTAGCAACATCGGCTTTCATACCCGGCTATCAAAAATGTTTCTTGAGATCCTTGTACATCTTCCCCGTTCCAGGGTGTATTGAGTATCTGGTTTTATGAGCTTCTCTAAGTACCATTTCTCTCATCTCTCCAAATTTTGGTACCCAAATTCTTTCAGCCCTATACCGGGTTCCGTCTTCTCGAATATCAAGATGCTTCTTCGATCCTTTGGGTATTTCATCCTTTAAATTTCCCTCTTTTAAAACTCCTTTTTGCGCCTCCTTTATTTGAGTAGTAAGGTTATTGTGAATCATTATATTCATAGCTTTTACTCGAATGGGTTCTCTGTCCTTTCTGCTCAAGGAGTCAGCTACCACATTTGCCTTCCCCGAGTGATAACGAATCTCAAAGTCATAATCATTCAACAATTCAATCCATCTGCGCTGCCTCATGTTCAGTTGTTTCTGATTAAATATGTGTTGAAGACTTTTGTGGTCGGTATATATAATACTTTTGACCCAATATAAGTAGTGCCTCCAAGTCTTTAATGCAAAAACAATTGCGCCTAATTCCAAATCATGCGTCGTATAATTCTGCTCGTGAATCTTCAATTGTCTAGACGCATAAGCAATTACTTTCGTTCGTTGCATTAATACACAACCGAGACCTTGCTTTCAGGCGTCACAATATATCACAAAATCATCATTCCCTTCAGGTAATGACAATATAGGTGTTGTATTTAACTTGTTCTTTAATAATTGAAACGCTTTTTCTTGTTCATCTTTCCATTCAAATTTCCTCCCTTTATGCGTTAATGCAGTCAAGGGTTTTGCTATTCTGAAAAAATCTTGGATGAACCTTCTGTAGTAACCAGCTAGTCCTAAAAATTGGCGTATATGCTTCGGAGTTTTCGGGGTTTCCCACTTTTCAACAGTTTCAATCTTTGCCGGATTAACCTGAATACCTTCTTTGTTTACTATGTGACCGAGGAATTGAACTTCTTCCAACCAAAATGCACACTTTGAAAACTTAGCGTACAGTTTTTCTTTCCTCAGCAACTATAGTACTTTTCTCAAATGTTCTTCGTGCTCTTGATCATTCTTCGAGTAAATAAGTATTTCATCGATGAAAACAATGACAAACTTGTCAAGGTATGGTCCACACACTCGGTTCATGAGGTCAATGAACACAGCTGGTGCGTTAGTCAACCCAAACGGCATAACCATAAACTCGTAATGACCGTAACGCGTCCTAAAAGCAGTCTTTGGAATATCATACTCCTTCACCCGCATTTGATGATACCCAGAACGTAAATCAATCTTCGAATAAACTGACGAGCCTTGTAGTTGATCAAATAAGTCATCGATTCTCGGTAGTGGGTAGCAGTTCTTGATGGTAAGTTTGTTCAACTCTCGGTAGTCGATACATAACCTAAATGTAACATCCTTCTTCTTGACAAACAAAACAGGAGCTCCCCATGGTGATGTGCTTGGTCGAATGAAACCACGCTCTAAAAGTTCTTGTAACTGGCTCTGAAGTTCCTTCATTTCGCTAGGTGCGAGTCTGTATGGAGCATGAGCTATTGGTGCAGCTCCCGGTACAAGGTCTATTTGAAATTCAACGGATCGGTGTGGAGGTAGTCCCGGTAATTCTTTCGGAAATACATCGGGAAATTCTTTTGCGATGGGAACATCATTGATGTTCTTTTCTTCAGAATTGACTTTCTCGACGTGTGCTAGCACATCATAACAACCTTTTCTTATTAGTTTTTGTGCCTTCAGGTTACTAATAAGATTTAACTTCGCGTTGCTCTTTTCTCCGTACACCATTAAGGGTTTTTCTTTTTCTCGTATGATGCGAATTGCATTTTTGTAACAAACGATCTCTGCTTTCACTTCTTTCAACCAGTGCATACCGATTATCACATCAAAACTCCCTAACTCTACTGGTATCAAGTCAATCTTAAATGTTTCGCTAACCAGTTTAATTTCTCAATTTCGACATATATTATCTGCTGTAATTAATTTACCATTTGCTAATTCGAGTAAAAATTTATTATCCAAGGGCATCAGTGAGCAACTTAGTTTAGCACAAAAATCTCTACTCATATAGCTTCTATCCGCACTCGAATCAAATAAAACATAAGCAGATTTATTGTCAATGAGAAACGTACCCGTAACAAGCTCCGGGTCTTCCTGCGCTTCTGCAGTATTAATATTGAAAACTCTTCCGCGGCCCTGCCCATTAGTATTCCCTTGATTTGGGAAATTTTTAATAATGTGGCCCGGTTTTCCACATTTATAACAGACTACGTTGGCAGTACTTGCTCCGACACTACTTGTTCCGACATTACTCGTTCTGGCATTATTTGTTCCTTTAGTTCTGTTATACATTGGTCTGTAGACCTCACACTTTGTCGCGCTATGACCTCTTTTACACCAGTTGCAAAATGTTGTGCAGAACATGTGGTGATTCTCTTCACACCTTTGGCATTGCTGTTTCTGATTATTGTTGTTGTTACGGTTGTTATTGTTGTTGGGACGATTATTGTAGTTGTTGTTGGGACGTTTGTTGAAGTTGTTGTTGCGATTGATGTTGCGGTTATTGGGATAGTTATTGCGATTGTGGTTGTGATTGTTGTTGTTGTATTGGTGACTCTTGTCATTGTTTTCCTCCCACTTTCTCTTGACTTGTTTCATGTTAGCCTCTTTGGTTGTATGTTCCTTAATCCTTCCTTCGATCTGGTTCACTAATTTATGAGCCATTCGACTTGCCTTTTGTATGGAGGTGGGCTCGTGTGAACTCACATCTTCTTGAATTCTTTTCGGTAACCCTTTTACAAATGCGTCGATCTTATCTTCTTTGTCTTCGAACGTTCTGGGACACAATAGGCACAATTCTGTGAATCGTCGTTCGTACGTGGTGATATCGAAACCTTGCGTTCGTAATCCTCTAAGCTCTACCTTGAGCTTATTGACCTCGTTTCTTGGACGATACTGCTCGTTCATAAATTGCTTGAATGCTGACCATGGTAGTGCGTAAGCAGCATCTTGTCCTACCTGCTCGAGATAGGTATTCCACCATGTTAACGTCGTACCTGTGAAGGTATGCATAGCGTACTTAACTTTGTCCTCTTCAGTACACTTACTTATGGCAAACACCGATTCGACCTTCTCGGTCCACTGTTTCAATCCAATTGGTCCTTCGGTTCCATCAAATTCCAAAGGTTTGCAGGCAGTGAATTCTTTGTAGGAGCATCCTACACGATTTCTTGTGGAATTAGTTCCACTGCTAGATCCAGAGTTATTGTTATTTTGCATCGCAGCCTGTACTGCGGCTGTATTTGCTGCAAGGAAAACACGGAAGTCTTCCTCACTCATGTTCAAGTTCTAACGAGTTGCCGGTGCCATTTCCTTCAAAAATAGCCAAAAAAATTGAGTTAATCATATAGAATTTAAGAGTAGTCAATAGTATTTCGTAGCATTATATGAACTTATTTATAAAAGCTTTTTCTTCATATTAGCATTTTATAGTTTTAATTCGAGTAGTACCTACCCGTTAAGTTCATACTTACTAGCTACTATACAACTCAACTACTATGCTTCTATATGAAAAACTTATTACAATAAAATTTCGCGTTTAAACTTTATACAAATTATTACAACTTACAATACTGCTATTATACATATAGGATGAAATATAACACATAATAACATTGCTACTCGGCAGCTATAAAGGCAATTCTAGTTAATACGCAAGTTGTTCAGCAAAAGAAATAAAGACATGTAATTCATAAGTCCAGAAACAAGTCATGCATTCTGGTTTTACTAAGACGACTTTCCATCCTTGGTTTTGTGGAAAGTAACCGTTATGACCATTAGCTAGGCAGCATTTTGTAATGTTGTCAAAAGGACGAGGGTTTCGTAATGCCCAAAAGCCCCGAAACAATCTAAAAACCTTGTTTCTCATCTCAACTACCGAGTCCGTCACTTGTGGGAACGTTTTATTTAAAAGTTGCAACCCAATGTTCTTTTTCTCAATTTGATGAGAAGCAAACATTATTAACCCGTAAGCATAACATGCTTCTTTATGTTGCATGTTAGAAGCTATTTCTAACTCACAAAATCCTATGTTGGGATATGTTGAGTCAAAATAGGTTCATAACTCGTAGCGTAAAATTGTATTTGGGTTCCCCGCATTTAACGCTATAAAGAAAACACGACGTAACTTACGGTCTCCCCAATGTGATATACCCCACCTATCAAAGGAAAGCCTTTTATAAACTAAGGCATTTCTGGAAAGTCTTTCAAATGTTTGACAAGTTAATTTCGCCATAACTAAATGTGCTGATGAATTCTGACCGACTCTAGACAAGATTTCCTCAATCATATCCTCTGGTAAGTCTTCTAAAATATTCGGTTGTCTATCCTTAACGTCCATTTTGTTTTTATAATGTAAAATAGACAAGGATTAGATTCGTAAAAGATAATTAACAAACAATACAAGCAATTTTTACATAGAACATAAAAGGACAAGCACACTACAATACATATAATACACAACATGATTACAACCCTCTAATCTGAATCACTGGTTTCTTCTTCTTCGGACTTGGTTCGTTTTCCTAATTTTCTAGGGATATATGATGTTCCTCTGATACGATCCGTCGTTTTCCATAATGGTTTAGAAAAACCTGGTGGTTTAGAGGTTCCCGGGTTATTGTTACAATTTAGGAAATACAGACGTTGCCGATACATATAAAGTTCATCGGGGTTGGAATCGGGTTTCTCTATTTTTATACCTTTTCCCTTATTATTTTCTTTCGCTTTATTAAATTGGGTCGAGGTAATTTCTATAACATCATCGGAATCCTCATCGGGATCCGATTCATTGAAAAATTGGTAATCTTCCCAATATTTTGCTTCCTCGGCGGAAACGCCATTGACCATTATTAACTTTGGTCCGTTGGTTGAGGATTTTATTTTATTTAATCGATTTACAGTAGATATCAATAGTTCTTCCTCCGAAACCTCTTCCTCTTCCGGTTCCTCCTCTTCCGGTTCCTCATCTTCCGGTTCCTCCTCTTTCGGTTCCTCCTCTTCTGGTTCCTCCTCTTCCGGTTCCTCTTTGGGAATTTGAGAATCTTCCCAAAGTATATTCGACTCTTCATTATTATTAGGTGAGTCGATGGGATTTGTACTAGTAGTAGACATCTATCACACAATATCAAACACATTAAGAGGTTAATATATCACATAATATTTACATGTTAATAATATATAGTTTCCAACAAAAGTGTTAAGCAATCGTTTTTAAAGAAAACACGGTCGAAGTCCAGACTCACTAATGTATCCTAACAAACTCGATAAGACACACTAATGCAAATTTCTGGTTCTCTAAGACCAACGCTCGGATACCAACTGAAATGTCCCATTCATATTGATTATAAATGTTCCATATTAATTGATTTCGTCGCGAGGTTTTGACCTCTATATGAGACATTTTTCAAAGACTGCATTCATTTTTAAAACAACCATAACCTTTATTTTATCTATAAAGGTTTAAAAAGTATTACGTAGATTATCAAATAATGATAATCTAAAATATACCGTTTACACACTACCATTACATTTACATAATGGTTTACAATAAGAATATATTAAATTAAAAATAAGTTTCTTGAATGCAGCTTTTACATAATATCATACAAGCATGGACTCCAAATCTTGTCCTTATTTTAGTATGCAACAGCGGAAGCTCTTAATAATTACCTGAGAATAAACATGCTTAAAACGTCAACAAAAATGTTGGTGAGTTATAGGTTTAACCTATATATTATCAAATCATAATAATAGACCACAAGATTTCATATTTCAATATACATCCCACACATAGAGATAAAAATCATTCATATGGTGAACACCTGGTAACTGACATTAACAAGATGCATATAAGAATATCCCCATCATTCTGGGACATCCATCAGACATGATATAAAACTCGAAGTACTAAAGCATCCGGTACTTTGGATGGGGTTTTTTAGGCCCAATAGATCTATCTTTAGGATTCGCGTCAATTAGGCGTGCACTAATTCTCAAAATTAGTGATGTTCCCTAATTCTTAGGCTACCAAGCAAAAAGGGGCATATTCGGCTTCGATCATTCAACCATAGAAAGTAGTTTCATGTACTTGTATCTATTTTGTAAAACATTTATAAAGCTACATGTATTCTCATCCCAAAAATATTAGATTTTAAAAATGGGACTATAACTCACTTTCACAGATTTTTACTTCGTCGGGAAGTAAGACTTGGCCACTGGTCGATTCACGAACCTATAACAAATATGTACATATATATCAAAGTATGTTCAAAATCTATTTACAACACTTTTAATACATTTTTGATGTTTTAAGTTTATTAAGTCAGCTGTCCTCGTTAGTAACCTACAACTAGTTGTCCAAAGTTAGATGTACAGAAATAAATTGATATATATTATCTTGAATCAATCCACGACCCAGTGTATACACGCCTCAGGCTAGATCACAACTCAAAGTATATATATTTTTGGAATCAACCTCAACCCTATATAGCTAACTCCAACATTACTGCATATAAAGTGTCTATGGTTGTTCCAAATAATATATATACATGGGTCGATATGATATGTCAAAACATTTGCATACGTGTCTATGGTATCCCAAGATTACATAATATATTAGAATACATGTATAATATAATATAAGTTAGCTAGGATATGATTAATATAGATTTATTACAATATTTCCCGTAGCTACAACAATTAAAAAATATCTAATCTTGTTTTACCCATAACTTCTTTGTTTTAAATCCGTTTTGAGTGAATCAAATTGCTATGGTTTCATATTGAACTCTATTTTATGAATCCAAACAGAAAAAGTACAGGTTTATAGTTGGAAATATAAGTTACAAGTCGTTTTTGTAAGAGGTAGTCATTTCAGTCGAAAGAACGACGTCTTGATGACCATTTTGAAAAACATACTTCCATTTTGAGTTTAACCATGATTTTTGGATATAGTTTCATATTCATAAGAAAAATCATTTTCCCAAAAGAATAACTTTTAAATCAAAGTTTATCATACTTTTTAATTATCAAACCCAAAACAGCCCGCGGTGTTACTACGACGCCGTATGTCCGGTTTTACGGTATTTTTCGTGTTTCCAGGTTTTAAATCATTAAGTTAGCATATCATATAGATATAGAACATGTGTTTAGTTGATTTTAAAAGTCAAGTTATAAGGATTAACTTTTGTTTGCGAACAAGTTTAGAATTAACTAAACTATGTTCTAGTGATTTCAAGTTTAAACCTTCGAATAAGGTAGTTTTATATATATGAATCGAATGATGTTATGAACACCATTACTACCTCAAGTTTTGTGGATAAACCTACTAGAAATGAGAAAAATAGATCTAGCTTCAAAGGATCCTTGGATGGCTTGAAAGTTCTTGAAGCAGAATCATGACACGAAAACAAGTTCAAGTAAGATTTCCACTCGAAATAAGATTGTTATAGTTATAGAAATTGAATCAAAGTTTGAATATGAGTATTACCTTGTATTAGAAAGATATCTTACTGTAAATAAGAAAGATTTCTTGAGGTTGGATGATCACTTTACAAGATTGGAAGTAAGCTAGCAAACTTGGAAGTATTCTTGATTTTATGAAACTAGAACTTATAGAATTTATGAAGAGCACTTAGAACTTGATGATAGAACTTGAGAGAGATCAATTAGATGAAGAAAATTGAAGAATAAAAGTGTTTGAAGGTGTTTTTGGTCGTTGATATATGGATTAGATATAAAGGATGTGTAATTTTGTTTTCATGTAAATAAGTCATGAATGATTACTAATATTTTTTGTAATTTTATGAGATATTTCATGCTAGTTGCCAAATGACGATTCCCACATGTGTTAGGTGACTCACATGGGCTGCTAAGAGATGATCATTGGAGTGTATATACCAATAGTACATATATCTAAAAGCTGTGTATTGTACGAGTACGAATACGGGTGCCTACGAGTAGAATTATTGATGAAACTGAATGAGGATGTAATTTTAAGCATTTTTGTTAAGTAGAAGTATTTTGATAACTGTCTTGAAGTCTTTCAAAAGTGTATGAATACATATTAAAATACTACATGTATATACATTTTACCTGAGTCGTTAAGTCATCGTTAGTCGTTACATATAAATGTTGTTTTGAAACCTTTAGGTTAACGATCATGTTAAATGTTGTTAACCTATTGTTTATTATATCTAAAGAGATGTTAAATTATTACATTATCATGATATTATGATATATTAATATATCTTAGTATGATATATATACAGTTAAATGTTTTTACAACGATAATCGTTACATATATGTCTCGTTTCGAAATCATTAAGTTAGTAGTCTTGTTTTTACATATGAAGTTCATTGTTAATACACTTAATGACATGTTTACTTATCATTTATCATGATTAAACATAGTGTATCAATATCTTAATATGATTCATATGTATTTAGTAAGACGTTGTTATAACGATAATCGTTATATATATCGTTTCGAGTTTCTTAATTCAATAAACTCAATTTTTATGTATATAACTCATTGTTAAAATACCTAATGAGATACTTACTTATCATAATATCATGTTAACTATATATATAATCATATATATGTCATCAAATAGTTTTTACAAGTTTTTACGTTCGTGAATCACCGGTCAACTTGGGTGGTCAATTGTCTATATGAAACCTATTTCAATTAATCAAGTCTTAACAAGTTCGATTGCTTAACATGTTGAAAACACTTAATCATGTAAATAACAATTTCATTTAATATATATATATATATATATATATATATATATATATATATATATATATATATATATATATAAACATGGAAAAGTTCGAGTCACTACAGCATGCTCGAGTATCTTGCTGCTCGGGGTGGAGTAAACCCAACGACTGCCTCTGGTATTGCACCAGATGAGGGGGAGGGACCTCAACGAAAGCCAGCTGTGAAAAGGAAGAAACCAGCTACCTCAACTAGTACAGCCACCGTCTCACATACTGGTAAAGCAATAGTTGTATTAGAATCTAGTGCTATCTGATCATAAAGAACAGCCCTAGTCTTATATACTGACTACCCACTTCTAGTATTGGAATCCGTTGCTTAACTATTTCTTGGTAACAGGCAAATCCAAATGAACTAAAGCTGGCTCCAAGCAAACCACAGGAGGGATTGCCCCAGTCTCAACTGCTGCTTCTACAAAGAAAGCTGCTATGGAACCTGGTGCGTCTCTAGACCAAATAGCAGAAATCTCTAACCTAATTAAAAATCTTTTCATTGCTGACTTGAAAAATGAAAATGGAGTTAAAGGCATAACCTTTACTCCCAAGCTGACTGGTTTTAAAACTAGTATTAAGAAGAGTAGCAACCCATACTCTTCTAACCAGGCACTTCCACATTTTTCTAAAATAAACAACATGCAATATACTCTGCTGACAGTACAACCAGCAGAGAACATAACTGACCCCCAAAGCAGTCTTGAGTTGGTTCCTCATCGTGTTGAATCAGCTCAGGCCACTGCACAGCCTAAATGTTACTTGGATCATGCTAAGAGTCTCACTCCTACATCATTACCAGCCAGAACTCTTACACTATCTGGGTCAACATGTGTTGCCAATGAGTCAGCAGAGTCACAGCTGTACGTACAGACACCTAACTCTGTCTCAATCGAAGGGCTGACTAAATCACCAGTCTGTCCTCAGAAACCAACAACAGATGCAATTGTTGAGTCAAATTTATTTGGTTCTACAGTTGTTAACATAAAATGTTCTTTTGTTTCAGTTCTTAGCAGGGTAGATGAACAGGCAGAGGGAGAGCAAGAAAAGGATGTTATTGTTTCTACTGATGAGCTCTCCGTTTCTGCTACTGGTTTTGGTGCTACTGATTTGTCTACTTGTGACGACCCGGAAATTTCCGATCAAATTTAAACCTAATCTTGATATGTTTTCGACACGATAAGCAAAGTTTGTAATGTTGAAGTCTCATAAATTTTGAACTGTTTCATATATTCAATTACCCTTCGACTGTTCTCGACGATTCACGAACAACTATTTGTAAATAGATATATATATATATTTTAATATATAAATATATATACTAGTTCCAAATATAATTTGAAATATTATATTATTTAGTTATTAGAATTAATTTGGTAAGTAAAATAATATAAGATATAATAAAAAAATTTATTATTAAAATGATTCTATATATAGATATAAAAGTTTATTGAGTACATTTATTAATTAATTGTAAAACTCGATTGGCATTTCGTTAGTAAGCACCGCTGATTAACCACAGACTACGATATAATACTCCGTGAATTGATAATAATCCAATTATCCGATTGCTAACTATTCTTAATTGATATTTGATTAATACTGTGAGAACACGTCTTAATTAGATGGAATCTGCTTTAATCAATTATTAAAGTATTATAACATAAAATGAGAGATAACAAACCCACTTGTTTTTTTTTATCACATTCAACAATCGACACCCACATTTGGCCATATCACTCACATATACAATTATGTATTATATGTTCATGCAATGTTACTAGTTCCTTTTCCTTTCAACTTTATGATTTATTTAACTACTATTATTATATATCTAACACATATGTGCACAACACTACAACTATATATACATCACCACCAACTAGATTACAGATATATATAATAACTTGTACTGTTTTCTTTTGACAAACTACACATATTATTGAACTTATATTTGTTTTATATGAGTAAAATATCTTGGTACATGCATCGACTTATCCCCACAAAGCACAAGTGTTATAAAATTTTATATACATTCAATATCCTATATCTTCACACCACCTCAAATTATTCTATGATTATTATTTCCTATTTTGACCTATCAAACCCACTTCACTCAAGCAACGAAACCCATTTCCATCTTCAATCACCACTCATGTCATCATCATCTAGCAACCACCACAACTACCATAATCAACCACCAATTCCCACCTTGCAACCCACCACTATAATCCATAACCGAAGACCACCACTCGTCACCGTTATACTACTACTGCATACCACAATTCATGTTTCCATTTTGATTAAAGAAGCTAATGTTGCAGCTATATTGTTCTGCTCCTGTTAACGTCAAGCCCAAACACACAACCCAAGTACCATTGTCGTGCTATTATCTTGCTATTATATGTCGTACAACCATAACCTTCACCACACCATCACTGACCACCAATCATACAATCACCACCACAAAACCACATAACCTGCTTCTACTCATTGTCTTCTGTTTCAAATACAAAACCAAAACCCACGAATGACCTGCTGCAGTTTACTTTCTGTTTTTAAGTCGAACAACACACCCCTACTTCACTACTGCCGCTGCTATAATTGTGTTCTGTCGCCAACGAGAACCCATTTACTTTAGTTACTGACTCAGTGAAACCCAAACCCACACTAACATCGAAACTCAATTATGTTTCTGATGTTCGATCAACCTACAAACCACCACTAACTTCATCCCAGTTAATGAACACATCTCCTTGTTCTTGCAATACGAGTTCAATCTTTCCAAAAGACTGCTGAAATTCGTCATCGAACATAATCCCTATGCACCTGTGCAACCGGTACTTTTATTTTTATTTTTTTTATTTTTTTTGTTCGGCCATTAATGAAAACCATTTGAACCACCACAATCTCATCATCAAGCATCACCATTAACCCTCACACAATACTCATCGACCATCAACCAATTGAAACCCAATTCAATTGTTTCTGTTGCAGGCTAGTCGAACAAACACCAAAACCAAACCATTAAAGTTGCTACTATTGTTTCTAATCTGCCCAAAATCGAACACCTGCTATTTACTGTTACCATTCAAAAATCACAAAATCCACCTAATCCCTAAATTACAATAAATTTTATAATTCAACCAAAACAACAAATCAATCAGACAATTAAGATCCCTTGTATTCGAATAAATTAAATGTGAATTGAATTACTTACATAGATCCTTATTTGAATTATCAATCGCTATAGCTTGATTATGGATTCTGAGTTATGCCTATTTTGATTTGATGAATGATAATGATTAACAAGGAAGAACGATGGTGTTAAATAATGATGGTGATGATAATCGCGATGAAAACGATGATTGATGATGATAAATCAAAGTCGGCAGTTGCTGCTATCATGGATGTGTGTACATCGATGAATGTTGCTAATGCGTAATGTTTCTGTAAAAAAGAAAAAGAAAAGAGAGAACGCCAATATAACTGTAACCCTATATGGATTGTTTATTTGGGCTGTTGTTGTTTCAAAGAGGCATACAATTGGGCTAGCTTAATGGACTCCTTAAAACTTTAATGGATTTTGCAATAGGTATAATATTATTAATATTATTTTTATCATCATTTTTATCATTATTATTATTATTAGAAATATAAGTATTATTATTATTATTATTATTATTATTATTATTATTATTATTATTATTATTATTATTATTATTGTTATTATTATTATTATTATTATTATTATTATTATTATATAAAATAAAACAACTTTTTATTTTATCATATAACTATTAATTATATAAAACTATATTTAATACAACCATAGTAATGTTTTTATGTTAAATAGTAATTATTTATTTAAGGTATATAAAATAAATATAATTAATTAAGTTAGTAATATAACACACGATTTAAAATAACAATTAAAATCACTAATAATATATAAACTTGTTCGATTTCCACTACATGTGTTAATATATATACTTGATATAGGTTCGTGAATCCGAGACCAACCCTGCATTGTTCAGTTGTTAAATATCGTTATATGTATTTTTACTACAAAATACATTATGGTGAGTTTCATTTGCCCTTTTTACTCTTTATATTTTTGGGCTGAGAATACATGCACAATTTTTATAAATGTTTTTATAAAATAGACACAAGTAATCAAAACTACATTATATGGTTGAATTATCGAAATCGAATATGCCCCTTTTTATTAAGTCTGGTAATCTAAGAATTAGGGAACAGACACCCTAATTGACGCGAACTCTAAAGATAGATCTATCGGGCCCAACAAGCCCCATCCAAAGTACCGGATGCTTTAGTGCTTCGAAATTTATATCATGTCCGATGAAGGATCCCGGAATGATGAGGATATTCTTATATACATATTGTGAATGTCGGTTACCAGGTGTTCAATCCATATGAATGATATTTTGTCTCTATGCACGGGACGTATGTTTATGAGAAATGGAAATATGAAATCTTGTGGTCTATAAAAATTATGAAATGATTATTTATGTAAACTAATGAACTCACCAACCTTTTAGTTGACACTTGAAAGCATGTTTATTCTCAGGTATGAAAGAAATCTTCCGCTGTGCATTTGTTCATTTTAAGATATTACTTGGAGTCATTCATGACATATTTCAAAAGACATTGCATTCGAGTCGTCGCGTTCATCAAGATTATTATTAAATCAATTATAGTTAGATATATTATGAAATGGTATGCCTGCCGTCAACTTTTGATGTAATGAAAGATTGTCTTTTCAAAAACGAATGCAATGTTTGTAAAATGTATCATATAGAGGTAAAGTACCTCGCGATGTAATCAACTGTTGTTAATCGTTTATAATCGATATGGACTTCGTCCGGATAGATTAGGACGGGTCATCACAGTTGGTATCAGAGCGGTGGTCTTAGCGAATCAGGTCTGCATTAGTGTGTCTAACTGATAAGTCGTTAGGATACATTAGTGAGTCTGGATTTCGACCGTGTCTGCATGTCAACAGTTTTGCTTATCATTTTGTGTCGAAAATTACCTACTTATCATCCTTAGGAAATTACCTGCTTATCATTCTTAGTCTAGACACATCTTACTGAAATGATTGCATGAATAGTGTATAGACAAAATTCATATCTTAGCATATCTGTTACTGTAGACTTTGCCTGGCAACTTCCGTAGATTCCTCCGTAACTTATGGGATTTTAGTATTATATATGCATATGTAAATTATGTATTGCAGGGTACTAATCTACATCCTATAATCTATTTGTTATCGAAAATCCTTCATTTGATCGTACGAGATGAATCCCTCAACCAGTTTGAGTCCCTCAGATTCCGATAGCTATTCCGATAGTTATTCCGACAGCTATTCCGATATGGATTTCCACTCGAACTCCGAAAGCAGTATAACTAGAACGAATCAACCGATCAGTCATCCCCAATTCATCTGATGAGTTCGTAGTCGACTTAAACAATGGAGAAGCGAAGAAGGCGACCCTTTCCATCCACCAAATTGCCCTCTTGGCGAAGAACCTGAAGCACCTACCGGCGAATCTATCCGAAACACCATTTTCAGCCTCATTTCCAGAGTAGTTCGACACGATTATATTCTATCCACAATTCTAAACCTTATTCATCCACTCGTTCCGACCGACAATCATCCTGAAATAATAGAAGAAGTTAGCGAACTTCGCGCTCGAGTAATCAATTTGGAGATATGGTGCAAAATCGACCAGCTTCAACAACATCACTGGCACCAACAGTACCATCAATAATAGCACCAGTACCATCAATAATCCATGCCTCAATATCACCATCTGTAATTCGAGTATGATCTTCGTTCTACGTATCGTTCTACCTCATTTATCTTCGTTCGACATGGCGAATATGTAATCTCTAAAGTTTTAGAGATTATTTATTCTAGTTCCAACCGAAAACTAAATGAGTTTAATATTATGTTAACTCATTAAATCCATGATTACATCTGAAGAAAATATATATGTATATATGTTTTCATAAAGATTGTAATTAAAAAAAATATATATGTATATATGTTTTCATAAAGATTGTAATTAAAAATTCTTTTGTACAAACTGTTAATGGTGAAAATATTTTAACGGGTAGGTAATACCCGAGGAATATTTAAATTTCACATTAATAAGTTACACTGTATATTCTTCGAATCTGATTCAACAGTTATTCACTATCCTATTTACAACCACAGCTATACGAATCCGTTCATCACAGAATAACCATTTTCATTCAATTTCATATTTGGATTTTGACCTATCAGAATCCGACAAGTGGCATAATGAAGAAAACATTGGACAAAATAAAAATTGTTAGAAACAAACAAATTAACTATGAGAAATATTGTTAAGAATCCACGCTAACAAAATCCTAGCTAACTATTCCTAGCTAACTGTTATTTCCATATCGCAAATTATTTATCGAAATTTAATTATCGCAATTTACATTCTCGCAATTTTATTTTTTTGTCATTTAATTTCTGTTATTTATTTTAAGCACTTTAAATATCGGGAAGGTTTTGACATATCATATCGACGCATCTATATATATTATTTGAAATAACCATAGACACTCTATATGCAGTAATAGTCGAGTTCTCTATACAGGGTTGAGGTTAATTCTATAATAATATATATAATTTGAGTTGTGATCGAGTCTGAGGCATGTACACGGGTCACGATACGTATTAATTAATTCGAATATTATATATTAAACTATATATGAATTATTGAATTGCTAACTGTGGACTATCAACTGAGGACTACCAACATTGGACAATTAAAATGAATTAAAATATTGATTATGACATAGGAAACTAAACAATTCTTCAAGTTTGCCACTTGATTTCATCTTAAACCTCGTTTGTATCTCGACGATTACAATCTGCGTTCAAACCTTTCATGATTCTTGAATACACCTCAATAGAAAGGATGATCCAACCACATGTTATCTACAAAAAGGAGAACCTATGCATATGGGCATGCACCTGGAAAACTCTCGAAAACCTGAGTAAATGTTTAACATGTATCTGTGCTAGCTCCTTTGGCATTGTTATCACCAAAAATAACTTTACAATTCCTTTTCAAATTAGACAATTTTGTCACAGCTCCAGCAAGTCAACTTCGACGTTTCATTCGAAACAACTCTATTATAACCTTGATATATATGCGTGCTCTTTTATTGTTACCGGGGAACCTTTTATATTCCACTATAGTACCAACAGACGTACCAGCAAACTCGTTACTTCTTGACTTAAATCTCTCTGATAAATCAGTATATTTATTCATTGAAACCCTATCATATACTCATCCGCATCTTATAACGAGAACTGACATACCCATTACCGGGAATCAGCAATCAGTAATTTGAAATCTCGCAGCATGTCTACATCAACAGTTATATGTAAACATATGACATTTATCTCTTAGAATTATGATCTTTTATTCTGAAATTCTGAAAAGCACCCAGTCTGCAAATTAATGCTCTGAATTTTTAAAAGTTGAATGAAGCAACAAAAACTGTAAATGACCTCAACAGTCAAAAGTTGATGATAAAGAATGGAGTATTGGAAACACTCAATAGAAAATTTAGTACCGAAAATCGGATTATACGAAACTATGAAGGAAACCGTGGACAAATCACAAAGAATAAGTTTGACTTCAAAGAATCCAAATGATTCAATGCCTGCTGAAATCTTTAGTGAATATCTTGCTTCTGACTCCAAACTCTTGCGGACAAAATTTTCTTCATCATCCTTCGATATTAGAAATTCCAAGATATCATAGTATCTTTCATTATAAATATCCTCTATATTTCTGAAGATATTTTCATAACTATTCTTATCTGAAATCATTAATCTCTTTGTGCTATCAGTGTTACATCATATAGAAACTGTTAGTTTCTATATTCTGTAAACTTTCGAACTTAAAATATGAATGCTATTGAAGTAATGTTGGGAACTGATGCATGAGTTAGTAAAATATAATGACACTTGATCAACGTGATTATATTACAGTAAGTCATGCTGAGTTTCTGAATGGAACATGATGATTCACAGATTATAACGCCATCATGTGTCATGTTACATAACTTTTTCATTCTGATTAACTTCTGAACATATCAAGAAAATATATTCTTGATAGTTCTATTCTCAGTGATTCTGGTAATTTGACAAATCAAATCGTGCTAATACATTCTTTCTTATATAGAACATGATGTTTATCCAAAATTCCATACGTATGAATTCTGGACCGTTACTCACTTTACTAGAGGTCGGGAGGATAATAAAAAGGCAAAGAGCTCCAAAATATAAGAGAAAATATTAAGCCCAATAACAACACGGAGGTTACAAACCGTGGGTATTAATAAGAATAGCAACATAAAGACACGGTAGAATTAAGAATAGTATCATCCCAAGGTAATAGTAGAAGTAACCAAATCTTTCTGGTAGAAGATTGAAAAGAAGGATGACAGAAATGATAAATAGGAAAATATCAAGGATTAGAATAGGATGAAGCATTTTTAAGATCTTTTGGATGTATGAACTAAGAAAGAAAATATAAGAATGGTGAGAATAATATGGAAGAGTTTAATTTATAATGGAAATATCAGACAGAGTACTCGAGGCAGATCATCGTATTTAATTATAGAGATCTTAATTTCCTTACTCGCAGAAGAATCAAATCTTTTAGATTTCAAAGATTTTCTTTAAATCATTTGAATTCCGGAATTCAAACCAGACTACGTCAAAAGTTAAGACGCACCTTATTTTCTAAATTCAACCCTAACTCTGTCAAAAGTTAAGACAAATCTTTACCTTTCCTATTTCAATCTTTTGTGATAGCTTCATTCGTACTCTTCGAATAATCGAATTATTTTTATCCATATTACTCAATGATGATAAAATTCAATGTATCAACTCATATTCGTCATGAAAACATTTTTATTGTTAGCCATGACCACCTCACTCAAATTTCGGGACGAAATTTCTTTAACGGGTAGGTACTGTGACGACCCGGAAATTTCCGATCAAATTTAAACCTAATCTTGATATGTTTTCGACACGATAAGCAAAGCTTGTAATGTTGAAGTCTCATAAATTTTGAACTGTTTCATATATTCAATTACCCTTCGACTGTTCTCGACGATTCACGAACAACTATTTGTAAATAGATATATATATATTTTAATATATAAATATATATACTAGTTCCAAATATAATTTGAAATATTATATTATTTAGTTATTAGAATTAATTTGGTAAGATAAAATAATATAAGATATAATAAAAAAATTTATTATTAAAATGAATCTATGTATAGATATAAAAGTTTATTTAGTACATTTATTAATTAATTGTAAAACTCGATTGGCATTTCGTTAGTAAGCACCACTGATTAACCACAGACCACGATATAATACTCCGTGAATTGATAATAATCCAATTATCCGATTGCTAACTATTCTTAATTGATATTTGATTAATACTGTGAGAACACGTCTTAATTAGATGGAATCTGCTTTAATCAATTATTAAAGTATTATAACATAAAATGAGAGATAACAAACCCACTTGTTTTTTTTTTATCACATTCAACAATCGACACCCACATTTGGCCATATCACTCACATATACAATTATGTATTATATGTTCATGCATGTTACTAGTTCCTTTTCCTTTCAACTTTATGATTTATTTAACTACTATTATTATATATCTAACACATATGTGCACAACACTACAACTATATATACATCACCACCAACTAGATTACAGATATATATAATAACTTGTACTGTTTTCTTTTGACAAACTACACATATTATTGAACTTATATTTGTTTTATATGAGTAAAATATCTTGGTACATGCATCGACTTATCCCCACAAAGCACAAGTGTTATAAAATTTTATATACATTCAATATCCTATATCTTCACACCACCTCAAATTATTCTATGATTATTATTTCCTATTTTGACCTATCAAACCCACTTCACTCAAGCAACGAAACCCATTTCCATCTTCAATCACCACTCATGTCATCATCATCTAGCAACCAACACAACTACCATAATCAACCACCAATTCCTACCTTGCAACCCACCACTATAATCCATAACCGAAGACCACCACTCGTCACCGTTATACTACTACTGCATACCACAATTCATGTTTCCATTTCGATTAAAGAAGCTAATGTTGCAGCTATATTGTTCTGCTCCTGTTAACGTCAAGCCCAAACACACAACCCAAGTACCATTGTCGTGCTATTATCTTGCTATTATATGTCGTACAACCATAACCTTCACCACACCATCACTGACCACCAATCATACAATCACCACCACAAAACCACATAACCTGCTTCTACTTATTGTCTTCTGTTTCAAATACAAAACCAAAACCCACGAATGACCTGCTGCAGTTTACTTTCTATTTTTAAGTCGAACAACACACCCCTACTTCACTACTGCTGCTGCTATAATTGTGTTCTGTCGCCAACGAGAACCCATTTACTTTAGTTACTGACTCAGTGAAACCCAAACCCACACTAACATCGAAACTCAATTATGTTTCTGATGTTCGATCAACCTACAAACCACCACTAACTTCATCCCAGTTAATGAACACATCTCCTTGTTCTTGCAATACGAGTTCAATCTTTCCAAAAGACTGCTGAAATTCGTCATCGAACATAATCCCTATGCACCTGTGCAACCGGTACTTTTATTTTTATTATTTTTATTTTTTTTGTTCGGCCATTAATGAAAACCATTTGAACCACCACAATCTCATCATCAAGCATCACCATTAACCCTCACACAATACTCATCGACCATCAACCAATTGAAACCCAATTCAATTGTTTCTGTTGCAGGCTAGTCGAACAAACACCAAAACCAAACCATTAAATTTGCTACTATTGTTTCTAATCTGCCCAAAATCGAACACCTGCTATTTACTGTTACCATTCAAAAATCACAAAATCCACCTAATCCCTAAATTACAATAAATTTTATAATTCAACCAAAACAACAAATCAATCAGACAATTAAGATCCCTTGTATTCGAATAAATTAAAAGTGAATTGAATTACTTACATAGATCCTTATTTGAATTATCAATCGCTATAGCTTGATTATGGATTCTGAGTTATGCCTATTTTGATTTGATGAATGATAATGATTAACAAGGAAGAACGATGGTGTTAAATGATGATGGTGATGATAATCGCGATGAAAACGATGATTGATGATGATAAATCGAAGTCGGCAGTTGCTGCTATCATGGGTGTGTGTACATCGATGAATGTTGCTAATGCGTAATGTTTCTGTAAAAAAGAAAAAGAAAAGAGAGAACGCCAATATAACTGTAACCCTATATGGATTGTTTATTTGGGCTGTTGTTGTTTCAAAGAGGCATACAATTGGGCTAGCTTAATGGACTCCTTAAAACTTTAATGGATTTTGCAATAGGTATAATATTATTAATATTATTTTTATCATCATTTTTATCATTATTATTATTATTAGAAATATAAGTATTATTATTATTATTATTATTATTATTATTATTATTATTATTATTATTATTATTATTATTATTATTATTATTATTATTATTATTATTATTATTATTATTATTATATAAAATAAAACAACTTTTTATTTTATCATATAACTATTAATTATATAAAACTATATTTAATACAACCATAGTAATGTTTTTATGTTAAATAGTAATTATTTATTTAAGGTATATAAAATAAATATAATTAATTAAGTTAGTAATATAACACACGATTTAAAATAACAATTAAAATCACTAATAATATATAAACTTGTTCGATTTCCACTACATGTGTTAATATATATACTTGATATAGGTTCGTGAATTCGAGACCAACCCTGCATTGTTCAGTTGTTAAATATCGTTATATGTATTTTTACTACAAAATACATTATGGTGAGTTTCATTTGCCCTTTTTACTCTTTATATTTTTGGGCTTAGAATACATGCACAATTTTTATAAATGTTTTTATGAAATAGACACAAGTAATCAAAACTACATTATATGGTTGAATTATCGAAATCGAATATGCCCCTTTTTATTAAGTCTGGTAATCTAAGAATTAGGGAACAGACACCCTAATTGACGCGAACTCTAAAGATAGATCTATCGGGCCCAACAAGCCCCATCCAAAGTACCGGATGCTTTAGTACTTCGAAATTTATATCATGTCCGATGAAGGATCCCGGAATGATGAGGATATTCTTATATACATATTGTGAATGTCGGTTACCAGGTGTTCAATCCATATGAATGATATTTTGTCTCTATGCACGGGACGTATGTTTATGAGAAATGGAAATATGAAATCTTGTGGTCTATAAAAATTATGAAATGATTATTTATGTAAACTAATGAACTCACCAACCTTTTGGTTGACACTTGAAAGCATGTTTATTCTCAGGTATGAAAGAAATCTTCCGCTGTGCATTTGCTCATTTTAAGATATTACTTGGAGTCATTCATGACATATTTCAAAAGACATTGCATTCGAGTCGTCGCGTTCATCAAGATTATTATTAAATCAATTATAGTTAGATATATTATGAAATGGTATGCCTGCCGTCAACTTTTGATGTAATGAAAGATTGTCTTTTCAAAAACGAATGCAATGTTTGTAAAATGTATCATATAGAGGTAAAGTACCTCGCGATGTAATCAACTGTTGTTAATCGTTTATAATCGATATGGACTTTGTCCGGATGGATTAGGACGGGTCATCACAGTTGGTATCAGAGCGGTGGTCTTAGCGAATCAGGTCTGCATTATTGTGTCTAACTGATAAGTCGTTAGGATACATTAGTGAGTCTGGACTTCGACCGTGTCTGCATGTCAACAGTTTTGCTTATCATTTTGTGTCGAAAATTACCTACTTATCATCCTTAGGAAATTACCTGCTTATCATTCTTAGTCTAGACACATCTTACTGCAATGATTGCATGAATAGTGTATAGACAAAATTCATATCTTAGCATATCTGTTACTGTAGACTTTGCCTGGCAACTTCCGTAGATTCCTCCGTAACTTATGGGATTTTAGTATTATATATGCATATGTAAATTATGTATTGCAGGGTACTAATCTACATCCTATAATCTATTTGTTATCGAAAATCCTTCATTTGATCGTACGAGATGAATCCCTCAACCAGTTCGAGTCCCTCAGATTCCGATAGCTATTCCGATAGTTATTCCGACAGCTATTCCGATATGGATTTCCACTCGAACTCTGAAAGCAGTATAACTAGAACGAATCAACCAATCAGTCATCCCCAATTCATCTGATGAGTTCGTAGTCGACTTAAACAATGGAGAAGCGAAGAAGGCGACCCTTTCCATCCACCAAATTGCCCTCTTGGCGAAGAACCTGAAGCACCTACCGGCGAATCTATCCGAAACACCATTTTCAGCCTCATTTCCAGAGTAGTTCGACTCGATTATATTCTATCCACAATTCTAAACCTTATTCATCCACTCGTTCCGACCGACAATCATCCTGAAATAATAGAAGAAGTTAGCGAACTTCGCGCTCGAGTAATCAATTTGGAGATATGGTGCAAAATCTACCAGCTTCAACAACATCACTGGCACCAACAGTACCATCAATAATAGCACCAGTACCATCAATAATCCATGCCTCAATATCACCATCTGTACTTCGAGTATGATCTTCGTTCTACGTATCGTTCTACCTCATTTATCTTCGTTCGACATGGCGAATATGTAATCTCTAAAGTTTTAGAGATTATTTATTCTAGTTCCAACCGAAAACTAAATGAGTTTAATATTATGTTAACTCATTAAATCCATGATTACATCTGAAGAAAATATATATGTATATATGTTTTCATAAAGATTGTAATTAAAAAATATATATGTGTATATATGTTTTCATAAAGATTGTAATTAAAAATTCTTTTGTACAAACTGTTAATGGTGAAAATATTTTAACGGGTAGGTAATACGCGAGGAATATTTAAATTTCACATTAATAAGTTACACTGTATATTCTTCGAATCTGATTCAACAGTTATTCACTATCCTATTTACAACCACAGCTATACGAATCCGTTCATCACAGAATAACCATTTTCATTCAATTTCATATTTGGATTTTGACCTATCAGAATCCGACAAGTGGCATAATGAAGAAAACATTGGACAAAATAAAAATTGTTAGAAACAAACAAATTAACTATGAGAAATATTGTTAAGAATCCACGCTAACAAAATCCTAGCTAACTGTTCCTAGCTAACTGTTATTTCCATATCGCAAATTATTTATCGAAATTTAATTATCGCAATTTACATTCTCGCAATTTTATTTTTTTGTCATTTAATTTCTGTTATTTATTTTACGCACTTTAAATATCGGGAAGGTTTTGACATATCATATCGACGCATCTATATATATTATTTGAAATAACCATAGACACTCTATATGCAGTAATGGTCGAGTTCTCTATACAGGGTTGAGGTTAATTCTATAATAATATATATAATTTGAGTTGTGATCGAGTCTGAGACATGTACACGGGTCACGATACGTATTAATTAATTCGAATATTATATATTAAACTATATATGAATTATTGAATTGCTAACTGTGGACTATCAACTGAGGACTACCAACATTGGACAATTAAAATGAATTAAAATATTGATTATGACATAGGAAACTAAACAATTCTTCAAGTTTGCCACTTGATTTCATCTTAAACCTCGTTTGTATCTCGACGATTACAATCTGCGTTCAAACCTTTCATGATTCTTGAATACACCTCAATAGAAAGGATGATCCAACCACATGTTATCTACAAAAAGGAGAACCTATGCATATGGGCATGCACCTGGAAAACTCTCGAAAACCTGAGTAAATGTTTAACATGTATCTGTGCTAGCTCCTTTGGCATTGTTATCACCAAAAATAACTTTACAATTCCTTTTCAAATTAGACAATTTTGTCACAGCTCCAGCAAGTCAACTTCGACGTTTCATTCGAAACAACTCTATTATAACCTTGATATATATGCGTGCTCTTTTATTGTTACCAGGGAACCTTTTATATTCCACTATAGTACCAACAGACGTACCAGCAAACTCGTTACTTCTTGACTTAAATCTCTCTGATAAATCAGTATATTTATTCATTGAAACCCTATCATATACTCATCCGCATCTTATAACGAGAACTGACATACCAATTACCGGGAATCAGCAATCAGTAATTTGAAATCTCGCAGCATGTCTACATCAACAGTTATATGTAAACATATGACATTTATCTCTTAGAATTATGATCTTTTATTCTGAAATTCTGAAAAACACCCAGTCTGCAAATTAATGCTCTGAATTTTTAAAAGTTGAATGAAGCAACAAAAACTGTAAATGACCTCAACAGTCAAAAGTTGATGATAAAGAATGGAGTATTGGAAACACTCAATAGAAAATTTAGTACTGAAAATCGAATTATACGAAACTATGAAGGAAACCGTGGACAAATCACAAAGAATAAGTTTGACTTCAAAGAATCCAAATGATTCAATGCCTGCTGAAATCTTTAGTGAATATCTTGCTTCTGACTCCAAACTCTTGCGGACAAAATTTTCTTCATCATCCTTCGATATTAGAAATTCCAAGATATCATAGTATCTTTCATTATAAATATCCTCTATATTTCTGAAGATATTTTCATAACTATTCTTATCTGAAATCATTAATCTCTTTGTGCTATCAGTGTTACATCATATAGAAACTGTTAGTTTCTATATTCTGTAAACTTTCGAACTTAAAATATGAATGCTATTGAAGTAATGTTGGGAACTGATGCATGAGTTAGTATAATATAATGACACTTGATCAACGTGATTATATTACAGTAAGTCATGCTGAGTTTCTGAATGGAACATGATGATTCACAGATTATAACGCCATCATGTGTCATGTTACATAACTTTTTCATTCTGATTAACTTCTGAACATATCAAGAAAATATATTCTTGATAGTTCTATTCTCAGTGATTCTGGTAATTTGACAAATCAAATCGTGCTAATACATTCTTTCTTATATAGAACATGATGTTTATCCAAAATTCCATACGTATGAATTCTGGACCGTTACTCGCTTTACTAGAGGTCGGGAGGATAATAAAAAGGCAAAGAGCTCCAAAATATAAGAGAAAATATTAAGCCCAATAACAACACGGAGGTTACAAACCGTGGGTATTAATAAGAATAGCAACATAAAGACACGGTAGAATTAAGAATAGTATCATCCCAAGGTAATAGTAGAAGTAACCAAATCTTTCTGGTAGAAGATTGAAAAGAAGGATGACAGAAATGATAAATAGGAAAATATCAAGGATTAGAATAGGATGAAGCATTTTTAAGATCTTTTGGATGTATGAACTAAGAAAGAAAATATAAGAATGGTGAGAATAATATGGAAGAGTTTAATTTATAATGGAAATATCAGAGAGAGTACTCGAGGCAGATCATCGTATTTAATTATAGAGATCTTAATTTCCTTACTCGCAGAAGAATCAAATCTTTTAGATTTCAAAGATTTTCTTTAAATCATTTGAATTCCGGAATTCAAACCAGACTACGTCAAAAGTTAAGACGCACCTAATTTTCTAAATTCAACCCTAACTCTGTCAAAAGTTAAGACAAATCTTTACCTTTCCTATTTCAATCTTTTGTGATAGCTTCATTCGTACTCTTCGAATAATCGAATTATTTTTATCCATATTACTCAATGATGATAAAATTCAATGTATCAACTCATATTCGTCATGAAAACATTTTTATTGTTAGCCATGACCACCTCACTCAAATTTCGGGACGAAATTTCTTTAACGGGTAGGTACTGTGACGACCCGGAAATTTCCGATCAAATTTAAACCTAATCTTGATATGTTTTCGACACGATAAGCAAAGTTTGTAATGTTGATGTCTCATAAATTTTGAACTGTTTCATATATTCAATTACCCTTCGACTGTTCTCGACGATTCACGAACAACTATTTGTAAATAGATATATATATATATTTTAATATATAAATATATATACTAGTTCCAAATATAATTTGAAATATTATATTATTTAGTTATTAGAATTAATTTGGTAAGATAAAATAATATAAGATATAATAAATAATTTATTATTAAAATGAATCTATATATAGATATAAAAGTTTATTTAGTACATTTATTAATTAATTGTAAAACTCGATTGGCATTTCGTTAGTAAGCACCACTGATTAACCACAGACCACGATATAATACTCCGTGAATTGATAATAATCCAATTATCCGATTGCTAACTATTCTTAATTGATATTTGATTAATACTGTGAGAACACGTCTTAATTAGATGGAATCTGCTTTAATCAATTATTAAAGTATTATAACATAAAATGAGAGATAACAAACCCACTTGTTTTTTTTTTATCACATTCAACAATCGACACCCACATTTGGCCATATCACTCACATATACAATTATGTATTATATGTTCATGCATGTTACTAGTTCCTTTTCCTTTCAACTTTATGATTTATTTAACTACTATTATTATATATCTAACACATATGTGCACAACACTACAACTATATATACATCACCACCAACTAGATTACAGATATATATAATAACTTGTACTGTTTTCTTTTGACAAACTACACATATTATTGAACTTATATTTGTTTTATATGAGTAAAATATCTTGGTACATGCATCGACTTATCCCCACAAAGCACAAGTGTTATAAAATTTTATATACATTCAATATCCTATATCTTCACACCACCTCAAATTATTCTATGATTATTATTTCCTATTTTGACCTATCAAACCCACTTCACTCAAGCAACGAAACCCATTTCCATCTTCAATCACCACTCATGTCATCATCATCTAGCAACCAACACAACTACCATAATCAACCACCAATTCCTACCTTGCAACCCACCACTATAATCCATAACCGAAGACCACCACTCGTCACCGTTATACTACTACTGCATACCACAATTCATGTTTCCATTTCGATTAAAGAAGCTAATGTTGCAGCTATATTGTTCTGCTCCTGTTAACGTCAAGCCCAAACACACAACCCAAGTACCATTGTCGTGCTATTATCTTGCTATTATATGTCGTACAACCATAACCTTCACCACACCATCACTGACCACCAATCATACAATCACCACCACAAAACCACATAACCTGCTTCTACTTATTGTCTTCTGTTTCAAATACAAAACCAAAACCCACGAATGACCTGCTGCAGTTTACTTTCTATTTTTAAGTCGAACAACACACCCCTACTTCACTACTGCTGCTGCTATAATTGTGTTCTGTCGCCAACGAGAACCCATTTACTTTAGTTACTGACTCAGTGAAACCCAAACCCACACTAACATCGAAACTCAATTATGTTTCTGATGTTCGATCAACCTACAAACCACCACTAACTTCATCCCAGTTAATGAACACATCTCCTTGTTCTTGCAATACGAGTTCAATCTTTCCAAAAGACTGCTGAAATTCGTCATCGAACATAATCCCTATGCACCTGTGCAACCGGTACTTTTATTTTTATTATTTTTATTATTTTTATTTTTTTTGTTCGGCCATTAATGAAAACCATTTGAACCACCACAATCTCATCATCAAGCATCACCATTAACCCTCACACAATACTCATCGACCATCAACCAATTGAAACCCAATTCAATTGTTTCTGTTGCAGGCTAGTCGAACAAACACCAAAACCAAACCATTAAAGTTGCTACTATTGTTTCTAATCTGCCCAAAATCGAACACCTGCTATTTACTGTTACCATTCAAAAATCACAAAATCCACCTAATCCCTAAATTACAATAAATTTTATAATTCAACCAAAACAACAAATCAATCAGACAATTAAGATCCCTTGTATTCGAATAAATTAAAAGTGAATTGAATTACTTACATAGATCCTTATTTGAATTATCAATCGCTATAGCTTGATTATGGATTCTGAGTTATGCCTATTTTGATTTGATGAATGATAATGATTAACAAGGAAGAACGATGGTGTTAAATGATGATGGTGATGATAATCGCGATGAAAACGATGATTGATGATGATAAATCGAAGTCGGCAGTTGCTGCTATCATGGGTGTGTGTACATCGATGAATGTTGCTAATGCGTAATGTTTCTGTAAAAAAGAAAAAGAAAAGAGAGAACGCCAATATAACTGTAACCCTATATGGATTGTTTATTTGGGCTGTTGTTGTTTCAAAGAGGCATACAATTGGGCTAGCTTAATGGACTCCTTAAAACTTTAATGGACTTTGCAATAGGTATAATATTATTAATATTATTTTTATCATCATTTTTATCATTATTATTATTATTATTAGAAATATAAGTATTATTATTATTATTATTATTATTATTATTATTATTATTATTATTATTATTATTATTATTATTATTATTATTATTATTATATAAAATAAAACAACTTTTTATTTTATCATATAACTATTAATTATATAAAACTATATTTAATACAACAATAGTAATGTTTTTATGTTAAATAGTAATTATTTATTTAAGGTATATAAAATAAATATAATTAATTAAGTTAGTAATATAACACACGATTTAAAATAACAATTAAAATCACTAATAATATATAAACTTGTTCGATTTCCACTACATGTGTTAATATATATACTTGATATAGGTTCGTGAATCCGAGACCAACCCTGCATTGTTCAGTTGTTAAATATCGTTATATGTATTTTTACTACAAAATACATTATGGTGAGTTTCATTTGCCCTTTTTACTCTTTATATTTTTGGGCTGAGAATACATGCACAATTTTTATAAATGTTTTTATGAAATAGACACAAGTAATCAAAACTACATTATATGGTTGAATTATCGAAATCGAATATGCCCCTTTTTATTAAGTCTGGTAATCTAAGAATTAGGGAACAGACACCCTAATTGACGCGAACTCTAAAGATAGATCTATCGAGCCCAACAAGCCCCATCCAAAGTACCGGATGCTTTAGTACTTCGAAATTTATATCATGTCCGATGAAGGATCCCGGAATGATGAGGATATTCTTATATACATATTGTGAATGTCGGTTACCAGGTGTTCAATCCATATGAATGATATTTTGTCTCTATGCACGGGACGTATGTTTATGAGAAATGGAAATATGAAATCTTGTGGTCTATAAAAATTATGAAATGATTATTTATGTAAACTAATGAACTCACCAACCTTTTGGTTGACACTTGAAAGCATGTTTATTCTCAGGTATGAAAGAAATCTTCCGCTGTGCATTTGCTCATTTTAAGATATTACTTGGAGTCATTCATGACATATTTCAAAAGACATTGCATTCGAGTCGTCGCGTTCATCAAGATTATTATTAAATCAATTATAGTTAGATATATTATGAAATGGTATGCCTTCCGTCAACTTTTGATGTAATGAAAGATTGTCTTTTCAAAAACGAATGCAATGTTTGTAAAATGTATCATATAGAGGTAAAGTACCTCGCGATGTAATCAACTGTTGTTAATCGTTTATAATCGATATGGACTTCGTCCGGATGGATTAGGACGGGTCATCACAGTTGGTATCAGAGCGGTGGTCTTAGCGAATCAGGTCTGCATTAGTGTGTCTAACTGATAAGTCGTTAGGATACATTAGTGAGTCTGGACTTCGACCGTGTCTGCATGTCAACAGTTTTGCTTATCATTTTGTGTCGAAAATTACCTACTTATCATCCTTAGGAAATTACCTGCTTATCATTCTTAGTCTAGACACATCTTACTGCAATGATTGCATGAATAGTGTATAGACAAAATTCATATCTTAGCATATCTGTTACTGTAGACTTTGCCTGGCAACTTCCGTAGATTCCTCCGTAACTTATGGGATTTTAGTATTATATATGCATATGTAAATTATGTATTGCAGGGTATTAATCTACATCCTATAATCTATTTGTTATCGAAAATCCTTCATTTGATCGTACGAGATGAATCCCACAACCAGTTCGAGTCCCTCAGATTCCGATAGCTATTCCGATAGTTATTCTGACAGCTATTCCGATATGGATTTCCACTCGAACTCTGAAAGCAGTATAACTAGAACGAATCAACCAATCAGTCATCCCCAATTCATCTGATGAGTTCGTAGTCGACTTAAACAATGGAGAAGCGAAGAAGGCGACCCTTTCCATCCACCAAATTGCCCTCTTGGCGAAGAACCTGAAGCACCTACCGGCGAATCTATCCGAAACACCATTTTCAGCCTCATTTCCAGAGTAGTTCGACTCGATTATATTCTATCCACAATTCTAAACCTTATTCATCCACTCGTTCCGACCGACAATCATCCTGAAATAATAGAAGAAGTTAGCGAACTTCGCGCTCGAGTAATCAATTTGGAGATATGGTGCAAAATCTACCAGCTTCAACAACATCACTGGCACCAACAGTACCATCAATAATAGCACCAGTACCATCAATAATCCATGCCTCAATATCACCATCTGTACTTCGAGTATGATCTTCGTTCTACGTATCGTTCTACCTCATTTATCTTCGTTCGACATGGCGAATATGTAATCTCTAAAGTTTTAGAGATTATTTATTCTAGTTCCAACCGAAAACTAAATGAGTTTAATATTATGTTAACTCATTAAATCCATGATTACATCGGAAGAAAATATATATGTATATATGTTTTCATAAAGATTGTAATTAAAAAATATATATATGTATATATGTTTTCATAAAGATTGTAATTAAAAATTCTTTTGTACAAACTGTTAATGGTAAAAATATTTTAACGGGTAGGTAATACCCGAGGAATATTTAAATTTCACATTAATAAGTTACACTGTATATTCTTCGAATCTGATTCAACAGTTATTCACTATCCTATTTACAACCACAGCTATACGAATCCGTTCATCAAAGAATAACCATTTTCATTCAATTTCATATTTGGATTTTGACCTATCAGAATCCGACAAGTGGCATAATGAAGAAAACATTGGACAAAATAAAAATTGTTAGAAACAAACAAATTAACTATGAGAAATATTGTTAAGAATCCACGCTAACAAAATCCTAGCTAACTATTCCTAGCTAACTGTTATTTCCATATCGCAAATTATTTATCGAAATTTAATTATCGCAATTTACATTCTCACAATTTTATTTTTTTGTCATTTAATTTCTGTTATTTATTTTACGCACTTTAAATATCGGGAAGGTTTTGACATATCATATCGACGCATCTATATATATTATTTGAAATAACCATAGACACTCAATATGCAGTAATGGTCGAGTTCTCTATACAGGGTTGAGGTTAATTCTATAATAATATATATAATTTGAGTTGTGATCGAGTCTGAGACATGTACACGGGTCACGATACGTATTAATTAATTCGAATATTATATATTAAACTATATATGAATTATTGAATTGCTAACTGTGGACTATCAACTGAGGACTACCAACATTGGACAATTAAAATGAATTAAAATATTGATTATGACATAGGAAACTAAACAATTCTTCAAGTTTGCCACTTGATTTCATCTTAAACCTCGTTTGTATCTCGACGATTACAATCTGCGTTCAAACCTTTCATGATTCTTGAATACACCTCAATAGAAAGGATGATCCAACCACATGTTATCTACAAAAAGGAGAACCTATGCATATGGGCATGCACCTGGAAAACTCTCGAAAACCTGAGTAAATGTTTAACATGTATCTGTGCTAGCTCCTTTGGCATTGTTATCACCAAAAATAACTTTACAATTCCTTTTCAAATTAGACAATTTTGTCACAGCTCCAGCAAGTCAACTTCGACGTTTCATTCGAAACAACTCTATTATAACCTTGATATATATGCGTGCTCTTTTATTGTTACCGGGGAACCTTTTATATTCCACTATAGTACCAACAGACGTACCAGCAAACTCGTTACTTCTTGACTTAAATCTCTCTGATAAATCAGTATATTTATTCATTGAAACCCTATCATATACTCATCCGCATCTTATAACGAGAACTGACATACCCATTACCGGGAATCAGCAATCAGTAATTTGAAATCTCGCAGCATGTCTACATCAACAGTTATATGTAAACATATGACATTTATCTCTTAGAATTATGATCTTTTATTCTGAAATTCTGAAAAGCACCCAGTCTGCAAATTAATGCTCTGAATTTTTAAAAGTTGAATGAAGCAACAAAAACTGTAAATGACCTCAACAGTCAAAAGTTGATGATAAAGAATGGAGTATTGGAAACACTCAATAGAAAATTTAGTACCGAAAATCGGATTATACGAAACTATGAAGGAAACCGTGGACAAATCACAAAGAATAAGTTTGACTTCAAAGAATCCAAATGATTCAATGCCTGCTGAAATCTTTAGTGAATATCTTGCTTCTGACTCCAAACTCTTGCGGACAAAATTTTCTTCATCATCCTTCGATATTAGAAATTCCAAGATATCATAGTATCTTTCATTATAAATATCCTCTATATTTCTGAAGATATTTTCATAACTATTCTTATCTGAAATCATTAATCTCTTTGTGCTATCAGTGTTACATCATATAGAAACTGTTAGTTTCTATATTCTGTAAACTTTCGAACTTAAAATATGAATGCTATTGAAGTAATGTTGGGAACTGATGCATGAGTTAGTATAATATAATGACACTTGATCAACGTGATTATATTACAGTAAGTCATGCTGAGTTTCTGAATGGAACATGATGATTCACAGATTATAACGCCATCATGTGTCATGTTACATAACTTTTTCATTCTGATTAACTTCTGAACATATCAAGAAAATATATTCTTGATAGTTCTATTCTCAGTGATTCTGGTAATTTGACAAATCAAATCGTGCTAATACATTCTTTCTTATATAGAACATGATGTTTATCCGAAATTCCATACGTATGAATTCTGGACCGTTACTCGCTTTACTAGAGGTTGGAAGGATAATAAAAAGGCAAAGAGCTCCAAAATATAAGAGAAAATATTAAGCCCAATAACAACACGGAGGTTACAAACCGTGGGTATTAATAAGAATAGCAACATAAAGACACGGTAGAATTAAGAATAGTATCATCCCAAGGTAATAGTAGAAGTAACCAAATCTTTCTGGTAGAAGATTGAAAAGAAGGACGACAGAAATGATAAATAGGAAAATATCAAGGATTAGAATAGGATGAAGCATTTTTAAGATCTTTTGGATGTATGAACTAAGAAAGAAAATATAAGAATGGTGAGAATAATATGGAAGAGTTTAATTTATAATGGAAATATCAGACAGAGTACTCGAGGCAGATCATCGTATTTAATTATAGAGATCTTAATTTCCTTACTCGCAGAAGAATCAAATCTTTTAGATTTCAAAGATTTTCTTTAAATCATTTGAATTCCGGAATTCAAACCAGACTACGTCAAAAGTTAAGACGCACCTTATTTTCTAAATTCAACCCTAACTCTGTCAAAAGTTAAGACAAATCTTTACCTTTCCTATTTCAATCTTTTGTGATAGCTTCATTCGTACTCTTCGAATAATCGAATTATTTTTATCCATATTACTCAATGATGATAAAATTCAATGTATCAACTCATATTCGTCATGAAAACATTTTTATTGTTAGCCATGACCACCTCACTCAAATTTCGGGACGAAATTTCTTTAACGGGTAGGTACTGTGACGACCCGGAAATTTCCGATCAAATTTAAACCTAATCTTGATATGTTTTCGACACGATAAGCAAAGTTTGTAATGTTGAAGTCTCATAAATTTTGAACTGTTTCATATATTCAATTACCCTTCGACTGTTCTCGACGATTCACGAACAACTATTTGTAAATAGATATATATATATATTTTAATATATAAATATATATACTAGTTCCAAATATAATTTGAAATATTATATTATTTAGTTATTAGAATTAATTTGGTAAGATAAAATAATATAAGATATAATAAAAAAATTTATTATTAAAATGAATCTATATATAGATATAAAAGTTTATTTAGTACATTTATTAATTAATTGTAAAACTCGATTGGCATTTCGTTAGTAAGCACCACTGATTAACCACAGACCACGATATAATACTCCGTGAATTGATAATAATCCAATTATCCGATTGCTAACTATTCTTAATTGATATTTGATTAATACTGTGAGAACACGTCTTAATTAGATGGAATCTGCTTTAATCAATTATTAAAGTATTATAACATAAAATGAGAGATAACAAACCCACTTGTTTTTTTTTTATCACATTCAACAATCGACACCCACATTTGGCCATATCACTCACATATACAATTATGTATTATATGTTCATGCATGTTACTAGTTCCTTTTCCTTATATATAATAACTTGTACTGTTTTCTTTTGACAAACTACACATATTATTGAACTTATATTTGTTTTATATGAGTAAAATATCTTGGTACATGCATCGACTTATCCCCACAAAGCACAAGTGTTATAAAATTTTATATACATTCAATATCCTATATCTTCACACCACCTCAAATTATTCTATGATTATTATTTCCTATTTTGACCTATCAAACCCACTTCACTCAAGCAACGAAACCCATTTCCATCTTCAATCACCACTCATGTCATCATCATCTAGCAACCAACACAACTACCATAATCAACCACCAATTCCTACCTTGCAACCCACCACTATAATCCATAACCGAAGACCACCACTCGTCACCGTTATACTACTACTGCATACCACAATTCATGTTTCCATTTCGATTAAAGAAGCTAATGTTGCAGCTATATTGTTCTGCTCCTGTTAACGTCAAGCCCAAACACACAACCCAAGTACCATTGTCGTGCTATTATCTTGCTATTATATGTCGTACAACCATAACCTTCACCACACCATCACTGACCACCAATCATACAATCACCACCACAAAACCACATAACCTGCTTCTACTTATTGTCTTCTGTTTCAAATACAAAACCAAAACCCACGAATGACCTGCTGCAGTTTACTTTCTATTTTTAAGTCGAAGAACACACCCCTACTTCACTACTGCCGCTGCTATAATTGTGTTATGTCGCCAACGAGAACCCATTTACTTTAGTTACTGACTCAGTGAAACCCAAACCCACACTAACATCGAAACTCAATTATGTTTCTGATGTTCGATCAACCTACAAACCACCACTAACTTCATCCCAGTTAATGAACACATCTCCTTGTTCTTGCAATACGAGTTCAATCTTTCCAAAAGACTGCTGAAATTCGTCATCGAACATAATCCCTATGCACCTGTGCAACCGGTACTTTTATTTTTATTTTTTTTATTTTTTTTGTTCGGCCATTAATGAAAACCATTTGAACCACCACAATCTCATCATCAAGCATCACCATTAACCCTCACACAATACTCATCGACCATCAACCAATTGAAACCCAATTCAATTGTTTCTGTTGCAGGCTAGTCGAACAAACACCAAAACCAAACCATTAAAGTTGCTACTATTGTTTCTAATCTGCCCAAAATCGAACACCTGCTATTTACTGTTACCATTCAAAAATCACAAAATCCACCTAATCCCTAAATTACAATAAATTTTATAATTCAACCAAAACAACAAATCAATCAGACAATTAAGATCCCTTGTATTCGAATAAATTAAAAGTGAATTGAATTACTTACATAGATCCTTATTTGAATTATCAATCGCTATAGCTTGATTATGGATTCTGAGTTATGCCTATTTTGATTTGATGAATGATAATGATTAACAAGGAAGAACGATGGTGTTAAATGATGATGGTGATGATAATCGCGATGAAAACGATGATTGATGATGATAAATTGAAGTCGGCAGTTGCTGCTATCATGGGTGTGTGTACATCGATGAATGTTGCTAATGCGTAATGTTTCTGTAAAAAAGAAAAAGAAAAGAGAGAACGCCAATATAACTGTAACCCTATATGGATTGTTTATTTGGGCTGTTGTTGTTTCAAAGAGGCATACAATTGGGCTAGCTTAATGGACTCCTTAAAACTTTAATGGATTTTGCAATAGGTATAATATTATTAATATTATTTTTATCATCATTTTTATCATTATTATTATTATTAGAAATATAAGTATTATTATTATTATTATTATTATTATTATTATTATTATTATTATTATTATTATTATTATTATTATTATTATTATTATTATTATTATATAAAATAAAACAACTTTTTATTTTATCATATAACTATTAATTATATAAAACTATATTTAATACAACCATAGTAATGTTTTTATGTTAAATAGTAATTATTTATTTAAGGTATATAAAATAAATATAATTAATTAAGTTAGTAATATAACACACGATTTAAAATAACAATTAAAATCACTAATAATATATAAACTTGTTCGATTTCCACTACATGTGTTAATATATATACTTGATATAGGTTCGTGAATCCGAGGCCAACCCTGCATTGTTCAGTTGTTAAATATCGTTATATGTATTTTTACTACAAAATACATTATGGTGAGTTTCATTTGCCCTTTTTAATCTTTATATTTTTGGGCTGAGAATACATGCACAATTTTTATAAATGTTTTTACGAAATAGACACAAGTAATCAAAACTACATTATATGGTTGAATTATCGAAATCGAATATGCCCCTTTTTATTAAGTCTGGTAAGCTAAGAATTAGGGAACAGACACCCTAATTGACGCGAACTCTAAAGATAGATCTATCGGGCCTAACAAGCCCCATCCAAAGTACCGGATGCTTTAGTACTTCGAAATTTATATCATGTCCGATGAAGGATCCCGGAATGATGAGGATATTCTTATATACATATTGTGAATGTCGGTTACCAGGTGTTCAATCCATATGAATGATATTTTGTCTCTATGCACGGGACGTATGTTTATGAGAAATGGAAATATGAAATCTTGTGGTCTATAAAAATTATGAAATGATTATTTATGTAAACTAATGAACTCACCAACCTTTTGGTTGACCCTTGAAAGCATGTTTATTCTCAGGTATGAAAGAAATCTTCCGCTGTGCATTTGCTCATTTTAAGATATTACTTGGAGTCATTCATGACATATTTCAAAAGACATTGCATTCGAGTCGTCGCGTTCATCAAGATTATTATTAAATCAATTATAGTTAGATATATTATGAAATGGTATGCCTGCCGTCAACTTTTGATGTAATGAAAGATTGTCTTTTCATAAACGAATGCAATGTTTGTAAAATGTATCATATAGAGGTAAAGTACCTCGCGATGTAATCAACTGTTGTTAATCGTTTATAATCGATATGGACTTCGTCCGGATGGAATAGGACGGGTCATCACAGTTGGTATCAGAGCGGTGGTCTTAGCGAATCAGGTCTGCATTAGTGTGTCTAACTGATAAGTCGTTAGGATACATTAGTGAGTCTGGACTTCGACCGTGTCTGCATGTCAACAGTTTTGCTTATCATTTTGTGTCGAAAATTACCTACTTATCATCCTTAGGAAATTACCTGCTTATCATTCTTAGTCTAGACACATCTTACTGCAATGATTGCATGAATAGTGTATAGACAAAATTCATATCTTAGCATATCTGTTACTGTAGACTTTGCCTGGCAACTTCCGTAGATTCCTCCGTAACTTATGGGATTTTAGTATTATATATGCATATGTAAATTATGTATTGCAGGGTACTAATCTACATCCTATAATCTATTTGTTATCGAAAATCCTTCATTTGATCGTACGAGATGAATCCCTCAACCAGTTCGAGTCCCTCAGATTCCGATAGTTATTCCGATAGTTATTCCGACAGCTATTCCGATATGGATTTCCACTCGAACTCCGAAAGCAGTATAACTAGAACGAATCAACCAATCAGTCATCCCCAATTCATCTGATGAGTTCGTAGTCGACTTAAACAATGGAGAAGCGAAGAAGGCTACCCTTTCCATCCACCAAATTGCCCTCTTGGCGAAGAACCTGAAGCACCTACCGGTGAATCTATCCGAAACACCATTTTCAGCCTCATTTCCAGAGTAGTTCGACACGATTATATTCTATCCATAATTCTAAACCTTATTCATCCACTCGTTCTGACCGACAATCATCCCGAAATAATAGAAGAAGTTAGCGAACTTCGCGCTCGAGTAATCAATTTGGAGATATGGTGCAAAATCTACCAGCTTCAACAACATCACTGGCACCAACAGTACCATCAATAATAGCACCAGTACCATCAATAATCCATGCCTCAATATCACCATCTGTACTTCGAGTATGATCTTCGTTCTACGTATCGTTCTACCTCATTTATCTTCGTTCGACATGGCGAATATGTAATCTCTAAAGTTTTAGAGATTATTTATTCTAGTTCCAACCGAAAACTAAATGAGTTTAATATTATGTTAACTCATTAAATCCGTGATTACATCTGAAGAAAATATATATGTATATATGTTTTCATAAATATTGTAATTAAAAAATATATATATGTATATATGTTTTCATAAAGATTGTAATTAAAAATTCTTTTGTACAAACTGTTAATGGTGAAAATATTTTAACGGGTAGGTAATACCCGAGGAATATTTAAATTTCACATTAATAAGTTACACTGTATATTCTTCGAATCTGATTCAACAGTTATTCACTATCCTATTTACAACCACAGCTATACGAATCCGTTCATCACAGAATAACCATTTTCATTCAATTTCATATTTGGATTTTGACCTATCAGAATCCGACAAGTGGCATAATGAAGAAAACATTGGACAAAATAAAAATTGTTAGAAACAAACAAATTAACTATGAGAAATATTGTTAAGAATCCACGCTAACAAAATCCTAGCTAACTGTTCCTAGCTAACTGTTATTTCCATATTGCAAATTATTTATCGAAATTTAATTATCGCAATTTACATTCTCGCAATTTTATTTTTTTGTCATTTAATTTCTGTTATTTATTTTACGCACTTTAAATATCGGGAAGGTTTTGACATATCATATCGACGCATCTATATATATTATTTGAAATAACCATAGACACTCTATATGCAGTAATGGTCGAGTTCTCTATACAGGGTTGAGGTTAATTCTATAATAATATATATAATTTGAGTTGTGATCGAGTCTGAGACATGTACACGGGTCACGATACGTATTAATTAATTCGAATATTATATATTAAACTATATATGAATTATTGAATTGCTAACTGTGGACTATCAACTGAGGACTACCAACATTGGACAATTAAAATGAATTAAAATATTGATTATGACATAGGAAACTAAACAATTCTTCAAGTTTGCCACTTGATTTCATCTTAAACCTCGTTTGTATCTCGACGATTACAATCTGCGTTCAAACCTTTCATGATTCTTGAATACACCTCAATAGAAAGGATGATCCAACCACATGTTATCTACAAAAAGGAGAACCTATGCATATGGGCATGCACCTGGAAAACTCTCGAAAACCTGAGTAAATGTTTAACATGTATCTGTGCTAGCTCCTTTGGCATTGTTATCACCAAAAATAACTTTACAATTCTTTTTCAAATTAGACAATTTTGTCACAGCTCCAGCAAGTCAACTTCGATGTTTCATTCGAAACAACTCTATTATAACCTTGATATATATGCGTGCTCTTTTATTGTTACCGGGGAACCTTTTATATTCCACTATAGTACCAACAGACGTACCAGCAAACTCGTTACTTCTTGACTTAAATCTCTCTGATAAATCAGTATATTTATTCATTGAAACCCTATCATATACTCATCCGCATCTTCTAACGAGAACTGACATACCAATTACCGGGAATCAGCAATCAGTAATTTGAAATCTCGCAGCATGTCTACATCAACAGTTATATGTAAACATATGACATTTATCTCTTAGAATTATGATCTTTTATTCTGAAATTCTGAAAAGCACCCAGTCTGCAAATTAATGCTCTGAATTTTTAAAAGTTGAATGAAGCAACAAAAACTGTAAATGACCTCAACAGTCAAAAGTTGATGATAAAGAATGGAGTATTGGAAACACTCAATAGAAAATTTTGTACCGAAAATCAGATTATATGAAACTATGAAGGAAACCGTGGACAAATCACAAAGAATAAGTTTGACTTCAAAGAATCCAAATGATTCAATGCCTGGAGAAATCTTTAGTGAATATCTTGCTTCTGACTCCAAACTCTTGCGGACAAAATTTTCTTCATCATCCTTCGATATTAGAAATTCCAAGATATCATAGTATCTTTCATTATAAATATCCTCTATATTTCTGAAGATATTTTCATAACTATTCTTATCTGAAATCATTAATCTCTTTGTGCTATCAGTGTTACATCATATAGAAACTGTTAGTTTCTATATTCTGTAAACATTCGAACTTAAAATATGAATGCTATTGAAGTAATGTTGAGAACTGATGCATGAGTTAGTATAATATAATGACACTTGATCAACGTGATTATATTACAGTAAGTCATGCTGAGTTTCTGAATGGAACATGATGATTCACAGATTATAACGCCATCATGTGTCATGTTACATAACTTTTTCATTCTGATTAACTTCTGAACATATCAAGAAAATATATTCTTGATAGTTCTATTCTCAGTGATTCTGGTAATTTGACAAATCAAATCGTGCTAATACATTCTTTCTTATATAGAACATGATGTTTATCCAAAATTCCATACGTATGAATTCTGGACCGTTACTCGCTTTACTAGAGGTCGGGAGGTAAAAAGGCAAAGAGCTCCAAAATATAAGTGAAAATATTAAGCCCAATAACAACACGGAGGTTACAAACCGTGGGTATTAATAAGAATAGCAACATAAAGACACGGTAGTATTAAGAATAGTATCATCCCAAGGTAATAGTAGAAGTAACCAAATCTTTCTGGTAGAAGATTGAAAAGAAGGATGACCGAAATGATAAATAGGAAAATATCAAGGATTAGAATAGGATGAAGCATTTTTACGATCTTTTGGATGTATGAACTAAGAAAGAAAATATAGGAATGGTGAGAATAATATGGAAGAGTTTAATTTATAATGGAAATATCAGACAGAGTACTCGAGGCAGATCATCGTATTTAATTATAGAGATCTTAATTTCCTTACTCGCAGAAGAATCAAATCTTTTAGATTTCAAAGATTTTCTTTAAATCATTTGAATTCCGGAATTCAAACCAGACTACGTCAAAAGTTAAGACGCACCTTATTTTCTAAATTCAACCCTAACTCTGTCAAAAGTTAAGACAAATCTTTACCTTTCCTATTTCAATCTTTTGTGATAGCTTCATTCGTACTCTTCGAATAATCGAATTATTTTTATCCATATTACTCAATGATGATAAAATTCAATGTATCAACTCATATTCGTCATGAAAACATTTTTATTGTTAGCCATGACCACCTCACTCAAATTTCGGGACGAAATTTCTTTAACGGGTAGGTACTGTGACGACTCGGAAATTTCCGATCAAATTTAAACCTAATCTTGATATGTTTTCGACACGATAAGCAAATTTTGTAATGTTGAAGTCTCATAAATTTTGAACTGTTTCATATATTCAATTACCCTTCGACTGTTCTCGACGATTTACGAACAACTATTTGTAAATAGATATATATATATATATATTTTAATATATAAATATATATACTAGTTCCAAATATAATTTGAAATATTATATTATTTAGTTATTAGAATTAATTTGGTAAGATAAAATAATATAAGATATAATAAAAAAATTTATTATTAAAATGAATCTATATATAGATATAAAAGTTTATTGAGTACATTTATTAATTAATTGTAAAACTCGATTGGCATTTCGTTAGTAAGCACCACTGATTAACCACAGACCACGATATAATACTCTGTGAATTGATAATAATCCAATTATCCGATTGCTAACTATTCTTAATTGATATTTGATTAATACTGTGAGAACACGTCTTAATTAGATGGAATCTGCTTTAATCAATTATTAAAGTATTATAACATAAAATGAGAGATAACAAACCCACTTGTTTTTTTTTATCACATTCAACAATCGACACCCACATTTGGCCATATCACTCACATATACAATTATGTATTATGTGTTCATGCATGTTACTAGTTCCTTTTCCTTTCAACTTTATGATTTATTTAACTACTATTATTATATATCTAACACATATGTGCACAACACTACAACTATATATACATCACCACCAACTAGATTACATATATATATAATAACTTGTACTATTTTCTTTTGACAAACTACACATATTATTGAACTTATATTTGTTTTATATGAGTAAAATATCTTGGTACATGCATCGACTTATCCCCACAAAGCACAAGTGTTATAAAATTTTATATACATTCAATATCCTATGATTATTCTATGATTATTATTTCCTATTTTGACCTATCAAACCCACTTCACTCAAGCAACGAAACCCATTTCCATCTTCAATCACCACTCATGTCATCATCATCTAGCAACCACCACAACTACCATAATCAACCACCAATTCCCACCTTGCAACCCACCACTATAATCCATAACCGAAGACCACCACTCGTCACCGTTATACTACTACTGCATACCACAATTCATGTTTCCATTTTGATTAAAGAAGCTAATGTTGCAGCTATATTGTTCTGCTCCTGTTAACGTCAAGCCCAAACACACAACCCAAGTACCATTGTCGTGCTATTATCTTGCTGTTATATGTCGTACAACCATAACCTTCACCACACCATCACTGACCACCAATCATACAATCACCACCACAAAACCACATAACCTGCTTCTACTTATTGTCTTCTGTTTCAAATACAAAACCAAAACCCACGAATGACCTGCTGCAGTTTACTTTCTGTTTTTAAGTCGAACAACACACCCCTACTTCACTACTGCCGCTGCTATAATTGTGTTCTGTCGCCAACGAGAACCCATTTACTTTAGTTACTGACTCAGTGAAACCCAAACCCACACTAACATCGAAACTCAATTATGTTTCTGATGTTCGATCAACCTACAAACCACCACTAACTTCATCCCAGTTAATGAACACATCTCCTTGTTCTTGCAATACGAGTTCAATCTTTCCAAAAGACTGCTGAAATTCGTCATCGAACATAATCCCTATGCACCTGTGTAACCGGTACTTTTATTTTTATTTTTTTTATTTTTTTTGTTCGGCCATTAATGAAAACCATTTGAACCACCACAATCTCATCATCAAGCATCACCATTAACCCTCACACAATACTCATCGACCATCAACCAATTGAAACCCAATTCAATTGTTTCTGTTGCAGGCTAGTCGAACAAACACCAAAACCAAACCATTAAAGTTGCTACTATTGTTTCTAATCTGCCTAAAATCGAACACCTGCTATTTACTGTTACCATTCAAAAATCACAAAATCCACCTAATTCCTAAATTACAATAAATTATATAATTCAACCAAAACAACAAATCAATCAGACAATTAAGATCCCTTGTATTCGAATAAATTAAAAGTGAATTGAATTACTTACATAGATCCTTATTTGAATTATCAATCGCTATAGCTTGATTATGGATTCTGAGTTATGCCTATTTTGATTTGATGAATGATAATGATTAACAAGGAAGAACGATGGTGTTAAATGATGATGGTGATGATAATCGCGATGAAAACGATGATTGATGATGATAAATCGAAGTCGGCAGTTGCTGCTATCATGGGTGTGTGTACATCGATGAATGTTGCTAATGCGTAATGTTTCTGTAAAAAAGAAAAATAAAAGAGAGAACGCCATTATAACTGTAACCCTATATGGATTGTTTATTTGGGCTGTTGTTGTTTCAAAGAGGCATACAATTGGGCTAGCTTAATGGACTCCTTAAAACTTTAATGGATTTTGCAATAGGTATAATATTATTAATATTATTTTTATCATCATTTTTATCATTATTATTATTATTAGAAATATAAGTATTATTATTATTATTATTATTATTATTATTATTATTATTATTATTATTATTATTATTATTATTATTATATAAAATAAAACAACTTTTTATTTTATCATATAACTATTAATTATATAAAACTATATTTAATACAACCATAGTAATGTTTTTATGTTAAATAGTAATTATTTATTTAAGGTATATAAAATAAATATAATTAATTAAGTTAGTAATATAACACACGATTTAAAATAACAATTAAAATCACTAATAATATATATAAACTTGTTCGATTTCCACTACATGTGTTAATATATATACTTGATATAGGTTCGTGAATCCGAGGCCAACCCTGCATTGTTCAGTTGTTAAATATCGTTATATGTATTTTTACTATAAAATACATAATGGTGAGTTTCATTTGCCCTTTTTACTCTTTATATTTTTGGGCTGAGAATACATGCGCACTTTTTATAAATGTTTTTACGAAATAGACACAAGTAATCAAAACTACATTATATGGTTGAATTATCGAAATCGAATATGCCCCTTTTTATTAAGTCTGGTAATCTAAGAATTAGGGAACAGACACCCTAATTGACGCAAACTCTAAAGATAGATCTATCGGGCCCAACAAGCCCCATCCAAAGTACCGGATGCTTTAGTACTTCGAAATTTATATCATGTCCGATGAAGGATCCCGGAATGATGAGGATATTCTTATATACATATTGTGAATGTCGGTTACCAGGTGTTCAATCTATATGAATGATATTTTGTCTCTATGCACGGGACGTATGTTTATGAGAAATGGAAATATGAAATCTTGTGGTCTATAAAAATTATGAAATGATTATTTATGTAAACTAATGAACTCACCAACCTTTTGGTTGACACTTGAAAGCATGTTTATTCTCAGGTATGAAAGAAATCTTCCGCTGTGCATTTGCTCATTTTAGAGATATTACTTGGAGTCATTCATGACATATTTCAAAAGACATTGCATTCGAGTCGTCGCGTTCATCAAGATTATTATTAAATCAATTATAGTTAGATATATTATGAAATGGTATGCCTGCCATCAACTTTTGATGTAATGAAAGATTGTCTTTTCAAAAACGAATGCAATGTTTGTAAAATGTATCATATAGATGTAAAGTACCTCGCGATGTAATCAACTGTTGTTAATCGTTTATAATCGATATGGACTTCGTCCGGATGGATTAGGACGGGTCATCACACTACTGGTGGTACTACTACTGGTACTGTTGCTTCTACTGCTGCTGGCTCTACTAGAGAAAATGTGGTTGCTGGTTCCACTGTTCTTACTAATAATGAGGAGTTAGCTACTGCTGATATTTCTGCTACTCCTCCTACTGTCTCTGGTATTGCTGCTTCAACCACTGATTCTGTAGTGGTTGAGGAGATGATAATGGAACCTCCTCCTACACTTGAAAAGGTCATTGGTAATATTGTTAAGGAGGTTCTTGATGTTGATATTTCTGGCACTACCACTGTTACTTCTCTAACTGCTTCTATTGAGGAGATTATCACAGGTAGTGACCAAGATGATGTGGTGCTTACTGATGAGCTTATCGCAACAAATGCTGCCTATTCTGCACATGTCACTGGTTCTACAGAACCCACTATGGATACTGGTACCTCTGCTACTGCCACCACTGATTCTTCTCAGGCTACTGCTTCTGCTGAGAAGAAACCATATGTGTGCTAGGTACCAGATCCTGATGAAGTTGTACCTAACTTCATCTATAGGGGAGCATCCATCACTCCCAGAGTGAAACAACCCAACTCGTATTTAAACCAGCCCGTAAAAATTTTTCTTTAATACATTAATATTTAGGTCCCAATTATATTTCCAAAAACATCTTTAACAATAATAGTAAGTTCAATAGACTTTTAAAACATTTAATACATAGTTTAAATATCTGAACGGGTAAACACGACCCGACTATTTTAATGTCCAACAAAACCGAGCATGGTGATTGGGGATACGCTACCCAATCCTAATCGGTCCAAAAGCACATCTTCTAAAGCAAACTACGCAAGTCCACTAGTCCCCACGCTTACCCGAGCCGCCACCACGCGAACCTATAAAAAAATATCAACAACGAGAGGGTAAGCTAATGCTTAGTGAATGTAAAGATACTATACACATACATATGCATAAAATGGCTACGCATCACTAAGCATCAAATAAACACATACCAGCTCCGCATGGTAACAAACTACAAAAGAGCACATACACAAAGTAGCTACACGCTACGTAATCACCAAGCTAACGCCACAAGATTAGCTACAACGCAACAATAAGTATATACGCGTATATAACAAATACAATCGACAACAACCATAAGGTTAACCCCTTAACCCAAACCACATGAAGGTTGGCCGAACTACCCGAGCCTTAGTGAATTCGCACAACCCGAAATTCACTTCCTTCACCACTTCTACAACCGAGGTTGGCCGATGAAATGTCCCGTTCTTATTGAATAAAAACGTTCCATATTAATTGATTTCGTTGCGAGGTTTTGACCTCTATATGAGACGTTTTTCAAAGACTGCATTCATTTTAAAACAAACCATAACCTTTATTTCATCAATAAAGGTTTAAAAAGCTTTACGTAGATTATCAAATAATGATAATCTAAAATATCCTGTTTACACACGACCATTACATAATGGTTTACAATACAAATATGTTACAACAAAATAAGTTTCTTGAATGCAGTTTTTACACAATATCATACAAGCATGGACTCCAAATCTCTTCCTTATTTAAGTATGCGACAGCGGAAGCTCTTAATAATCACCTGAGAATAGACATGCTTAAAACGTCAACAAAAATGTTGGTGAGTTATAGGTTTAGCCTATATATATCAAATCATAATAATAGACCACAAGATTTCATATTTCAATACACATCCCATACATAGAGATAAAAATCACTCATATGGTGAACACCTGGTAACCGACATTAACAAGATGCATATATAAGAATATCCCCATCATTCCGGGACACCCTTCGGATATGATATAAATTTCGAAGTACTAAAGCATCCGGTACTTTGGATGGGGTTTGTTAGGCCCAATAGATCTATCTTTAGGATTCGCGTCAATTAGGGTGTCTGTTCCCTAATTCTTAGATTACCAGACTTAATAAAAAGGGGCATATTCGATTTCGATAATTCAACCATAGAATGTAGTTTCACGTACTTGTGTCTATTTTGTAAATCATTTATAAAACCTGCATGTATTCTCATCCCAAAAATATTAGATTTTAAAAGTGGGACTATAACTCACTTTCACAGATTTTTACTTCGTCGGGAAGTAAGACTTGGCCACTGGTCGATTCACGAACCTATAACAAATATGTACATATATATCAAAGTATGTTCAAAATATATTTACAACACTTTTAATACATTTTGATGTTTTAAGTTTATTAAGTCAGCTGTCCTCGTTAGTAACCTACAACTAGTTGTCCACAGTTAGATGTACAGAAATAAATCAATAAATATTATCTTGAATCAATCCATGACCCAGTGTATACGTATCTCAGTATTGATCACAACTCAAACTATATATATTTTGGAATCAACCTCAACCCTGTATAGCTAACTCCAACATTCACATATAGAGTGTCTATGGTTGTTCCGAAATATATATAGATGTGTCGACATGATAGGTCGAAACATTGTATACGTGTCTATGGTATCTCAAGATTACGTAATATACAATACAAGTTGATTAAGTTATGGTTAGAATAGATTTGTTACCAATTTTCACGTAGCTAAAATGAGAAAAATTATCCAATCTTGTTTTAACCATAACTTCTTCATTTTAAATCCGTTTTGAGTGAATCAAATTGCTATGGTTTCATATTGAACTCTATTTTATGAATCTAAACAGAAAAAGTATAGGTTTATAGTCGGAAAAATAAGTTACAAGTCATTTTTGTAAAGGTAGTCATTTCAGTCGAAAGAACGACGTCTAGATGACCATTTTAGAAAACATACTTCCACTTTGAGTTTAACCATAATTTTTGGATATAGTTTCATGTTCATAATAAAAATCATTTTCTCAGAATAACAACTTTTAAATCAAAGTTTATCATAGTTTTTAATTAACTAACCCAAAACAGCCCGCGGTGTTACTACGACGGCGTAAATCCGGTTTTATGGTGTTTTTCGTGTTTCCAGGTTTTAAATCATTAAGTTAGCATATCATATAGATATAGAACATGTGTTTAGTTGATTTTAAAAGTCAAGTTAGAAGGATTAACTTTTGTTTGCGAACAAGTTTAGAATTAACTAAACTATGTTCTAGTGATTACAAGTTTAAACCTTCGAATAAGATAGCTTTATATGTATGAATCGAATGATGTTATGAACATCATTACTACCTTAAGTTCCTTGGATAAACCTACTGGAAAATAGAAAAATGGATCTAGCTTCAACGGATCCTTGGATGGCTCGAAGTTCTTGAAGCAGAATCATGACACGAAAACAAGTTCAAGTAAGATCATCACTTGAAATAAGATTGTTATAGTTATAGAAATTGAACCAAAGTTTGAATATGATTATTACCTTGTATTAGAATGATAACCTACTGTAAGAAACAAAGATTTCTTGAGGTTGGATGATCACCTTACAAGATTGGAAGTGAGCTAGCAAACTTGAAAGTATTCTTGATTTTATGTAACTAGAACTTGTAGAATTTATGAAGAACACTTAGAACTTGAAGATAGAACTTGAGAGAGATCAATTAGATGAATAAAATTGAAGAATTAAAGTGTTTGTAGGTGTTTTTGGTCGTTGGTGTATGGATTAGATATAAAGGATATGTAATTTTGTTTTCATGTAAATAAGTCATGAATGATTACTCATATTTTTGTAATTTTATGAGATATTTCATGCTAGTTGCCAAATGATGGTTCCCACATGTGTTAGGTGACTCACATGGGCTGCTAAGAGCTGATCATTGGAGTGTATATACCAATAGTACATACATCTAAGAGCTGTGTATTGTACGAGTACGAATACGGGTGCATACGAGTAGAATTGTTGATGAAACTGAACGAGGATGTAATTGTAAGCATTTTTGTTAAGTAGAAGTATTTTGATAAGTGTATTGAAGTCTTTCAAAAGTGTATAAATACATATTAAAACACTACATGTATATACATTTTAACTGAGTCGTTAAGTCATCGTTAGTCGTTACATGTAAATGTTGTTTTGAAACCTTTAGGTTAACGATCTTGTTGAATGTTGTTAACCCATTGTTTATTATAACAAATGATATGTTAGATTGTTATATTATCATGATATTATGATATATAATATATCTTAGTATGATGTATATACAGTTAAATGTCGTTACAACGATAATCGTTACATATATGTCTCGTTTCGAAATCATTAAGTTAGTAGTCTTATTTTTACATATGTATTTCATTGTTAATACACTTAATAATATATTTACTTATCATTTAACATAATTAACCAAGTGTATCAATATCTTAATATGATTCATATGTACCTAGTAAGACGTTGTTATAACGATAATCGTTATATATATCGTTTTCGAGTTTCTTAAATTAATAGTCTCATTTTTATGTATATAACTCATTGTTAAAATACCTAATGAGATACATACTTATAATAAAAACATGTTAACTATATATATAACCATATATATGTCATCGTATAGTTTTTACAAATTTTAACGTTCGTGAATCACCGGTCAACTTGGGTGGTCAATTGTCTATATGAAACATATTTCAATTAATCAAGTCTTAACAAGTTTGATTGCTTAACATGTTGGAAAAATTTAATCATGTAAATATCAATCGCAATTAATATATATAAACATGGAAAAGTTCGGGTCACTACAGTACCTACCCGTTAAATAAATTTCGTCCCGAAATTTTAAGCTGTTGAAGGTGTTGACGAATCTTCTGGAAATAGATGCGGGTATTTCTTCTTCATCTGATCTTCACGCTCCCAGGTGAACTCGAGTCCTCTACGAGCATTCCATCGAACCTTAACAATTGGTATCTTATTTTTCTTAAGTCTTTTAACCTCACGATCCATTATTTCGACGGGTTCTTCGATGAATTGGAGTTTTTCGTTGATTTGGATTTCATCTAACGGAATAGTGAGATCTTCTTTAGCAAAACATTTCTTCAAATTCGAGACGTGGAAAGTGTTATGTACAGCCGCGAGTTGTTGAGGTAACTCAAGTCGGTAAGCTACTGGTCCGACACGATCAATAATCTTGAATGGTCCAATATACCTTGGATTTAATTTCCCTCGTTTACCAAATCGAACAACGCCTTTCCAAGGTGTAACTTTAAGCATGACCATCTCTCCAATTTCAAATTCTATATCTTTTCTTTTAATGTCAGCGTAGCTCTTTTGTCGACTTTGGGCGGTTTTCAACCATTGTTGAATTTGGATGATCTTCTCGGTAGTTTCTTGTATAATCTCCGGACCCGTAATCTGTCTATCCCCCACTTCACTCCAACAAATCGGAGACCTGCACTTTCTACCATAAAGTGCTTCAAACGGCGCCATCTCAATGCTTGAATGGTAGCTGTTGTTGTAGGAAAATTCTGCTAACGGTAGATGTCGATCCCAACTGTTTCCGAAATCAATAACACATGCTCGTAGCATGTCTTCAAGCGTTTGTATCGTCCTTTCACTCTGCCCATCAGTTTGTGGATGATAGGCAGTACTCATGTCTAGACGAGTTCCTAATGCTTGCTGTAATGTCTGCCAGAATCTTGAAATAAATCTGCCATCCCTATCAGAGATAATAGAGATTGGTATTCCATGTCTGGAGACGACTTCCTTCAAATACAGTCGTGCTAACTTCTCCATCTTGTCATCTTTTCTTATTGGCAGGAAGTGTGCTGATTTGGTGAGACGATCAACTATTACCCAAATAGTATCAAAACCACTTGCAGTCCTTGACAATTTAGTGATGAAATCCATGGTAATGTTTTCCCATTTCCATTCCGGGATTTCGAGTTGTTGAAGTAGACCTGATGGTTTCTGATGCTCAGCTTTGACCTTAGAACACGTCAAACATTCTCCTACGTATTTAGCAACATCAGCTTTCATACCCGGCCACCAAAAATGTTTCTTGAGATCCTTGTACATCTTCCCCGTTCCAGGATGTATTGAGTATCTGGTTTTATGAGCTTCTCTAAGTACCATTTCTCTCATATCTCCAAATTTTGGTACCCAAATCCTTTCAGCCCTATACCGGGTTCCGTCTTCCCGAATATTAAGATGCTTCTCCGATCCTTTGGGTATTTCATCCTTTAAATTTCCCTCTTTTAAAACTCCTTGTTGCGCCTCTTTATTTGAGTAGTAAGGTTAGTGTGAATCATTATATTCATAGATTTTACTCGAATGGGTTCTCTATCCTTTCTGCTCAAGGCGTCGGCTACCACATTTGCCTTCCCCGGGTGGTAACGAATCTCAAAGTCGTAATCATTCAATAATTCAATCCACCTACGCTGCCTCATATTCAGTTGTTTCTGATTAAATATGTGTTGAAGACTTTTGTGGTCGGTATATATAATAATTTTGACCCCATATAAGTAGTGCCTCCAAGTCTTTAATGCAAAAACAACCGCGCCTAATTCCAAATCATGCGTCATATAATTTTGTTCGTGAATCTTCAATTGTCTAGACGCATAAGCAATCACCTTCGTTCGTTGCATTAATACACAACCGAGACCTTGCTTTGATGTGTCACAATAAATCACAAAATCATCATTCCCTTCAGGCAATGACAATATAGGTGCCGTAGTTAGTTTTTTCTTCAATAACTGAAATGCTTTCTCTTGTTCATCATTCCATTCAAATTTCTTCCCTTTATGCGTTAATGCAGTCAAGGGTTTTGCTATTCTGGAAATCTTGGATGAACCTTCTGTAGTAACCAGCTAGTCCTAAAAACTGGCGTATGTGTTTCGGAGTTTTCGGGGTTTCCCACTTTTCAACAGTTTCTATCTTTGCTGGATCCACCTTAATACCTTCTTTATTCACTATGTGACCGAGGAATTGAACTTCTTCCAACCAAAATGCACACTTTGAAAATTTAGCGTACAATTCTTCCTTCCTCAATACTTCTAACACCTTTCTCAAATGTTCACCGTGTTCTTGGTCATTCTTTGAGTAAATAAGTATGTCATCAATGAAAACAATGACAAACTTGTCAAGGTATGGTCCACACACTCGGTCATAAGATCCATGAACACAGCTGGTGCATTAGTTAAACCAAACGGCATGACCATAAACTCGTAATGACCGTAACGTGTTCTGAAAGCAGTCTTTGGAATATCATCTTCTTTCACCCGCATTTGATGATACCCGGAACGTAAGTCAATCTTTGAATAAACAGACGAGCCTTGTAGTTGATCAAATAAGTCATCGATTCTCGGTAGTGGGTAGCGGTTCTTGATGGTAAGTTTGTTCAACTCTCGGTAGTCGATACACAACCTGAATGTACCATCTTTCTTCTTGACAAACAAAACAGGAGCTCCCCACGGTGATGTGCTTGGTCGAATGAAACCACGCTCTAAAAGTTCTTGTAATTGGCTTTGCAGTTCTTTCATCTCGCTGGGTGCGAGTCTGTAAGGAGCACGAGCTATTGGTGCAGCTCCTGGTATAAGATCTATTTGAAATTCAACGGATCGATGTGGGGGTAATCCCGGTAATTCTTTCGGAAATACATCGGGAAATTCTTTTGCAATGGGAACATCATTGATGCTCTTTTCTTCAGTTTGTACTTTCTCGACGTGTGCTAGAATAGCATAGCAACCTTTTCTTATTAGTTTTTGTGCCTTCAAATTACTAATAAGATGTAGCTTCTTGTTGCCCTTTTCTCCGTACACCATTAAGGGTTTTCCTTTTTCTCGTATAATGCGAATTGCATTTTTGTAACAAACGATCTCTGCTTTCACTTCTTTCAACCAGTCCATACCGATTATCACATCAAAACTCCCTAACTCTACTGGTATCAAATCAATCTTAAATGTTTCGCTAACCAGTTTAATTTCTCGATTCCGACATATATTATCTGCTGAAATTAATTTACCATTTGCTAATTCGAGTAAAAATTTACTATCCAAAGGCGTCAATGGACAACTTAATTTAGCACAAAAATCTCTACTCATATAGCTTCTATCCGCACCCGAATCAAATAAAACGTAAGCAGATTTATTGTCAATAAGAAACGTACCCGTAACAAGCTCCGGGTCTTCCTGTGCCTCTGCCGCATTAATATTGAAAACTCTTCCGCGGCCTTGTCCATTCGTGTTCTCCTGGTTCGGGCAATTTCTAATAATGTGGCCCGGTTTTCCACATTTATAACAAACTACATTGGCATAACTTGCTCCGACACTACTTGCTCCGCCATTACTCGTTTCGACACCATTTGTTCCTTTCGTTCTATTAACCCCTGGTCCGTAGACCTCACACTTTGCTGCGCTATGACCATTTCTTTTACACTTGTTGCAAAATTTGTTGCAGAACCCCGAGTGATACTTTTCACACCTTTGGCATAGCTGCTTCTGATTGTTGTTGTTGTTGCGGTTATTATTGTTGTTGGGATGATTGCTGTAGTTGTTGTTGTTGTTGTTGTTATTGGGCCGTTTGTTGTAGTTGCGATTGATGTTGCGATTGTTGGGATAATTGTTGCGATTATTGTTGTAATTGCTGTTGTTGTTGTATTGGTGATTCTTATCACCGTTTTCCTCCCATTTTCTTTTGACTTGCTTCACATTGGCCTCTTCAGCAGTCTGTTCTTTAATTCTTTCTTCAATCTGGTTCACTAGTTTGTGAGCCATTCTACATGCCTGTTGTATGGAGGCGGGCTCGTGTGAACTTATATCTTCTTGGATTCTTTCCAGTAATCCTTTCACAAACGCGTCGATCTTCTCTTCCTCATCTTCGAACGCACCCGGACACAATAGGCACAATTCTGTGAATCGTCTTTCATATGTGGTAATATCAAATCCTTGGGTTCATAACCCTCTAAGTTCTGTCTTGAGCTTATTGACCTCGGTTCTGGGACGGTACTTCTCGTTCATCAAGTGCTTGAATGCTGACCACGGTAGTGCATACGCATCGTCTTGTCCCACTTGCTCTAGATAGGTATTCCACCATGTTAACGCAGAACCTGTGAAGGTATGCGTAGCGTACTTCACTTTGTCCTCTTCAGTACACTTACTTATGGCAAACACCAATTCGACCTTCTCGGTCAACCGTTTCAATCCGATCGGTCCTTCGGTTCCATCAAATTCCAAAGGTTTGCAGGCAGTGAATTCTTTGTAGGTGCATCCTACACGATTTCCTGTACTGCTAGATCCAAGGTTATTGTTGGTATGTAGCGCAGCCTGTACTGCGGCTATGTTTGAAGCTATAAAAGTACGGAATTCCTCTTCATTCATATTCACGGTGTGTCGAGTAGTCGGTGCCATTTCCTTCAAAATAGTCAAATGGAACAAGTTAATCATACAGAATATTAAGAGTAGTTAATAGTATTTCGTAGCATAATATGAACTCATTTATAAAAGCTTTTTCTTCATATTAGCGTTTTATAAGTTTAAATTCGGGTAGTACCTACCCGTTAAGTTCATACTTAGTAGCTAATATACAATTCAACTACTACAATTCTATATGAAAAACTGATTATAATAATATTTCGCGTTCAAACTTTATACAATATTTTACAAACTTACAATACCGCTTATTTTACATAAAGCATGAAATATAGCACACAATAACTTTGATACAAGATAGTTGTGAAGATAATTCTAGCTAGTACACAAGTCGTTCAGCAAAGGCAATAAAGACACGTAATTCATACGTCCAGAAACAAGTCATGCATTCTGGTTTTACTAGGACTACTTCCCATCCTTGGTCTTGTGGAACATAACCGTTATGGCCGTTGATAAGACAGCGTGTTGTAACGTTGTCAAAGGGACGAGGGTTACGTAATGTCCAACAGTCCCGTAACAATCTAAAAACCTCATTTCTTACCCCAATTACCGACTCCGTCACTTGTGGAAACGTTTTGTTTAATAGTTGTAGCCCGATGTTCTTGTTCTCACTTTGGTGAGAAGAGAACATTACTAATCCGTAAGCATAACATGCTTCTTTATGTTGCATGTTAGCCGCTTTTTCTAAATCACGAAGTCCAATATTCGGATATATTGAGTCAAAATAATTTCTTAACCCGTTGCGTAAAATAGCATTTGGGTTCCCCGCAATATATGCGTCAAAGTAAACACATCGTAACTTATGGGTTTCCCAATGTGATATCCCCCATCTTTCAAACGAAAGTCTCTTATAAACCAAGACATTCTTGGAACGTTCTTCGAATGTCTTACAAACTGATCTCGCCTTAAATAGTTGTGTCGAGGAATTCTGACCGACTCTAGACAAGATTTCATCAATCATGTCTCCGGGTAGGTCTCTTAAAATATTGGGTTGTCTATCCATTTTGTGTTTTTAAACTGTAAAATAGACAAGAGTTAGATTCATAAAAAAAAACTTATTAATACAAGCAATTTTTACATATATCATAAAGCATAAGCACACTATATTACATATATTACACCACACGAATACAACTATCTTATTCCGAATCGCTTGTTTCTTCTTCTTCGGTTTTGGTTCGTTTTGCCAAGTTTCTAGGGATATATGATGTTCCCCTAATACGAGCTGTCGTTTTCCACATTGGTTTAGAAAAACCTGGTGGTTTAGAGGTTCCCGGGTCATTGTTACAACTTAAGGACTTCGGGGGTTGACGATACATATAAAGTTCATCGGGGTTGGAATTAGATTTCTCTATTTTTATACCCTTTCCCTTATTATTTTCTTTTGCCTTTTTAAATTCAGTTGGGGTAATTTCTATAACATCATCGGAATTCTCGTCGGAATCCGATTCATCGGAGAATTGGTAATCCTCCCAATATTTTGCTTCCTTGGCAGAAACACCATTGACCATAATTAACCTTGGTCGGTTGGTTGAGGATTTTCTTTTAGTTAACCGTTTTATTATTTCCCCCACCGGTTCTATTTCTTCATCCGGTTCCGATTCTTCTTCCGGTTCCGATTCTTCTTCCGGTTCCGACTCTTCTTCCGGTTCCTCTTCGGGAACTTGTGAATCAGTCCACGAATCATTCCAATTTACATTTGACTCTTCATTATTATTAGGTGAGTCAATGGGACTTGTTCTAGAGGTAGACATCTATCACATAATATCAAACGCGTTAAGAGATTAATATATCACATAATATTCACATGTTAAAAATATATAGTTTCCAACAAAATTTGTTAAGCAATCATTTTTCAAGTAAACACGGTCGAAGTCCAGACTCACTAATGCATCCAAACAAACTCTATAAGACACACTAATGTAAAATTCTGGTTCTCTAAGACCAACGCTCGGATACCAACTGAAATGTCCAGTTCTTATTGATTAAAAACGTTCCATATTAATTGATTTTGTTGCGAGGTTTTGACCTCTATATGAGACGTTTTTCAAAGACTGCATTCATTTTAAAACAAACCATAACCTTTATTTCATCAATAAAGGTTTAAAAAGCTTTACGTAGATTATCAAATAATGATAATCTAAAATATCCTGTTTACACACGACCATTACATAATGGTTTACAATACAAATATGTTACAACAAAATAAGTTTCTTGAATGCAGTTTTTACACAATATCATACAAGCATGGACTCCAAATCTCGTCCTTATTTAAGTATGCGACAGCGGAAGCTCTTAATAATCACCTGAGAATAAACATGCTTAAAACGTCAACAAAAATGTTGGTGAGTTATAGGTTTAGCCTATATATATCAAATCATAATAATAGACCACAAGATTTCATATTTCAATACACATCCCATACATAGAGATAAAAATCACTCATATGGTGAACACCTGGTAACCGACATTAAAAAGATGCATATATAAGAATATCCCCATCATTCCGGGACACCCTTCGGATATGATATAAATTTCGAAGTACTAAAGCATCCGGTACTTTGGATGGGGTTTGTTAGGCCCAATAGATCTATCTTTAGGATTCGCGTTAATTAGGGTGTCTGTTCCCTAATTCTTAGATTACCAGACTTAATAAAAAGGGGCATATTCGATTTCGATAATTCAACCATAGAATGTAGTTTCACGTACTTGTGTCTATTTTGTAAATCATTTATAAAACCTGCATGTATTCTCATCCCAAAAATATTAGATTTTAAAAGTGGGACTATAACTCACTTTCACAGATTTTTACTTCGTCGGGAAGTAAGACTTGGCCACTGGTCGATTCACGAACCTATAACAAATATGTACATATATATCAAAGTATGTTCAAAATATATTTACAACACTTTTAATACATTTTGATGTTTTAAGTTTATTAAGTCAGCTGTCCTCGTTAGTAACCTACAACTAGTTGTCCACAGTTAGATGTACAGAAATAAATCGATAAATATTATCTTGAATCAATCCACGACCCAGTGTATACGTATCTCAGTATTGATCACAACTCAAACTATATATATTTTGGAATCAACCTCAACCCTGTATAGCTAACTCCAACATTCACATATAGAGTGTCTATGGTTGTTCCGAAATATATATAGATGTGTCGACATGATAGGTCGAAACATTGTATACGTGTCTATGGTATCTCAAGATTACGTAATATACAATACAAGTTGATTAAGTTATGGTTGGAATAGATTTGTTACCAATTTTCACGTAGCTAAAATGAGAAAAATTATCCAATCTTGTTTTAACCATAACTTCTTCATTTTAAATCCGTTTTGAGTGAATCAAATTGCTATGGTTTCATATTGAACTCTATTTTATGAATCTAAACAGAAAAAGTATAGGTTTATTTTCGGAAAAATAAGTTACAAGTCGTTTTTGTAAAGGTAGTCATTTCAGTCGAAAGAACGACGTCTAGATGACCATTTTAGAAAACATACTTCCACTTTGAGTTTAACCATAATTTTTGGATATAGTTTCATGTTCATAATAAAAATTATTTTCTCAGAATAACAACTTTTAAATCAAAGTTTATCATAGTTTTTAATTAACTAACCCAAAACAGCCCGCGGTGTTACTACGACGGCGTAAATCCGGTTTTACGGTGTTTTTCGTGTTTCCAGGTTTTAAATCATTAAGTTAGCATATCATATAGATATAGAACATGTGTTTAGTTGATTTTAAAAGTCAAGTTAGAAGGATTAACTTTTGTTTGCGAACAAGTTTAGAATTAACTAAACTATGTTCTAGTGATTACAAGTTTAAACCTTCGAATAAGATAGCTTTATATGTATGAATCGAATGATGTTATGAACATCATTACTACCTTAAGTTCCTTGGATAAACCTACTGGAAAAGAGAAAAATGGATCTAGCTTCAATGGATCCTTGGATGGCTCGAAGTTCTTGAAGCAGAATCATGACACGAAAACAAGTTCAAGTAAGATCATCACTTGAAATAAGATTGTTATAGTTATAGAAATTGAACCAAAGTTTGAATATGATTATTACCTTGTATTAGAATGATAACCTACTGTAAGAAACAAAGATTTCTTGAGGTTGGATGATCACCTTACAAGATTGGAAGTGAGCTAGCAAACTTGAAAGTATTCTTGATTTTATGTAACTAGAACTTGTAGAATTTATGAAGAACACTTAGAACTTGAAGATAGAACTTGAGAGAGATCAATTAGATGAATAAAATTGAAGAATGAAAGTGTTTTTAGGTGTTTTTGGTCGTTGGTGTATGGATTAGATATAAAGGATATGTAATTTTGTTTTCATGTAAATAAGTCATGAATGATTACTCATATTTTTGTAATTTTATGAGATATTTCATGCTAGTTGCCAAATGATGGTTCCCACATGTGTTAGGTGACTCAAATGGGCTGCTAAGAGCTGATCATTGGAGTGTATATACCAATAGTACATACATCTAAGAGCTGTGTATTGTACGAGTACGAATACGGGTGCATACGAGTAGAATTGTTGATGAAACTGAACGAGGATGTAATTGTAAGCATTTTTGTTAAGTAGAAGTATTTTGATAAGTGTATTGAAGTCTTTCAAAAGTGTATAAATACATATTAAAACACTACATGTATATACATTTTAACTGAGTCGTTAAGTCATCGTTAGTCGTTACATGTAAATGTTGTTTTGAAACCTTTAGGTTAACGATCTTGTTGAATGTTGTTAACCCATTGTTTATTATAACAAATGAGATGTTAGATTGTTATATTATCATGATATTATGATATATAATATATCTTAGTATGATGTATATACAGTTAAATGTCGTTACAACGATAATCGTTACATATATGTCTCGTTTCGAAATCATTAAGTTAGTAGTCTTATTTTTACATATGTATTTCATTGTTAATACACTTAATAATATATTTACTTATCATTTAACATAATTAACCAAGTGTATCAATATCTTAATATGATTTATATGTACCTAGTAAGACGTTGTTATAACGATAATCGTTATATATATCGTTTTTGAGTTTCTTAAATTAATAGTCTCATTTTTATGTATATAACTCATTGTTAAAATACCTAATGAGATACATACTTATAATAAAAACATGTTAACTATATATATAACCATATATATGTCATCGTATAGTTTTTACAAATTTTAACGTTCGTGAATCACCGGTCAACTTGGGTGGTCAATTGTCTATATGAAACATATTTCAATTAATCAAGTCTTAACAAGTTTGATTGCTTAAGTTGGAAACATTTAATCATGTAAATATCAATCTCAATTAATATATATAAACATGGAAAAGTTCGGGTCACTACAGCCGAACTACCCGAGCCTTAGTGAATTCGCACAACCCGAAATTCACTTCCTCATCACCAAGATGACCGAAACAACCCGAGTCATCATGAATCCGCACTAACCGAGATTCATTTCCTCAACAACAAATGCTAGCAACCCATCGCCAAAAAGGGTTATCCAAAACGCTAGCCAATTCACAATACTAAGGGTAAAAACCCACAATGCATAAGCGTATCACATGGACTCGAAGCACAAGGTCCATTCCCCCACATGAACATAGAGTAAACCCGAACAAGGGTCATCCTACACACACGCACCCATTTTACACCTACACATGTGCATAGTAAATTTACACTCACCTTGAAGTCTTGATGAATGCCACCGAATAATCCGCAACTCGCTGATGGAATGTACCTATTCCATTATCACAAATACAACAACGCAATTAGGGAGGATTTACAAACCAACCCAAATTGACAACTAGTGCAATCTCGACCCAAATGCACCTCCAAGCACAAACCGCGCCCAAACTAACCAATAATCATTAACACTAGTGACAATGGTCCTAATAAGCTAATTAAACCCGAACACAAGTGTTAAATACTTGTCTTGCCCAATTTGACACCAAAACCCTAATTTTGACCCATTTCAAAATTAGTCAACCAAACACACCCAAATGAGTTCCAACACTTCCATAATCACTAATCATAGTGATTACACTCAATTTAAAGCCCTAAACAAGGCTAAATCATCAACCAACCCAAAACCCGCCTTCATCACTTATAAACCCGAATCTTTGTGTTAATCTTCAATTAACAACTAAATAGGTTCCATCTATGAATCATACAATCAAAAGCCCCAAATTTGAATGATGAACACAAAAATGAAATTCGGAGTTAGAGCTTACCGCTAGTATCAAATTGTAGCTAAGAACGAGGAGAACAAACTTGTCTCTTACGCTTTCGATCAAAACCCGCTTCTTCCTTTCCAAAAATCCATTTGAACCAATTGGGGTATTTGAGTTTTTGAGAGAAAATGAAGAAGAAAAGGAAAAAGATAAAAAGGAAATGAGATGAGTGGATGGGATTTAAGATCCCAAATCTGGCACATATGAAATGACCAAAATGCCCTCGAACATCCTTTAAAATTGCAAATCTGTACCAACTCACCCAGAATGGCGCGCCACGGCCTTAATCATCGCGCCGTGACCTATAACGTATTCTGGTGGTTGCCTTAACATGCCTCCTGGAATTGAAATCAACTGAATGCCGCGCCGCCCTTTCTGTCGCGCCGCGACTCAAGGCGTGGTCTGGTGCCTTCCTTACCATGCCTCCTAATCCTAATTTGTTTGTAATGTCGCGCCGCGACCCACTCCTCCGTGTCGCGACCTTTAACTTGGTCTGATCACTTTTCGCATACAAGAACTTTAAAACACGAACATGTATCAAATCCTTCATACGCTAGTCGTACATACACAATACGCCTATATATATCATATACGGGAAAACGGGGTGTTACACAGAGTTGCCTTGCTGGTGGATCAGCTGACTATTGATCCCAAAGTGTTATAGTCTCAGCCAGCAAATTACCTGAAGAGGAGCTGACTGAGCTATTATCTCAGCTGGATCGACCAGCAAGAGAAGAGATATATGAGAGGTTGGCCACGCTACAACAAGTTAATGAGCAGCCATACTATCGCTACTTTGGTATGACTCCAGCTGCTTCTCCATGGCCTGGTACATGGAGGCCTCTCAAGTTCATCATAGATCCAGCTACTGGTAAATGTATTATGCAAAATGTCCTTGATTCGCCAGTACCTTCTGATTCATCAGCTTCTTCCTCATCATCTTCTTCATCTGATGGTGATGCTGATAAAGGTACTGGTAAGGGCGGACCAGTCACTCATGAAAATGTGACTGGTTCCAAAGATAAACCAGTGGATCTAACTGATGATGCTGATAATGATGCTGATAAGAATACCAGTGGTTCTAAACCTTCGGGTGAAGGTAAAAATGATGGTGATCATGCTGACGAGTCAGATTCTGACCTTCCACCTCCACCACCCCACGGAGGTACTTCTATGTTGGCTGCTACTAATCGCCCCTCAACCAGTAGCTTTAATGCTGATGAGGTGGCTGCCATCTCCATTCTGGCTGTCTATAAGACATTAGCTGAAGTTACACCAGATCTACAAAGCACCATTCGCTCTGCTATTATTGATAGAATGACTGAAGCCATATGCAGAGCTGGGGAGGTTACCACTTCTACCATTGAAAACCAGCTCAAACAAGTATGTGCTTTCGCTGATCTAGCGGTGGATGCTATTGTCAAACAATTTGAAGAAGAAGAGGATCTCAAGAGGCGAATCATCTCTCATAATGAATATACTGATCATATTTCCCATCTTCAAACTGATCTTGATGCTGCTAATCGAAGGAATCTTTATTTTAATGAAGAGAATCGGGTATTGACAGAGAGGTTGGATTCGCAGGAACAGCAAATGGCTAATATGATTCCTGTCTCTGCTTATCTTCAATTGGTGGAGACTATGCAACAAATGGCTGCCCTACAAGCAGATGTTAGGGCCACTGTTAATCAAATGGCCATGGGTGTTGCAAGAAATGAAGTTCGAACTTCAAATCTGTGTCTCCGACAATATGGTGTAGATCCTGGTGCCCATCTTTCTCCTGCTGATGCTGACTGGAACAACTTTGCATTTTCAGTGCCTGAGTCAGATAGTGACCTTGATGCACATGTTTCCCCTTATCACCCTTCTGCCCCTGCTGATGACAAAAAGGGGGGAGAAGAAGTCTAAAAAAAGTCCAAAAAGAGAAAACAATCTGAGGGGGAGCATGAGCATGAAAAGGCTCCTAAACAGCAAAGGAGAGATAGTGATGATGATGGTATTGGTACTGATCAAGGTGCTGGCACTAAGCCCAGCAACGCTCATACTGAAGCTGGTGTACAGGCAGCTGGTGAATCTTAACCCAGTGTGTCTGTCACATCAGTGGATGATATTGGTTCTGGCAGTAAGCCCAATGATGTTTCTGAGCTGGCTGTTGTTGAATCTTTTGTTGTCTCTCAAACGATTGAAAGGAAAATGAATAGAAAACTGAAGAGACATCAGAAGAGACATCAAGATTTAAATGATGCCTTTAATGCCAAATGGGAGGCTTATGTTGCTCGTAAGCATCACAGGATTGAACATAGAAGAAGTCTGGACCCAGACAAGTTGGATATTAATGATGAACTAATCAGCATTAAAAAGTATAAAAGAGATGCTCGTAAAAGAAATGCTAAGTTCATGGTTAAGTATGACAAGAAAAGGGCAAAGCTGTATGCTGAGCGAGCAGAACGATCAAAAGAATGACCCCTGAAGAAATGAAAGATTATCTGCAATCTACTGGGTAAGGAGGAGTAAGAGCTGACGTGTTCATGAAATGGCTAGATGCAATATTAGAAACTAGCTCATCTTCTCGACCAGCATCTTCAGCTCAGCCAGCTACACAACAATAGCCAGCAGAAATAATAGACCTTGATGTTGATGATGTTAAGGGGGAGCATCTTGCTATTGTTCCCTATCTGCCTCCAGCTGATACTAATCTGTCAGCTGGTACTGAAGACACAGCAAGGAGGGTTGTGATAGAAGACCCAGCCAGTAGTGTGCTGCTGGGTGAAACAAGTGTTGAAGACCTAGCCAAGGCGGCTGAGCTAGGTGTTAAACAAAATGATGATACTGTTGATCCTGCTGACTTCACAGTCTGGGGTAGAGGAGATCACTTATTTGTTCAATCACCTATCTCTCCCCGGACTCTTGCTTATTTTAACAGATACTAGGATGAACGTATTAATCAGTTTTCAGTGAGTTCTTCAGGTATATCAGAATCAATCATGTATCCTCCATTTTCCCCAAAGCCACATGATAAACACACAACTTGGGAAGATGATTCAGTTGCCCGTGCTGAGCCAAATCTATTAAGAATGAATCCAGCTAAAAGAGAGGCTTACAGGCTGGAGATCACTGTACCTGAATTGCTTGAGCAAAGACAAGCAGCTATTTCTGAAAGGATACGTCAAGTTAGATTGCTGCATCATCCTCTTGATCAGCCATTCTACATCGCTGCCTTAACTTATGGCATTGAAATTGGCGTGTATCTAAATAACAGTGGTCAAAGGCTACATACTGATGAAGAGAAAGCTCAATTTCATGAGGCTCAGCAGCTGGGTATGGATCTAAGGCAGTATCGTGATGCCCTTAGAACTGAAGAGGGAAGGAAAATTATTGAAACAGCAAAGTCCCTGAATATTACTGCCGATGATTATCTTTTGGGCTTAGAAGTTGAAAGGCAAAGAAGGGAGGATGCTGATGCTGAATATGCTGAAAGGGTAAGGCTTCAGGAAGTAGAAGCTAAATTGGCTGCTAATAGAAAGCAAGAGGACGAGTCCCTCGAGCTAGCCAAAGCTATTGTTAAGGAACAAGATAAAGCTCTTGATGAACTGGAAGCTGCTGAGAAAACACCTGCTACTGCTCTTATAGAAACTGAACGAACAATTGAGCTATCTGATCACTATTATAGGAGCAAGTATGGTGATGTACTGACCAGGAGATCAAATCCCAGCAAGATCATCAAAGTGCTCAGAGGCACAAAAAGAGCTTTCAGTATCAGCAGGGAAGATAACATTCAAGAGAGGGTAGACTACACTGATTTGAGAACCTTCAGATTCAGTGAATGGATGGAGATATTGGAGTACTTCATTGGTAAAGCTAAAAGTGGTATTAAAAAGACATTGAAGCCAGAACTCCAAGAGCTCTTCAACAAAGCAACAAAATTTGGGAATGCACCAGTAGTAAACGTAGAATAAGTACTTTCTCAAAAGCCTAAAGGAAAGAAATCTATTGGTGAAGGCCCATACAGAAGAGATCTCATCATTCTACCTCCTCATGTTCCAGTTTATGACCCTGCTGAGCTGCCTTACTTGTTTCCTGAAGCCTGGGCTGCCTTGAAAGTAAAAGAAGAAGAGCTATCTGGTGATGAACTAGAAAAGGATAAAGATAAAGACAGATAGCCTTCTAGTGCTTAAATTGTATCTTTTGTTACTTCATTCTTCATTATGATGTTTTGTAATTATTGTATATACTCTGTTGTAATGAAGATGACATGAGTTAATCTTCAAAATCATATCAAGTTATAAGATATAGATAACTCAGCAAAAGATCCCAAAACAAACTTAAAAGGGACAAATTTACTGCATATTTTTCATTTGGTCTCTCAGTACTGGCTTTAGTGTTTTCTCTAAATGTCATAAGTTTTGTCATCATCAAATAGGGGGAGATTGTTGAGTCCCCAAAATAATTAAGGATTTAATTATGACAAAACTGTAATTTATTTACACTAAAATGTTATGTGCAGCCAGCACAAGTTTGTTTATGTATAGACAGCAAATATTACTGTGTCAAGTGTTCAGTATGATGCCCAGTCTACCAGCACAAGGTAGAGTGTACTCTTTAAATCAGCACAGGATGAGTACTCAGCAATTCAAGAATATCAAATGACTCAGTATAAGAAGAACCAGTAAACCTGGTAAGCAGCATACAACACAAGACAGCCATACTCCATTACAAGCATGGTGGTTTCCCGAGTGGTCTACATCAATTGTACTATTCAACATAAGTAAAAGACAAAGTTAAACAGGAAAGAACACGCATCGGCGGCTGACAAGTGACCTTACAAGACCACGTGGGAATGCAGAAGTTTAACGTATGTGCAAACATGTGCTATACTTTGTCAATGTCTAGGGAACACAACATTCTATTTGTTTAAACGAATAGTGGTGTCAAACCAAATTGGCGTGTTCCTACAAATAGCTACCAAGAGGAAAGAGGAGAGCACGCTCGCTGATGCAGTTGTCCCTACAAGTACAGACATCATATGTACCAGTGGACAATAGAACCATTACACGGTTAATAGGACTACTATAAATTGTTGTATCCACTATTGTAACAACTAGTGGTGTGGGTTTATTTATTTAGAGTCCAAAACGTGTAATAGCTTTAAGTTTATCCTCTTAGCTATACTTAGGTAAATCTGTATCAACCAACTATCATTCCGTCAAGGATAGTTGTAATTCTTTGTGATTTAATCAATAAAGAATAACAGTTGAAAAATTACCTTTGACTCTATTTACATTACATGCTTGAATACTAAACTGTGTTTAATTGGTTAGTTAATTATAAGAAATTGTATTCAACCCCCCCCCCCCTACAATACTCCTGTTGTTAATCAAGGGACCAACACTACTCCTTTATCTATTTAGCTATTAGGATAATTCTACAGATTCGGTTCGATTTTGTTATCTTCTTAAACGAATACCCTAGGTCATACTTCCCTTACTCACTCATAGGAAGGAGTAATAAATTTAGGCCCCACATATTATAAATTTAAAACCATACCCTCTTATTAATATCTGAAATAGACAGCCGATGACCTGACGACACAACCACAAAATAAACCGTTTGTTTTAGCCATATCAGACATCTCTTAGGATTAACCACTAATAAAACCTCCCATACTAACCCTTTTTCTAACACTTACCTGAGTATTGATGATCCACTTAGAAAACCCTTTGAGCCTAAAAACTTTCATTCCTTGAAAACCACAAAAATATAAACCCCTTGACAAGAAATGGTTGCTATCAATAAAGCACATTCCAACGTCATCCAAGGTGTTTTTGATAAACCAATCGACGGATTTATTTATGTGAAGACTCACTCCTGTCAAGGATCACTGGGATATGTTATCTTTAAAAAAAATGAAAGCTAAGCTTAAAGTATTAGTTTCTGTGATTTGATCATAGATCCTATGGGGTGCTAGATCACCTAAACACCTAAGACTGTCCAGTCTGGAATCAGTTGATCGAAAGTTCGCTACATGGATTAAAGAAGTTACCATCTTAAAGTAAAGTAATCATATAAAGAAAAAAATATATTAGAAATATCGAGAATATCCTTTAAGTGATCAAGCGCATCAATGTCATGAACCGAGAAGAAAGAAAGCTAAAAGTGTTATCTCTTGACAAAAATAAAATAAAGCAACACTATCTGAAGGAATAAGAAAACAAGAAACTTGAAGACTCTAACCCTAACTATCCACTCCAAAACCCTCACTCCAAAAACCATCTCACTAACATTCAATAAAATGACCTAACCTTAAAACCCTTTCACCTAACGTTACAACCCAAATATGATGTCTTTCGATAATTAGTGTCGTACCTATCTTTCAACTACTAAGGATATGATTAATTTGACCAAGCCTATGACGCGAGATACAGCATGTCTGGCTTCTGAGTTACGTACATTATAGGTAACCCGATACACTTGTGTAGTTGAGTGACCACGATAGAAATGAAGCCTAGCCGTATACATTCCACATTCGAGAACTGAGAAAAATACCTATAGATCTTATTCTCGTAATTCGTATAAGTTAACCTAACCAAACAAACTTTTGGGAATATTTGATTTGAAAATAAAACAATCACTTAATAACTTTCAGAATTTGGATTTTTGCTTTGAAATGTCTCGATGAAATTTTAATTCAAGCATTTGCTTGAGGACAAGCAAAACCTAAGTGTGGGATACTTGATATCACTAAAAATGGTCATGCTTTTACTAGTGATATCACCCATATTTTAGCCTTAATAATAACTAAAAAATCTTAAAGCAGGCAAAATCACACAATAATTATTTTTAAGGGTTGAAAGTGCTGATGAAAGGACCCGTTTATACCGATTATAAACGATTCACAATAGTTGATTTCATTGCGAGGTATCTGACCTCTATATGATACATTTTACAAACATTGTATTCGTTTTTAAAAGACAAACTTTCTTTCCATCGAAGGTTGACGGCATGCATACCATTTCATAATATATCCAACTATAAATTGACTTAATAATAATCTTGATGAACTCAACGACTCGAATGCAACGTCTTTTGAAATATTTCATGAATGACTCCAAGTAATATCTTTAAATGAGCAAATGCACATCGAAAGGTTTCTTTCATACTTGAGAATAAACATGCTTAAAAGTGTCAACCAAAAGGTTGGTGAGTTCATTAGTTTATCATAATCAATCATTTCCACTTATATAATAGACCACAAGATACTCATATTTAGAAAACAATCTGTGCAGGTCTACTCCTGCTATAAAATCATTCATATGAAGAACACCGGAACCTTTCAAAACAAACTTTACAACGGTAGCTAATGCGTCGTGCAATGCAAAATCACCTCACCGAGGGTAGCTAAAACGGTAGCTAATGCGTAGTGCAATGACAAAATCATCTCACCATTACTAACTACTAAATCGAACCATATCGGTAGCTAATGCGTAGTGCAATGACAAAATCATCTCACCGATGGTCAATAATACAATCTTTATAGAAATCGAACAATAATTTTACAACGATAGCTAGTGCGTAGTGCAATGCAAAATCATCTCACCGAGGGTAGTTAAAACGGTAGCTAATGCGTAGTGCAATGACAAAATCATCTCACCGTTACTAACTACTAAATCGAACCATATCGGTAGCTAACGCGTAGTGCAATGACAAAATCATCTCACCGATGGTCGATAATACAATCTTATAGAAATCGAACCTCTGAATCCAAATAATTCTATCATAGAATGCAGTTTTTAGTACTTGTGTCTATTTCGTCAAACATTTATAAAAGCAGTTCATGTATTCTCAGTTCAAAAATATATCTCAAAAGCATTTAATAAAAACAGTTATAAAAACAGCCCATGTATTCTCAGTCCCAAAATGTAAAGAGTAAAAGGGAGCAAATTAAACTCACAATACAATATTTTGTAGTAAAAATATTCATACGACGATACTGAACAATTCAAGGTTTGCCTCGAATTCACGAACCTATATCATTTATATATGTATTAAGACATATTCTCGTAATCGAACAAATTTATATATATATTATTTTTAATATTATACTTGTTGTATTATATATTATATAGATATAGATATAGATAAATTTAATTTATATAACTTAGTTAATATCATTTTAATATTAACAATATAGTGATATGTAAAAATATATATATATTTGTAATAATTCTGATAATGATAAAAAATGATAATAATAATGATAGTAATAATAATAAATTACAAATGATAATTTTTAATATAAATGATAAGATAAAAATGATAGTTTAAATAAACAAAATACTTTTGCTAATAATGTTAATTTTAATAATAATAATACCAGTTTTAACAGAAATTTCAGTAATCATATGATAGTACTAATATTAATGTTTAAATGATAATTCTATTAATGATACTTTGTAATATTAATACTAATTTTAATAAAGATAATAGATTTAAAATAATGATACTTTTAATAATAATAATACTGGTAATAATAACTATGAATATACAATTTTACTACTAATGATAATATGTTTAATAATAACGATACTAAATATGGTATTAATAATCATAATGATAATATTAATTGTTTTATTAATAATATTAATATTAATAATAATGATAATACTATTAATTTAATTAAGGATAATATTAATCTTACTTCTAAACATTAGGAGTAATAATAACTATCATCATAATAATAATAATAATAACAATAATAATAACAAATACAATAATAATAATAATAATAATAATAATAATAATAATAATAATAATAATAAAATAATAATAATAATAATAATAATAATAATAATAATAATAATAATAATAATAATAATAATAATAATAATAATAATAATAATAATAATAATAATAATAATAATAATAATAATAATAATAATTATTATTATTATTTATAATAATAATAATAATAATAATAATAATAATAATAATAATAATAATAATAATAATAATAATAATAATAATAATAATAATAATAATAATAATAATAATAATAATAATAATAATAATAATAATAATAACAATAACAATAACAATAACAATAACAATAACAATAACAATAACAATAACAATAACAATAACAATAACAATAACAATAACAATAACAATAACAATAACAATAACAATAACAATAACAATAACAATAACAATAACAATAACAATAACAATAACAATAACAATAATAATAATAATAATAATAATAATAATAATAAATAATAATAATAATAATAATAATAATAATGTAAATATTGAGACTACCTTTAAAGGAATCGGCCTAAAAAAATATAATGTTTCATCTCGGACTCGAACCCGAGACCTCTCGCTCATCAGACACACACCTTAACAACCCTTCTATTTTCGTTTTTCTGTTTTAATACCACCTCCATATTTTATAAACTGAAATCTGTATACTCTTCTTCTTCTTGATTTCAAACGGCCAATTTAATATTCAATAATCATAACAGCAAAACAAAACAAAAATTGAATTTATAACTTGTGATTGAAACAGAAACGGTTATACTTGAATTGATTTAATCATGATAGGAAATAAAAAAAAAATTACCTTCGCTGTTATCACGAAGAACATGAACATTGACTTTTAAATTTTAGATAGTTTGAGACCTCGATTCTTTCATGAAATATTTTCTAAATCTCTCCTAGAAACTATCTGGATCCTCAATTTAATTCAAAACATCAAAAGGAAATCGAATTTCATGAAGAACGGAATGTTTGACTTTTTGAAATAAGAGTTTGACTCCAAAATTCAAGATCGATATAAAGATTTGAGAGTTGAGATTTTGCAGATAGATTCAAAGAAAGATTTCTAACCTTTCTGCATTTTTAAATTTTGCTAAATGGTTCGAAATTGAAATATGAAGAAAATTATCAAGAACAGAGGTTTCGCTGAAAAAGAAAAAAATTAAAGCACCAGCTTCTTTAAATCAATTCGCATAGTGGGTTAAATCATGTTGTTCAAAAGATTGATTCCACAAAAAAAAAATTGATCAAGGTCTTATGGTAGGGTTGCTAACAGACATCTTCACGGATGTAACAGAAAATATAGATAATAAGAAGAAAAAAAATAATGATTCAGATAGTGATATAAAATAAATACGCGTATGTATCTGCTTTTATATAATATATATATATATATATATATATATATATATATATATATATATATATATATATATATATATACATATATATATACATATATATATATATATATATATATATATATATATATATATATATATATATATATTGTATTTATATGTATTTGTATACGTATATAACTGTATTTATATGCTTATATATCAGTATTTGTACTTATGTATATATATTATGTATTCTGTATTTGTATTTGTATATAACTATATATACGGAGTATACCTGTTTTACATTTATATACGGAGTATATCTGTATTTATAAGTGTTATATTAAATAAATTACTGATATTAATTTATTAATAAAATCCATTAATATTATTAATTTTGATAAGAATACTAATAATAATAATAATAATAATAATAATAATAATAATAATAATAATACTAATATTAATAATGATAATAATAATAATAATAATAATAACAATAATTATATTAATAATAATAATACTAACATTAATAATTAATAATAAATAATAAAAACTATAATCATAATTATAACAATGATAATAACTAGTTGTGGAGCCCTCGCTTCGCGCCGGGGGCTCCGTTTTGAATGCGAGTTAAAAAAAAGTCCTGATCTATTTTGTAAAAAAGAATTTTTTTCGACATCTAATATTGAAGGGTTGTTCCTTTTGTGAAAGTTGCTTCTTTTAGCGTTCGCGTTTTATTTTAAAAAAAAAGTTAGTAAAGTGGGGGTTCGATTTGTATTTTAATAAAAGTTAGAGGGTTAAGTTTGTGGAATTTGAAAAAAATATACGTACAAAGTGGGGGTTCGATTTGTATTTTAATAAAAGTTAGGGGGTTAAGTTTGTGAAAAATGAAAAAAAGGAATAGTACTATTCATAAGATTTTGTCTATTACAATCTAATATTGAAGGGTTGTTTCTTTTGTGAAAGTTGCTTCTTTTAGCGTTCGGGTTTTATTTTAAAAAAAAAGTTAGTAAAGTGGGGGTTCGATTTGTATTTTAATAAAAGTTAGAGGGTTAAGTTTGTGGAATTTGAGAAAAATATACGTATAAAGTGGGGGTTCGATTTGTATTTTAATAAAAGTTAGGGGGTTAAGTTTGTGAAATTGAAAAAAAGAAATAGTACTATTCATAAGATTTTGTCTATTAGTTATACTAGTTGTGGAGTCCTCGCTTCGCGCCGGGGGCTCCGTTTTGAATGCGAGTTAAAAAAAAAAGTTTTTTTCTTTTGTGGATCTATTTTGTAAAAAAAAAAATTTCGACAACACTGAAGGGTTGTTCCTTTTGTGAAATTTGCTTCTTTTAGCCTTAAAGTTAATTGATCTATTTTGTAAAAAAAAAATTATTTTTCGACATCTTTTGGTAGCATTGAAGGGTTGTTCCTTTTAAGAAAGTTTCTTCTTTTATAGTTGGAGAAAAAAAAAGTAGCACAGTAGTGGGCGTGGTGGGTGTTTTGACGTTAGTGATGGGATAAATAATAATTAATAATATAGGTATAAAGTAGGGGGTTCTATTTGTATTTTAATGGGAGTTAGGGGGTTAGATTTGTAAAAAGTGAAAAATTAAATAGTACTATTCATAACAAATAAGACAAAATTTGTCTATTAGTTATATTTGTAATAATCTTATTAATGATAATATTAATTATTTTTAATTTTCAATATAATATTTATATCTAATAATATCACTAATATTAATCATAATAATTAAAATTGCAACTTTACTATTGGTTATAATAATAATGATGATGTTAACAACGATAACAATAATATTAGTAATTATAATAACTCAAATGTATCCAATTTCATATATTAAGTTTTAATAATATTATTAATATTGAATGTAATAATGTAACAACTATACTGGTAATTACATTTAATATAATATACAATATTATATTATGTTATAACATTTATTTATTATTTATATATTACAACTGATTATAAATTATATATATATATATATATATATATATATATATATATATATATATATATATATTCATTTTAATAGAAACTTAATTATTTTATTTATCATTTTACATTCTTAATTCCAATGGATTAAAGTGTATTTTATTAATTCAGATTATTATATATACACTTTCATTTATATATATATATATATATATATATATATATATATATATATATATATATATATATATATATATATATATATATATATATATATATATACACACACATAATCATTTACACACAATTGTTCATGAATCGTCGGGAGTAGTCAAAGGTTAACTGAATATATGAAACGGTTCAAACTCAACATTTACAGGCTTTGCGTATCGTTTCGAAATCATATAAAGATTAATTTTAAATTTGGTCGGAAATCTGCAGGTCGTCACAGCTGAAATGTCAGAAATTGTCTAAAAGTAGGTTTTTAACACGGTTTTTAGTACAATTTATATCCAAGAGGTATATCCTACCTAATTAGTTTTAAATTAGGATTTCAAGACTTATAAATTCCATGGAGAACTCTCGAAGTCTTAATCCACAAAGCATAAGTTGAAGAAATACAAGACTAGTTCAAATTAGGGTTTCCGAACCCTAATTCAGGATTCAGCCGGAAGACCACCATGGAAGCTCAAGATTAATAACCAGGGATGCCAACACTTAATAAAGATATGTATATGAAGATCTACCAAGAAACTAGAAGCTCATCAGATTCATATACAAAGATCAAGACGTTCCAAGACTTACATACACTAAAACACACACAAAACCCTAATAACACTATACTTCAAATACAACCATAAGGAACATCAAAGAGTGATTCAGGGGATTGTGTGTGACTATTACAAGTTTAATGAACCCCAATAATTTGCATCTGCTCAAATTCAAGGCAGAATGTATACCGGTGTTTAAACAACGTATTATCAGAAACCCGTATACGACAAACACGGAACACAAGATCACAACTGACCAAATAGTTACACCAATTGGCGACTTAGTTACACCAAATGGCAACCCACTTAGTGAAACTGGCAACCTGGATATTGAAACTGGCGACCCGAATCTTGAAACTGACGACCCGGATCTTGAAACTAGTGACCCAAATCTTGCAACTAATGACACAGATCACCAACTGGCAACCCAGTCCACTCAAATTGCGACCCAGGAGCCACAAATGGCGACCCATATTTGTAAACTGGTGACTCGGACTTTTCAACTGCCGCTCACTTTGCCTATAAATATACTGATCGATTGATTGATTTCACACATCTCTCATCTCACTCTCTCTAAAATCTATCTCTAGAAGTTGCTAGCTTTGGTTCCATCTTTGTTAGTTAGTTTGTAAATAAATAAAGGAGGTGTTGTGGGAAGGAAACTCGAGAAGCTTATTAAAATTTTGTTGCCTTCTGAACATGTATATATATATATATATATATATATATATATATATATATATATATATATATATATATATATATATATATATATATATATATATATATATATATATATATATATATATATATATATATATATATATAATACTTGTTGATTATAATATTGTTAAAATGGATTAGAATAACTTCTCGTGTTTATTGTGATGTAAGTTTAGGATGTTTTATTATTGTTGTCGCTTAAATCATTATAAGTGTTTGATTCAATACTTTATAAACGAAGTGAGTTTTTGTCAACTTATATAAAGTTTATCCAACTTGTACCGTGCTTAAATCTGCATAAGTGGTTTTAAGTAATCTGCATCTAAAAAGCGTATGGCTGGTGTCCCGGAAATTGAAATAGATTAGGTCGTGCACGGGGTATAAGACTCGAGATAAATGTCCTTTCAAAAAATACGATAAATACCATGTTGGAGAGATCCGGGGTATTTATGATCTTTGAAACTAAATAACATAACAGCACTCTTTCAATAAATGGCTTGCTACGCAGTCAATGTTGTTTTCAGTCAATTGGTAAAGTTTAACATTATGGACTTTTGTTCTTTAAAACTAGCTTGATACGAAGCCGATGTCATTTTCAGACAAATTATACAAGTTCATTATTTTATATTTGGAGTCTAAGGGTTTTATATAGTAGTAGTCATTAACACCTGTTTTAATTTTAAACGATGAATATCAATCACTTTATTCATAGCCGAAGGTCATTTTCAACTGTTCAAATTAACAATTACCAACTTAGTTAGGTAGGAATAATATTCCTACTCCTGACCGGTGTTGTCAACAGGTATAATGTTTATTGTTACACCCTCGCAGGAGTTTCCATAAGAGAATTAAGATTCGAGGGTGGTTGGTGGGTTAGTCTGTTTTATTATAACAGAAACTTTTTTTTATAATAAACCGTATATTTTTATCACGTGATACATTAATTATTTATGCTTGAAGTAAGTTTCGTGAAAATCAATTAATGGGTAAAATTATATTATATTATATAGAATAAAGGTGATAGTATTCCACGAAACAATAATATCGTAATCCGGGATGAAACTTACAATCATAATAAACACTATTAAAACTTCTAAGTGCCGCAGTCACCTCCAAACTTTACTTTCCTGCATTTTGGTTTTAATTTAGTCTAAATAAAAATCACCTACCAAACTATCATTAAAATAAAAATAAATACTAATCTATCTAAATAAGTTTCGTTTCAAATTCAACCGTCTTTTAAGAACGAAACCCTAGGTCATACTTGCCCTATTACTCTGTCAGGTAGGTATAATTGAGGTCCCAACACATAAAAATATAAAACTACACACTGATCGCGTGAGCGAATCTCACTTCTGCCGATTCAACAATGACCAGCGTTGACAAATAAAAGTGGTCGTACGCCGCGCATCACGCACCAAGCCCCAGAAGTGATTCGAGCATATGATTTTTGGCGCACCAAGTAAGGTGCGGCACACCTGTGTCTATCATCTGTTGGTGCGGCGTCCCACTTTAAGTGGTCTGGCACACTTTTGTCGGGGAGAGCTGAAAAGTGAGTTTTATGGGTTTTTGCAAGGATTATCACATATTTTTTCCCTAACTCGTTCTAGACCACTAGAAAGGTGATTTTAGGGTTTCAAAGGCCATTTGTTATGAATTTCAAGGGCTTAGCATCAATCCTTGAAGATTGGAACATAGATCATTATTGGTACTGTGGTTTCCATAAATAGTAGTGATATTATTATTAATTCAACTTGTTTTCATTGGTTGATTGATTACTCCATGAACATGCTAGGCTAAAACCCTTGTGTTTACTCAGATGTGATATATTTAATTGTTGGATTGTATTATTATTTTGGATTATGATGCTTGATTGATTAATACATTATTGAGTTTGATCAAAAGATCTATTATTGTGTTTATTGGTTACTTTAATTTAGTTACATGGCTTGTTAACTAGTTAATGTGATTTGATTAGTGATGAATAGGTTATGCTTCAACACTTAGTGATCTAGACACTTGCATATGTGTGTAGGTGATAATTAAATGGTAAATTGACACACGGTCATGTGATTGCATCGAGTGATCGTTGTAATTAAGATACATTTATTAGACGTTGAATCGGTTTTAACTAAAAAGGACAATCTGCATTGATTGTGAATCATCTGAGTGAGCGTCGCTTCTTTCTCTAGTTATTGTATATTTGTTTATTGCATTTTTAGTTGAAATTAAAATCCAACTTCCAAAACTCTTTTCTTATAATAATTATTAGTTATTTAATTTCTGAACACGTTGCTCTCTGTGAACAAACCTAGACTTGCTTTACTAGCTACATACAATGAGCCAGTTGCTCATTTGTGTGGAGGTAAATCACAGTTTAGTCTTAATTAAAATAGGTGTGGTATTTCCATATCAACTCATGTAAGTAGCTCATCTGTACGAATGAGCTTGTCATTCGCACGAATGAAGATCATCCTTACAAATTGATTTGAGTCTTGAACAAATTCTTAAATGTTATATGCGTTAGAGACTTCTATACAGCACTGGTGAGCATATGAATGATGTAATACTTGTTAATGTATTGCATACAAATGTGTGACCAAGTCTTATGTATGTTAATAGTCATAGATGTACTAATGATTAATACATGTAACACATTTAAGCACAACGAATAATATGCAAGCATAAAGAGTTCAGTACATATAATGTCAACAAACCACATGACTCAATAAATATTACAGACCGAATAGATGACTATGGACTTGAACATAAAATGCACCAACAATTATTATAGTTAAACATCATCATAATTATGTTTTCATCTATATATAAAATAAATATAAAATATAATTAATGATTGTGTTGAATCCATCATACACTCAGTTACAACTTATATAGTATATACTATTAGTGAACATGGATGAATAGTAAACATGATGATACCATGATGATGTATATACCATAAGTGAACATGGATGAATAGTAAACATGATGATATCATGATGATGTTATCGTGATGTCATCATCCACAATTTTAATATCTAGTCATTTTTATTTTAGTTTTCTTTTTCTTTTCATCACCTTCTGTCACCATTTTGGATTATTCATGATATATTAGGATAATTGTATTAAATGCTATAAACTTTAATTGTATTAAACGCTAATAAACTTTGTCGGCAGTAGCCGGATCATTCGTTATATATTATGAAACTTTTGTACTATAGCGTTTTGACATTATTGTAATTTTGATCATCTTTGGGGGTTTGAAAAGTGGTTGAGGGTACCGTTTTGTTTTGTAGTGTAGAGTTCTGGCAATATTATAATTTGGATAATGTTTGAGGTTTCTTACTTTAATATGTATATTTGGGGTCAGGGCCTTCCCTTTAATTTTGAGGGCCATGTCCCAAATCATATATATTGGGCCCTAAACACTAAATTTGGGTATCGTTGTTGTATATGTTCTTATGTATCTTCATTTAATTTACTACGTCATCTATTTTGTTCTAAAAATGGAGTTTAAGTGACAAAACTTTATAGTAAAATCTTTCTATTAATTTTGTGTATTATTATGTACAACTTGTAGTTATATAAAGTATTATTCGCGTCAAAATAGTTTATAATTCGTATTCTAATAAATACATTACAATTACTTTTTAATAGTGTAAAATAAAAACACTTTACAATTGAAGGGTTAAAATGTAACTAAAGATGTTAACAAGGACCTTTTTTGAAAAATGTAAATAACGTCTAAAAAGCATACGGTGTAAAGATGGAAGGTTGACATAAGTAAATATCTAGTTGCATTTAAATGTTTCCTGCAAAAACTAATTTACAATATTATTGAACCTACATTGGACCTTGTAAACCTCGTTTAAGTTGGGCCCTATTTAATTAAGGGCCCTGTTCAGTGGAACAGGTAGCACATGCTATTATCCGAGCCTGTTTGGGGTTCACGTGACCTCTCATAACCATATCACACTTGCATGCTTTCTTTTCTACTCCACCGATTGAAAACCACAACCTCACTTTAGGGTTTGTTCATTTACGGATTTAGAGTCAATTGGGAAGATGATATACGTCGGTGTTTGGTCATTATATATCATTATAATTGGATTTTTATTTAACCTTAATAGTTCGTTTATTCATAGGGTTTTTTGTTATTGGAATTTGTTTGTCCATGGATTTGGAGTTGATTGGAAGCTGACACACGTCGGTTTTCTCATTCAATAATATGAAATGGGTTTCTATTTAACCCTAACAGTTTGGTTTATTCGATTAGGGTTTTCTCGTTATCGTTTTAGGATTTCTCCCGTTATATGTAAAGGATATGGGGGCGAAATAGGGTTAAATCCTTTGAGTTCACCCTTCTCTAACTTCCACAAAGGTGTTTGCTTTATTCGCTTAACGTGAATGGTTGGCGTTTTTCAGAGTGGGAGTTCGATGCATTTGCTTCCGGCGATTGCTATCTTAATCGTGTGTAGCCATCTCCGTAGTCAATTGGTATCTCGCTGTAAGTATTTTCGAATTTGTGTTGTTTATTGCTATTGTTTTAAAATGTTTTTGCTGGTGGTCATGGCTTGATTTGTACAATGACACGTGTACATGCAATGTTTCAGAAATAATCATTGTCTTGATAAATTTATGTAAATTGAGTTGTTCCTTGCTATGGCCACATATTAGTTGCATCCATGGTCATTTTAACTAAATCTTTTATTGTAATGATGTGATGATAAATACATGTTATTTGAGTCTTACAATTGGAAAAGCGTTAATCAAATATTTGCATGGAAACACATGTGGGTTGCAGTCTTGATGATTCGTGTATGTTAGTTCGAATTATATATATTTATCTGACTATCATGTAAAGTTGTTGTTTTCATAAATTGAACACTACGCTTGTGTTAGCAGTGTGGCATTATTATTTATGTAAAGAAAAGTCAAAGACCGCCGTGTCATTTGTTTTGTAAAAAAGAGAATGATGATGTCTTTTGGTACTAGTGGTTTGTCACTATTGTAATTTTAGTGTAATACGTGCTTATAGTTGTTTATTTCAAGGTTGTGATGGTGAAATTATGTTACTAAAGTTTACAATGAGAAAAAACAAATCATATATCGGCAGGGCAACGTAATTGTTGGAGTCATGATGATTCGTGTTCTATCAATAAAATATAAGACTATAGTGATATAGTGATGGGAGAGTTATGATTAATCCATATAAGACATATTAGAGCTATTAAACACATGCTAAAAGATAAGACTATAAGAAACAAGAATAAGAAAAAAGACTTACATAAATATAAAAGAGAACATTATGTATTTTTATTTCTCAAACTTGGAATTATTTATAATACAAATGACACATCGTTTTATAGGTGAGGAAAAGATGTCATCTTGATCTCACACAACACATTACAAAATACATAGAATATTACAACTGGCATAAAATAAAATACATAAATAATACATTAAAGATATTAATCATTGGTAATGACATAAGTGTTTGCATCACTTGATTCTTCAGTAATGTGTTCTTATTCACTTTCACCAGAATTCATCTTTTCTAGATGAAAATTACAAGTAAAGTCGAAATCATCAATGTATAAATGATGCCTTGATGAATATAAGTCCCTGCAATCATTCAATCATCAATGCTATTCAAACAGTTATTCCCATACATTTTACTGAAACTATTAATGGATAATCAATTTAAATGTTAGCATGTTTTAGGTATAGTTGAATCAATTGTGTTCAAAGGACTATTTATTTGATACATAATAAGGCCAACATAATATATGTGATAATCCTTTATTGATGTAATAGACCACTCCCGACTAGGACCAACTGCCACATAAGCAGCATAGAAGCATAGACTGAATACACAGTTATTCCTAACAATCACACACATCCTCAAAAATTAAGACACAGTATATTAATTAATCATGTAGTTGTACAACACAATTATACATTTTTCGTCCTTTCATATGCTTCAAAGTGACAAAGGTCATAATAAAGACACCGCACGAGCTTGAGGTTGGAATAAGGACAAGCGTGTACCAATGGTGCCCTCCATCACATGGCCAGAGCGAGCCCTCCTGACTTGTCGTGCAAGGACCAGTCCTGACTAGGCGAGCTCCAAAAATAAGTTCAGGTTCTGCCACCAGTTTCGCTAAAAGTTATGGTCGTCGTGTGTTCTTGTATTTAATTATCATTTTATTATTTAGTTTAACATTGCGTTTCTAATAATAAGGAAAAAGTGGATATAATAAAAATAAACCAAAAATGATATATTACCATATCCCTGAATTAATTCAAAATCATAACAAATACACAATAATTAAGATAAAAATCAAACTTTAACAGGAGAGCTGAATTAAAACTTAAAAACACAAAACAACTACATATATACGCTTACAATGTATATAATAATGGATATCACATCAGATTGATATAATTAAGCTCAAATCATATAAAAATCTATTACTAATGAAAGTTTTGCCTATCTATAACAACAATGTTATTTCGTCTAAATTACATCAGTTAAAAGTATATTATATAAAGATAAACATAAAAATAATAAACTAATGTAAACAAAAAAGGATAATTACCATCATCAGCATAAACATTCTGATATCCTGGATCAGTGTAATACTGTTGAGCAATAACAAGTGGACAAGCAATGCCTAATATTACCGCCATTGCAGTCACCATCAAAATACGATTCACAGCCATTAGTTTCCGGTTAATTCAACGATTCAGATTCGAGACAACGAACAATTTATCAACCGAGACGAAACACACGTTTGAAATGGAGATGAAACACACGTTCAAAATGGAGATGAAACACACGTTTAGTATCCTATATATAGTTATATACAGAGAGAGTTTTGAAATTGATAAACGAAATATGCGTGTATAAATTATTTTATAGAGTGACTCTCTATATATGACAAACGGAATGGCATTCACTAAATTAATTAAACATTAAATTAATTAACGTAATTAATTAATTAATGTTTAGTACTAATAAGTATTTAAAAATAACAAATGTGACTATAAAAGTAACTATTTCTATTACTGCTTTTAACAATAAACTTCATATTGAATTTTTTTAAATTTTCTTAACATAAAAGCTTTCTAGGCATTTTGTTTCTAGAAATTATTAACTAGCAAATTATCATTATATTTAAACATTACTATAATTATGTTTATCTATATATAAAAAATATTTTCTATTTTGAAACCGTCACACATTCGTTCACAACATATAGTCTTGTATATACTATTAGTGAACATGATAAGTGCTGTGAAAATTAACCAACTCGGCTGAGAACTTGGAGATTTCTACGTTTCAAATATATTTCGAGTTCTCGGGCTCAAACTCACTCAAAATTCGGTCAAAAGCCGAGTAAACTAGGTCGAAGGCTAAAAACTTGGAACAAGTTGGAAAAGTTGAAAAATCCATTAAAATCGAAAAATCAGTTAAAAATCACAAAATCGGGGATAAACTCAATCAACTGAGAGCTACGATTTTTATAACTGTTGTATTTACCTAACTAACCCTCTAATCTATTTAAATATAGACTTTTAACCCTCTATTTCAAAATATTAATGTTTTCATTATATATCTGTACTTTATACCATATATTTAAAAAGTTATTAATAATATATTTAAAAAGTCAACGGTAATCAATATTCGAGTTCTCCACCGAGAACTCCTCGAGTTGTCAAAAACTCCTTCAAAAATCTCTGCCAAGTTCTCCCTGAGAGGGATTTCTTCAACCTTGAACATGATGAACAATAAACATGATGGCATCATGATGATGTCATCATGATGTCATCATGCAATTACTTTTCATTTTTTAAATATCTGACCATTTTTATTTTGGTATTCTTTTCTTTTCATCTCCTATTACAATATTAGATTATTCACATTATGAATAATAAGTTTTTAGATACACTAAGAAGTATATGAGTTAATTTATATTTTCAGTATAATACGTTTATTAATATACTAAAAGTTATATGACAAATCAACTATGCATTTTACTAATATCTTAATGTTAAAATCAATATGAATAGGAGATCGGTAAACATGATGACAATTTCATCATCCACAACTAGTTTATTTTAATATCTAGCCTTTTTATATTGATTATTGAATTCTTTTCATCTGCTTCTATTACAATTTTGGATGATCCAAAATACATTATGAAAGTTTTATTAAATGCCAATAAACTATAGCATTATGAAACTTCTGTAATTTTGATCAACTTTGGGGGTTTGAAAAAGAGGTTGAAGGTGTCATTTTGTACTATAGCATTCTGACATTATTATAATTCAGATCAAGTTTGAGATTTATTTTATTTTACTATATCCATTTGGGGTACACATAACCTCTCGTACCATATCACACTTGCATCATTTCTTTTCTACTCCACCGATTATGAACCACACCTCATATTAGGGTTTTATGTTTATAGATTTAGAGTCAACTGGGAAGACGATATACAACGGTGTTTGGTCATTCTATATCATGAAAATTGGTTTTATTTAACCGTAACCGTACGTTTTATCAGATTAGAGTTTTTGGGTTATTGGTATTTGTTCGTTTTTGGATTTTGAGTCGTTTTGGAAGAGGATATACATTAGTGTGTGGTCATTCCATATATTTTGAAAATTTGGTTTTAGTTATCCCTAATTGTTCTTCGATTAAGGTTTTTTTCATTATGAATACGGTTTTTATTCGTTAATTGTAAATGCGTAGAATTGAATCCTTTAATTTCACCCTTTTCCAACTTCCACAAAGGTGTTCTTTTTATTCAATTATCGTTTTTGGAGTAGGACTTTGATTCATTTGCTTTCGACTATTGCTATCTTAAACTTTTTTGCTGTTGACGTAGCCATCCCCATTGGAATTTGATATCTCGTTGCAAGTGTTTTTGAATTTTGTATTGTTATTGTTATTGTTCAGAATTATTTTTTATGGTGGTCATGGCTTTCTTTATACAACAACGATTATATTTGCAACATTTTTGATATAAACACTTGTTGGGTTTTTTATTTAAGTTTCCAAATATGAGGAAAGCTTAGCCCAAGTCCAACAAAATAGGCCCAAGATGCTTGTTGACTTGGTCAAGTGTCTTAGGCATTATTTGAATCAATTGTGCAGCTGTATTCAAGAGTGAGAGATTACAGAGAGTTGAGAGATCAAGAAAAAGAGTCAAAAAACTCCATTTCCGTCTACAGTGACAGCAGGACAGAAAAGAGACGATCCCCGGAGATCTAACCGTTGGATCTTCATCAAATTTGGGCTGTTTCTTCCTGACATCAGTGCCAAGGTTTCAACCGTTGAATTCATCTAAAGAGGTCTGTAGCTCAAGTTACAGCAGGTCGAACAGTAGCAGAATTTTTGGGTGATGTTATTACTCTTTTGTCTTTAATTTCTTCATATACTTGTTGATTATTGTTGTTCAAGAGTATGATGATGTTGTATACCTCTAGTTGATCTAGAGAAGGATTATTGTATTGCTCTCCTTGTTGATGATAGTGGAATTTAAGTGGCTTACGAGTCCCGTGGTTTTTACTCTCGATTTTGTGGGGTTTTCCACGTAAAAAGTCTCGCGTGTATTGTGTGTGATTGATTATTCGTTATTAGTTGATTTGCTACTGATTTGGGGACTGATTTGGGTTGGATTTGGTATAGCTTATTTGTTAGCATCCTCACGGTTTCATACGGGTCGGGAAAGTGTTGGTCAAACGGGTTTGTTTCCGCTTTGTAGATTATCCGTTGTGATTATTTTCCCATCAAATTGGTATCAGAGCTAGGTTATTTGATTTGACTTGTGTGAAAGATGGAAGCTAATACAAGTAAAATGATTAGTTTAAATGGTTCAAATTATCATGTTTGGAAAGGCAAGATGGAGGATCTTCTTTATGTGAAAGATTATTATTTGTCTATTTTTACTGAGGATAAACCTGAGGAAAAATCTGATGCTCAATGGAAAATTTTGCATAGACAAGTATGTGGGTATATTCGGCAGTGGGTTGATGATAATGTTGTGAATCATATTACTGGGGAGACTGATGCTAAAGCCTTATGGAAAAAGCTTGAGCAGTTATATGAGCGAAAGACTGGGAATAACAAGTTGTTCTTAATTAAGCAGATGATGGCTTTGAAGTATCATGATGGGACTCCTATTACAGATCACCTAAATGCATATCAGGGTATTATAAATCAGCTTGCAGGTATGGGTATCAAGTTTGAGGATGAGATTCAGGGTCTCTGGTTACTTGGTACATTACCGGACTCTTGGGAGACTTTTAGGACATCTTTGTCCAACTCTGCACCGAATGGTACTATCACCATGGAATTGGCTAAGGGTAGTATTTTGAATGAAGAGATGAGAAGAAAGTCACAAGGTTCCTCTTCACAGTCAGATATCTTGGTCACAGAAACGCGGGGGAGAAGTCATAGTAGAGGTCAGGGTAAAAGAGGCAATCATCGTAGCAGCTCACGCAAAGGTAAATTTGCTAATGTTGAGTGTTATAATTGTCATGAAAAGGGGCACACAAAGTGGTATTGTCCAAAGTTGAAGAATGAGAAGAAAAAGGCATATGACAAGAATAAACAAAAGAAAAGTGATGGTGGTGATGATGATAAGGTTGAAGTTAACGCTATCACAGATGAGTTCTTTGTTTGTATTGATTATGATATGATCAATCTTACTCATGATAACACGAGTTGGATTGTTGATAGTGGTGCTACATGTCATGTTGCAATTTGTAGAGATCACTTCTCATCTTACACTCCAGGTGACTATGGATTTGCTAGGATGGGTAATGCCGGGTTATCAAAGATCGTTGGTATTGGAGATGTTTGTTTGAAATTTGACACGGGAATGGAGTTAGTTTTGCATAATGTAAAACATGTTCCGGATATGAGACTTAATGTTATTTCAACAGGCATTCTTGATGATGATGGTTATTATAACGGTTTTGGTAATGGTATTTGGAAACTAACTCTCGGTTCTATGATAGTGGGAAGAGGCAAGAAAGACTCAAGATTATACATCACGCGTCCTAAGATCATCCAGAACATTGTTAACGCAGTGGACAATGTTGATTCTACTGAGTTGTGGCATAAAAGACTTGGTCACATGAGTGAAAAGGGGATGTCTATCTTGTTCAAGAAGAATGTGTTGTCGGGTGTTAGTGGTATTGATTTGAGTAAGTGTTCTCACTGTTTGGCAGGGAAACAGACCAGAGTTGCATTTAAGAGTCATTCTTCTTTTCGAATGGAGAACATACTTGATCTAGTTCATTCGGATGTTTGTGGGCCTATGAAGACTAGGACACTTGGTGGATGTTCCTACTTTGTTACATTCATCGATGATCATTCCAGGAAGGTGTGGGTTTATACCTTAAAGTCAAAGGATCAAGTATTTGAAAAGTTTAAGGAATTTCATACACTAGTTGAAAGGCAAACGGGGAAGAAACTCAAGTGTATTTGGACTGATAATGGCGGTGAATACATTGGCAGATTTGATGCTTATTGTAAGGAGAATGGTATTCGACATCAAAAGACTCCACCAAAGACACCTCAGTTGAATAGCTTAGCAGAGAGGATGAACAGAACTTTGGTTGAGAGAGTTAGATGTTTGCTTTCACATGCAGGGTTATCCGATTCCTTTTGGGGTGAGGCTTTAAATACGGCAGTTCATATTATTAATCTAACCCCTTGTGTTCCTTTGCATTTTGATGTTCCTAACAGGGTTTGGAGCGGCAAAGATGTTTCTTACCGTCATTTACGAGTTTTTGGATGTAAAGCTTTTGTTCATGTTCCCAAAGATGAGAGGTCAAAGCTTGATATGAAAACTAAGCCATGTGTTTTCCTCGACTATGGTGAAGATGATTTTGGGTACAGGTTATATGATCCAGTTCAGAAGAAACTTGTACGAAGTCGAGATGTTGTTTTTACAGAAGATCAGATGTTAAAAGATGTTGAGAAGACGGATTCAGTTCCTCAACCTAGTACTGATCTTGTTGATTTGGATCCAGTTACTCCACAACATGTTGGAGATGATATTCAGAATGATGAACATGGTACTGATGTTGGTGATGCTCCGGAGCAGGTAGAGATTCCAGTACCAGATGTGCCCCCATTTGTCCCACTTAGGCGGTCTACCCGAGACCGTCATCCTTCTGTTAGATATTCTGCTGATGAGTATGTATTAGTTACTGATGGGGGAGAGCCAGAATGTTATTCAGAAGCAATGAAAGATGAGCATAAGAAATAGTGGGGTGAAGCTATGCAAGATGAGATGAATTCTTTGTATGAGAACAATACTTATGACCTGGTGAAGTTACCTAAAGGCAAAAGAGCTTTGAGAAACAAATGGATATTCAAAGTGAAGACAGATGAGCTTACTTCACAACTAAAGTACAAAGCTAGGTTAGTTCTTAAAGGATTCAGCCAGAAAAAGGGTATTGATTTTGATGAGATTTTCTCTCCGGTCGTGAAGATGGGATCTATTCGAGTGGTTCTTGGGTTAGCTGCTAGTCTTGATCTTGAGGTTGAACAGATGGATGTCAAGACTGCTTTTCTTCACGGTGATTTGGATAAGGAAATCTACATGATGCAACCTGAAGGTTTTCGGGTTAAAGGTAAAGAAAATTATGTTTGTAGACTTCAGAAAAGTCTATATGGGTTGAAGCAAGCACCGAGACAATGGTATAAGAAGTTTGAGTCGGTTATAGGAAAGCAAGGCTACCGAAAGACAACTTCAGATCATTGTGTTTTCTTTCAGAGGTTTGGTGATGATGATTTCATTATATTGTTGTTATACGTTGATGATATGTTGATTGTTGGTAAAAATATGAAAAGAATTGCGCAGTTGAAGCGAGAATTGAGCAAGTCTTTTGCTATGAAAGACTTAGGACCAGCAAAACAGATTCTTGGCATTCGGATTTTTAGAGATAGAGGTGCTAAGACGTTACATATATCACAAGAGCAATACATTGAAAAGGTGCTTAGTATATTCAACATGGAGAATGCTAAAGTGGTTAGTTCTCCTCTTACTAACAACTTTAAGCTAACAGATAGAGATTGCCCTTCTTTAAAGGAGGATGTTGAGGAGATGGATAAAGTTCCATATGCTTCGGTGGTTGGTAGCTTGATGTATGCTATGGTGTGTACTAGGCCTGATATAGCTCATGCGGTAGGTGTTGTTAGTCGGTTTATGTCAAATCCGGGTAAGAAGCATTGGGAAGCAGTTAAATGGATTATGAGATACTTACGAGGTACTTCAAAGTTGGGTATCACATTTGGAAATGGAGAGCCGATGCTTGTTGGTTATACAGACTCAGATATGGCAGGAAACAAAGATAACATGAAATCCACTTCTGGGTATTTGATGACTTTCGCAGGGGGAGCAGTTTCATGGCAATCAAGGTTACAAAAGTGTGTTGCATTGTCTACAACCGAGGCTGAGTATATGGCAGCAACAGAAGCGTGCAAAGAACTATTGTGGATGAAAAGGTTTCTACAAGACCTTGGGTTTAAGCAATCACGATATGTGGTTCTTGTAACATCCCGCCTTTTTCCATTTACTTTTCCGTTATACTAATATAAAGTCCGTTATATGTTTATAACATCTCCCGTTGATAAGCGTTTTAAATTATCTCGTTTAGGTAATTCACGCACCGAACGAAAGTTGAGGGACTAAACTTGACAAGGGATCAAACCCTTGACTAGGTCAAAGGGTCAAACCCCTTTCACCCATTCATTATCATCCCCATCTCTCTCTTTCTCTCTAGCAAGAACACACCCCCATTTACAAAATTCATTCAATCATCATCTAAATCCGATATAGGAGGCTTACAACAAAATAAATTACATATTCGTGATCCTCTCTTCATCCTCTTCATTTTGGTACCAACCTCATCTCGTTTGGGTAACATTTCTAAAACACTAGTTTTCTTTAAATTTGTGTTCTTGACTTAAAAGTATGTTAATTAGTGTCTATGGCTCATTGTGATGTCGTGTATGTAATTTGTATGCTCGATTTGTTGTTTTTGGTGTAACTAGTTCATTATGAAAATTACTTGCTAAATCCTTGATTTTGGATGATCAAATGTTATTAGATTGTTAATGTGCATGTTTTAAAAGTGTTACTAGTATCATTAGCTTCATTTTGATGTATAGATTGATTAAAGAAACTTCATAAACGCGATTATTGATTTTGTGAACTTTTGGTTAGGGTTGACAACTCTTAAAACGAACTTTTGATGCGTTGAATGCTTGTTAATGTTATTGATAAGTGTTTAGTTGTATTACATGTTTCATTACCTTCAAAACGGCATATCATATGTATAAATTGGATTCCCGAAACTTAAATTGCAATTGATAAACTTGAAACTTGAAAATAAACCTCTATTGATCACTTGTCGGGATTTCGGTTATAGTATATGATGTTTTTGCTTGATGAAAAGTGCTTAGTTGCGTTCCTTGTCGAAAGAGCTTTCCGATGATATAAGATACATATCTTGATTGTTTACGGGTCATGAAATGTGTTGGTTTGTGTTTTGGTTCGTGCACTTAGGAAATACAGCAAACAGGGCCTGGAAAACGATCTGGACGCCGTCTAGCTTCTCGGGACGCCGTCCCAAAATTAAAACTGGGACGCCGTCTAGCTTCTCGGGACGCCGTCCCAAAATTAAAACCGGGACGCCGTCTAGCCAATTGGGACGCCGTCCCATTGTACTAAAACGGGCTGTTTACTTTGGTCATTTGACATAAAAATGTTTGCTATGCTACGGACCTTCGATTAACATGAAACTTGGCCAACATGCTCATATATGATTATATAACTTAGAAAAATTGTCGGATACCCAACCCGACCCCGTTGACTTTTCTGTTGACTTTGACCCGACCAAGTTGACTTTTAATCAAACTTAACCAAATAATTGTGTAATCGTTCTAACATGTTTTTATACTTGTACCTTGCATGAAACATGACAATTTGATTCACATGCTATTATGATCGAGTCTTAACGAGCCATAAGACTAATTGAACATCTTTGACCTATTGTGTTTACCGTTATTGATACAAACCTATTGTTTAGGTCAAGACTAGCATTGTTCTTTGCACACATTTACTTGTCGAAGTACTTTACTACTCGTGCACTCAAGGTGAGATCATAGTCCCACTTTTACTCTTTTTGAACTTACATTTGGGATGAGAAAACATAAACATTTCTTTTACTAAGTGAACACAAGTACAGGAAAACAAACATTCTACATACGAGTTTAGAACAAAATCCTCAATTCGATTATCATTAGTTACACTTGCCGGGTGTAAGCGAGAACTTATGTTGTATGGATCCATATGGGTTTGACAAACCCTCATTCAAACGGTTCGCTACCGTTTACGAATGAAATATATTTTCGAGAAACAGTGTATGTTCTAGCACTAAGTGATGGGGTTCAATGGAAGGAAACGTTAAGCATTGATAATTGGGTGCTCGTGAAACAAACTTTTGGAATGTATTACTATTATTTCATTGATGCAAATCTTGTGGTTCACTTGTACTTACTTACTTAAACCTATGATTTCACCAACGTTTTCGTTGACAGATTTCTATGTTTTTCTCAGGTCCTTGAACGATACATGATACATGCTTCCGCTCATTATTTGATACTTGCATTGGATGTCGAGTATATGTGCATTTCATGGAGCGTCTTTTGACTTTACTTTAAACCGTGTCGCCTAGATTTCATTCGTATTATAACGTTGTAACTTAACTATTGGTTGAACAATTCTTGTAAACTTTGGGAACAATCTTTATTTTGAAATGAAGGCGACATATTTTGGTCAAACTTTGTCTTAAAGACTTATGACCACGTAACGGGACCTAAGTAGACGGCGCCGTCAAACATGATTTGGTCGGGTCGCTACAGATGGTATCAGAGCGTTGGTTGTAGGGATTTAGAGTTCATTAGTGTCAACCCCGAGTCATAGGGTACATTGGTGAGTCTAGACTACAACCGGCATATAGACTTGAAGTAGGAATTACTTGACTACTTGTGCATTTATACTCGAACGCTTCTACTCATATCTACTCTTAGTTCATCTTAATCTCACGTTGTTTAATTTGATTGACACGCCACCTTGACTATATGAAATGATGTCGAATGCACATATGAATCAGGGTAATATAATTTCCGGGATTATATTACGGTGACTCATATGAACGTTCCGACATTATGACATAAAGAATTTAAGGCGAGTCGAGGAAAAACTTCTCTTTATCTTTATTCTATATCACGGTTAGTATTATTGAGAATACTAATCAATGATATTCTTGTGTCTTGAAGGAACAATGGCTCCTCGTCGTGTACGCCGCAATGAAACTCCCGAACAAGCTCTCGAACGGATGATAGCTACCGCCGTAGATGCGGCCATGGCCGGTCACTCATCCAACAACAATAATAATAACAACCACAACAACAACAACAACAACAATGGAGCCGGAAACTCAAATGAGGGATGCTCCTATAAAGCTTTCATGGGGTGCAAACCTCACACTTTTGATGGAACCGGGGGACCGGTCGTGCTCACCCGATGGTTTGAGCAAACGGAAGCCGTCTTTAGCATAAGCGGTTGTCGGGACCAAGACAAGGTCAAATACTCCACTCACACTTTCTCCGGAATTGCTCTAACATGGTGGAACACCTATGTTCAATCGGTGGGTACCGATGAAGCTCATGCCCTCTCTTGGGCCGATCTAAAGGAAAAGATGATTGTTGAATATTTTCCGCGCGAAGAAACCCGAAAGCTTGAGGAAGAACTAAGAGCTTTGAAAGCGGTCGGAAACGATCTTAAAGCTTATAATCAACGCTTCGCCGAACTATCCTTGATGTGTCCTAATCTTGTTAACCCCGAATCTCAAAGGATTGGGCTCTACATGCTCGGTCTTCCAAAAAGCATCAAACAAGGGGTGATGTCATCCAAACCCACTACTCATCAAGCCGCTATGAACATGGCTCGCCAACTAATTGAAACGGTTGACGAAATCGTAGTTCCGGCACCTAAGGCCGAGGATAAATCGGGCGGCAACAAAAGAAAGTGGGAAACCTCCCAATCAAGCAACAACAACTTCGCCAAGAAATCTTTCACTTTCGACGGCAAGAAGGGTTATGCCGGGAATCTACCTTTTTGCAACAAATGCAACAAACATCACTTTGGCGAATGTAGTAAGCTAATTTGCCATCGGTGCCAAGGAATTGGTCATAAGGCCAACGATTGTAAAAGTACCACTCCCGTCGCTCGAAAGTGGCCCAATGCACCAAAGACGGGCACTTGTTACGAATGTGGCCAAACGGGTCATTATAGAAATGCATGCCCAAAGAAGAAAGATAACCCCAACACGCGCGGCCGAGCTTTTAACATCAACACCGAGGAAGCCCGGGATGACACTGAACTAGTCATGGGTACGTTTCTCCTCAACAATTCTTATGTCTCTTGCTTATTCGATTCAGGTGCCGATAAATGCTTTGTATCCAAGACTTTGACTCATTCTTTTAGCACTCCACCTCTTCCATTAGATACCCCTTATACCATTGAAGTGGCTAACGGGAAACTATTAAGTGCCGACACATATTACCGGGGGTGTGCGTTAAACATTTTGGGTAAGGAATTTGAAATTGACTTGATACCCATGGAACTAGGAAGCTTTGATGTAATAATCGGTATGAATTGGTTAGTCAAAACGAAATCTCACATCCTTTGTGATCTTAACGCAATCCGAATTCCTATCGAGAATGGTGAACCTTTGATTGTTTATGGCGATAAGAGTTGCACCAGACTCAATCTCGTTTCGTGCCTTAAAGTTAGAAAACTACTCCGTAAGGGTTGTTTTGCGATCCTTGCCCACGTTAAGAAAGTCGAGTCCGATGAAAAGCATATCGATGATGTGCCAATTGTTAGTGACTTTTCCGATATATTTCCCGACGAATTGCCGGGTCTTCCACCTCATCGACCGGTTGAATTCCAAATCGATCTTATTCCGGGGGCCGCACCCGTAGCACGTGCACCATATAGACTCGCCCCATCCGAAATGCAAGAATTGCAAAGTCAAATCCAAGAACTACTTGATCGTGGTTTTATCCAACCTAGCCATTCACCTTGGGGCGCTCCGATTTTGTTTGTTAAAAAGAAAGACGGATCCCTACGAATGTGCATTGATTATCGTGAACTAAATAAATTGACGGTTAAGAACCGATATCCTCTTCCTCGCATCGATGACCTCTTTGATCAACTACAAGGGTCTTGTGTATATTCGAAAATCGATCTCCGCTCGGGTTATCATCAATTAAGGGTTAAGGGGGAAGATGTCTCCAAAACCGCTTTCCGGACTCGCTATGGTAGTTATGAATTCCTCGTCATGCCATTTGGTCTCACTAACGCACCGGCGGTATTCATGGATCTTATGAACCGCGTGTACAAACCGTATCTCGATAAATTCGTTATTGTGTTCATCGATGATATATTGATCTATTCTAAAAATGAAGAAGAGCACGAACAACATCTCCGACTTGTGCTTGAACTCTTGAGACAAGAACGACTTTATGCCAAATTCTCCAAGTGTGAATTTTGGTTGAAGGAAGTTCAATTTCTTGGTCATGTTGTAAGTGATCAAGGCATTAAAGTCGATCCCACAAAGATCGAAGCCATTAGTAAATGGGAGACTCCTACTACTCCTACTCACATTCGTCAATTTTTGGGTCTCGCCGGGTACTATCGTAGATTCATCGAAAATTTCTCTTTGGTTGCACGTCCTCTAACCGCATTAACTCACAAAGGAAAGAAATTCATTTGGGCGACCGAGCAAGAATCCGCGTTTCAAATCTTGAAAACGAAGCTAACCACCGCTCCTATCTTGTCACTTCCCGAAGGCAATGATGACTTTGTTGTATATTGCGATGCCTCGAAACATGGTTTTGGGTGTGTATTGATGCAACGAACGAAAGTCATTGCTTATGCTTCTCGACAACTCAAAATTCATGAACGAAACTATACGACACATGATCTCGAACTCGGAGCCGTTGTCTTTGCACTTAAAATGTGGAGACACTATCTTTATGGAACCAAGAGTACTATCTTCACCGATCACAAAAGCCTTCAACACATTTTCGATCAAAAACAACTAAACATGAGACAACGAAGGTGGATTGAAACCTTAAACGATTACGATTGCGAGCTTCGTTACCATCCCGGGAAGGCAAATGTAGTAGCCGATGCCTTAAGTCGAAAAGAAAGAGCGGTGCCTCTCCGTGTCCGAGCTTTAAACATCACCATTCACACCAACCTTAATAGCCAAATTCGGGTAGCCCAAGATGAGGCTCTCAAGGATGAAAACATCTCTCTCGAACACTTGAACGTCCTCACCTCTCGATTCGAAGTTAAAGAAACCGGACTCCGATATTTCGCCGGAAGAATTTGGGTGCCTAGTTATGGGGATCTACGAAGCCTTATTTTAGATGAAGCCCATAAGTCACGATACTCGATTCACCCCGGTGCCAATAAGATGTACCACGACCTTAAACAACTATATTGGTGGCCGAACATCAAAAGGGACGTAGCTACTTATGTTTCCAAGTGTTTGACATGTTCCAAAGTCAAAGCCGAACACCAAAGACCGTCCGGACTACTTCAACAACCCGAGATCCCGCAATGGAAGTGGGAAAGGATAACGATGGATTTTATCACCAAGCTACCAAAAACGACGGGCGGTTATGATACCATTTGGGTTATTGTTGACCGTCTCACCAAATCCGCACACTTCCTTGCCATGAAAGAAACGGACAAAATGGAGAAACTTGCACAACTTTACATTAAGGAGATCGTAGCCCGACACGGTGTACCTTTATCGATTATCTCCGACCGAGATGGCCGTTTCGTTTCTAGATTTTGGCGTACATTGCAAGAAGCGTTGGGAACGCGTTTAGACATGAGCACCGCATATCATCCTCAAACCGATGGACAAAGCGAACGTACAATTCAAACCTTAGAGGACATGTTACGAGCTTGCGTGGTTGATTTCGGAAAAGCTTGGGACAAGCACTTACCTCTCGCCGAGTTCTCTTACAACAATAGTTATCACGCGAGTATTAAAGCCGCACCTTTTGAAGCGCTATATGGCCGCAAATGTCGTTCACCTCTTTGTTGGGCCGAGATAGGCGACGTGCAAATCACCGGACCCGAACTCATTCACGAAACCACCGAGAAAATCGTTCAAATCCGAGATAGGCTTAGGACGGCCCGAAGTCGTCAAAAGAGCTATACCGACAAACGACGCAACGATCTTGAATTTCAAGTCGGTGACCGAGTAATGTTAAAAGTCGCACCTTGGAAGGGTGTAATCCGTTTTGGGAAACGCGGGAAGCTAAATCCGCGGTATATTGGTCCTTTCGAAATCTTGGAGCGTATTGGAACCGTTGCTTATCGTTTAGATCTTCCGCCTCAATTGAACTCCGTTCATCCTACCTTCCATGTATCTAACTTGAAAAAGTGTCTTGCCGAACCCGATATCGTCATCCCTCTCGAAGAACTTACTATTGATGACAAACTTCATTTTGTGGAGGAACCGGTTGAAATTGTGGACACCTCCGTCAAGACATTGAAACAAAGCCGAATCCCGATTGTTAAAGTCCGTTGGAACGCCAAAAGGGGACCCGAGTTTACTTGGGAAAGACAAGATCAAATGCGAAGGAAGTATCCTCATCTATTCGTGAATTCGGAAACGCAAGATCTCGAGGAAGAAACAACGACTACTATGCCTACTTAAATTTCGGGACGAAATTTCTTTTAAGGAGTAGGTAATGTAACATCCCGCCTTTTTCCATTTACTTTTCCGTTATACTAATATAAAGTCCGTTATATGTTTATAACATCTCCCGTTGATAAGCGTTTTAAATTATCTCGTTTAGGTAATTCATGCACCGAACGAAAGTTGAGGGACTAAACTTGACAAGGGATCAAACCCTTGACTAGGTCAAAGGGTCAAACCCCTTTCACCCATTCATTATCATCCCCATCTCTCTCTTTCTCTCTAGCAAGAACACACCCCCATTTACAAAATTCATTCAATCATCATCTAAATCCGATATAGGAGGCTTACAACAAAATAAATTACATATTCGTGATCCTCTCTTCATCCTCTTCATTTTGGTACCAACCTCATCTCGTTTGGGTAACATTTCTAAAACACTAGTTTTCTTTAAATTTGTGTTCTTGACTTAAAAGTATGTTAATTAGTGTCTATGGCTCATTGTGATGTCGTGTATGTAATTTGTATGCTCGATTTGTTGTTTTTGGTGTAACTAGTTCATTATGAAAATTACTTGCTAAATCCTTGATTTTGGATGATCAAATGTTATTAGATTGTTAATGTGCATGTTTTAAAAGTGTTACTAGTATCATTAGCTTCATTTTGATGTATAGATTGATTAAAGAAACTTCATAAACGCGATTATTGATTTTGTGAACTTTTGGTTAGGGTTGACAACTCTTAAAACGAACTTTTGATGCGTTGAATGCTTGTTAATGTTATTGATAAGTGTTTAGTTGTATTACATGTTTCATTACCTTCAAAACGGCATATCATATGTATAAATTGGATTCCCGAAACTTAAATTGCAATTGATAAACTTGAAACTTGAAAATAAACCTCTATTGATCACTTGTCGGGATTTCGGTTATAGTATATGATGTTTTTGCTTGATGAAAAGTGCTTAGTTGCGTTCCTTGTCGAAAGAGCTTTCCGATGATATAAGATACATATCTTGATTGTTTACGGGTCATGAAATGTGTTGGTTTGTGTTTTGGTTCGTGCACTTAGGAAATACAGCAAACAGGGCCTGGAAAACGATCTGGACGCCGTCTAGCTTCTCGGGACGCCGTCCCAAAATTAAAACTGGGACGCCGTCTAGCTTCTCGGGACGCCGTCCCAAAATTAAAACCGGGAAGCCGTCTAGCCAATTGGGACGCCGTCCCATTGTACTAAAACGGGCTGTTTACTTTGGTCATTTGACATAAAAATGTTTGCTATGCTACGGACCTCCGATTAACATGAAACTTGGCCAACATGCTCATATATGATTATATAACTTAGAAAAATTGTCGGATACCCAACCCGACCCCGTTGACTTTTCTGTTGACTTTGACCCGACCAAGTTGACTTTTAATCAAACTTAACCAAATAATTGTGTAATCGTTCTAACATGTTTTTATACTTGTACCTTGCATGAAACATGACAATTTGATTCACATGCTATTATGATCGAGTCTTAACGAGCCATAGGACTAATTGAACATCTTTGACCTATTGTGTTTACCGTTATTGATACAAACCTATTGTTTAGGTCAAGACTAGCATTGTTCTTTGCACACATTTACTTGTCGAAGTACTTTACTACTCGTGCACTCAAGGTGAGATCATAGTCCCACTTTTACTCTTTTTGAACTTACATTTGGGATGAGAAAACATAAACATTTCTTTTACTAAGTGAACACAAGTACAGGAAAACAAACATTCTACATACGAGTTTAGAACAAAATCCTCAATTCGATTATCATTAGTTACACTTGCCGGGTGTAAGCGAGAACTTATGTTGTATGGATCCATATGGGTTTGACAAACCCTCATTCAAACGGTTCGCTACCGTTTACGAATGAAATATATTTTCGAGAAACAGTGTATGTTCTAGCACTAAGTGATGGGGTTCAATGGAAGGAAACGTTAAGCATTGATAATTGGGTGCTCGTGAAACAAACTTTTGGAATGTATTACTATTATTTCATTGATGCAAATCTTGTGGTTCACTTGTACTTACTTACTTAAACCTATGATTTCACCAACGTTTTCGTTGATAGATTTCTATGTTTTTCTCAGGTCCTTGAACGATACATGATACATGCTTCCGCTCATTATTTGATACTTGCATTGGATGTCGAGTATATGTGCATTTCATGGAGCGTCTTTTGACTTTACTTTAAACCGTGTCGCCTAGATTTCATTCGTATTATAACGTTGTAACTTAACTATTGGTTGAACAATTCTTGTAAACTTTGGGAACAATCTTTATTTTGAAATGAAGGCGACATATTTTGGTCAAACTTTGTCTTAAAGACTTATGACCACGTAACGGGACCTAAGTAGACGGCGCCGTCAAACATGATTTGGTCGGGTCGCTACAGTTCTTTGTGATAATGAGAGTGCGATTCATTTGGCTAGAAATTCTATGTATCATAAGCGGACAAAATATATAGATATGCGGTATCATTGGATTAGAGAACGTCTTGAAGATGGTTCGTTTGAACTTGATAAAGTTCACACCGTTGATAATGGTTCTGATATGTTTACAAAGGCTTTAGCAAGTGAGAAGCTTAAGGTATGTTGCTCGATCGCCGGGATGGCGATTCCTTCCTCATAATTGGAAAGGGGGAGATTTGTTGGGTTTTTTATTTAAGTTTCCAAATATGAGGAAAGCTTAGCCCAAGCCCAACAAAATAGGCCCAAGATGCTTGTTGACTTGGTCAAGTGTCTTAGGCATTATTTGAATCAATTGTGCAGCTGTATTCAAGAGTGAGAGATTACAGAGAGTTGAGAGATCAAGAAAAAGAGTCAAAAAACTCCATTTCCGTCTACAGTGACAGCAGGACAGAAAAGAGACGATCCCCAGAGATCTAACCGTTGGATATTCATCAAATTTGGGCTGTGTCTTCCTGACATCAGTGCCAAGGTTTTCAACCGTTGAATTCATCTAAAGAGGTCTGTAGCTCAAGTTACAGCAGGTCGAACAGTAGCAGAATTTTTGGGTGATGTTATTACTCTTTTGTCTTTAATTTTTTCATATACTTGTTGATTATTGTTGTTCAAGAGTATGATGATGTTTTATACCTCTAGTTGATCTAGAGAAGGATTATTGTATTGCTCTCCTTGTTGATGATAATGGAATTTAAGTGGCTTACGAGTCCCGTGGTTTTTACTCTCGATTTTGAGGGGTTTTCCACGTAAAAAGTCTCGCGTGTATTGTGTGTGCTTGATTATTCGTTATTAGTTGATTTGCTACTGATTTGGGGACTGATTTGGGTTGAATTTGGTATAGCTTATTTGTTAGCATCCTCACGGTTTCATACGGGTCGGGAAAGTGTTGGTCAAACGGGTTTGTTTCCGTTTTGTAGATTATCCGTTGTGATTATTTTTCCATCAACACTGTCTTGATGAATTTCTTGTAAAGTGAGTCGTTCCTTGGCATGGAAACATACTAGTTGCAATCATGGTAATTTGAACGCGTGTTCTTTTATTATATTTGTTTGATAATGAGTATCTATTATCTGAGTCTTACAATTGAAAAAACTTAATCAAGTCTTGGCATAGTAACATTTGAGTTGCATCCTCGTTGATTTGTGTATTGTTAGCTCAAAATCTGTATATATATCTGACTATTATGTTAAGCTATTGTGTTCATAAATTAAGCATAATGTTCTGTTAGCAGTGTGGCGTTATTACTTATGTAAAGAATGGCCAAAGGTTGACGTGTAGTTTGTTATGTAAAAATGAGATTGAGGATGTCGTTTGGTACTGTAGCGGTTTGGCATTATTGTAATTTTAGTGTAATGCATGCCTAATTACGTTTATTTCAAGGTTGTGATGATGAAAGTCTGTTACTAGAGTTTTACAATAAGAACGAGTCATATCTTGGCAGTGCAACGTATATGATCATATATATAGGCATGTATATGTATATTTTAAGTGCAAATGGCAATATAAAGGCAAGAGCAATCAAAGTTGTGTGATTTAACAAAAACCGCGTGAATCATATTATTGCACTGTGGAAGCCTGCACAAATCAAAGACTGCGAAGATGTCCCCATAATTATTGTGGTTCAAGAAAATATGCGCAAACATTACTTCCGCGAAGATTCCAAACTTATAAATAGGGAGTTTAGCCTCTCATTTTAAATTGTTAATTTTGGAAGTTTGCTCTAGCCTTTGTGAATTACTCGTAACTTTGCTCGAGAAATTATCACAAGTTTGGTTAAGGTAAATCCATCAAGACCAGGTTTCACACCCCCAGTTAGGGCCTGGGCGAAATGTGACTTAATATCAAACAAACCAACATATTATAATATACGAGAACAATACTAAATGATAAAATAAACTTTATTGAGAGTACGCAGCGAAAAATGAAATGTCGTTACAATGTCGGAAATAACAATAATGTAAATGTTCAAATGCAAAAGTAAATAATGCGATATCTCTTGATCCTATATCCAAATAGCATCACATAAGTAGTAAGAAAGAAAGCTTGAATCAAACAGTACCTGAGACAAAACATGCTAAAGTGTCAACCAAAATGGTTGAGTGAAATCATAGGTTTAACAAATAAGTTTGACCGTTGTTTTAGACCATAAGATTTAGTTTGTAAAGTTGATCTCGCAGGATCAAAAAGTTATGCCAGTGCGTGATATTTAGACTAAACGTTCATGTTTGCCCCAAAGACAAGTTGTAGTTTATACTTGTCGGTTTAATTTCATTATTAAGTAATACAATGACTTGGTCAAATGTATCGGGGACGTTACTCCCGATAGGCCTACCCCTAATAATTAAGCATGCATTCACAAGCAATTAAAAATATCACTGTAGGGACTTAGTCGGACATAGCCGGGTATAGCATAGTTTAGCAGTTTGGCACTTGTGTCTAAATTGTAAAATGTAAAAACAGCATGTGTCTCACCCCAATAAAAGTAAATAAGTTTGCTAGCAATAAAGAGTGGGGCTATGAATTCACCTTAGTAAGTAGAGAGATGAGCTAGTTATTCCTTGGAATAGAAAGTTGGATGAGTGAGCAGAAAAGTCAACCTATTGACATTTAAGAGTAGTAAGTGTTTTGCCCAAGTTTAAGTTTAAGTATGTAAGTGTTTAAGTATAGTTTGTTTTACTAAGTTTCCATTCTTAGTAAGTTTCTACTTTTAGAAAGTTTCCATTTTTAGAAAGTTTCTATTTTTAGTAAATTTCCCATTTTAGTAAGTTTATAATTAGAAAGTTTCTATTTTAAAAAGTGTTTCCATTTTAGGATACTTGCCATATTAGATATACTTCCAATCACCCTTTTCCCTTCGAATGACCATTTCAGGTCTAGGGGCTTGATAATGCTAAAAAGGAACATATATTTAGTATCAATATCCTTCCAATATGTAAAGCTTTTAATTGCAATTGTTCTATTTTTATGTAATATTCGTTTAAATAAATAAATGCGAAGACAAAAGAAGAAAACAACGATTTGAAGACGCAAATGACCAAAAAGCTCAATTGTACAAGATATAATTCAAGTGGTTCAAATTATTGGTGAGAAACGTCTCAAAATTACAAGAGTACAAGCCGCAAAACGCAAAATACAAGATATTAAATTGTACGCAAGGACGTTCGAAAAACCGGAACCGGGACCTGAGCCAACTAACAACGCGCGACGCAACGAAGCTAAAATTACAAGTCAACTATGCACACGAATATAATATAATATTTAAATAATTCTATAAATTATTTATATATTATATTATTATTAAATACCGTCGGCAAGAAAGCAAACAAACTCATGTGAGCTGGAAAAGCAGGCCATGCGATCGCATGGCCTGGCAGTTATAAATCCATGCGATCGCATGGTGAACAGATGAAATGTCCCGTTCATATTGATTATAAACGTTCCATATTAATTGATTTCGTTGCGAGGTTTTGACCTCTATATGAGACGTTTTTCAAAGACTGCATTCATTTTTAAAACAACCATAACCTTTATTTTATCAATAAAGGTTTTAAAAAAAATATTACGTAGATTATCAAATAATGATAATCTAAAATATACTGTTTACACACGACCATTACATAATGGTTTACAATAGAAATATATTACATCGACATATGTTTCTTGAATGCAGTTTTTACACAATATCATACAAACATGGACTCCAAATCTTGTCCTTATTTTAGTATGCAACAGCGGAAGCTCTTAGTATTCACCTGAGAATAAACATGCTTTAAACGTCAACAAAAATGTTGGTGAGTTATAGGTTTAACCTATATATATCAAATCGTAACAATAGACCACAAGATTTCATATTTTAATACACATCCCATACATAGAGATAAAAATCATTCATATGATGAACACCTGGTAACCGACATTAACAAGATGCATATATAAGAATATCCCCATCATTCCGGGACACCCTTCGGATATGATATAAATTTCGAAGTACTAAAGCATCCGGTACTTTGGATGGGGTATGTTAGGCCCAATAGATCTATCTTTAGGATTCGCGTCAATTAGGGTGTCTGTTCCCTAATTCTTAGATTACCAGACTTAATAAAAAGGGGCATATTCGATTTCGATAATTCAACCATAGAATGTAGTTTCACGTACTTGTGTCTATTTTGTAAATCATTTATAAAACCTGCATGTATTCTCATCCCAAGAATATTAGATTTTAAAAGTGGGACTATAACTCACTTTCACAGATTTTTACTTCGTCAGGAAGTAAGACTTGGTCACTGGTCGATTCACGAACCTATAACAAATATGTACATATATATCAAAGTATGTTCAAAATATATTTATAACATTTTTAATACGTTTTACTGTTTTAAGTTTATTAAGTCAGATGTCCTTGTTAGTAACCTACAACTAGTTGTCCATAATTAGATGTACAGAAATAAATCGATATATATTATCTTGAATCAATCCATGACCCAGTGTATATACGTCTCAGGCTAGATCACAACTCAAAGTATATATATATATTTGGAATCAACCTCAACCCTGTATAGCTAACTCCAATATTACTGCATATAGAGTGTCTATGGTTGTTCCAAATAATATATATACATGGGTCGATATGATATGTCAAAACATTTGCATACGTGTCTATGGTATCCCAAGATTACATAATATATTAGAATACATGTATAATACAATATAAGTTAGTTAGGATATGATTTGTATATATTTGTTAAACATTTCCCGTAGCTAAAAAGATCAAAAATATCCAATCTTGTCTTACCCATAACTTCTTCATTTTAAATCCATTTTGAGTGAATCCAATTGCTATGGTTTCATATTGAACTCTAATTTAAGAATCCAAATATAAAAAGTATAGGTTTATCGTTGGAAATTTAAGTTACATGTCAATTACTAAAGAGGTAGTCATTTCCGTCAAAAGAACGACATCTTGATGACCATTTTGAAAAACATACTTTCACTTTGAGTTTAACCAAGATTTTTGGATATAGTTTCATGTTCATATGAAAAATCATTTTCCCATAAGAACAACTTTTAAATCAAAGTTTATCATAGTTTTTAATTATCCAAACCAAAACAGCCCTCAGTTTCACTACGACGGCGTATATCCGATTTTATGGTGTTCATCGTGTTTTCAGGTTTTAAATCATTAAGTTAGCATATCATATAGTTATAGAATATGTGTTTAGTTGATTTTAAAAGTCAAGTTAGAAGGATTAACTTTTGTTTGTGAACAAGTTTAGAATTAACTAAACTATGTTCTAGTGATTACAAGTTTAAACCTTCGAATAAGATAGCTTTATATGTATGAATCGAATGATGTTATGAACATCATTACTACCTCAAGTTTTCTGGATAAAACTACTGGAAATGAGAAAAATAGATCTAGCTTCAAAGGATCCTTGGATGGCTTGAAAGTTCTTGAAGCAGAATCATGACACGAAAACAAGTTCAAGTAAGATTTTCACTCGAAATAAGATTGTTATAGTTATAGAAATTGAATCAAAGTTTGAATATGAGTATTACCTTGTATTAGAAAGATATCTGACTGTAAATAAGAAATATTTCTTGAAGTTGGATGATCACTTTACAAGATTGAAAGTAAGCTAGCAAACTTGGAAGTATTCTTGATTTTATGAAACTAGAACTTATAGAATTTATGAAGAACACTTAGAACTTGAAGATAGAACTTGAGAGATATCACTTGGATGAAGAAAAATTGAGGAATTAAAGTCTTTGTAGGTGTTTTTGGTCGTTGGTATATGGATTAGATATAAAGGATATGTAATTTTGTTTTTATGTAAATAAGTCATGAATGATTACTAATATTTTTGTAATTTTATGAGATATTTCATGCTAGTTGCCAAATGATGGTTCCCACATGTGTTAGGTGACTCACATGGGCTGCTAAGAGCTGATCATTGGAGTGTATATACCAATAGTACATACATCTAAAAGCTGTGTATTGTACGAGTACGAATACGGGTGCATACGAGTAGAATTATTGATGAAACTGAACGAGGATGTAATTGTAAGCATTTTTGTTAAGTAGAAGTATTTTGATAAGTGTCTTGAAGTCTTTCAAAAGTTTAAGAATACATATCAAAACACAACATGTATATACATTCTAATGGAGTCGTTAAGTCTTCGTTAGTCGTTACATGTAAGTGTTGTTTTGGAACCTTTAAGTTAACGATTTCAATTAATGTTGTTAACCCAATGTTTATTATATCAAATGAGATGTTAAATTATTATATTATCATGATATTATGATGTATGAATATATTTTAATATGATATATACATTAAAATATCGTTACAACGATAATCGTTACATATGAGTCTCGTTTCGTAATTCTTGAGTTAGTAGTCTTGTTTTTACATATGTAGTTCATTATTAACACACTTAATGATATATTTAAATATCATTTTATCATGTTAAATATAGTGTATCAATATCTTAATATGATACATATGTATTTAGTAGACGTTATCATAACGATAATCGTTATATATATCATTTCGAGTTTCTTAACTTAGTAATCTCATTTCTTATGTATATCACACATTGTTAATATATTTAGTGAGATACTTACTCATCATAATCTTATGTCAACCATATATATATGTCTATATATACCACAACATGTATTTTTTACAATTTTGTAACGTTCGTGAATCGCCGGTCAACTTGGGTGATCAATTGTCTATATGAAACTTATTTCATTTAATCAAGTCTTAACAAGTTTGATTGCTTAACACGTTGGAAACATTTAGTCATGTAAATATCAATCTCAATTAATATATATAAACATGGAAAAGTTCGGGTCACTACAGTACCTACCCGTTAAATAAATTTCGTCCCGAAATTTTAAGCTGTTGAAGGTGTTGACGAATCTTCTGGAAATAGGGCGGGTATTTCTTCTTCATCTAATCTTCATGCTCCCAGGTGAACTCAGGTCCTCTACAAGCATTCCATCGAACCTTAACAATCGGTATCTTGTTTTGCTTAAGTCTCTTAACCTCACGATCCATTATTTCGATGGGTTCTTCAATGAATTGAAGTTTTTCATTGATTTGGATTTCGTCCAACAGAATAGTGAGATCTTCTTTAGCAAAACATTTCTTCAAATTCGAGACGTGGAAAGTGTTATGTACAGCCGCGAGTTATTGAGGTAGCTCCAGCTGGTAAGCTACTGGTCCGACACGATCTATAATCTTGAATGGTCCAATGTACCTTGGATTTAGTTTCCCCCGTTTACCAAATCGAACAACGCCTTTCCAAGGTGAAACCTTAAGCATGACCATTTCTCCAATTTCAAACTCTATATCTTTTCTTTTACTGTCCGCGTAGCTCTTTTGTCGACTCTGGGCGGTTTTCAATCGTTGTTGAATTTGGATGATTTTCTCAGTAGTTTCTTGTATTATCTCTGGACCCGTAATCTGTCTATCCCCCACTTCATTCCAACAAATCGGAGACCTGCACTTTCTACCATAAAGTGCCTCAAACGGCGCCATCTCAATATTAGAATGATAACTGTTGTTGTAGGAAAATTCTGCTAAAGGTAGGTGTCGATCCCAACTGTTTTCGAAATCAATAACACATGCTCGTAGCATGTCTTCAAGCGTTTGTATCGTCCTTTTGCTCTGCCCATCAGTTTATGGATGATAGTCAGTACTCATGTCTAGACGAGTCCCCAATGCTTGTTGCAACGTCTGCGAGAACCTTGAAACAAATCTACCATCCCTATCAGAGATAATAGAGATGGGTATTCCATGTCTGGAGATAACCTCCTTCAAATACAATCGCGCCAACTTCTCCATTTTGTCATCTTCTCTCATTGGTAGGAAGTGTGCTGACTTGGAGAGACGATCAACTATTACCCAAATAGTATCATAACCACTTGCAGTCCTTGGCAATTTAGTAATGAAATCCATGGTAATGTTTTCCCATTTCCATTTCGGGATTTCAGGTTGTTGTAGTAGACCTGATGGTTTCTGATGTTCAGCTTTGACCTTAGAACACGTCAAACATTCTCCTACATATTTAGCAATATCGGCTTTCATACCCGGTCACCAAAAATGTTTCTTGAGATCCTTGTACATCTTCCCTGTTCCAGGATGTATTGAGTATCTGATTTTTTGAGCTTCTCTAAGTACCATTTCTCTCATATCTCCAAATTTTGGTACCCAAATCCTTTCAGCCCTATACCGGGTTTTGTATTCCCGAATATTAAGATGCTTCTCCGATCCTTTGGGTATTTCATCCTTTAAATTTTTCTCTTTTAAAACTCCTTGTTGCGCCTCCTTTACTTGAGTAGTAAGGTTATTGTGAATCATTATATTCATAGATTTTACTCGAATGGGTTCTCTGTCTTTTCTACTCAAAGCGTCGGCTACCACATTCGCCTTCCCCGGGTGGTATCGAATCTCAAAATCATAATCATTCAACAGTTCAATCCACCTGCGTTGTCTCATATTCAGTTGCTTCTGATTAAATATATGTTGGAGACTTTTGTGGTCGGTATATATAATACTTTTGACCCCATATAAATAATGCCTCCAAGTCTTTAATGCAAAAACAACAGCACCCAATTCCAAATCGTGAGTTGTATAATTTTTCTCGTGAATCTTCAATTGTCTAGACGCATATGCAATCACCTTCGTTCGTTGCATTAATACACAACCGAGACCTTGCTTTGATGCGTCACAATAAATCACAAAATCATCATTCCCTTCAGGCAATGATAATATAGGTGTCGTAGTTAGCTTTTTCTTCAATAACCGAAACGCCATCTCTTGTTCATCCTTCCATTCAAATTTCTTCCCTTTATGCGATAATGCAGTCAATGGTTTTGCTATTTTGGAGAAATCTTGGATGAATCTTCTGTAGTAACCAGCCAATCCTAAAAATTGACGTATATGCTTCGGAGTTTTTGGGGTTTCCCACTTTTCAACGGTTTTGATCTTTGCTGGGTCCACCTGGATACCTTCTTTGTTCACTATGTGACCGAGGAATTGAACTTCTTCCAACCAAAATGCACACTTTGAAAACTTAGCGTACAGTTTTTCTTTCCTCAATACTTCTAGCACTTTTCTCAAATGTTCTTCGTGCTCTTGATCATTCTTTGAGTAAATAAGTATGTCATCGATGAAAACAATGACAAACTTGTCAAGATATGGCCCACACACTCAGTTCATAAGGTCCATGAACACAGCTGGTGCGTTAGTCAATCCAAACGGCATAACCATAAACTCGTAATGACCATAACGCGTCCTAAAAGCAGTTTTTAGAATATCATCCTCCTTTACTCGCATTTGATGATATCTAGAACGTAAATCGATTTTCGAATAAAACGACGAGCCTTGTAGTTGATCAAATAAATCGTCAATTCTAGGCAGTGGATAACGGTTTTTGATGGTAAGTTTATTCAACTCTCTGTAGTCAATACACAACCTAAATGTACCATCCTTCTTCTTGACAAACAAAACAGGAGCTCCCCATGGTGATGTGCTTGGTCGAATGAAACCACGTTCTAATAGTTCTTGCAGTTGGCTTTGCAGTTCTTTCATCTAGCTGGGTGCGAGTCTGTAAGGAGCACAAGCTATTAGTGCAGCTCCTGGTACAAGATCTATTTGAAATTCAACAGTTCAATGTGGAGGTAGTCCCGGTAATTCTTTCGGAAATACATCAGGAAATTCTTTTGCGACGGGAACATCATTGATGCTCTTTTCTTCAGTTTGTACTTTCTCAACGTGTGCTAGAACAGCATAGCAACCTTTTTTTATTAGTTTTTTTGCCTTCAAATTACTAATAATATGTAGCTTCGTGTTGCCCTTTTCTCCGTACACCATTAAGGGTTCTCCTTCTTCTCGTACAATACGAATTGCATTTTTGTAACATACGATCTCTGCTATCATCTCCTTCAGCCAGTCCATGCCAACTATTACATCAAAACTCCCTAACTCTACTGGTATCAAATCAATCTTAAATATTTCGCTACCCAGTTTAATTTCTCGATTCCGGCATATATAATCTGCTGAAATTAGTTTACCATTTGCTAATTCGAGTAAAAATTTACTATCAAACGGCGTCAATGGACAACTTAATTTAGCACAAAAATCTCTACTCATATAACTTCTATCCGCACCTGAATCAAATAAAATGTAAGCAGATTTATTGTCAATAAGAAACGTACCCGTAACAAGCTCCGGGTCTTCCTGTGCCTCTTCCGCATTAATATTGAAAACTCTTCCGCAGCCTTGTCCATTCGTGTTCTCCTAGTTCGGGTAATTTATAATAATGTGGCCCGGTTTTCCACATTTATAACAAACTACATTGGCATAACTTGCTCCGATACTACTTACTCCGCCATTACTCGTTCCGACACCATTTGTTCCTTTCGTTCTGTTAACCCCTGGTCCGTAGACATCACACTTCGCCGCGCTATGACCATTTCTTTTACACTTGTTGCAAAATGTGGTGCAGAACCCCGAGTGATACTTTTCACACCTTTGGCATAGCTGCTTCTGATTGTTGTTGTTGCTGCGGTTGTTATTGTTGTTGGGATGATTGTTGTAGTTGTTGTTGTTGTTGTTGTTTTGCCGTTTGTTGTAGTTACGATTGATGTTGCGATTGTTGGGATAGTTGTTGTTGCTTTGGTGACTCTTATCACCGTTTTCCTCCCACTTTCTTTTGACTAGCTTCACGTTGGCCTCTTCGGCTGTCTGTTCTTTAATTCTTCCCTCAATCTGGTTCACTAGTTTGTGAGCCATTCTACATGCCTTTTGTATGGAGGCAGGCTCGTGTGAACTTATATCTTTTTGGATTCTCTCCGGTAACCCTTTCACAAATGCGTCGATCTTCTCTTCCTCATCTTCGAACGCTCTCGGACACAATAGGCACAATTCTGTGAATCATCTTTCGTACGAAGTAATATCGAATCCTTGTGTTTGTGAAGACCCGTCCTAATCCATCCGGATGAAGTCCATATCGATTATAAACGATTCACAACAGTTGATTACGTCACGAGGTATTTGACCTCTATATGATACATTTTACAAACATTGCATTCAATTTTAAAAGACAATCTTTCTTTACAACGAAATGTGACGGCATGCATACCATTTCAGTATATATCCAACTATAATTGACTTAATAATAATCTTGATGAACTCGACAACTTGAATGCAACGTCTTTTGAAATATGCCATGAATGACTCCAAGTAATGTTTCTAAAATGAGCAAATGCACAGCGGAAGATTTCTTTCATACCTGAGAATAAACATGCTTTAAAGTGTCAACCAAAAGGTTGGTGAGTTCATTAGTTTAACATAAATAATCATTTCATAATTTTAATAGACCACAAGATTTCATATTTCCATTTCTCATAAACATACGTCCCATGCATAGAGACAAAAATATCATTCATATGGATTGAACACCTGGTAATCGACATTCACAATATGCATATAAGAATATCCCCATCATTCCGGGATCCTCCTTTGGACATGATATAAATTTCGAAGTACTAAAGCATCTGGTACTTTGGATGGGGCTTGTTGGGCCCGATAGATATATCTTTAGAGTTCGCGTCAATTAGGGTGTCTGTTCCCTAATTCTTAGATTACCAGACTTAATAAAAAGGGGCATATTCAATTTCGATAATTCAACCATAGAATGTAGTTTCGATTACTTGTGTCTATTTTGTAAAACATTTATAAAAGCAGCACATGTATTCTCAGTCCCAAAAATATATATTACAAAAGCATTTAAAAAGGGATTAATGAAATTCACCTAATGTATTTTGTAGTAAAAATACATATGACGACATTAAACAACTGAACAATGTAGGGTTGGCCTCGGATTCACGAACCTATATCATTTATATGTATATTAATACATATAATCGAAATCGAACAAGTTTATATATTATATCTTAAATTATATACTATATTTATTTAGTTTGTGTATATATTCATAATGATTAATATTTATATAGTTATATTAATATATCCATATTTATATACATAATTGTTTAATGTTATATTTAAAAATCGATAGTTTGTTATTTGTATGTATTTATATAAATAATATTCATAGGTTTGATATATATTGTTATGTGAAATTTTAATATAATTATAGTATATGTAACAAGTATATTTTATGTACAAAATATTTATCTGTTTTAAAAAAAATGATAGTGTTGATATTATTGATTTACTAATAATAATAAAAATAACTTTGTTAAAAATGATAATATTAATAATAATAATATTGATATTGTTAATAATTATACTAATAGTTACAAAAGTGTTTCTAATACTAATATTAATGAAAATAATGATAACTTGTATTATTTTCATAATAATGATAATAATAATAATAATGATTCTAATCATGATAATAATAATAACAATACAACTGTTAGTGATAATAATACTAATAATATTCATACATGTATTTATAATCATAATAAATGAAAACCTTATCATAATACTTATATTAGTGGTAATAATGGTATTAATAATTATAATACTTGTAGTAATAACATTAATTAATAATGTTAATCCTAATTCTAAAAATGATAATAATACTAAAAATAATAATAATTATATAACTAATAGTAATGATAATAATAATGATAATAATAATAATAATAATAATAATAATAATAATAATAATAATAATAATAATAATAATAATAATATTCCTAATACCTAATAATAACAATAATACTAATACTTAATAATAATAACAATAATATTTTTAACAACAATAATAATAATACTACTAATAATAATAATAATAATGAAAATGATAAAAAAAATAATCATAATAATAGAAATAAAAGAAAAGACTACCTCAAATAAATTGAGTCCCAAAAAATATAACAGTCCATGCTTGGACTCGAACCCACGACCACTCTCTCGTCGCTAACACTCCTAACCATTGGGCTGCTGCCCCTTATCTGTTTTATAATACCAGAAAATGTTTATAACCCGTATGTAACAGTGTATCTTCTTCCTCCTTCCTCAATTATAATACGAACCAGGGATCAAACCTTTATAATAACATTTAATTACACAAATTGTTGTATTAAATATCTAACATAGAATCAAGTATAGGTAATTAATTGTTAAAAAAAAAATAGAATAACAGACAGGAAGCCTGTCAGCGACAGTTTCAAAATAAAAACATGAAATCGATTTTGATTTTTGAGAAAGTTTTAGACAATATTTTCAACTTGAAAAAGTTTTCAAAGCACTCATATAATCTATCCGAATCATTAATTTAGACTGAAACCTTAAAACAATTTCGAATTTATGATGAACAAAAACTTTGACTTTTAAGAATCAAAAGTTTGACTCGCAAATTATTAACCAATTTGAGGAATTAAAGGTTGTAAATTTGCAGATAGGTTAGATTCATGAATTCAAACAAAACTGCATTTTTACTTTTATAAATTTCGTTCAAAATCATGGTTTTGCAGTTTTAGTTTCAAAACAGAGGTATCGATATAATTTTAAAAGAAAATGCTTACCTTATTGAAATTAAGAATCAGTGGAAGTGATATATATATGTTAACTGATACGATTACAGCTGTTGCATCTCAATTATCCCTTGTTGGTTAGTTAATTGGCTCGACTCAGCTCCTTCGTGTAGTACAGGAAATAAAAAAAAACTAAAAGGCGAAAATGACTTTTCTCACAGATTTTTGGTTTGATTCCCACGATTAAATTTTGATTTGTACTTGTTTATTAATTAAGTACAGATGATAACGATGTGAAACTAATTTGGTTCCTTATCTGTGTAATTTCATAAGTGTTTAATATAAATTAATAATAATTATTATTAATAACAATAATATAGATAATATTATTAATTATTAATGTTAGTATAAATTCTAATGATAATATTAATAGTAATAAGTAACAATAATAATATTAGTGAAAATGATGATAATAATAATAATAATAATAATAATAAAAATGTTAATAATAATAAGAGGTATTAGTTTTTAACAATAATATTAATTAATAATTCTTAATTATAATAATAATATCTAATAATAATACAAATAATAATCATAATATCAAAAGTTATAATGATACTAACAATGATATCAATAATTTTATTATTAATTCTATTGATAACACTACTTATAGTAATATTAATTTTATTAATAATAATATCAAATAAATAATAATAACAATAACAAATCAAAGGTATCAAGTTTCAGTATTTTAATAATATTAATAATTCTAACTAATGAATGTAATAATGATATAACAACTTATATTATAATTTGTATTTAAATTTACTATATTAATATTTACATATTATTAATTATATCTATATACAATAACATATAATGTAATTCAATATATATATATATATATATATATATATATATATATATATATATATATATATATATATATATATATATATATATATATATATATATATATATTATAATAATAATTATTTATAGAATTCATACACATTTTTATATTGCTTTATTTAAATAACCAATTTATTATTTGTATATTATTTTACTTACTTAGTCTTACTGATCTATTGTACTTTTATTATTTTAAATCATTATATATACTTTTGTTTATATATTTATATACCTATTATTATATAAACATTATGTACAGTATTTATATATATACCTATTATTTACAAACAAATGTTCGTGAATCCTCGGGCACAGGCTAAGGTAATTTATTATATGAACATAGTTCCAAAAATTTCGAGACTCACTATTACAGACTTTACTTATCGTGTCGAAACATATAAAGATTAAGTTTAAATTTGGTCGAAAATTCCCGGGTCATCACAGTACCTACCCGTTAAAGAAATTTCGTCCCGAAATTTGAGTGAGGTGGTCATGGCTAACAATAAAAATGTTTTTATGACGAATATGAGTTGATTACTAGAGTTTTATCATTACCAAGTAATATAGATTAAACGATTCGGTTACTTGAAGCGTACGAGTGAAGCTATCGTAAAAGATTGAAATAGGAAAAGTAACGATTCGTCTTAACTTTTGACAGAGTCAGGGTTGAATTCCGGAATTCAAGGGATTTAAAGAAAATCTTCGAAATCTAAAAGATTTGATTCTTCGGTGAATAAGGAAATTAAGATCTCTCTAATTAAATACGGTGATCTGCCTCGATTACTCTGTCTAATATTTCCATTATAAATTTACCTTTCCCGTTCCATTAGTTTCCACCACTTCTATACCTTCTTTCACAGTTCATATATCTAAAAGATTATCATAATGCTTAATCCGGTTCTAATCCTTGTTCTTATTCTGACTATCGTAATGATCATTCTTCTTTTCCAACTCCCACCGGAAGAATCTGTTTATTTCTACTATGCTCTAGGGATTATTGTATTTATAATCCTCCCATATCTTTATATTGCTATACGCACTGATATCCACAGTTTGTAATTTCGGTGTTGTTGTTGGGCTTTATATTTTCCCTTATATATCGGAGCTTTATGCTCTTGTTTTCTCTTCCCGACTTTAATCAAGCGAATAATGGTCCAGAATTCGTAGGTTATGAAGTTTTAAATGAACACGACTAATGTTCTAAGAGAGAAATTGTAATAGCACGATCTTAATTGGTTAAATTATCAAAGTTCAAGAGAAAAGATAGAACTATCAAGATAATATGTTATTGATATGTTCAGAAGTTAAGCAGAATGAAAGAGTTATGTAACGTGGCACATGATGATGTTATAATCTGTGAATCATCACGTTTCATTAGAAACTCAGCATGACTTACTGTAATATAATCACGTTGATCAATTGTCATTATATTATACTAACTCATGCATCAGTTCCCAACATTACTTCAATAACTTTCATATTTTAAGCTCGAAAGTTTACAGAATATAGAAACTAACAGTTTCTATATGATGTAACACTGATAGTACGAAGAGATTAATGATTTCAGGTAAGAATAGTTATAAAAATATCTCCAGAAATATGGAGGATATTTATAATGAAAGATACGATAATATCTCGGGATATCTAAGATCAGAGGATGATAGAAACTATTGTCTGCAAGGGTTTAGAGTAATGAGCAAGATATTCACTAAAGACCTTAGCAGACATTGAATCATTCAGATTCTTTGAAGTCAAACTTATTCTTTGTGATTTGTCCACGGCTTTCTTCATAGTTTCGCATAATCTGCTTTTCGGTACTAAATTTTCTATTGAATGTATCCATTATAATGCTACACAGGAAGCACGAAAAGGTATATAATTTCGGACGAGAATATTTATGAAAATATCCTCAGAAATATCAAAGATATTGATGATGATATTTTGGAATTTCTAAGTTCGATGGTTGATGGAGAAAGATTTTTCCGTAAGATTTTAACATGACTTCGGAGCAAGATATTTTCTAAAGATTTCAACGGATCCAGAATTATCTGAATTCTTTGAATATAGGGTATGGTCCTTGTATTTGTCCTTGGTCTCCTTCATGGTTAACTCTATCCGTTTTCCAGTTCCAACGTTTCTGAGCTTTTCCAACATATTATTCTTTATCATCAAACTTCTGACAACTAAGGTCGTTTACGGTTGCCTACAGTTTCTGCTACTTCATTCAGCTTTTTCAAAGTTCAATGTATTGATTCGTAAGCTGGGTGCCTTTTCAAAATTTCAGAATTGAAGATTGTAATTCTAGGAGATAATTGTTATATGTATACATATAACTATTGATGTAAACATGCTGCAAGATTTCAAAATACTGATTGCTAATTCCCGATGGTTGGTATAGTAATTCTTGTTATAAGATGTAAATGAGTAAATGATAGGGTTTCACTTAATATAGTGATTTTTTGAAAAGTCAGAGATCAACGGAGTTGTTGGTAAATTTACTGCTAATGTGGTGAGATATAAACGGTTTTCCGGTATCGATGACGAAAGACAACTTATATATCAGGGTTATAATAAGCTAATCCGAGTGAAAAGTCAAAGTTGACTTGTTGAAGCTGTGACAAAATTGTCTAATTTAAAAAAGAGTTGCAATGTTATTTTCGGTAATAATAATGCCAAAGGAGCTAATACAGACACGTGTTAAACTTTTACTTAAGGTCCGGGAGTTTTCAGGTGCATAACTATATGCATCAATCTTTTCTTCCATAGATGAAGTGCGGTTGGTTCATCCTTTCAATTGAGGTGTTTTTAAAAATCATGAAAGGTTTGAACGCAGATTAGAATTGTCAAGATACAAATGAGGTTTAAGATGAAATCAAGTGGCAAACTTGAAGAATTGTTTAGTTTCATATGTTATAATCAGTATTTTAATTTATTTTAATTGTCCAATGTTGGCAGTCCACAGTCGATAGTCCACAGTTGACAGTCCAATAATTCATACATAGTTTAATATATAATATTCGAATTAATTAATTCATATCGTGACCCGTGTACATGTCTCAGACTCGATCACAACTCAAAGTATATATATTATTTGAGAATCAACCTCAACCCTGTATAGAGAACTCGATCATTACTGCATATAGAGTGTCTATGGTGATTCTAAATAATATATATAGATGTGTCGATATGATATGTCAAAACCTTGTATACGTGTCCCGATATTTAAAGTGCGTAAAAATAGATAACAGAAATTTAAATGACGATAAATAAAGTGCGTAAAGTAAATAACATAAATTAAATGACGATAAATAAAATTGCGAGAATGTAAATTGCGATAATTAAATTGCGATATATAAAATGTAATCAGTTAGCTAGGAACAATTAGCTAGGAACAGTTAGCGTGGATTCTTAACAAAATTTCTCATAGTTAATTTGTTTGTTTCTAACAAATTTTATTTTGTCAAATGTTTTCTTCATTATGCCACTTGTTGGATTCTGATAAATCAAAATCCAAATATGAAATTGGATGAATATGGTTATTCTGTGGTGAACGGATTTGTATATCGGTAGATGTAAGTAGGATAGTATGTGACTGTTGAAACAGATTCGAAGAACGTACAATGTAACTTATTAATGTGAAATTTAAATATTCCTCGGGTATTACCTACCCGTTAAAATATTTTCACCATTAACAGTTTGTACAAGAGAATTTTTAATTACAATCTTTATGAAAACATATATACATATATATTTTCTTCAGATGTATTCATGGATTTAATGAGTTAATATGATATTAAACTCATTTGCTTTTCGGTTGGAACTAGAATAAATAATCTCTAAAACTTTAGAGATTACATATTCGCCATGTCGAACGAAGATAAATGAGGTAGAACGATACGTAGAACGAAGATCATACTCAAAGTACAGATGATGATATTGAAGCATGGATTGTTGATGGTACTGGTGCTGTTATTAATGGTACTGTTGGTGTCAGTGATGTTGCTGAAGCTGGTACATTTTGCACCATATTCTCTGAATTGATTATTCGAGCGCGAAGTTCGTTGACTTATTACTCCAGGATGATTGTCGGTCGGAACGAGCGGATGAATAAGGTTCAGAATTGTGGATAGAATATAATCTTGTCGAGTTACCCTGGAAATGAGACTGAAAATGGTGTCTCGAACAGGTTCGCCGGTAAACGCTTCAGGTTCATTGTCAAGAGGTGAATTCGGTTGGTGGAAGGGATTACCTTCTGCGCGTTTCCATTAATTAAGTCGACTACGAACCCATCAGATGAATTGATAATGGCTGATTGGTTGATTCATGCCGATGACGCTGTTTTCGGAGCTTAGGTGAACATCTATGTCGGAATAGCTATCGGAATAACTATCGGAATAGCTATCGGAATCTGAGAGACTCGAACTGGTTGCAGGATTCATCTCGTACGATCAGATGAAGGATTTTCGATAAGAAATAGATTATAGGATGTAGATTAGTACTCTACAATACATAATTTACATATGCATATATAATACTAAAATCCCATAAGTTACGGGGGAATCTACGGAAGTTGTCCGGCAAAGTTACAGTAACAGATACGCTAAGATATGAAGTAGCAGATACGCTAAGATATGAATTTTGTCTATACACTATTCATGCAGTTAATGCAGTACAACGTGTCTAGACTAAGAATGATAAGCAAGTGATTCTCTAAGAATGATAAGCAGGTAATTTTTGACACAAAATGATAAGCAAAACTTTTGATATGCAGACACGGTCGAAGTCCAGACTCAATAATGCATCCTAACGACTTATCAGTTAGACACACTAATGCAGACATGGTTCGCTAAGACCACCGCTCTGATACCAACTGTGAAGACCCATCCTAATCCATACGGATGAAGTCCATATCGATTATAAACGATTCACAATAGTTGATTACATCGCGAGGTATTTGACCTCTATATGATACATTTTACAAACATTGCATTCAATTTTAAAAGACAATCTTTCTTTACAACAAAATTTGACGGCATGCATACCATTTCAGTATATATCCAACTATAATTGACTTAATAATAATCTTGATGAACTCGACGACTTGAATGCAACGTCTTTTGAAATATCCCATGAATGACTCCAAGTAATGTTTCTAAAATGAGCAAATGCACAGCGGAAGATTTCTTTCATACCTGAGAATAAACATGCTTTAAAGTGTCAACCAAAAGGTTGGTGAGTTCATTAGTTTAACATAAATAATCATTTCATAATTTTAATAGACCACAAGATTTCATATTTCCATTTCTCATAAACATACGTCCCATGCATAGAGACAAAAATATCATTCATATGGATTGAACACCTGGTAATCGACATTCACAATATGCATATAAGAATATCCCCATCATTCCGGGATCCTCCTTCGGACATGATATAAATTTCGAAGTACTAAAGCATCTGGTACTTTGGATGGGGCTTGTTGGGCCCGATAGATCTATCTTTAGAGTTCGCGTCAATTAGGGTGTCTGTTCCCTAATTCTTAGATTACCAGACTTAATAAAAAGGGGCATATTCGATTTCTATAATTCAACCATAGAATGTAGTTTCGATTACTTGTGTCTATTTTGTAAAACATTTATAAAAGCAGCACATGTATTCTCAGTCCCAAAAATATATATTACAAAAGCATTTAAAAAGGGATTAATGAAATTCACCTAATGTATTTTGTAGTAAAAATACATATGACGACATTAAACAACTGAACAATGTAGGGTTGGCCTCGGATTCACGAACCTATATCATTTATATGTATATTAATACATATAATCGAAATCGAACAAGTTTATATATTATATCTTAAATTATATACTATATTTATTTAGTTTGTGTATATATTCATAATGATTAATATTTATATAGTTATATTAATATATCCATATTTATATACATAATTGTTTAATGTTATATTTAAAAATCGATAGTTTGTTATTTGTATGTATTTATATAAATAATATTCATAGGTTTGATATATATTGTTATGTGAAATTTTAATATAATTATAGTATATGTAACAAGTATATTTTATGTACAAAATATTTATCTGTTTTAAAAAAAAATGATAGTGTTGATATTATTGATTTACTAATAATAATAAAAATAACTTTGTTAAAAATGATAATATTAATAATAATAATATTGATATTGTTAATAATTATACTAATAGTTACAAAAGTGTTTCTAATACTAATATTAATGAAAATAATGATAACTTGTATTATTTTCATAATAATGATAATAATAATAATAATGATTCTAATCATGATAATAATAATAACAATACAACTGTTAGTGATAATAATACTAATAATATTCATACATGTATTTATAATCATAATAAATGAAAACCTTATCATAATACTTATATTAGTGGTAATAATGGTATTAATAATTATAATACTTGTAGTAATAACATTAATTAATAATGTTAATCCTAATTCTAAAAATGATAATAATACTAAAAATAATAATAATTATTATATAACTAATAGTAATGATAATAATAATAATAATAATAATAATAATAATAATAATAATAATAATAATAATAATAATAATAATAATAATAATAATAATATTCCTAATACCTAATAATAACAATAATACTAATACTTAATAATAATAACAATAATATTTTTAACAACAATAATAATAATACTACTAATAATAATAATAATAATAATGAAAATGATAAAAAAAAATAATCATAATAATAGAAATAAAAGAAAAGACTACCTCAAATAAATTGAGTCCCAAAAAATATAACAGTCCATGCTTGGACTCGAACCCACGACCACTCTCTCGTCGCTAACACTCCTAACCATTGGGCTGCTGCCCCTTATCTGTTTTATAATACCAGAAAATGTTTATAACCCGTATGTAACAGTGTATCTTCTTCCTCCTTCCTCAATTATAATACGAACCAGGGATCAAACCTTTATAATAACATTTAATTACACAAATTGTTGTATTAAATATCAAACATAGAATCAAGTATAGGTGATTAATTGTTTAAAAAAAAATAGAATAACAGACAGGAAGCCTGTCAGCGACAGTTTCAAAATAAAAACATGAAATCGATTTTGATTTTTGAGAAAGTTTTAGACAATGTTTTCAACTTGAAAAAGTTTTCAAAGCACTCATATAATCTATCCGAATCATTAATTTAGACTGAAACCTTAAAACAATTTCGAATTTATGATGAACAAAAACTTTGACTTTTAAGAATCAAAAGTTTGACTCGCAAATTATTAACCAATTTGAGGAATTAAAGGTTGTAAATTTGCAGATAAGTTAGATTCATGAATTCAAACAAAACTGCATTTTTACTTTTATAAATTTCGTTCAAAATCATGGTTTTGCAGTTTTAGTTTCAAAACAGAGGTATTGATATAATTTTAAAAGAAAATGCTTACCTTATTGAAATTAAGAATCAGTGGAAGTGATATATATATGTTAACTGATACGATTACAGCTGTTGTATCTCAATTATCCCTTGTTAGTTAGTTAATTGGCTCGACTCAGCTCCTTCGTGTAGTACAAGAAATAAAAAAAAAACTAAAAGGCGAAAATGACTTTTCTCACAGATTTTTGGTTTGATTCCCACGATTAAATTTTGATTTGTACTTGTTTATCAATTAACTACAGATGATAACGATGTGAAACTGATTTGGTTCCTTATCTGTGTAATTTCATAAGTGTTTAATATAAATTAATAATAATTATTATTAATAACAATAATATAGATAATATTATTAATTATTAATGTTAGTATAAATTCTAATGATAATATTAATAGTAATAAGTAACAATAATAATATTAGTGAAAATGATGATAATAATAATAATAATAATAATAAAAATGTTAATAATAATAAGAGGTATTAGTTTTTAACAATAATATTAATTAATAATTCTTAATTATAATAATAATATCTAATAATAATACAAATAATAATCATAATATCAAAAGTTATAATGATACTAACAATGATATCAATAATTTTATTATTAATTCTATTGATAACACTACTTATAGTAATATTAATTTTATTAATAATAATATCAAATAAATAATAATAACAATAACAAATCAAAGGTATCAAGTTTCAGTATTTTAATAATATTAATAATTCTAACTAATGAATGTAATAATGATATAACAACTTATATTATAATTTGTATTTAAATTTACTATATTAATATTTACATATTATTAATTATATCTATATACAATAACATATAATGTAATTCAATATATATATATATATATATATATATATATATATATATATATATATATATATATATATATATATATATATATATATATATATATATATATATATATATATATATATATATATTATAATAATAATTATTTATAGAATTCATACACATTTATATATTGCTTTATTTAAATAACCAATTTATTATTTGTATATTATTTTACTTACTTAGTCTTACTTATCTATTGTACTTTTATTATTTTAAATCATTATATATACTTTTGTTTATATATTTATATACCTATTATTATATAAACATTATGTACAGTATTTATATATATACCTATTATTTACAAACAAATATTCGTGAATCCTCGGGCACAGGCTAAGGTAATTTATTATATGAACATAGTTCCAAAAATTTCGAGACTCACTATTACAGACTTTACTTATCGTGTCAGAACATATAAAGATTAAGTTTAAATTTGGTCGAAAATTCCCGGGTCATCACAGTGTTCGTAACCCTCTAAGTTCTGACTTGAGCTTATTGACCTCGGTTCTCGGACGGTACTTCTCGTTCATCAAGTGCTTGAATGCTGACCACGGTAGCGCGTAAGCAGCATCTTGTCCCACTTGCTCTAGATAGGTATTCCACCATGTTAACGCAATACCTGTGAAGGTATGCGTAGCGTACTTCACTTTATCTCCTTCAGCACAATTACTTATGGCAAACACCGATTCAACTTTCTCGGTCCACCGTTTCAATCCGATTGGTCCTTCGGTCCCATCAAATTTTGAAGGTTTGCAGGCAGTGAATTCCTTGTAGGAGCATCCTACACGATTTCTTGCGCCGTTAGCAGTATTGCTAGATTCAGAGTTATTGTTGGTATGTAGCGCGGCCTGTACTGCGGCTATGTTTGAAGCAAGAAAGGCACGAAATTTCTCTTCGCACATATTCAAGGTGTGTCGAGTAGTCGGTGCCATTTCCTTCAAAATAGTCAAATGAAACAATTTAATCATACAGAATATTAAGAGTAGTCAATAGTATCTCGTAGCATAATATGAACTCATTTATAAAAGCTTTTTCTTTATATTAGCGTTTTATAAGTTTAAATTCGGGTACTACCTACCCGTTAAGTTCATACTTAGTAGCTAATATACAATTCAACTACTACAATTCCATATGAAAAACTGATTATAATAATATATCACATACAAATATTCTTCAAACTTACAACTTCGTTATATTACATATAACATGAAATATAGTACACTATGATACAGGACAGTTTTGAAGATAAATCTAGTTAATACGTAAGTTGTTCAGCAAAGGAAATAAAGACACGTAATTCATAAGTCCAGAAACAAGTCATGCATTCTGGTTTTACTAAGACGACTTCCTATCCTTGGTCTTGTGAAAAATAACCGTTATGACCATTAGCTAGGCAGCATGTTGTAATGTCGTCAAAAGGACGAGGGTTTCGTAATGTCCAACAGCCCCGTAATAATCTAAAAACCTTGTTTCTCACCCCAACTACTGAATCCGTCACTTGTGGGAAAGTTTTATTTAAAAGCTGCAATCCGATGTTCTTTTTCTCACTTTGGTAAGAAGCGAGCATCACTAACCCGTAAGCATAACATGCTTCCTTATGTTGCATGTTAGAAGCTCTTTCTAATTCACGAAATCCTATGTTGGGATATGTTGAGTCAAAATAGGTTCTTAACCCGTAGCGTAAAATTGCATTTGGGTTCCCCGCATTTAATGCTTTAAAGAAAACACGACGTAACTTACGGTCTCCCTAATGTGATATACCCCACCTATCAAAGGAAAGCCTTTTATAAACTAAGGCATTTTTGGAAAGTCTTTCAAATTTTTGACAAGTTAATTTCGCCATAACTAAATGTGCTGATGAATTCTGACCGACTCTAGACAAGATTTCCTCAATCATATCCTCTGGTAGGTCTTCTAAAATATTCGGTTTTCTACCCTTAACGTCCATTTTGTTTTTATACTGTAAAATAGACAAGGATTAGATTCGTAAAAACAAACAATACAAGCAATTTTTACATAGAACATAAAAGTACAAGCACACTACAATACATTTATTACACAACATGCTCACACCCCTCTAATCTGAATCACTGGTTTCTTCTTCTTCAGACTTGGTTCTTTTTCCTAATCTTCTAGGGATATATGATGTTCCTCTAATACGAGTCGTCATTTTCCACATTGGTTTAGAAAAACCTGGTGGTTTAGAGGTTCCCGAGTTATTGTCACGATATTGAAAATACGGGTGTTGACGGTATATATAAAGTTCATCAGGGTCGGAATCATATTTCTCTATTTTGATGCCTTTTCCCTTATTATTTTCTTTTGCCTCATTAAATTGGGTCGGGGTAATTTCTATAACATCATCGGAATCCTCATCAGGATCCGATTCATCGAAAAATTGGTAATTTTCCCAATATTTTGCTTCCTTAGCGGAAACACCATTGACCATTATTAACTTTGGTCCATTGGTTGAGGATTTTCTTTTATTTGACCAGTTTTCTATGGTTCCTACTATTCCCCCCTCCGGAACCTCTTCTTCTTCTGGTTCCTCTTCTTCCGGTTCCTCTTCTTCCGGTTTCGTTTCCTCTTCTTCCGGTTCTTCGGGAACTTGTAAATCTTGCCAATATATACTCGACTCTTTGTTATTATTAGGTGAGTCAATGGGATTTGTGCTAGAGGTAGACATCTATCACACAATATCAAACATGTTAAGAGATTAATATATCACATAATATTTACATGTTAATAATATATAGTTTTCAACAAAAATGTTAAGCAATCATTTTTAAAGAAAACACGGTCGAAGTCCAGACTCACTAATGCATCCTAACAAACTCGATAAGACACATTAATGCAAATTTTCTGGTTCTCTAAGACCAACGCTCGGATACCAACTGAAATGCCCCCTTCATATTGATTATAAACGTTCCATATTAATTGATTTCCTTGCGAGGTTTTGACCTTTATATGAGACGTTTTTCAAAGACTGCACTCATTTTTAAAACAACCATAACCTTTATTTTCTCAATAAAGGTTTTAAAAAAACATTACGTAGATTATCAAATAATGATAATCTAAAATATACTGTTTACACACGACCATTACATAATGGTTTACAATAGAAATATATTACATCGACATATGTTTCTTGAATGCAGTTTTTACACAATATCATACAAACATGGACTCCAAATCTTATCCTTATTTTAGTATGCAATAGCGGAAGCTCTTAGTATTCACCTGAGAATAAATATACTTTAAACATCAACAAAAATGTTGGTGAGTTATAGGTTTAACCTATATATATCAAATCGTAACAATAGACCACAAGATTTCATATTTCAATACACATCCCATACATAGAGATAAAAATCATTCGTATGGTGAACACCCGGTAACCGACATTAACAAGATGCATATGTAAGAATATCTCCATCATTCCGGGACACCCTTCGGATATGATATAAATTTACTAAAGCATCCGGTACTTTGGATGGGGTATGTTAGGCCCAATAGATCTATCTTTAGGATTCGCATCAATTAGGGTGTCTGTTCCCTAATTCTTAGATTACCAGACTTAATAAAAAGGGGCATATTCGATTTCGATAATTCAACCATAGAATGTAGTTTCACGTACTTGTGTCTATTTTGTAAATCATTTATAAAACCTGCATGTATTCTCATCCCAAGAATATTAGATTTTAAAAGTGGGACTATAACTCACTTTCACAGATTTTTACTTCGTCGGGAAGTAAGACTTGGCCACTGGTCGATTCAAGAACCTATAACAAATATGTACATATATATCAAAGTATGTTCAAAATATATTTACAACATTTTTAATACGTTTTACTATTTTAAGTTTATTAAGTCAGCTGTCCTTGTTAGTAACCTACAACTAGTTGTCCATAATTAGATGTACAGAAATAAATCAATATATATTATCTTGAATCAATCCATGACCCAGTGTATACACGTCTCAGGCTAGATCACAACTCAAAGTATATATATTTTTGGAATCAACCTCAACCCTGTATAGCTAACTCCAACATTACTGCATATAGAGTGTCTATGGTTGTTCCAAATAATATATATACATGGGTCGATATGATATGTCAAAACATTTGCATACGTGTCTATGGTATCCCAAGATTACATAATATATTAGAATACATGTATAATACAATATAAGTTAGTTAGGATATGATTTGTATATATTTGTTAAACATTTCCCGTAGCTAAAAATATCAAAAATATCCAATCTTGTCTTACCCATAACTTCTTCATTTTAAATTCGTTTTTAGTGAATCCAATTGCTATGGTTTCATATTGAACTCTAATTTAAGAATCCAAATAGAAAAAGTATAGGTTTATAGTCATAAATTTAAGTTACATGTCAATTACTAAAGAGGTAGTCATTTCCGTCGAAAGAACGACATCTTGATGACCATTTTGAAAGACATACTTTCACTTTGAGTTTAACCAAGATTTTTGGATATAGTTTCATGTTCATATGAAAAATCATTTTCCCATAAGAACAACTTTTATATCAAAGTTTATCATAGTTTTTAATTATCCAAACCAAAACAGCCCTCGGTTTCACTACGACGGCGTATATCCGATTTTATGGTGTTCATCGTGTTTTCAGGTTTTAAATCATTAAGTTAGCATATAATATAGATATAGAACATGTGTTTAGTTGATTTTAAAAGTCAAGTTAGAAGGATTAACTTTTGTTTGCGAACAAGTTTAGAATTAACTAAACTATGTTCTAGTGATTACAAGTTTAAACCTTCGAATAAGATAGCTTTATATGTATGAATCGAATGATGTTATGAACATCATTACTACCTCAAGTTTTCTGGATAAAATTACTGGAAATAAAAAAAATGGATCTAGCTTCAAAGGATCCTTGGATGGCTTGAAAGTTCTTGAAGCAGAATCATGACACGAAAACAAGTTCAAGTAAGATTTCCACTCGAAATAAGATTGTTATAGTTATAGAAATTGAATCAAAGTTTGAATATGAGTATTATCTTGTATTAGAAAGATATCTTACTGTAAATAAGAAATATTTCTTGAAGTTTGATGATCACTTTACAAGATTGAAAGTAAGCTAGCAAACTTGGAAGTATTCTTGATTTTATGAAACTAGAACTTATAGAATTTATGAAGAACACTTAGAATTTGAAGATAGAATTTGAGAGATATCACTTAGATGAATAAAATTGAAGAATTAAAGTGTTTTTAGGTGTTTTTGGTGGTTGGTATATGGATTAGATATAAAGGATATGTAATTTTGTTTTCATGTAAATAAGTCATGAATGATTACTAATATTTTTGTAATTTTATGAGATATTTCATGCTAGTTGCCAAATGATGGTTCCCACATGTGTTAGGTGACTCACATGGGCTGCTAAAAGCTAATCATTGGAGTGTATATGCCAATAGTATATACATCTAAAAGCTGTGTATTGTACGAGTACGAATACGGGTGCATACGAGTAGAATTGTTACAACGATAATCATTGGAGTGTATATGCCAATGTTTATTATATCAAATGAGATGTTAAATTATTATATTATCATGATATTATGATGTATGAATATCTTTTAATATGATATATACATTAAAATATCGTTACAACGATAATCGTTACATATAAGTCTCGTTTCGTAATTCTTGAGTTAGTAGTCTTGTTTTTTACATATGTAGTTCATTGTTAACATACTTAATGATATATTTAAATATCATTTTATCATGTTAAATATAGTGTATCAATATCTTAATATGATACATATGTATTTAGTAGACGTTATCATAACGATAATCGTTATATATATCATTTCGAGTTTCTTAACTTAGTAATCTCATTTCTTATGTATATCACACATTGTTAATATATTTAGTGAGATACTTACTCATCATAATCTTATGTCAACCATATATATATATGTCTATATATACCACAACATGTAGTTTTTACAATTTTGTAACGTTCGTGAATCGCCGGTCAACTTGGGTGATCAATTGTTTATATGAAACTTATTTTATTTAATCAAGTCTTAACAAGTTTGATTGCTTAACACGTTGGAAACATTTAATCATGTAAATATTAATCTCAGTTAATATATATAAACATGGAAAAGTTCGGGTCACTACAAAAGAATCAGGTGACATCCTATAAATTTCGCAGTTTTTGATCAAATGTTTACATCTTTTATCTATCTCTCTATCTCAACGTAATATATATATATATATATATATATATATATATATATATATATATATATATATATATATATATATATATATATATATATATATATATATATATATATATATATATATATATATATATATATATATATATATTATAATTATAATTTTAATTTTAATTTTAATTTTAATAATAATAAGGGTATGTTAGCGAATGTTGTAAGGGTGTAAGTCGAAATTCTGTCCGTGTAACGCTATGCTATTATTAATCATTGTAAGTTATGTTTAACCTTTTTAAATTAATGTCTCGTAGCTAAATTATTATTATGCTTATTTAAGCCGAAGTAATCGTGATTTTGGGCTAAATATTAAAGACATGGTAATTGGGCTTTGTACCATAATTGGGGTTTGAACAAAAGAACGACACTTGTGGAAATTAGACTATGAGCTATTAATGGGCTTTATATTTATTTAATTAAATGATAGTTTGTTAATTTAATATAAAGATTTACAATTGGACGTACCTATAAATAACCATATACACTCGATCGGACACGATGGGCGGGATATTTATAAGTACTAATAATCGTTCATTTAACCGGACACGGGAATGGATTAGTAGTCAATGGACTTATTAAAACAGGGGTGAATTATATACAAGGACACTTGGTGTAATTATAGTTTAAGTCCCCAATTAGTTGGAATATTTGACTTCAGATATAAGAATAATTTGATGAGGACACTCGCACTTTATATTTATGAGTGATGGACTGTTATGGACAAAAACCAGACGGACATATTGAATAATCCAGGACAAATGACAATTAACCCATGGAAATAAACTAAAATCAACACGTCAAACATCATGATTACGGAAGTTTAAATAAGCATAATTCCTTTATTTAATATTTAATTGCACTTTTAATTATCGCACTTTTATTTACTGTCATTTTATTTAAATGCACTTTTAATTATCGTACTTTTTAATTATTGCAACTTTATTTATTGTCATTTACTTTACGCACTTTTATTTATCGTAATTTCATTATTGTCTTTTACTTTACGCTTTAAATTAAGTTGTATTTATTTTTAATATTTTACATTAGGTTTTAACTGCGACTAAAGTTTTAAAATCGACAAACCGGTCATTAAACGGTAAAAACCTCCTTTTATAATAATAATACTACTTATATATATTTTTGTATTTTTACAATTATAAGTTAAAAATATAGCGTTAAACTTGGCAAGTTCCCTGTGGACGAACCGGACTTACTAAAAACTACAGTAGTGTACGATTAGGTACACTTCCTATAAGTGTTGTAGCAAGGTTTAAGTATATCCACTCTATAAATAAATAACTTGTGTAAAATTCTATCGTATTTAATAGTATTTTGTAGCAAATATATAACTATTTCGTATACGCCTCGCATAACATCAAGTATTTTTGGCGCCGCTGCTGGGGAACTGCTTAAACACCGGAAGCGAAACGCTATATATATAAAAAAAAAAAAGATTCTTAGTTTACCTTTGTAAAAATACGCTTTTGTAAAAATACGTTTTAATTATTAAAAATACAAAAATATAAAAAGAAAAACTAAAAAATTATATATTTTTAATAGTTTATTAAATATATATATAAAATTATAAAGTTTCTTTATTTTTATTTTAGTTCTTAAAATATAAGTTTTTATTTATATAAATATTTTATAAAAACAGAAAATTAAATATAAAACAGAAAAAAAAATAAGTAATCGGGCTACACTGTAGCAGCCCAGATTCTGGCCCGAACCCTACTCCATGCGACCGCATGGATTTATAAAGCAAAGACCATGCGATCGCATGGCCTGATCTGACACACCAGTGTTGACTTGTTTCTGCATTAATTACGGAGTTTTAATTATTATTATTAATTAATTAAAACCCTAATTAGGGTTTAGTTTTAAATTAATTAATTTTAATTTTAATAAATTTGTAATATTTAGTTTAAAATAGTTTTATTAGTTTTAAAAATTAATACTTTTATTAAATAAATAATATAAACATAATATTTTTATAAAAATTGTACTTTTTACAACTTTAAGTTTATTTTTATATTTTGTATCTTTTTATTTGTTTTAGCGTAATATTTATATTTTTCGCTCGTAATTAGTTTTAATATAGTATTTGCCGTAGTTATTTTTATTTCTAGACTCTTAGGCTTTGCCGTAAAATCCCTTAAGTACTTTATCTATAGACTAAGATTTAGGTGCTTTAGAATTTTGCGACACCGTTTTTAGATTTTAGTACCTTTTTAAGTTATTGTCGTTTTGGATATAGTATTTCTTTTAAGCTTTAATACCTTTAGACGTAACTTTTAATTCTTAGTTTTTAGACTTTTAAGTTTCGACGCGCTACGTTCTTTTTATTATTTTTCGACCTTTTATTTTTCGGCGTTTTCCGACGCGCTCTTTTTCTTTCTTATTTCTCGACGCTCTAGTTTTTAGGACATAGAATTTTCTATTTCTTCTCTAAAATTTCTTTAAACTTCAACGAAAAATTATTTTAAGTGGTTAAATTGATAGACATCCAAAATTTTCTGGTTCGTAGTAATAGTTGGATTTGTTAGTGGCGAGTTGTGGGCTTCCGATTTAAAGGGTCCTGGCTACCTGCTGCATCTATTGGCTATTCGAAACGTGGACAAAAGCAGAAAAGTCTATTAATTTGATAACTTATATAATTTTTACTTTTATAACTAATAGGATATTCAGTGAATGCACCGAGCAAAACGTTCACCACCTTTCATACGTTCACCACCTGTAACTCGATCAAGACATCTAGCCAATATTGTCGTTGATTTTTCTTTAGAATCGTCATCTAGTCGACCAAGTACTCCAATTCAAATTTCCGATAATCCATTTTTTGAACCCGACTTCACTACCGAGAACCCGGAGGATATTCAAGGACAATTACAAGGTGAACCACTAATCATTCTACCTGAACCACAAACCGTTAAATCAGAATCTTCTAGTGATTCATATTCAACAATTTCAATTATGGAAGTAACGGAACCTCTAAGTATGGAAGATCGAATGAGAGCCACACGTACGGGCCAAGGTCACACCATTATTAAGCCAGACATTAATGTGCCAGATTATGAAATCAAAGGACAAATCCTACACATGGTAACTAATCAATGCCAATATAGTGGTATGCCAAAAGAAGATCCAAATGAACATCTTCGAACCTTTAATAGGATTTGTACTCTATTCAAAATCAGAGAAGTTGAGGATGAACAGATCTATCTCATGTTATTTCCCTGAACTTTAAAGGGAGAAGCCAAAGATTGGTTAGAATCGTTACCTGAAGGGGCGATTGATACATGGGATGTTTTAGTTGAAAAATTTCTTAAACAATTCTTTCCGGCATCTAAAGCCGTGAGACTTCAAGGAGAAATTGTTACGTTCGTGCAAAAGCCAAATGAAACATTATATGAGGTATGGACAAGATTTGAAAAGTTATTGAGAGGATGTCCGCAACATGGTTTAGACACTTATCAAATAGTACAAATATTCTACCAAGGATGCGACATTGCTACACGAAAAGACATCGACATAACAGCTGGTGGTTCCATTATGAAGAAAACCACAACCGAAGCTCACAAAATCATTGATAACACAGCCTCCCACTCGCATGAGTGGCACCAGGAAAAAGATATCTTTCGTTCATCTAAATCGGCTAGAGCCGATTCTAGCCATGACTTTGATTCTGTTTCCGCAAAAATAGATGCTTTCGAGAGACGAATGGAAAAGATGAATAAAGATATTCACGCAATATGAATCAGTTGTGAGCAATGCGGTGGACCACACTTAACAAAAGATTGTCACATTGAACAAACCATGGAACAATGAGAGAATGTTTTTTACATGAACCAAAGGCCGGGAAATAATTATCAAAATAATTATCAACTGCCAAGGCCAAACTTCAATCGAATTCAAAACATTCTTTACAATCTAAATGGACCTAACAATAACTCGTATAACCAACAAGGTCCAAATAACCAACCAACTCAAAATAACACTTTCAATCAACAAATACCTAGCTTGTATAAACCACCACAACAAATCGAAGAGAAAAAGCCAAATCTTGAAGAAATGATGGCAAAGCTAATGGAATCTCAAACACAATTTATTTCATCTCAAACCCAAACAAATGAGAGGTTTGATCAGTCATTAAGAACTCAACAAGCTTCCATTTTGAATCTAGAAAATACGTAGGAACTCTTGCTAGCATGATGAGTGAGAGGGAACAAGAAAAGCTACCAAGTAATACTGAAGTAAATCCTCGGAATGAGAATGTTAATATGGTGTTAACAAATTCTGAAAAACCAGCATCAGAAGATGGGAAGGTTTTAGATGTGAGTAACAATGAAGAAGTTACAACACCACCACCACCCGAGTATGTAAAGCCAGTGGTGGCACCATACAGACCACCCATCCCATTTCCAAGAAAAGGAGTTGAGTATGAGCAAATAATAGGTAATAAAGTTTGTGATACCTTTGAAAAGAAGAAAAAGAATAAGAAAGTACAAGAAACAAAAACCGTAAAGATAAACCTGGTGAAGACAGTTCCACCAAAACCTCCACCCAGGTTGGGTGATCCGGGTGAATTTATTATTCCTTGTCTACTTAGTGATTGTGTCATGGATGATGCACTAGCAGATTTAGGTGCGAGTGTGAGTGTTATGCGTCTTTCATTATATAAGAGATTAGGAGTAGGTGAGTTAAGTCCAACGGAAATGAGTGTTCAACTCTTTGATCAAACCATTAGGCACCCAGTTGGAATTGCTGACAACCTACCCGTTCAAGTGGGTAATTTAACCTTTCTAGTCGAATTTATTGTCATTGACATAGAAGAGGACTCAAACATTCCTCTAATATTAGGTCGACCATTCTTAGCATCCACTGGGGCGTTATTTGATGTAAGAGAGGGTAGAATGACACTTAGTAATGATGAAAAATCGATCACCTTTATGAGTCGAAAGTCTAAATCTCCACCAACCAAAACCGTTGAACCAACAAAAATGATTGGTAAAAACCATATTGTTTTACCAACTCCAACGGTAGTGCTTAACAATAATAAAACGCCTAAGTGTGGGGAAAATGAAGTAACACCTAATGATGACCTGATAACAAAGAACCCCGTTGTTGATGCGAAATTAAATGACCCCGTTATTAATAGTTCAATGAAGAAACTTATTAAACGGATTCGCGATGCTAGAACCAAGGGGAACTTTAAGTTATGTAACCGGTTATTATCCAATCTATCGCCTAAAGAAAAGGTAAAACTAGTTGAATTTGTGGATATTACACAGGAATCTGACCAATGGTTTAAAGCAAAAGTCACAGATATGCAAGTTGATTATGGTCCAAAAGAAATTGACGATGAAGTTAATCACAATTTCGACACCACAGCTACTTAAGTGTGGAGAGATTCAAATGTTCTAAAAGGAAAATACTATCTAGAGTTAGTTGTTCTTTTCTCGTGTAGTTTCGAGGATGGAATCCGATTGGTCTTTTCTACTAGCAGACACTGAAGAACTAGTTTTCTCCCACCATTCTGAATTTTTGTTTTGTAGGATTTGTATTAAATTAATATGCATTTTTTTTTGAAGTTTTGTGTGAATTTAAAAACAAAATTTACTTTATTTCATTAAGTTTAAAAAATGATTTCTAAAATTCGTCGTGAGTTAAAGACTAGGTCATGGAACCGAAATTGCTTTACCCGAGGGCGGAACGAAAAATTTTAATATCATTATTTTAATATTATTGATCTAAAGTATGCCAAAAATATTATATGAATGTGGGGTAATATACCCAACTTCAAAAATATTATGTATATATATGTTTGTATTTTATGATATATATAAAATAGGGTAAAACATCGCACTTTCAAAGACTGGCATTAAGTTCAGCAAAAGCTACTAATTTTGACGATAAGACGCAAAACATATGTAAAATTACAACAAAAGGAATGAACGATGAGGCGCGCCATCTATCATTCAACGAGCTTTGCAATTATAAACTGGATATTTTTAATCACTTTTCTACATTAATCACCCTCATGAATTTATAAATATAGTTTGATTTCATGCAAATGAGGGCATTGCATGATCTCAAGTGTGGGGAAGGGTTATAAATTCTCTTGGGTTTACACTTAGTTTAATTGCCAAATTTTATGAAAATTTGAAAAAATTTCAACTAAATGAATTCAAAATCATGTTTACACATATTTATGAACGATAAAACTATGTGTTAATGCCGAAATTATTGTTACCTCGGAGAGAACATAAATAGAAAAACAACCCAAAATGCTAGAATTCATTTAAAATGGAATAGAGGATAATAAAAAGGCAAAGAAAAATATAAATAAAAGCTAAGTGTGGGAAAAATTTACCAAGTTATTTAAAACACATATCACATATTTTTGTACAAATAACTGAAGATACTTTTGTTTTGGACAATTTTATCAGTTTTACCCAATTTTTTTATAATATTTGAAAGAAAGATGGATCTACACGATGAATCAATTCCATCATTAAAAGGAAGTAAAGTCTTCCAAAAAAGAAACGCGCTTTTTGATTTAGGTCAGGAAGTTGTCATCCAGACCAGTTGTAGAGTCTACGAAAAACCTTGAAAAGTTTTCTCGAAAATCAGCTGGAAATTCACGGACCTCAGCATCAAACAGGGTCGTCAAGTGGTCAGACTTATCCTAACCATGAGAGGATCTGTCTCGTAAAATAGGGAGGGCACCGTGCAAATTAGCTTGATAAGACTAATGAATCAGATCCCCAGAAAGGATAATCTCCTTAAAAAGATCAAAAATCAGCTTTTAAGACTGATATTACTCAATCCTTGAGATTGACCTTAAAGATTGAGAATTACAAACTCATGGAATTCGATGATATCTAAACTCGAGCTTGAACGAGAAAATATTTTGATCAAAATTACAAACCGATTTGTTTTCTGAAAAACCCATTTTTAATGCATTCAATACCATTGAACATAAAATTCTAGGAATTCACCTGGAATTCATTAGGTCACCTGAACCAAATCGGGTGTCAACCGTAAGAACGGTGGTTGCATAGCATGGTCGAAGACAGGACCTTGTGCCAGACCGAAAAAAACAATAGGGTGATCTTTACTATTGCTCTTACCAAGGATAGTAATTGCATCCGACACGTTATAGACCATAATCAAAAGCATGTCATGAGACATTGCCTTAATAGTTGCTTGTTCAACGCTTTCCTTTACAACCGGACAGTAGTTTACCGAAAGGTAATATACGGAGCAAGTATACTGGACGTGTTGCTTTCCCAATACAAGGTTAGCAAGTGGGTGACACAAAACAATAAGTTTTGAGCCAAAATTTTTAAATCTGAAACCCACCAAACCCACAAAAACAATTTACAAACACCGGTGCAGGGTTATTCTGGAAAACTTATCTAGGGTAAAAGCTAGATTTAATTTTCAAAAGATCAAATGTTTTCATAAAGATCCAATTTCCTTAAGGATCTAAATTTTCATAGTCATGTGGGACTGTAAACCACATCGTTACTACCATTGTTAATACCGCCGTATAGAAATCACTGATATACAAAGTGTGAAGAATAATGAAGTGATTCTAGTATTTGTATTTCAAGACTATATTGCTTAAGGACAAGCAACGTTCAAGTGTGGGGATATTTGATAATGCTAAAAAGGAACATATATTTAGTATCAATGTCCTTCCAATATGTAAAGCTTTTAGTTGCAATTGTTCTATTTTTATGTAATATTCGTTTAAATAAATAATGCGAAGATAAAAGAAGAAAATGACGATTTGAAGACGCAAATGACCAAAAAGCTCAAATGTACAAGATATAATTCAAGTGGTTCAAATTATTGGTGAGAAACGTCTCAAAATTACAAGAGTACAAGTCGCAAAACGTAAAATACAAGATATTAAATTGTACGCAAGGAGGTTCGAAAATCCAGAACCGGGACCTGAGCCAACTAACAACGCGCGACGCAATGGAGCTAAAATTACAAGTCAACTATGCACACAAATATAATATAATATTTAAATAATTCTATAAATTATTTATATATTATATTATTATTAAATACCGTCGGCAAGAAAGCAAACAAACTCATGTGAGCTGGAAAAGCAGGCCATGCGATCGCATGGCCTGGCAGTTATAAATCCATGCGATCGCATGGTGAACAGAATCAGGTGACATCCTATAAATTTCGCAGTTTTTGATCAAATGTTTACATCTTTTATCTATCTCTCTATCTCAACGTAATATATATATATATGTATATATATATATATATATGTATATATATATATATATAAATATATATATATATATATATATATATATATATATATATATATATATATATATATATTATAATTATAATTATAATTTTAATTTTAATTTTAATAATAATAAGGGTATGTTAGCGAATGTTGTAAGGGTGTAAGTTGAAATTCTGTTCGTGTAACGCTACGCTATTATTAATCATTGTAAGTTATGTTCAACTTTTTTAAATTAATGTCTCGTAGCTAAGTTATTATTATGCTTATTTAAGCCGAAGTAATCGTGATTTTGGGCTAAATATTAAAGACATGGTAATTGGGCTTTGTACCATAATTGGGGTTTGGACAAAAGAACGACACTTGTGGAAATTAGACTATGGGCTATTAATGGGCTTTATATTTTTTTAATTAAATGATAGTTTGTTAATTTAATATAAAGATTTACAATTGGACGTACCTATAAATAACCATATACACTCGATCGGACACGATGGGCGGGATATTTATAAGTACTAATAATCGTTCATTTAACCGGACACGGGAATGGATTAATAGTCAATGGACTTATTAAAACAGGGGTGAATTATATACAAGGACACTTGGTGTAATTATAGTTTAAGTCCCCAATTAGTTGGAATATTTGACTTCGGATATAAGGATAATTTGACGAGGACACTCGCACTTTATATTTATGAGTGATGGACTGTTATGGACAAAAACCAGACGGACATATTGAATAATCCAGGACAAAGGACAATTAACCCATGGGAATAAACTAAAATCAACGCGTCAAACATCATGATTACGGAAGTTTAAATAAGCATAATTCCTTTATTTCATATTTAATTGCACTTTTAATTATCGCACTTTTATTTATTGTCATTTTATTTAAATGCACTTTTAATTATCGTACTTTTTAATTATCGCAACTTTATTTATTGTCATTTACTTTACACACTTTTATTTATCGCAATTTCATTATTGTCTTTTACTTTACGCTTTAAATTAAGTTGTATTTATTTTTAATATTTTACATTAGGTTTTAACTGCGACTAAAGTTTTAAAATCGACAAACCGGTCATTAAACGGTAAAAACCTCCTTTTATAATAATAATACTACTTATATATATTTTTGTATTTTTACAATTATAAGTTAAAAATATAGCGTTAAACTTGGCAAGTTCCCTGTGGACGAACCGGACTTACTAAAAACTACACTACTGTACGATTAGGTACACTGCCTATAAGTGTTGTAGCAAGGTTTAAGTATATCCACTCTATAAATAAATAAATAACTTGTGTAAAATTGTATCGTATTTAATAGTATTTTGTAGCAAATATATAACTATTTCGTATATGCCTCGCATAACATCAAGTATTTTTGGCGCCGCTGCCGAAGAACTGCTTAAATGCCGGAAGCGAAACGCTATATATATATAAAAAAAAGATTCTTAGTTTACCTTTGTAAAAATACGCTTTTGTAAAAATACGTTTTAATTATTAAAAATACAAAAATATAAAAAGAAAAAAAATTATATATTTTTAATAGTTTGTTAAATATATATAATATTATAAAGTTTCTTTATTTTTATTTTAGTTCTTAAAATATAAGTTTTTATTTATATAAATATTTTATAAAAACAGAAAATTAAATATAAAACAGAAAAAAAAAATATAAGTAATCGGGCTACACTGTAGCAGCCCAGATTCTGGCCCGAAACCCTACTCCATGCGACCGCATAGATTTATAACGCAAAGACCATGCGATCGCATGGCCTGATCTGACACGCCAGGGTTGACTTGTTTCTGCATTAATTACGGAGTTTTAATTATTATTATTAATTAATTAAAACCCTAATTAGGGTTTAGTTTTAAATATATTAATTTTAATTTTAATAAATTTGTAATATTTAGTTTAAAATAGTTTTATTAGTTTTAAAAATTAATACTTTTATTAAATAAATAATATAAATAATATAAACATAATATTTTTATAAAAATTGTACTTTTTACAACTTTAAGTTTATTTTTATATTTTGTATCTTTTTATTTGTTTTAGCGTAATATTTGTATTTTTCACTCGTAATTAGTTTTAATATAGTATTTGCCGTAGTTATTTTTATTTCTAGACTCTTAGGCTTCGCCGTAAAATCCCTTAAGTACTTTATCTATAGACTAAGATTTAGGTGCTTTATAATTTTGCGACACCGTTTTTAGATTTTAGTACCTTTTTAAGTTATTGTCGTTTTGGATATAGTATTTCTTTTAAGCTTTAATACCTTTAGACGTAACTTTTAATTCTTAGTTTTTAGACTTTTAAGTTTCGACGCACTACGTTCTTTTTATTATTTTTTGACCTTTTATTTTTCGACGTTTTCCGACGCGCTCTTTTTCTTTCTTATTTCTCGACGCTCTAGTTTTTAGGACATAGAATTTTCTATTTCTTCTCTAAAATTTCTTTAAACTTCAACGAAAAATTATTTTAAGTGGTTAAATTGATAGACATCCAAAATTTTCTGGTTCGTAGTAATAGTTGGATTTGTTAGTAGCGAGTTGTGGGCTTCCGATTTAAAGGGTCCTGGCTACCTGCTACATCTATTGGCTATTCGAAACGTGGGCAAAAGCAGAAAAGTCTATTAATTTGATAACTTATATAATTTTTACTTTTATAACTAATATGATATTCAGTGAATGCACCGACCAAAATGTTCACCACCTTTCATACGTTCACCACCTGTAACTCGATCAAGACATCTAGCCAATATTGTCGTTGATTTTTCTTTAGAATCGTCATCTAGTCGACCAAGTACTCCAATTCAAATTTCCGATAATCCATTTTTTGAACCCGACTTCACTACCGAGAACCCGGAGGATATTCAAGGACAATTACAAGCTGAACCACTGATCATTCCTCCTGAACCATAAACCGTTAAATCAGAATCCTCTAGTGATTCATATTCAACAATTTCAATTATGGAAGTAACGGAACCTCTAAGTATGGAAGATCGAATGAGAGCCACACGTACGGGCCAAGGTCACGCCATTATTAAGCCAGACATTAATGTGCCAGATTATAAAATAAAAGGACAAATCCTACACATGGTAACTAATCAATGCCAATATAGTGGTATGCCAAAAGAAGATCCAAATAAACATCTTCGAACCTTTAATAGGATTTGTACTCTATTCAAAATCAGAGAAGTTGAGGATGAACAGATCTATCTCATGTTATTTCCCTGGACTTTAAAGGGAGAAGCCAAAGATTGGTTAGAATCGTTACCTGAAGGGGCGATTGATACATGGTACGTTTTAGTTGAAAAATTTCTTAAACAATTCTTTCCGGCATCCAAAGCCGTGAGACTTCATGGAGAAATTGTTACGTTCGCGCAAAAGCCAAATGAAACATTATATGAGGCATGGACAAGATTTGGAAAGTTATTGAGAGGATGTCCACAACATGGTTTAGACACTTATCAAATAGTACAAATATTCTACCAAGGATGCGACATTGCTACACGAAAAGACATCGACATAACAGCTGGTGGTTCCATTATGAAGAAAACCGCAATCGAAGCTCACAAAATCATTGATAACACAGCCTCCCACTCGCATGAGTGATACATCTTACTGGAACTGGGATGAATAGAATATCTAGTCTTATGAGCTTCATCCAAGACTAGTTCACGAAGATTACCGAAGCGAGGAACCCAAATGCTGTTGCCAAAGTACCGTGTACCATTAGCTTTCACTTGAAGTTGGTTCTCAAAACCGATAGGTCCTTCACCTTTGATAAATGTTGGTTTAATAGCTTCTGATTGAGCTTCACAGATTCATGAGATAAGATTTGATTTAATTTTCAGGTTTAAAGCACGAACACGTTTAACATCGTCTTTTTGACTAAGGGCATTGGCAACTACATTCGCCTTGCCAGGATGATATTTCAGCTCACAGTGATAATCGTTCAATGTCTTGAGCCATCGGCTTTTCCTCATGTTCAGCTAGTTTTGATCAAAGATGTGTCGAAGACTTTTATGGTCAGTGTACACCGTAAACTTAGTACCATATAGATAATGTCTCCGTATCTTTAATGCGAATACCACGACACCTAACTCAAGGTCATGGGTGGTATATTTCTCTTCATGTATCTTCAACTGTCTAGATGCGTAGGCAATAACCTTTTCTCGTTGCATTAAAACACAACCAAAGCCTTGCTTCGAAGCATCGCAGTAAACAACAAAGTCGTCAGTACCTCTCGCTAAGGATAGAATTGGGGTTGTGGTCAATTTCTCCTTCAGAATCTTGAAAGCAGATTCCTGTTCTTCGGACCACTCAAACTTCTTCCCTTTTTGAGTTATCTTTATAAGAGGTTTAGCAAGGAGGGAAAAATCTTTTATGAACCTTCAATAGTAACCGGCAAGTCCCAAAAATTGACGAATATGCTTCGCAGTCTTTGGTATCTCCCAGTTTTGAATAGCGAAAATCTTAGCTAGATCGACATGTATTCCGTTTCCATCAATAACATGTCCAAGGAATTGTACGGTTTTGAGCCAAAACTCGCACTTAGAAAATTTAGCATAAAGTTGTTCCTTTCGTAAGAGTTCAAGAATCATGCGCAAATGTTGCTCATGTTCTTCCTCACTCTTGAAGTAGATCAAAATGTCATCAATGAAAACAATGATGAATTTGTCGAGATAAGGTTTGCAAACACGGTTCATAAGATCCATGAATATGGTAGGAGCATTGGTTAAACCAAAAGGCATAACACAGAATTCATAGTGCCCATAACGAGTGCGAAAAGCAGTCTTAGGAATATCGGATTCCTTGACTCTGAGTTGCTGATAACCGGACCTCAAATAAATCTTTGAGTAAACACTTGACCCTTGAAGTTGGTCGAATAGATCATCAATACGTGGCAACGGGTAACGGTTCTTGATAGTAAGCTTGTTAAGTTCGCGGTAATCAATGCACATCCTTAACGTACCATCCTTCTTCTTAACAAATAGAATAGGAGCTCCCCATGGGGACGAGCTTGGATGAATGAAACCTTTATCCAATAGTTCTTGGAGTTGGTTGGATAATTCCTTCATCTCAGAGGGTGCTAAATGGTATGGAGCTTTAGCAATAGGTGTAGCACCTGGAGTTAAATCAATTTGAAATTCAACTTGTCGAGGAGGTGGAAGACCAGAAAGATCTTCGGGAAACACATCGGGATAGTCTTTAACCACTGGTACATCGTCATTACTCTTCTCTTTTGACTCAATCATCTTAACGTGGGCTAGAATAGCTGGATAACCTTTCATAAGGTATTTGCGGGTTTTAATGCAGGAGATAATGTTGAGATTAGAACCACTCTTGTCACCTTGAATAACTAGAGTCTCTCCATTTCCCAACGGGATGTTAACGGTTTTATCAAAACACAAAATTGCAGCATGTAATGGACGTAACCAATCCATTCAAACTACGACATCAAAACTTCCGAGCTTGACCGGCAAAAGTTCTATCTTAAATTCTTTGTTGGCTAAGGTTAGGTTGCAGTTTTTATAGATTTTATCGACTTGCATGATCTTTCCATTGGCTACTTCTACTAATCGTTTAGTTTCTAAGGGTTGAGGCTTTTCAGTAAATAGGGTACAAAAATCACTAGACACGTAACTTCTGTCGGCACCAGTATCGAATAAAATAGTTGCGTAACAATTATTGACAAGATATGTACCCGTGATGACCTCATCCTCATCTCGAGCTTTAGCGGCAGTGATAACAAACGCACGACCCTTCGCAGCAGTAGTATTAGTTCCAGGAGCGGGATTGTCCTTCTGCTTAGGGCAATTTGGACTAATGTGTCACTTTTCTCCGCAAGTATAACAAGTAGGAGGAGCTTTGGCTGGAACAATAGCCTTATCCTTTGGAGGAGTCTTACACATCTTAGCAACGTTTCCCACTTTCTTACATAGCGAACAAGTAGCAGTACACTTTCCCGGGTGATGCCTCTCACAACAAACACAGAAAGGATAAGTACCCTTATAATTCGACCTTGTACCTTCCGCAGGTTTCTTACTAGCATTTTGAGTAGAATCTTGAGATGACTCAAACTTCCTCTTACCATTGTTACACTTGGTCTCAACCTGCTTACTAGCCGACGCTCTTCTTCTCTTGGCCAACATCAAATTTTGTGCCATGAGAATCACAGCATCAAGAGTAACCTTCTCAGCAGCAATAACGTTCCCCTGAACATCCTCGGGGAGACCTTCAATATATCGTTCAATCCTTCTAGCTTCGGTAGGAAACATCTCGGGACATAGAGTAGAAAGCTCAAGATAACGGTTGGTGTAGCTTTCAATATCAGTTCCCTTCACCTTGAGTTCCCAGAACTCAGCTTCAAGTTTCTGAACTTGACTTCGAGGGTAGAATTTATTAATCATCATGCTTTTGAGTTCGTCTCATGGAATTGCATTAGCATTGTCAATCCCTACGAACTTGGCATGAGCAGACCACCAAGTTAAAGCATTGCCACCTAATGATCTAGTAGCATACTTTACTCGATCGTCATCACCACAGTTGTAAATACGAAAAATGGACTCCATCTTCTTGAACCAACGAACTAGTTCAACAGCTTCTTCATTTCCTTTGAATGCGGGAGGATGACAGTTTGTAAAGTCCTTGTATGAACATGGTTTCGGTTAAGGATAAACATTATTAGCTTGAGCATTGCCTTGTGCTACAGTGAGTAACTATTGGAATTGCTCGGTAGTCAATACGATATTGTTAACAGTTAGTGCAGCTGGACGAACCATGATGTTGCTACATAGAAGTTGACATAAGTCGGATAAGTTAACAAATTATGGGTTTGAGCAATTACAAGTATGAATAAGATAAAGTATTGATATCACATGATATTAATAAAACACTTTATATTATTAAGGAACGAGGCGTTAAATAAGCCCTTTTAATACACGATTCGGAAATAGAAAATAGTTTAAGGCATAGCCTTTACATCGATGGAGAATGAAAAAATAACTAATAAATATTAAGATTGAAGTACTCTTCATATTTCTTCTTCTCGTCCTCAAACTGCTTCATCACTTTTTCCATGTTATCCTTCACAAGTTTCTCTAGCCTTTCGGTTTGAGAGTCGAGAGACTCTTTCATAAACTTCTCATATCGTTCGTTCTTTTCTTTTTGCTTTTAGTAGAGGTACTCGAGATTGTCGTAAAGGTTGGTAACATGACTGTTAACGGTATTGATGTCGTACTCTCTTAAAGCAAGCTGTTTGTGGACTCCCCTTCTCTCCATTTTCATTCGAACGTCAATATCCTCCTTGAGGTAAGCAAGGGATTGCTTCCCCTAACGGGTGTTACATTCTTCTTCACACCTTAGCATCATTAACTCTTTTCTTAGCTTGACGTTTTCTTCCATAAGTTTCTCCATTTTAACCTCCACTCTCGCCACGTGGCGAAGCAAACCTCCAATGTTCCTCTCGGTATTATTTCGTAGGTTCAAGATCTCATACTTAGCAGCATCCTCATAAGAAGGAGATCGGGCTCTCTTCCTTGACGGACCAGCTTCTTCATGACGTTTTCCTTTATCCTCGATTCTCGGAGTTGGATAGTATTGAGGAGACCCATGTCGAATAGTATTTGGGCTATAATTTGGTAACGGTGAGGCAGGACTGTAGGAAGGACTTCGAACAGGTCTCGAAGTTGAAGAGTGTCCAACACCTACTTCGGTGTAGGGTTGTGAGTTGCCTTGTTGGGCTTGTTAACACTTGAGCTTGACATCCTATCATTAGGAAAGAAACTTTGATTAGAATCTTTGAGTCAAGTTTATAAAGCATAAGTTCTAAGATTATAGGGCAATCCTAAGTGCTTTAAGTCTAAGGCAGGAAAGGTTATAGTTTCCTAGATTGCTAAGGTACCCTAGCTAGCAAATAAGGCACACATAAAAATGCAATACTGGTTCTCTATAACAGCCTGGTTATGCTCTGATACCAATCTTTCACACCCCCAGTTAGGGTCTGGGCGAAATGTGACTTAATATCAAACAAACCAGCATATTATTATATACGAGAACAATACTAAATGATAAAATAAACTTTATTGGGAGTACGCACCGGAAAATGAAATGTCGTTACAATGTCGAAAATAACAATAATGTAAATGTTCAAATGCAAAAGTAAATAATCCGATATCTCTTGATCATATATCCAAGTAGCATCACATAAGCAGTAAGAAAGAAAGCTTGAATCAAATAGTACCTGAGACAAAACATGCTAAAGTGTCAACCAAAATGGTTGAGTGAAATCATAGGTTTAACAAATAAGTTTGACCGTTATTTTAGACCACAAGATTTAGTTTGTAAAGTTGATCTCGCAGGATCAAAAAGTTATGTCAGTGCGTGATATTTAGACTAAACGTTCAAGTTTGCCCAAAAGACAAGTTGTAGTTTATACTTGTCGGTTTAATTTCATTATTAAGCAATACAATGACTTGGTCAAATGTATCGGGGACGTTACTCCCGATAGGCCTACCCCCAATAATTAAGCATGCATTCATAAGCAATTAAAAATATCACTGTAGGGACTTAGTCGGACATAGCCGGGTATAGCATAGTTTAGCAGTTTGGCACGTGTGTCTAAATTGTAAAATGTAAAAACAGCATGTGTCTCACCCCAATAAAAGTAAATAAGTTTGCTAGAAATAAAGAGTGGGGCTATGAATTCACCTTAGTAAGTAGAGAGATGAGCTAGTTATTCCTCGGAATAGAAAGTTGGATGAGTGAGCAGAAAAGTCAACCTATTGACATTTAAGAGTAGTAAGTGTTTTGCCCAAGTTTAAGTTTAAGTATGTAAGTGTTTAAGTATAGTTTGTTTTACTAAGTTTCCATTCTTAGTAAGTTTCTACTTTTAGAAAGTTTCCATTTTTAAAAAGTTTCTATTTTTAGTAAGTTTATAATTAGAAAGTTTCTATTTTAAAAAGTGTTTCCATTTTAGGATACTTGCCATATTAGATATACTTCCAATCACCCATTTCCCTTCGAATGACCATTTCAGGTCTAGGGGCTTGAGCTATAGGATCCTTTAAATCAGAAAATCCAAACTCTTTCGCCTAGAGTTTTGTAGAAACCATTCGTCAAGAAAGTTCGAAGATCTATATATATCTAATATATATCCCAAAATGTTTTTTATGCGTTATAATATAGGTAGTATAGTATATGTGTTAATAATAGTATAAGTGTAAGTGTTAAATAATAGTATAAGTAATATTAGAGTTTCATTAATTAGATTTAATTAATTAAAGTAGTATTTTAATGATTAGGGTTTGTAATAAATTAGGGTTTAAGTAATTAGGGTTAGGTTTAGGGTTTTATTTAATGTAGTAATGATTAGGTAATAATTAGGGTTTTAATAATTAAAGTAGTATTAGGGTTTTAGGGTTTTAATTAATGTAGTGGTGTTCATGGATCGAAGCATGTTTAAGCTCGGCATCGATTTCTATACTCGTCAACGGATCTCCTACCAAAGAATTTGCTCTTCATAGAGGCGTACGCCAAGGCGACCCGTTATCTCCCTACTTGTTCATCATTGCGGTTGAGGCACTGAATGCACTAACTAAGAAAGCAATCTCACTAAACATGTTCAATGGCTTGAAAATCGGTTCGGATTCCATTATCTTGTCTCACCTCCAATATGCCGACGATACCGTTTTTTTCGGAGAATGGAATAAAAGAAACATTGGTAATCTATTCAAGATACTAAAGTGCTTCGAAATCTTTGCAGGCTTGAAAGTCAATTTCTCAAAAAGCTTTCTTTATGGTATTGGAGTACAACCACGTCAAGTTGAATATATGGCTGAGTACATCGGATGCCAAGTCGGGTCACTACCATTCACATACCTTGGCCTCCCAATTGGTAACAAAATGACCAAAGCGAGTGAATGGGCTGCTATAATCGAAAGGATGCAAAATAAACTTGCGGATTGGAAATCGAAATTGATGTCTTTCGGTGGTCGTCTCACTTTGATTAAGTCGGTTTTAAGTAGCCTCCCGTTGTATGCATTCTCCCTCTTCCGTGCACCATCTAATGTCCTCAATTCGCTTGAAGGTATGAGACGCAATTTTTTCTGGGGCGGGACGAGTGATAAGTCTAAAATACCCTGGGTTAAATGGGAAAAGACCCTATTAACCTACGAAAAGGGCGGGTTAAATATAGGGTCCCTCAAAGCAAAAAATCTATCACTACTCGGGAAGTGGTGGTGGCGTTTCAAGAAAGAACCCAATTCATATTGGGTTAAAATTATCAAAAGTCTGTATGGGCGGGAAGGGGGGTTAAGCTCTCACGATTTACTTAATTTTCGAAGCAGGCATACTACCTGGGATGGCATACGAAAAGCTGGAATCACCATAGAAGGCCTGGGAATCAACTTTTTAAATTCTTTCAGCAGAGTTATTCATAACGGAGACAACACTAGATTTTGGGATGACGTATGGATTAACAACGCCCCGCTAGCGGTTCAGTTTCGTAGATTATATCGGTTAGATACGAAGCAAACATGTTCGATCAGTGAGCGGGTAACCAAAAATCCAAACGGCTGGGAATTCGTTTGGAGTTGGAGTAGAACACCAACTAGGAGAACAAGCTGTGAACTCGATGATCTTGTCCAATTACTCCAACAGTTCCCGTTTCCAATTGAAGATGGTGAACAAGAAGATGGCTGGATGTGGAATTTAAATAGCAAAGGAGTTTTCTGTACTTCGGATCTTACAAAATTAATCAATGAGAAGGTGCTATCGGGAGGAGCAAACGCAAGTGCTACAATGACAAACAATCTCGTGCCAAAGAAAATAGAAGTGTTTATCTGGAGGGCTGTCCAACGACGATTACCGACTTTAATCGAGCTAGATAAACGGGGTATAGACCTACATACGGTCCTATGTCCAATTTGTAGCAATACAGTAGAAACGATCGACCATATTTTATTCAACTGCTCATTCGCGGAGGACATTTGGAACAGATTGTTCCGTTGGTGCAATGTCGTGACTCCAACCACTCTAAATTTCGACACCATGCTGAAGGGCAACACGCGCATCTCCAATACAAACACCGAATCAAAAATCTGGCAAGGAATCGAATGGATAGCGGCTTTTACAATTTGGAGAAACCGTAACCTCACAGTTTTTAAAAAGGAAAAAGGAAACGGAGCTGTAACACTAAACGAAATCCAAGTCAAATCGTTCGAATGGTTGTCCAAACGCTCGAGAGGAAAGTCTATAATATGGTCGCAATGGCTCATCAACCCGAACGTGTTCTTTTAGGAACTATGGATCCTAATTGTGCTAGTTTTTTGTGATTTTGTGTTTGTTTGCTAATGTAGCTGATATTAGAGGCACTCTCTCATGCCTCCCTTGTAATGTATAATTTTTCTTATCAATAAAATTTTTCTTCTGCCTTTCAAAAAAAAAAAAAAAGTATAGTTTAGGTGTAATTAGGGTTTAATATATATGTATATATTTTCATGTATATGTATATATATATATATATATGTATAGTATTTATATTATTTTTATATATATATGTATATGCTCGTGTATATATATGTATATATATGTTTTATATATTTTTCTTTTACAAATAGGCATAGTGTATCTATTTATGGTATGTACATATCTAGTTACCCCTTTTAAACATTAACAAATCTTCTAACAATCTTTAGGGTTTGGAAGATCAAACTAAAAATCCTTTTTTTTTAAACCGTATGTGTATGTATGTATATATATTTATATTTTTTTACTAGTAGATATATATATGTAATGTGTATATACCTTCCAATTATAACCACCTTAACATAATCTTTATTAGGTTTTAGGTTTCCAAAGATCAAACATAAAATTCTTTTTTTTATATACCGTAAGTATATGTATATGTATATATATATATTTTTTATTTTATTTTTTACATGAACAATATATATGTATATGAACTAGTATGAATACGATTATGATTATAACATGAATTGAAAGTAAACTTTAAGATTTTTGGATCTAGGGTTTGTTACCTTGATGAAGATGGATGAAGATTAACAAGAAAAGTTGATGAACACTTGAAGACGATAATCAACACCTTGAAGATTTGAAGAACACCTTTAAGATCTACGAAGAATACGAAGAACACTTGAAGATCACTTGGAAATCCCTTGAAGATTGATGATGATTTCGATGGTGGGGGTGGTGATTTCGGTTTTGGGAGCCGAAAATAGGGAGAGGGGGGAGAGAGATTTTGAGAGGGTTATAATTGTGATTTGGTACATAGAATGGGTTAGCTTAGGCCTCTATTTATAGGAGTGTTAGAAGGATTCTAGAATTAGGGTTTAATTAGCAATTACTTTGGGAACAAGTTGGCTAGAAGAGGGGGTTATGGGGGATGCTTGGGCTGAAAATTTGAGGGGCAAAAGGGTAATTTTACCCTTTAAAAATCGGCTAGGGTTTTAGGGAATTAGGATTTAACTTTTTCACTTTAGTTCTTGTACTTTAATTTAACTTAAATGGTTCCTTAATTATCCAAGTTTAATTACTTTAAGTGTACAAGTTTTAAAGTTATTTATTTGTTCCCAAAAGTTTATTTACTCATTATTTTATCTTTTATTAACTTGTCAATTAATGTACAAAGTTAATTAGTATATATTATAATTCTTAACGCTTAACAATTATCGATTAAAGTTTAATTATTAAGTTTAATTATATTATTGGGCATTTAATATGGAAAAATATAGAATGGAAAAATGAGGGTCGTTATACCAGGACATGGTGATTGATCACTCGATGTTAGTGAAAGACGATCATAAGGTCACATAAAGAATATCAACACCCCATTTCACCCTCATTGCACTCAATCCTTGATTGATCTAATCTAGGATTGATCAATTGGCGCCATCCGTGGAACTCGAATTAGAATTGAATTCGAAAAATTTACTCTCGCGAAATCGAATGATTAGATTCGAAATTCAATTCTGATCGTGTTTTTGTTTGTAAATTTCAGGTCTTCATATCTGACGAAAGATATCAAGTTAAAATGACAACGTATAATAAGAAGAAAAGTAATATCACTACAGACGGATATGATTTTAGAAATCCGGCGATGTTTGATTTTCAGGCGAATCCTGAATTAAGCAAGCAAACGAAAGAATTTCTTGCTAAATCATCTGGAAATACTGTTCCTAATGAAGAGACACAGCTAAACGCTGTAACTGAAAGGATAACTGCAGCACGACGCAATCCTCAACAAATTGCTGCTACTCGCGAAGAACATACCACGGAAGAAATTCGATCAAAGTCTGCTTTAATAAGCTCACAAGGAAATGCGGATAAAAATCCAGCAGCCAAAGGCACTGCAATTGTTGCTAACAAAAATGCAGAAAAAAAAGCTACAATAAAAACTGTGAAGCGAGTAATAATGCCCCTAGAGGCAAGACAATTACTTAAAGAAAAAGGCCTTGATCTTCACATGCCATAGAATTATGAATGGTCGCTAAATGATACCTTATCGCATGCACAACAATTAGTGATAAATCACTTCGAAGATTCAAACAACGAAACGCGTGAACGCAATGCGTTCGGATCGCCTGTATTAATTTTGAAGAGAGCGAAAAATTCGAAAGTTCAACGTAAACATTCTGTTAATTCAGAATATGATCCCGAAATTATGAAAGTCACAAGATTCAAGCGTAAAAGGCCTGGAACGCCGATTCCCCGCTATATGGAAGAGGGTGAAACTTCACAAGCTGTAGAAAAAGAAAACGCACAGTTATTTCTCGTAGATATGTTTTGAAAAATTGCGCCAAAAGAAATGCAGCACGAGTTTAAATAGCCAGATGTTATTCAGAAGATGATTGAAAAATATTACGCCGATAGTAAAGAAAAACGCACTAAAAAAGCGACGGAGATTACTTCATTAACAGATCAATTTGTACCACATATCTCAGATTATCCGATCACAATGCCACCAATTATGCCCGCAGCTTTGGGCGTGTACTCAGGATTGACTGATCCGCTAGATTTTCTTCAGGGGTTTAAGGGCGTTGTGAGTACATATAATTGGGAAGAGCCAGTCGCTTGTCGTGTGTTTCCTATGGTTCTGCATGGACTTGCATGGGAATGGTTTCATAACTTAAATGCGCGAAGCATCATTGGCTTCATTGATCTTCGCGAAAAGTTTCTTATGCAATTCCAAAATCTCTTGCCACAGAAGAAAACGCATATTGAGTGCCATGATATTAATCAAGGATTTAAGAAAACACTAGGCGGTTTACTCACGCGCTACACTTATAAGTGCCAAAAGATACCCAACTTGCATGAAGACCAAAACATTTCAGGCTTTGTTCATGCTATTAATCCGTAAAAGCATCCTACGCTAGTCCGACGATTGCGCAGAAGGTTATGCAAGAAACTTATGATTACATTCGCTTCGAAGAAGATATCAATATCACGCAGAAGTGTAATTTGGGAAAAGAGAAGAATTGGCGAGATGATAATGACTCCTACCGCGAGGGTAATAATGACGGTTATCGTGATAATAATCGCGGATCAGGATAACAGAGGAAAATAACAATGGAGGATATGCGCGCAATGATCAACAGCGAAATAACGATGATAATGGCAATCACGGATACCACAATCGCAACCGCAATTCATCCAAGAAATGGAGCAATGATTCGTTTAGTATCATCCAAACATTGTCCAAAATGCCAAAAGAAATTTTAATGCAAGAGAGTATTGCTAGGACTTTCCCTGATCCGCCACCGCTGCCTGAAAACAACAGGCACGATAAATCAAAGTTCTGTGTTTTTCATGATGATTATGGTTATGACACGAATAGATGCCGCGACTTTGTTGAATTGATTGCTGAAGCAACAACGCAAGAAAAGCTTGATTGCCTTGATAAGACAACAAGCACTACAAATGCACAGATTGCACCTAATTTGTCAAACACACCAAGAACACCAGACGCAACTATGCAACAAGAGCGAAAAGCTCATGCAGTTAAAAATTTGGGTGCAAAAATCGTGGGCAAAAAGGAGAACTTGCAGGAAATCCAAGTAATAAACATGGTGCACATAAATAAAAATGCGCATAAAAGAAAGGCTGACAAAACATTGGAAAAATGGCAGTTCGCGCCAATAACATTCCCGCCAGTACAAGACTGTGGATTATCAGAAGTGCCTATTATTATATCCTGTAAGATTGCGAATACTGGAATTTTAATCATGAAAGTGCATGTGGACACGGGAAGCAGTGTGGATGTGATGTATGAGCAATGTTTTCACATACTACCAGAGGACATCAAGGCAAAATTAAAACCAATGGCAGTTTCATTATCCGGTTTTTCTAGAGAGTTTACGTGGCCTTTGGGTCAGTTAGAGCTGAACATTGAGCTTGTTGATGAGACAGACGCGAAGTTAACAAGACAAGCTTGGATAAACTTGTATGTTATGTGGTCTACTTCTCACTTCAATGTGCTTTTAGGACACACTGCGCTGTGCAAACTTGGCGTCATTTCTTCGACGATACATGGAATGGTGAAATTCGCAACTTGTAAAGGGACTGCAACGATGAATTCTGCGGAAGCAGAACCAATATGTGCATCTATCACTGCGCAGGAAAATGTTGGTATAAAGGGCCACATGATTGTGACAAACCGCATTGTTTCAAAGCAAATTAGCAGTACTTTTAATAAGAATGAGAAGACAAAAACACTGCAAGAAATGGCGTAAAAGCCAATTCATTTTATTGGAAAAATGCTTGCTGCAGAAAGAAACAACAGATCACTTGTTGGAAAGTTTACGTGCAAATTACATCTCATTGTGGAAGGATTGCGCGGATATTTTCAAAAGGATGCCGTACATGTTTTAATTGATGTGCCGACTTCGATTGAAACTAAAGAATCTGTTAACATGGTCACATGTGCAAATAGAACCAAAACGCGGGAGCTGTTTAATCAAAGATCACTATGGAACATTGCGAAGATTGCGCAAGTTCAAAGAACTAAAGTTAAAAGTGGAAAAAATCCTTCGTTTAAATATTAGTATAACAAGGCGCAACATAAGAAGCATGATTATGCATAAAAAATTTTGAATATTGTGGAAACTATTACCTCATGGAAGACTGCTTGTAAGAAAATATTGTATCAAAACAATGCTGTTACGCATTATGCATTACATATGCTGTAATCAAAGTTTTAATGAATAAATGATAAAGTTCACTACACATTGATGTGTACTTCTTTTTGCACAAGTGAAAACCAGTTGGCGTGTAAAACGCATTTAATGCCTAATGCGGTGCACATACTTACTTCGATGACCACATAATATTATAAGTACTGGCGAAATGACAAAGCTTGTGCATATTATTTTTCTAAGTTTTTGAGTTAGCTCAACTTAGATGCTTCGCAATAAATACTTGGCGTATTATAAACGCATCTTTTCCTAAGGATTGCCTCGGTGGACTTAGCTACCCCTCCGTCCCACCTTAACTATCCACATTTCCATTTTGGGATGTCCCATTTTAAGTGTCCACTTGGCATTAACAAATCAAAAAGGGTTAATCTAGAGAGAGAAGATTTTTTATTGGTGGAGAATAAAGTTAGTAGAATTTCTTAAAACTGTGTGAAAAAGTAAGAGAACTCTTAGAGTGCTCCCAATGAAGACATACTTCCTCCCCAGAACTAGCTGCCACATCAGGGTCACATCACTACTTCCTTCCTAGGAATAACCTTGGACTAAACACTTGCAACAATGACATATCCCCTCAAATAAATTGGGACTCACTTATATTATTTAATTAAAGAGTTTATAAGCTTTAATGCTAATGGTACATCCATCCGTCCACAAATATTTCAAAGAAGCACGAGAAGAAGGGCTAAGGGACCTAAACTAACCCCTAGACTAGTTGCTCCTAATGGTGTCCTCGAGAGGGCTAGCCTGGGCGGGTTTCAAGACCCAACCATTGTGGAGCACTCTTAGAATGGGACAGAGGAAGTACTACATTAGTTTGTCATGTTGAAGTTGTTAACACTTTATGGTGAAACGCCCCGTCCTAATCCATCCGGACGAAGTCCATATTGATTATAAACGATTCATAATAGTTGATTACATCGCGAGGTACTTGACCTCTAAATGATACATTTTACAAACATTACATTTGTTTTTAACAGACAAACTTTCATTTCATCGAAAGTTGACAGGTATGCATACCATTTCATAATATCCAACTATAAATGACCTAATTCGTCATTTACTTAATAATAATCTCTAATGAACTTCAACGACTCGAATGCAATGTCTTTTGAAATATGTCATGAATGACTCCAAGTAATATCCTTAAAATGAGCGAATGAACAGCGGAAAATTTCTTTCAAACCTGAGAATAAACATGCTTTCAAGTGTCAACCAAAAGGTTGGTGAGTTCATCAGTTTATAGTAATCATTTCATTTCATCATTTTAATAGACCACAAGATTTTCATTTCCGGTTCTCATAAATATACGTCCCACACATGGAGACAAAAATCATTCATATGGATTGAACACCTGGTAACCGACATTCACAATATACATACAATATCAGCTATATATAAAAAGTCCTATATACATATATAGAAATCAGCTTAATTATTTTATATCTTATTTTACATATTTAACTTTATTGTTTATATTATATTTTATTCTTTTCAATTATTATTATATATATACTTACATTTATATTTACATATTTATTTACACACAATTATTCGTGAATCATCGGGAATCATCAAAGGTATATATTATTATATGAACAACGTTCAAAAGTTTTTGAGACTCAACATTACAGACTTTGCTTATCGTATCTAAATCAAATAAGATTCAGGTTTAAATTTGGTCGGAAATTTCTGGGTCATCACAGTACCTACCCGTTAAAGAAATTTCGTCCCAAAATTTGAGTGGGGTCGTCATAACTAACAATAAGAATGTTTTCATGACGAATAGAGTTTTATCATTATTGAATAATATAGATAAAACGATTTGATCACTCAAAGCGTACGAATGAAGTTATAACTAAATAGTAAAATGAGATAGACAAGTTTCATCATAACTTTTCACTAGTCATGGTTGAATTCCGGAATTCAAGGGATTTAAAAGAAAATCTTGGAATCTATAAGATCTGATTCTTCGGCAAATAAGGAAATTAAGATCTCTCTATTAAATAATGTGATCTGCTTCGATCACACTGTCTGATATTTCCATTATAAATTAAGCTCTTCCGTTCCATTATTTTTCACCACTTCTATACTCAATTCCCAAATTCAAAAGGTTTATGAAAATGCTTAACCCTGTTCTGATCCTTGTTCTTATTCTAACTATCGTAATGATCGTTCTTCTTTTCCAACTCCCACCTGAAGAATCTGTTTATTTCTATTATGCTCTAGGGATTATTGTATTTATAATCCTCCCGTGTCTTTATATTGCTATACGTACTGATATCCAGGGTTTGTAGTTTCGGTGTTGTCATTGGGCTTTATATTTTCTCTTATATTTTGGATCTCTTTGCCTTTTTATTTTCCTCTCGTCCTCTAGTAAAGCGAGCAACGATCCAGAATTCATAGATATGAATTTTGAAGTAAACATAGTTAATGTTCTAAGAAAGAAATGGTAATAGCATGATCTTGATTCGTCAAATTACCATAATATCCGGGAAAGATAGAACTATCAAGAAAATATGTTCTTGATATGTTTATATATCAGATAAAATGCAAGAGTCGTGTAACATGACACATGATGACGTTATAATCTGTGAATCATCATGTTTCATTAGAAACTCAGCATGACTTACTGTAATATAATCACGTTGATCAAGTGTCATTATATTATACTAACTCATGCATCAATTTCCAACACTACTCCAAAAGTCATTCATAATTTAAACTCGAATTTTAAAGATATTTAGAAACTAAAATGGTTTCCTTTATGATGTAATACGGATAGCACGAAGAGATAACTAATTTCGGACAAGAAGAGTTATGAAAATATCCTCAGAAATATCGAAGATATTTATGATGATATTTTGGGATTTCTAAGTTCGATGATTGATGAAGAAAGATTTTACGCAAGGTTTTAACATGAGTACGGAGCAAGATATTCGTTGAAGGTTTCATCGGATCCAGAATTACCTGGATTCTTTGAATATAGGGTATGGTCCTTGAATTTGTCTTTGGTCTCCTTCGTGGTTTGCTCAATCCGTTTTTCAGTTCCAACCTTTCTGAGCTTTTCCAACATACTATTCTTTATCATAAAACTTCCGACGATTATTGTCGTTTTACGATTTTTGCTGCTTCATCAGCATTTCAATGACTAGTTCGCAGTTCGGGGTGTTTTTCAGAAAATTCACATTCAAGCATGTAAGTCCAGATGATAGATGTTATATGTGCACAGATAACTGTTGGCATAGGCATGCTGCGAGATTTCAAAATACTGATTGCTAATTCCCGATGATTCGTATGGCAATTCTTGTTAAAAGATGCGGATGAGTACATGATGAGACTTCAATATATAAATATAGTGATTTGTTGAAGGGATTTAAACCAAGGAGCGATGAGGTAATTGGTACATCTGCTGGTAATATGGTGGAATATAAAAGATTCCCTGGTAACAATAAAAGAGCACGCATATATATCAAGGTTATAATAAGGTTGTTTCGAACGAAAAGTCGAAGTTGACTTGCTGGAGCTGTGACAAAATTGGCTAATTTGGAAAGAGATTGCAAAGTTATTTTGGGTAATAATAACACTAAAAGAATTAACACAGCTATGTTTAAACGTTTACATAGGTTCCGAGTGTTTTCAAGTGCATAACTATATGTATCAATCTCTTCTTATGTAGATGAAGTGCGGTTGATTCGTCTTCTCGACTGAAGTGTTTTCAAGAATCATGAAAGGTTTGAACGTAGATTGTAATCGTCAAGATACAAATGAGGTTTAAGATAAAATCAAGTGGCAAACTTGAAGAATTGTTTAGTTTCATATGTTATAATCAATATTTTAATTCATTTTAATTGTCCAATGTTGGTAGTCCTCAGTTGATAGTCCACAGTTAACAATTTAATAATTCATATATAGTTAAATATATAATATTCGAATTAATCAATACGTATCGTGACCCGTGTACATGTCTCAGACTCGATCATAACTCAAACTATATATATTATTGTAGAATCAACCTCAACCCTGTATAGAGAACTCGATCATTACTGCATATAGAGTGTCTATGGTTATTCCAAATAATATATATATATATATATATATATATATATATATATATATATATATATATATATATATATATATATATATATATATATATATATATGCGTCGATATGATATGTCAAAACCTTGTATACGTGTCCCGATATTTAAAGTGCGTAAAATAAATATAGAATTTAAATGACGATAAATAAAATGCGTAAAGTAAATAACAGAAATTAAATGACGATAACTAAAATTGCGATAATTAAATTGCGATAAATAAACTGCGATAAATAAAAATGTAATCAGTTAGCTAGGAACAATTAGCTAGGAACAGTTAGCGTGGATTCTTAACAAAATTTCTCATAGTTAGTTTGTTTGTTTCTAATAAATTTTATTTTGTCCAATGTTTTCTTCATTATGCCACTTGTTGGATTCTGATAAATCAAAATCCAAATATGAAATTGGATGAATATGGTTATTCTGTGGTGAGCAGATTTATATATCGATGGATGTAAGTAGGATAGTAAAAGACTGTTGAATCAGATTCGAAGAACGCACAATGTAACTTATTAATGTGAAATCTAAATATTCCTCGGGTATTACCTACCCGTTAAAATATTTTCACCATTAACAGTTTGTACAATAAAACTTTTAATTACTATCTTTATGAAAACATATATACATATATATTTTCTTCAGATGTAATCATGGATTTAATGAGTCAATGTGATATTAAACTCATCAGATTTACGGCTAGAACTAGAGTACATAATCTCTAAAACATTAGAGATTATATAATCGCCATGAAGGACGAAGATAGTTTATGTAGAACGATTCGTAGAACGATGATTATGCTTGAGATATAGACTGCGAGGTTGAGACGTGTGATGATGTTGTTGTGGTTGGTACTGGTTATGCTGCTGGTGCTGCTGATGGTGGTACTATTACTGTCAGTGCTACAAGTGTTGTTGGTGCCGAGGTTGGTGATGATGTTGGTGTAGTAAGTATAGCTTGTAACTCACGCACCATTCTTGTCAGGGTTTCTATCCTACCTTCTATCATTTCTATCCACCCACTCATCTGATTCGATAGATCTTGATTATCAATTCGAAGTTCCCTAACTTCTTCTAATATTCCCCTTCGATTGGTATTCGAAAGTAGAGATTGAATATTTTCTGAGATTACAGTAACGCGACCTTCGAGGTGGAAAACTTTAGCAAGAAGGGTGAATACAGTATTGCGCATAGGTTCACCGGTAAGTACATCGTTTTCTCCGCTGTTAGGAGGTAAGTTTGGTTCGCGGTAGGGCTCGCCTTCTTCATTTCTCCATCGAGTGAGTAAGTCTCGGACCCACCCCCATCTCCTCCAGAAAGAAAAATAACTAAATGGTTGAGGTACTTCTGGTTCATTGACTTCAGAGTCCGCTTCAATATACATCTCAAAATCACTTCCAGAACTAATGGAATCCAAGCTAGGTGTAGGATCCATCTCTCACGATCAATTAAAGGGTTTTGATATGAAATGATTTTCGAATATCGAATGATATTCTAATTATATATAGAATATCTATACATACTTCCAAAGATCCCGTGAATTACGGAGAAAATTAAGGAAACGTGTCAGATACAGTCTACAGTGACAGATAGGCTAAGATATGGATTAGTATATGTCCTTAGATATGAATTTTTTCTATACACTATTCATGCAATCATTGCAGTAAGATGTGTCTAGAATAAGAATGATAAGCAGGTAATTTCCTAAAGATGATAAGCTGATGATTTCCGGCAAAAATGATAAGCAAAACTTTTAACATGCAGACACGGTCGAAGTCCAGACTCATTAATGCCTCCTAACGACTATCAGTAAGTCACACTAATGCAGACCTGGTTCACTAAGACCTCCGCTCTGATACCAACTGAAACGCCCCGTCGTAATCCATCCGGACGAAGTCCATATTGATTATAAACGATTCATAATAGTTGATCACATCGCGAGGTACTTGACCTCTAAATGATACATTTTACAAACATTACATTCGTTTTTAACAGACAAACTTTCATTTCATCGAAAGTTGACAGGTATGCATACCATTTCATAATATCCAACTATAAATGACCTAATCTGTCATTTACTTAATAATAATCTCTAATGAACTTCAACGACTCGAATGCAACGTCTTTTGAAATATGTCATGAATGACTCCAAGTAATATCCTTAAAATGAGCTAATGCACAGCGGAAAATTTCTTTCAAACCTAAGAATAAACATGCTTTCAAGTGTCAACCAAAAGGTTGGTGAGTTCATCAGTTTATAGTAATCATTTCATTTCATCATTTTAATAGACCACAAGATTTTCATTTCCAGTTCTCATAAATATAAGTCCCACACATGGAGACAAAAATCATTCATATGGATTGAACACCTGGTAACCGACATTCACAATATACATACAATATCAGCTATATATAAAAAGTCCTATATACATATATAGAAATCAGTTTAATTATTTTATATCTTATTTTACATATTTAACTTTATTGTTTATATTATATTTTATTCTTTCCAATTATTATTATATATATACTTACATTTATATTTACATATTTATTTACATACAATTGTTCGTGAATCGTCGGGAATCGTCAAATGTTTATACTATTATATGAACAATGTTCAAAAGTTTTTGAGACTCAATATTACAGACTTTGCTTATCGTATCTAAATCAAATAAGATTCAGGTTTAAATTTGGTCAGAAATTCTCGGGTCATCACATATGGTGAATGGATGAAAGATGAAAAATTAAAATGTAATTTGTATCCATATAGATAGATTGTGTTGTGTACATGGTGACGTAATGTTATAAGTTTGTTTTGATGTAAAGTTGGAGATCGTCATGATTAGGGTCATTTGAATATGTTTTTTTTGGGTATGAAATCGTAAGCATGTCAAAGTGGAATTTGAGTATGAAATATCACATGCATCGTAAATACGGTGGCTCACCGTAGTTTTATGATGGCCATGTTTTAGCTATGTTTTTTCTCAGGCCACATCAGCACAATCCCTTTAACATTCTTTTCACATTCCTTTCACTAAACACTCACAAGAAAAAATTACGTCAATAGTACCTGTGGTTTGCTAAGTATTTCACCACAGCACCTAAACTTTATTTTATGCGTCATTAGTACCTGAGTTTTGTGTATGTTTCGTGGATAGTACCTACACATATCAGCCGTCAAAAATTAATAGTTTCCACCTCACATGTGCCACGCATTGAGGGTAGATTTGTCCGTTTACATTATTTTTAATCCCTAGTTAATGAATTGCAGTTTTAATCGATTTGTACCAAATTCCAAATCAAAATAAACCCTATTTAATTATAAAACCTAACGGATTCCCAAGTACTGAATTCGTTTAAAAACTTCACAAACTGAAGCTCATAATGGTTGTTTGCAGGTGTGATAAAGCTGCTGTAAATCGATATTCGTGGTCAGATCTTAAAGCTGTTGTAATTTGTTTCAACTTCAGAAATTGAAGCTCATAATGTCGAGATTTGATGATGAAGCTTTTTTTTAATCAATTTGGGTGTATATGTTATGAAGGTTTTTTTGGTTGGGTAGATAGATTATTTAAGTTGTTCTTACTTTTCAACATTTTAATCATGTACTTCGTATGCAATGTAAGATTCAATGGTTCTAATGAATTGACTTTCACTTCAAAATTTATGATGTTTCTTCTTTGTTTATTGTTCAAATTGCATATATAGTATAATGTGTTTGTCGAACGAACTGTGTGATTGACAACTGAAGTGTATGCATTTTGAATCAATTGAAACTGTGATTGCCATTTGGTTGACCAAAACTGAACACATGTAATTTGCCCAGAGTAATAGCATTTAGTTTTAGGATGTTTTAATTTTTTATTTGTGTAAGACATACATGATACCTATATCTATTTGTATGCAGTCTCCTACTTGTTAAGCTTCTTCACGTATGTATGCAAGTTATTGACACAATAGTTAAAATACCAAAAGAGTTCTTGTATTCAAGTTACCAACATATCAATCTGCAACTCATCTAAAGTGAGACCCAAAATGTATAAACCATTTGATCCCTTTTTTTTCTACTTTTAATTGTTGTTTCACTCCGGGTGGCCTTTTAGACCCAAAATGTATAACCCATTTGACCTTTTTTTTCTAACTGTTGTTTCATTCAGGGTGGCATTTGATAATGCTAAAAACGAACATATATTTCATAGCATTATTCCTCAAGAAAGACAAGCTTTTATTTGCAATTGTTCTATTTACAAGTGATATTCGTTTAAATAATAAAAGGTGAAGACAAAAGACAGATTCAACGAATTGAAGATGCAAACGACCAAAAAGCTCAAAAGAACAAAAGACAATCAAAGAGGTTCCAATTATTAATAAGAAACGTCTCGAAATTACAAGAGTACAAGATTCAAAACGCAAAGTACAAAATATAAAATTGTACGCAAGGACGTTCGAAAATCCGGAACCGGGACCAGAGTCAACTCTTAACGCTCGACGCAACGGACTAAAAATTACAAGTTAACTATGTATATAAATATAATATAATATATAATTAATTATATTAATTATATATATATATTATATTTATAAATAAAAACCGTCGGCAGAGAAAGACTCCAAGGGACTGAGCTGTAATTTCATTCTCCGCGACTCGCGGAGTTTGAAGGCAAAAATGCCGCGAGTCGCGGAGCCCCAAAAGTCGACTTTTCCTATAAAAGCAACCGAATTCTGATCGCAAAAGATAATCTTTTTCTTCTTCTCTCATATATACGTAAAATATATATATATATATAATTTATATTTTAATTTTAATTTTAATTATAATTCTAATAATAAGGGTATGTTAGTGAATGTTGTAAGGGTGTAAGTCGAAATTCTGTCCGTGTAACGCTACGCTATTTTTAATCATTGTAAGTTATATTCAACCTTTTTATATTAATGTCTCGTAGCTAAGTTATTATTATGCTTATTTAAAACGAAGTAATCATGATGTTGGGCTAATTACTAAAATTGGGTAATTGGGCTTTGTACCATAATTGGGGTTTGGACAAAAGAACGACACTTGTGGAAATTAGACTATGGGCTATTAATGGGTTTTATATTTGTTTAACTAAATGATAGTTTGTTAATGTTAATATAAAGATTTACAATTGGGCGTCCCTATAAATTACCATACACACTCGATCGGACACGATGGGCGGGGTATTTATATGTACGAATAATCGTTCATTTAACCGGACACGGGAATGGATTAATAGCCACTAGAATAATTAAAACAAGGGTGAAATTACATTCAAGGGTAATTGGTGTAATTGCTAACAAAGTAGTAAAACCTTGGTTTACACGCAGTTGATAACCTGGTGTATTCATTAAACAAAGTATTAAAACCTTGTTACAATTCAAATCCCCAATTAGTTGGAATATTTAACTTCGGGTATAAGAATAATTTGACGAGGACACTCGCACTTTATATTTATGACTGATGGACTGTTATGGACAAAAACCAGACGGACATATTAAATAATCCAGGACAAAGGACAATTAACCAATGAGCATAAAACTAAAATCAACACGTCAAACATCATGATTACGGAAGTTTAAATAAGCATAATTCTTTATTACATATTTAATTTCCTTTATTTTATATTTAATTGCACTTCTAATTATCGCACTTTTATTTATTGTTATTTAATCGCACTTTTAATTATCGTACTTTTTAATTATCGCAATTTTATTTTATCGCACTTTTATTGCAATTTCATTATCGTTATTTATTTTACGCTTTAAATTAAGTCTTTTATTTATTTAATATTTTACATTAGGTTTTAAGTGCGACTAAAGTTTTAAAATCGACAAACCGGTCATTAAACGGTAAACCCCCCCCCCCCCTTTATAATAATAATATTACTTATATATATGTTTGTATTTTTATAAAAGTAAACTAATATAGCATTGAGCTTTGTTTAAAAAAGATTCCCTGTGGAACGAACCGGACTTACTAAAAACTACACTACTGTACGATTAGGTACACTGCCTATAAGTGTTGTAGCAAGGTTTAAGTATATCCGTTCTCTAAATAAATAAATATCTTGTGTAAAAATGTATCGTATTTAATAGTATTTCCTGCTAAAATTTAATACTATTTTGTATACACCCCCTACGACATCAAGTATTTTTGGCGCCGCTGCCGGGGAACTCTCTTAAAAGCCGGAAGCGCAACGCTAATATAAAAAAAAAAACGTTTTAAATATTCGAAAATATAAAAAGAAAAACAAAAATATAAATATTTTTAGGAGTTTGATAAATATTTAAGTTTTATAAAGTTTCTTTGTTTTTATTTTATAAAAACATAAGTTTTATTTAAGTATTTTGTTTTTATTTAAAAACATAAGAAAAAATATATATATATATATATAAATCTATTTTTTTTATTGTTATAAAGTATTTTATTTTTATCTTAGTTATTAAAGATAAGTTTTATTTAGATTACATAAATATTTTAATAAGATAATATAAACAGAAAAATTAAAAACAAAAAACAAAAAAAAAATGCGTAAATTTTAAACTGTTTCAGATCTGAATTTCTGAACCCCGCGACTCGCGGGGTTTGAAGCTTTAAATACCGCAAGTCGCGGAGGGGACCTGACACACGGACAGGAAGCCCTAATCCTGCATTTATTACGGATTATTATTAATTATTATTATTATTAACCCTAATTATTATTATTATTATAATTAAGTTTATTTTTAATTTAAGTTTTATTTAATTTATATTTTAGTTAAATTAGTTTAATTAAATTGTAAAATTAATAGTTTTATTAAATAAATAATATAAAAATAATATTTTTATAAAAATTGTAATTTTTACAACTTTTTGTATATTTTTATATTTTGTCCCTTTTTAATCATTGTAGCGTAATATTTGTATTTTTCGCTCATATTTAATTTTAAACTTAGTTTTTGCCATAGTCATTTTTACTCCTAGATTTTTAGGCTTTGCCGTAGAATTCCTTAAGTGCTTTTTCTTAGATTAAGATTTAGGTACTTTAGAATTTTGCGACGCCTTTTTAAGTTTTAGTTTCTTTTTAAGTTATTTCCATTTGGGATTTAGTTTTCCTGTAAGCTTTAATATTTTTAGACATCTTTTACTATGTATCAATTATCATTCCAATTAGTAATTTCAATTTGCGATTATAATTTTAAGTTAGTTGTAGTAATAAGGTTAGGTTAGTCAAGTATTTTTAAGTTTTATAAGTTTCTTTTATTTTTTCATCACCTTTTATTTTTCAACCATTTTTTCTTTTTCGACCTTTTTCGACGAACTCTTTTTCTTTCTTATTTCTCGCTATTCTAGTTTTTAGGACATAGATTTTTATTCTACTTCTTATCTAAATTTCTTAAAATTACGAAAATTTATTTTAAGTGGTTAAATTAATAGACATCAAAATTTTCTGGTTCGTAGTAATAGTTGGATTTGTACGTGGACCGGGTTATTGGAGCCAAACAGTCCTCAATTATATTAAGACCAAACGAATCCTGCCCCTCTGCTGCATCTTTTGGCTATTCGAAACGTGGGCAAAATCAGAAAAGTCTATTGATTGGATAACTTATTATAATTTTTCTTTCCTTTTTAAAACTAATAGGATATTCAGTGAATGCACCGAGCAAGACGTTCAACACCTTTTGTACGTTCACCACCTGTAACTAGATCAAGACATTTAGAAAATATAACCGCCGTTGATTTTTCTTTAGAATCGTCATCCAGTCGACCAAGTACTTCAGTTCAAATTTCCGATAATCCATTTTTTGAACCCGACCTCACAATTGAGAATCCGGAGAATATTCAGGAACGGTTCGTAGATCCTGAACCATTAAACTTTCCTCCGGAGCCACCAATCATTCAAACAGAGATTGTTGAGGAACGAACCATTAAATCAGAATCATCTAGTGATACCGATTCAACAAATTCAATTATGGAGAATCTGGAACCTTTAAGTATGGAAGACCGAATGAGAGCTAAACGCACTGGCCAAGGTCACGCAATTGCTCATCCAGACATTAATGCGCCAGATTATGAAATCAAAGGACAAATTCTACACATGGTAACTAATCAATGCCAATTTAGTGGTGCGCCGAAGGAAGATCCAAATGAACATCTACGTACCTTTAATAGGATCTGCACACTATTTAAAATCCGAGAAGTGGAGGATGAACAGATATATCTCATGTTATTTCCCTGGACTTTAAAGGGAGAAGCCAAAGATTGGTTAGAATCGTTACCTGAAGGGGCGATTGATACATGGGATGTTTTAGTTGACAAATTTCTTAAACAATTCTTTCCTGCATCTAAAGCCGTAAGACTTCAAGCAGAAATTGTTACGTTCACACAGAAGCCAAATGAAACTCTATATGAGGCATGGACAAGATATGGAAAGTTGTTAAGAGGATGTCCGCAACATGGTTTAGACACCTGTCAAATAGTACAAATATTCTACCAAGGATGCGACATCACTACAAGGAAAGACATAGATATAGCAGCTGGTGGTTCTATTATGAAGAAAACCGAAACTGATGCTTACAAAATTATTGATAACACTGCTTCCCACTCACATGAGTGGAACCAAGAAAAAGACATCGTTAGATCATCTAAAGCAGCTAGAGCCGATTCTAGCCATGACTTAGATTCCATTTCCGCAAAGATAGATGCTGTGGAGAGACGAATGGAAAATATGACTAAAGATATTCACTCAATACGAATTAGTTGTGAGCAGTGTGGAGGACCACATTTGACAAAAGATTGTCTCAGTATTGAATTAACAATGGAACAAAGAGAGAATATTTCATACATAAACCAAAGGCCTGGAAATAATTATCAGAATAATTATCAACCGCCAAGACCGATTTACAATCAAAACCAAAATTATAACCGAAATATTCCATACAACAACCAACAAGGTCCTAGCAATCAACAAGTATCCAATAATACTTATAATCAGCAAAGACCTAATTTTCAAAACAAACCACCACAACAAACCGATGATAAAAAGCCGAATTTAGAAGATATGATGACGAAGCTAGTTGAAACTCAAACGAAGTTTTTCACATCTCAGAAACAAACAAATGAACAAAATGCTCAAGCATTTAGAAATCAACAAGCTTCTATTCAAAATCTAGAACAAGAAGTAAGTAACCTAGCAAGGTTAATAGGTGAAAGAAAACCGGGAAGTCTACCTAGTGATACAAATGCTAACCCCCGGAATGAAACAGCTAAAGCCATTACCACAAGAAGTGGTACAACACTTAAACCACCGGAAATACCTGTAACTTCTGATGAAACTATTCTTACTCCACAAGAACCACAACCTGATCAAGATAAGGAAAAAGAACCGGTAGTTGAAAAGGTTAATGAAGATAACACAGTTAAGGCTAAACCTTATGTTAAACCATACCAACCACCACTTCCTTATCCGAGTAAAATGAAGAAAGAGAAACTTGAAGCCGAGCAATCCAAATTCTTGGATATGTTTAAACAGATAAATGTAAATCTTCCTTTCATTGATGTGATTTCAGGAATGCCTAGATATGCTAAATTCTTGAAAGATCTAATTTCAAATAGAAAGAAAATGGAAGAACTCTCGGCTGTTACTATGAATGCTAATTGTTCAGCAGTGCTGTTGAATAAGATACCAGAAAAATTATCTGATCCAGGAAGTTTCACAATTCCATGTTTTCTGGGTAGTCTTAGTTCAATAGAAGCATTGGCAGACTTAGGTGCTAGTATAAATCTAATGCCGTATTCACTATACGCTAAACTAGACCTTGGAGAATTGAAACCAACCAGAATAAGCATACAACTAGCCGATAGATCAATAAAATATCCTAGAGGGATAATGGAGAACATGCTAGTTAAAGTTGGTACTTTAGTATTTCCAGTAGATTTTGTTGTTTTGGACATGGAAGAAGATTCTCAAGTTCCTCTCATATTAGGAAGACCATTCTTAAACACGGCTAAAGCAATGATAGACGTGTTCGGTAAGAAATTGACCCTAAGTATAGAGGATGAGAGTGTTACCTTTTCAGTTGATAGAGCAATGCAACAACCACAATCTACAGATGATACATGTTATTATATTCAAACTATAGATGCACATGCAGAATTATTAGAAGAATTTCCAGAATTACAAGGAACAGGAGAATGTTCTTTAGGAGAAGGTAATGAACCAATTGATGAAGCTGAAATGTTAGCTACACTTATAGCTAATGGATATGAACCAACAACAGAAGAAATTCAAATGCTAAAAGAAGAAGACAGATATCGATACAAATCATCGATAGAAGAACCTCCGAAATTAGAGTTAAAGCCACTTCCAAACCATTTGGAATACGCTTATTTACATGGTGAATCTGAATTACCTGTAATAATATCGTCTTCTCTTACTGAAAATGAGAAATCACAACTCATTTCTGTGTTGAAAGCTCATAAACCAGCCATTGCATGGAAGATTCATGATATTAAAGGAATAAGTCCTTCGTATTGCACACATAAAATCCTTATGGAAGAAGGTCATAAAACGTATGTGCAACGCCAACGAAGACTAAATCCTAATATGCAAGATGTAGTTAAGAAAGAGATTATTAAACTGCTAGATGCAGGTCTAATTTATCCAATCTCTGATAGTCCATGGGTAAGCCCAGTTCAATGCGTGCCTAAGAAGGGTGGCATGACTGTCATTACAAATGAGAAAAATGAGCTTATTCCTACTAGGACTGTAACAGGATGGCGTGTGTGTATTGATTATAGAAAATTAAATGACGCCACCAGAAAAGATCACTTTCCCTTACCTTTCATAGATCAAATGTTGGAAAGATTAGCCGGAAATAGTTACTATTGTTTTCTAGATGGATTTTCCGGATATTTTCAAATTCCAATAGCACCCGAAGATCAAGAGAAAACCACATTCACGTGCCCTTATGGTACTTTTGCTTACAAACACATGCCATTTGGACTTTGTAACGCCCCTGCAACCTTTCAAAGGTGTATGATGGCGATTTTTCACGACATGATCGAAGAATGCATGGAAGTTTTCATGAATGAATTTTCAGTCTTCGGTGATATATTTAAATCATGTCTAGTTAATCTGGAATGAATGCTAATTAGATGTGAACAATCAAATCTAGTACTTAATTGGGAGAAATGCCATTTCATGGTTAAAGAAGGCATCGTTCTTGGACATAAAATTTCAAAAGAAGGAATTGAAGTGGATAGAGCTAAAGTAGATGTAATTGCTAAACTTCCACATCCCACAAATGTTAGAGGAGTTAGGAGTTTTCTAGGGCATGCCGGTTTTTACCGACGTTTCATAAAAGATTTTTCTAAAATTGCCACTCCTATGAATAAACTCCTAGAAAAGGATGCTCCATTCATCTTTTCAGATGAGTGTATCAAATCTTTTAATATTCTTAAAGAGAAACTCACTAATACGCCGATCATGATAACACCAAATTGGAATCTACCATTTGAACTAATGTGCGATGCAAGTGATTTTGCAATGGGAGCCGTTTTAGGACAAAGGATTGAAAAACGATTTCAACCTATATATTATGCTAGTAAGACATTACAAGGAGCATAAACGAACTATATAACTACTGAAAAAGAACTCCTTGCTATTGTCTTTGCTTTTGACAAATTTCGATCATATCTCGTTCTAGCAAAAACGGTGGTCTATACCGACCATTCTGCTCTTAGATACCTATTTTCAAAACAAGATGCTAAACCAAGATTAATCCGTTGGATCTTACTCTTACAAGAGTTTGATATTGAAATCCGAGATAAAAGAGGAGCAGAAAATCTCGCCGCTGATCATCTTTCTCGTCTTGAAAATCCTGAGTTAGAAGTTCTAAATGAATCGGCCATAAAAGACAACTTTCCTGATGAATATCTATTGAAGATAGATTATAATGAAATCCCATGGTTTACAGACTATGCAAACTACTTAGTTTGTGGATTCCTTGAAAAAGGATTATCGTACCAAAGACGAAAGAAATTCTTCAGTGATATAAAACACTATTTCTGGGAAGATCCACATCTGTTTAAAAGTTGTCCCGATGGAATAATACGCCGATGTGTATTTGGAGATGAAGCTAGTAAAATTTTAAACCATTGTCACACAGGACCAACAGGAGGGCATTATGGGCCTCAACTAACAGCAAGAAAAGTTTATGAAGCTGGATTCTATTGGCCTACAATTTACAAAGACGCACATCTTCTTTGCAAATCCTGTGATGCATGTCAAAGGGCCGGAAAAATAAGTCAACATGATGAAATGCCACAAAATGTCATCCAAGTATGTGAAGTATTTGACATTTGGGGTATTGACTTTATGGGTCCATTTCCAAAATCTCATAATAATCTATATATACTCGTAGCCATTGATTATGTATCTAAATGGGCGGAAGCACAAGCTCTCCCAACTAACGATGCACGAGTTGTAGTCAACTTTTTAAAATGTCTTTTTGCAAGGTTTGGAACACCGAAAGCTTTAATAAGTGATTGGGGTACTCATTTCTGTAATAATCAACTTGAGAAAGTTCTTAAAAGATATGGAGCAACTCATAAAATCTCCATCGCATATCATCCACAAACAAGTGGACAAGTTGAAAACACCAACCGAGCTTTAAAACGTATTCTAGAGAAAACCGTAGGATCAAATCCGAAGGAATGGTCCATTAAATTGGAGGATGCACTCTGGGCTTTTAGAACAGCCTACAAAACTCCAATTGGAACCACACCTTTTAGACTTGTTTATGGAAAAGCATGTCATCTTCCAGTAGAAATTGAACACAAAGCATTTTGGGCTTTGAAGACATGTAATCTTGATTTACATGAAGCCGGACGTCTACGATTAAGTCAACTAAATGAATTAGAAGAATTAAGACATGAAGCATACGAAAATTCGTTAATCTATAAAGAAAGAATGAAGAAATGGCATGATAAAAGAATCAGAAGTTCAAAAGAATTTAAAGAAGGAGACAGAGTTCTTCTTTTCAATTCACGATTCAAGCTATTTCCTGGAAAATTGAAATCAAGATGGTCTGGACCATTCATAGTCAAAAGAGTTTTCCCATACGGAACGATAGAATTAATAAATTCAAATGGGATTGAATTTAAAGTTAATGGTCACAGAGTTAAACATTACATACATGGTCCGATGGAAGTCGACAACGAAGTTAATCACAATTTCGATACCACAGCTAACTAAGTGTGGGGAGAATCAAGTCTTTAAAGGATAATATGTATTTCTGTTAGAGTTAGATTGTCTGTTTTCATGTAGTTCTCGAAAATGGAACCCGAATGGTCTTTCCCTAGCAGACCCTAAAGAACTAGTCTTCTCCCCCCATTCTGAATTTTTATTGTTTTTAGGTATTTACAAAATGAAGACTGCCTGTGAACTAAACCATGGTCTAATGCTACACGCTTTGATCACTAAACGTAATAATGACATACTCCCGAGTGAATTAGTATCAGTAATCAGAGAAAGAATGGACGGAGTTAGAAGAGAATCCAGATGCGAAGATAATAAGTTACAATTTGGTAAAGGAAAATCAAAATCCGCAGCAAAAAGAAGAGCACGACACCTAGAAAGATGTCACAAATGCGGAAAATGGTCACATGGAGGTAAATGTTCAAATAATCAAACCTATTCAAATACCGAATTTGTTACTTTATGCAGAGACGGACCGTTCATATGTTTAGAAGAAAAGACACTGAATGCTCGAGGTTACGCCTATGTAGCCATGGAAAACCAATTAAACCGACTATCTTATGAATGGGATAGATCATATAACTAAGAAATGTATTTCACAGGTATGTCTGTACAGTTTTTATTTTTATTTTTAACCTTTTGATAATAAACGCTAATTTGTTCGCTAAAAAGTATTAAATTGGTATTGAATAAAATTAGGTTTGGCGACCGAAATTATTGATATCATTCAAAAATTTATTACATCACTGCGAAATTTAACGTTTATTCTTAAGGTATAAATATCTTTAATCAATCAACCCAAAATATTTCAAAAATTCGTCATGAGTTAAATTAGGTCTTGGAATCGAAATTACTTTACCGAAAAGAGGGGCGCATATTTTTGATAATATTTGATTGATTAAAGTGGGATAAAAAGACAAAAAGATTTTTAATTTTATTTTTACCATGTTTTTAAAATTAATATTTAAATCTTAAATTAATATTGTAAACTTTGTAAAAACAATATATTTAAAATTGTAAATATTTGAAAAATTAATATAAGTTTGGTGTGAATTTTTAAAGTATGAATTTTTAATTTTATGCATTTTAAGTTTGGTGTGAATTTTTAATATTAATTTTGAATTTTATATTTAAGTTGTGTGAATTTAAAAACAAAAATTTACTTTATCTTATTAAGTTAAAAATATGATTTTTAAAATTCGTCGTAAGTTGAAGACTAGGTCTTTGAACCTAAATTGCTTTACCCAAGGGAGGGACGAGAACTTTTATTATCATTGTTTTTAATCTTATTGAATTAAAGTATGCCAAAAACATTAAAAAACCCAAAAATCTTAGCTTTTAAAACAATCGCTACAAAAAGACAAATTTTAAAATTTTGTCGAGGGACGGACTAGGACATCGATCCGAAACGACCTCGTCCTAAATAACAAAGGAAACAAAATTTTAAAATTAAGTAATTAATTGTTTTATAAATTAATGATTATATAAAATATATATATATATATATATATATATATATATATATATATATATATATATATATATATATATATATATATATATATATATATATATATATATATATATATATATATATATCAAACTCCGCGACTCGCGGAGTTTGAAGGGTTATTCACCGCGAGTCGCGGAGGGACCGAAAATCAGAAAAAAAAATAAAAAGAACTGAACGATCAGTTTCAGTCCACACAACCCAAAACTCAAAAACACAGCGAAATACCCACGAAAAAACCCGAAAAATACACCCCAAAATCACAATTTTTAACCGTTAATCATCAAATCTTTTGCTAAAATCATGTTGAGAAGGATGCTATCTAAGAATTACTCAAGAAAAACGGTAAATTTCTACACCTAAACACCATTTAATCCGAAATTTGGTGTTCTTGAGTCATTTTTTTCCCAATTTGATTTTGATGCTTTTTAGTGTAATTAGGCTTAAATTGTTTATGTATTATGCTTGTATAACCTAGATTGATGCTGTTTAACATGATTAGAAGCCTTAAACTTCAAATTTTGAGTAATCTAGGATTTGTGTTCTTGAGCAAATTTGGGGCTTTTTGATATAAACAGGTTATGGCCGATTTTTGTCATGAATTGTTGCTAAAATAAGTAGTGTAACATGTTTAGGTAGTTAAATGATCCAAACTTTGAGCCTAAATATGATTTTGAGAATTAAAGTGGACTTTTTCAAGTCTAAAATTCATGAACTTGATTTTTGAAAGATAATGCCATTTGAGACTTGTTTAATTGCTAGTAATGATTATTTTGACATGTTATTTGAGTTGAATGCTTATGAACTTGGCGAACATTTTCGTATATGCTTATTTGCAAAAGTGTAGATTTGATAAAAATGTGAAAATGAGCTTAAGTTTGATATAAATTGATCATGTCATTATAATTATTTTGATTGATGATTTTGCTGACACTAATGCATATTTAGATGCACAAAAATTGTGTTTGATGTGTTTTGCAGACTGAAAGGGGTGAATCTTCATCCCAAGCCCGCAATGCTCCTGCTGAGAATATGGAACAACTGGAGGTGGATAACTACTACAAGCAGGATATACCTCATCCAGTCATGACCTTTTCTGATATGCACTTGGAAGAGTTGCACCCGAACCTGAGATTTGACAGACTTTGGATAGATTATCCAAAATATCAAAGGGGTTTGCATACTCTTCATTCTAAGGTTGTTGAGGTACCGAGGGTCATAGAATGGGGACCCTTAGAAGCTGTAGAATTGGCCGGGCCAATTAGGGAATTACTTGTACAGCGGTATGGTAATTTTACTTTTAATGACTGGGTACGTTTATTCACCATGCGTAGACCTGTATATAATGGTGTGAAGAATTGTTATGTAGTATAGAGTTGAATGATCGGGTAGCTAGTTTAACCGATCATTCTTTTATTAGATTTTTGTTAGGCGGTTCGATGCGCCACATGTCTTTACTGGACATGGCTCAGGCTTTACGTATATATATGCCTGAGGAGTTAGCATCCGCTGATTGTAGAGGGTTGATACTAAACGGTAGAAAGATAGATGAAAATTTTGATACACACGGTGTGTGGAGTCAAATGACAAGCCATCACCGTTTCAAAGGGGGAAATTACTCTTATTTGGATATAGATAGAGCCGAATTAAGAGTGATACATAGGTTTTTAGCTAATTCGATTACACAAAGGGGTAAGAACAAGGAAAAAGTAAATGAACAGGATTTGTTTTACCATATGTGTATTCGAGACCCACAAAGCGCTGTAAGTATACCATATTGTGTGGGTTATTATTTATCAGCTATGGTTCAGGGGATGCGACCGCATAGCATAATAGGAGGTGGTATTTTTATTACTTTGATTGGTGAATATCTCGGTGTGGATATAAGTCGGGGGGGATTATTAGTAGAAGAACCAGAACCCCGCGATACTATAGGTTTAAATGTATACCATGGTGCGAAAGTTTTGAAGAGGCGAAATAACGCCGCAGTACGATACCATGGTAGACATCCACAGGTGGAGAGAAACCAACAGCAAGGTAATGTAGGAGGGGGGAATGAGATGCAAGAAATGCAAAAGTTTATAGCTTCTCAGGAATACGAAAATGCTAGACAGAGAGCATTTGAAGATTGGCAAGTTCATCAGAACCAAATCATAGCTCATTGCCAACATATAGGTAGAAACTATATTCCTACACCGAAACCCATATTCCCTCCCTGGTCTATAGAGATGCAGCCACCATATCCTACGTATAACCCTGCCGAAGCATTCTATAGCACCTATGGTTATGCCTGGAACCCCTATTGGTACCAGTATCATCCCTAGTATACTTAGTTTTATTTATTTTGTAATTTGTAATTATTGATACGTTTAATACTTTTGTTAATATTGTAATCATTTTTATAATTATCTAACTTTTATTCTTAGATTTTAATAATTTTTGAATGTGGGGTAATATACCAAACTTCAAAAATATATATATATATGTTTGCAGTTTATCTTATGTACACAACAGGGTAAAACAGCGCCTTTTCAAAGACTGGCATTAAGTTCAGCAAAAGCAACTAATTTTGACGACAAGATGCAAAATATATGTGAAATAACAACAAGACGGAATGAACAAATGATGTGCACCATTTATCATTCAGCAAACAAACGCCAATATATTTGGAAAATTTGGTAAAAATTTAATCATTTTCACACAAATCACCCTCAATAATTTAAATTGTTACTGATTTCTTGCAAATGAGGGCATTGCAAGATCTTAAGTGTGGGAAGGGGCTAAATTCTTTCGGATTTTAAAATTTTTATCTTAAACACTTGGTTACCATTAAAAATACTAGTAAAGCAGTAGTTGTATTAGAATCTAGTGCTCTCTGATAAAAAAGAACAGCCCTAGTCTTATATACTGATTACCCAATTCTAGTAAAATTTTTCAAAATTTTCAATTAAATGAACTCAAAATCATGTTTATACATATTTATGAACGATAAAACTAGGTGTTAACACCGAAATTATTGTTACCTCGGAAAGGACATAAATTGAGAAATAAACTAAAATGTTAAAATTCATTTAAAATAGAATAGAGGACGATAAAAAGGAAAATAAAAGCCAAGTGTGGGAAAATTTACCAAGTTATCTTAAACATATGTCACATATATCTGTAACAAATAACTGAAAATACTTTTGCTTTGGACTAAACTAAACTGTTTTACCAAATGAAAGAAAAGAAAAGATGGATCTACACGATGAATCAATTCCATCATTAAAAGGAAGTAAAGTCTTCCGAAAAAGAAACGCGCTTCTTGATTTAGGTCATGAAGTTGTCGTCCAGACCAGCTGTAGGTTGACGAAAAATCTAGAAAAGTCATCACTAAAATCAGCAGGAAATCCACGGACCTCAGCATCAAACAGGGTCGCCAAGTGGTCAGATTTATCCTAACCATGAGAAGGATTTATCTCGTACAATGGGGGGGGCACCGTGCAAATTAGCTTGATAAGACTAATGAATCAGATCCCCAGAAAGGATAATCTCCTTAAAGATCAAAAATCAGCTTTTAAGCCTGATATTACTCAATCCTTGAGATTGACCTTAAAGATTGAGAATTCAAACTCATGGAATTCAATGATATCTAAACTCGAGCTTGAACGAGAAAATATTTTGATCAAAATTACAAACCGATTTGTTTTCTGAAAACCCTATTTTCATTGCGTTCATTACCATTGAACGTAAAATCCTAGGAATTCACCTAGGAATTCATTAGGTCACCTGAACCAAATCGGGTGTCAACCGTAAGAACGGTGGTTGCATAGCATGGTCAAAGACAGGACCTTGTACCAGACCGAAAAATCATAAGGGTAAGCTTTACTATTGCTCCTACCAAGGATAGTAATTGCGTCGGATACGTTATAGACCATAATTAAAAGCATGTCAGGGGACATTGCCTTAACAGTTGCTTGTTCATCGCTTTCCTTTACAACCGAACGGTAGTTTACCGAAAGGTAACATACGGGACAAGTAAACTGGACGTGTTGCTTTCCAAATACAAGGTTAGCAAGTGGGTGACACAAAACCGCAAGTTTTGAGCTAAAATTTTCAAATCTGAAACCCACCAAACCCACAAAAATATTTTGCAAACACCGGTAAAGGGTTATCCCGGAAAACTTATCTAGGGTAAAAATTAGATTTAATTTTCAAAAGATCAAATGTTTTCATAAAGATCCAATTTCCTTAATGGATCTAAATTTTTATAGTCATGTGGGACTGTAAACCATATCGTTACTACCATTGTTTATACCGCCATATAGAAATCACTGATGTACAAAGTGTGAAGAATAAAGAAGTGATTCTAGTATTTTAAGACGATATTGCATGAGGACAAGCAACGCTCAAGTGTGGGAATATTTGATAATGCTAAAAACGAACATATATTTCATAGCATTATTCCTCAAGAAAGACAAGCTTTTAGTTGCAATTGTTCTATTTACAAGTGATATTCGTTTAAATAATAAAAGGTGAAGACAAAAGACAGATTCGACGAATTGAAGATGCAAACGACCAAAAAGCTCAAAAGAACAAAAGACAATCAAAGAGGTTCCAATTATTAATAAGAAACGTCTCGAAATTACAAGAGTAAAAGATTCAAAACGCAAAGTACAAAATATAAAATTGTACGCAAAGACGTTCGAAAATCCGGAACCGGGACCAGAGTCAACTCTTAACGCTCGACGCAACGGACTAAAAATTACAAGTTAACTATGTATATAAATATTGTAGTGACCCGAACTTTTCCATGTTTATATATATTAATTGAGATTGATATTTACATGATTAAATGTTTCCAACATGTTAAGCAATCAAACTTGTTAAGACTTGATTAATTGAAATATGTTTCATATAGACAATTGACCACCCAAGTTGACCGGTGATTCACGAACGTTAAAACTTGTAAAAACTATATGATGACATATATATGGATATATATATAGTTAACATGATACTATGATAAGTAAACATATCATTAAGTATATTAACAATGAACTACATATGTAAAAACAAGACTACTAACTTAATGATTTTTAAACGAGACATATATGTAACGATTTTCGTTGTAAAGACATTTAATGTATATATATCATATTAAGAGATATTCATACATGATAATATCATGATAATATAATAATTTAAAATCTCATTTGATATTATAAACATTGGGTTAACAACATTTAACAAGACCGTTAACCTAAAGGTTTAAAAACAACACTTACATGTAACGACTAACGATGACTTAACGACTCAGTTAAAATGTATATACATGTAGTGTTTTAATATGTATTTATACACTTTTGAAAGACTTCAATACACTTATCAAAATACTTCTACTTAACAAAAATGCTTACAATTACATCCTCGTTCAGTTTCATCAACAATTCTACTCGTATGCACCCGTATTCGTACTCGTACAATACACAGCTTTTAGATGTATGTACTATTGGTATATACACTCCAATGATCAGCTCTTAGCAGCCCATGTGAGTCACCTAACACATGTGGGAACCATCATTTGGCAACTAGCATGAAATATCTCATAAAATTACAAAAATATGAGTAATCATTCATGACTTATTTACATGAAAACAAAATTACATATCCTTTATATCTAATCCATACACCAACGACCAAAAACACCTACAAACACTTTCATTCTTCAATTTTCTTCATCTAATTGATCTCTCTCAAGTTCTATCTTCAAGTTCTAAGTGTTCTTCATATATTCTACAAGTTCTAGTTACATAAAATCAAGAATACTTTCAAGTTTGCTAGCTCACTTCCAATCTTGTAAGGTGATCATCCAACCTCAAAAAATCTTTGTTTCTTACAGTAGGTTATCATTCTAATACAAGGTAATAATCATATTCAAACTTTGGTTCAATTTCTATAACTATAACAATCTTATTTCAAGTGATGATCTTACTTGAACTTATTTTCGTGTCATGATTCTGCTTCAAGAACTTCGAGCCATCCAAGGATCCATTGAAGCTAGATCCATTTTTATCTTTTCCAGTAGGTTTATCCAAGGAAATTAAGGTAGTAATGATGTTCATAACATCATTCGATTCATACGTATAAAGCTATCTTATTCGAAGGTTTAAACTGGTAATCACTAGAACATAGTTTAGTTAATTCTAAACTTGTTCGCAAACAAAAGTTAATCCTTCTAACTTGACTTTTAAAATCAACTAAAAACATGTTCTATATCTATATGATATGCTAACTTAATGATTTAAAACCTGAAAACACGAAAAACACCGTAAAACCGGATTTACGCCGTCGTAGTAACACCGCGGGCTGTTTTGGGTTAGTTAATTAAAAACTATGATAAACTTTGATTTAAAAGTTGTTATTCTGAGAAAATGATTTTTATTATGAACATGAAACTATATCCAAAAATTATGGTTAAACTCAAAGTGGAAGTATGTTTTCTAAAATGGTCATCTAGACGTCGTTCTTTCGACTGAAATGACTACCTTTACAAAAACGACTTGTAACTTATTTTTCCGACTATAAACCTATACTTTTTCTGTTTAGATTCATAAAATAGAGTTCAATATGAAACCATAGCAATTTGATTCACTCAAAACGGATTTAAAATGAAGAAGTTATGGGTAAAACAAGATTGGATAATTTTTCTCATTTTAGCTACGTGAAAATTGGTAACAAATCTATTCCAACCATAACTTAATCAACTTGTATTGTATATTATGTAATCTTGAGATACCATAGACACGTATACAATGTTTCGACCTATCATGTCGACACATCTATATATATTTCGGAACAACCATAGACACTCTATATGTGAATGTTGGAGTTATCTATACAGGGTTGAGGTTGATTCCAAAATATATATAGTTTGAGTTGTGATCAATACTGAGATACGTATACACTGGGTCGTGGATTGATTCAAGATAATATTTATCGATTTATTTCTGTACATCTAACTGTGGACAACTAGTTGTAGGTTACTAACGAGGACAGCTGACTTAAGAAACTTAAAACATCAAAATATATTAAAAGTGTTGTAAATATATTTTGAACATACTTTGATATATATGTATATATTGTTATAGGTTCGTGAATCAACCAGTGGCCAAGTCTTACTTCCCGACGAAGTAAAAATCTGTGAAAGTGAGTTATAGTCCCACTTTTAAAATCTAATATTTTTGGGATGAGAATACATGCAGGTTTTATAAATGATTTACAAAATAGACACAAGTACGTGAAACTACATTCTATGGTTGAATTATCGAAATCGAATATGCCCCTTTTTATTAAGTCTGGTAATCTAAGAATTAGGGAACAGACACCCTAATTGACGCGAATCCTAAAGATAGATCTATTGGGCTTAACAAACTCCATCCAAAGTACCGGATGCTTTAGTACTTCGAAATTTATATCATATCCGAAGGGTGTCCCGGAATGATGGGGATATTCTTATATATGCATCTTGTTAATGTCGGTTACCAGGTGTTCACCATATGAATGATTTTTATCTCTATGTATGGGATGTGTATTGAAATATGAAATCTTGTGGTCTATTGTTACGATTTGATATATATAGGTTAAACCTATAACTCACCAACATTTTTGTTGACGTTTAAAGCATGTTTATTCTCAGGTGAATATTAAGAGCTTCCGCTGTTGCATACTAAAATAAGGACAAGATTTGGAGTCCATGTTTGTATGATATTGTGTAAAAACTGCATTCAAGAAACTGATTTCGATGTAACATATTTGTATTGTAAACCATTATGTAATGGTCGTGTGTAAACAGGATATTTTAGATTATCATTATTTGATAATCTACGTAAAGCTTTTTAAACCTTTATTTATGAAATAAAGGTTATGGTTTGTTTTAAAAATGAATGCAGTCTTTGAAAAGCGTCTCATATAGAGGTCAAAACCTCGCAACGAAATCAATTAATATGGAACGTTTTTAATCAATAAGAACGGGACATTTCAGTTGGTATCCGAGCGTTGGTCTTAGAGAACCAGAATTTTTCATTAGTGTGTCTTATCGAGTTTGTTAGGATGCATTAGTGAGTCTGGACTTCGACCGTATTTACTTGAAAAATGATTGCTTAACAAATTTTGTTGGAAACTATATATTTTTAACATGTGAATATTATGTGATATATTAATCTCTTAACGCGTTTGATATTATGTGATAGATGTCTACCTTTAGAACAAGTCCCATTGACTCACCTAATAATAATGAAGAGTCAAATGTAAATTGGAATGATTCGTGGACTGATTCACAAGTTCCCGAAGAGGAACCGGAAGAAGAGTCGGAACCGGAAGAAGAATCGGAACCGGACGAAGAATCGGAACCGGAAGAAGAAATAGAACCGGTGGGGGAAATAATAAAACGGTTAAGTAAAAGAGAATCCTCAATCAACCGACCAAGGTTAATTATGGTCAATGGTGTTTCCGCCAAGGAAGCAAAATATTGGGAGGATTACCAATTCTCCGATGAATCGGATTCCGACGAGAATTCCGATGATGTTATAGAAATTACCCCAACTGAATTTAAAAAGACAAAAGAAAATAATAAGGGAAAGGGCATAAAAATAGAGAAATCTAATTCCAACCCCGATGAACTTTATATGTATCGTCAACCCCCGAAGTCCTTAAGTTGTAACAATGACCCGGGAACCTCTAAACCACCAGGTTTTTCTAAACCAATGTGGACAACGACGGCTCGTATTAGGGGAACATCATATATCCCTAGAAACTTGGCAAAACGAACCAAAACCGAAGAAGAAGAAACGAGCGAGTCGGAATAAGTTAGTTGTATTCGTGTGGTGTAATATATGTAATATAGTGTTCTTATGCTTTATGATATATGTAAAAATTGCTTGTATTAATAAGTATTTTTTTATGAATCTAACTCTTGTCTATTTTACAGTTTAAAAACACAAAATGGATAGACAACCCAATATTTTAAGAGACCTACCCGGAGACATGATTGATGAAATCTTGTCTAGAGTCGGCCAGAATTCCTCGGCACAACTATTTAAGGCGAGATCAGTTTGTAAGACATTCGAAGAACGTTCCAAGAATGTCTTGGTTTATAAGAGACTTTCGTTTGAAAGATGGGGGATATCACATTGGGAAACCCATAAGTTACGATGTGTTTACTTTGACGCATATATTGCGGGGAACCCAAATGCTATTTTACGCAACGGGTTAAGAAATTATTTTGACTCAATATATCCGAATATTGGACTTCGTGATTTAGAAAAAGCGGCTAACATGCAACATAAAGAAGCATGTTATGCTTACGGATTAGTAATGTTCGCTTCTCACCAAAGTGAGAACAAGAACATCGGGCTACAACTATTAAACAAAACGTTTCCACAAGTGACGGAGTCGGTAATTGGGGTAAGAAATGAGGTTTTTAGATTGTTACGGGACTGTTGGACATTACGTAACCCTCGTCCCTTTGACGACGTTACAACACGCTGTCTTATCAACGGCCATAACGGTTATGTTGCACAAGACCAAGGATGGGAAGTAGTCCTAGTAAAACCAGAATGCATGACTTGTTTCTGGACGTATGAATTACGTGTCTTTATTGCCTTTGCTGAACGACTTGTGTACTAGCTAGAATTATCTTCACAACTATCTTGTATCAAAGTTATTGTGTGCTATATTTCATGCTTTATGTAAAATAAGCGGTATTGTAAGTTTGTAAAATATTGTATAAAAGTTTGAACGCGAAATATTATTATAATCAGTTTTTCATATAGAATTGTAGTAGTTGAATTGTATATTAGCTACTAAGTATGAACTTAACGGGTAGGTACTACCCGAATTTAAACTTATAAAACGCTAATATGAAGAAAAAGCTTTTATAAATGAGTTCATATTATGCTACGAAATACTATTAACTACTCTTAATATTCTGTATGATTAACTTGTTCCATTTAACTATTTTGAAGGAAATGGCACCGACTACTCGACACACCGTGAATATGAATGAAGAGGAATTCCGTACTTTTCTAGCTTCAAACATAACCGCAGTACAGGCTGCGCTACATACCAACAATAACCTTGGATCTAGCAGTACAGGAAATCGTGTAGGATGCACCTACAAAGAATTCACTGCCTGCAAACCTTTGGAATTTGATGGAACCGAAGGACCGATCGGATTGAAACGGTGGACCGAGAAGGTCGAATCGGTGTTTGCCATAAGTAAGTGTACTGAAGAGGACAAAGTAAAGTACGCTACGCATACCTTCACAGGTTCTGCGTTAACATGGTGGAATACCTATCTAGAGCAAGTGGGATAAGACGATGCGTACGCACTACCGTGGTCAGCATTCAAGCACTTGATGAACGAGAAGTACCGTCCCAGAACCGAGGTCAATAAGCTCAAGACAGAACTTAGAGGGTTACGAACCCAAGGATTTGATATTACCACGTACGAAAGACGATTCACAGAATTGTGCCTATTGTGTCCGGGAGCATTCGAAGATGAGGAAGAAAAGATCGACGCGTTTGTGAAAGGATTACCGGAAAGAATCCAAGAAGATATAAGTTCACACGAGCCCGCCTCCATACAACAGGCATGTAGAATGGCTCACAAACTCGTGAACCAAATTGAAGAAAGAATTAAAGAACAGACTGCTGAAGAGGCCAATGTGAAGCAAGTCAAAAGAAAGTGGGAGGAAAACGGTGATAAGAATCACCAATACAACAACAACAGCAATTACAACAATAATCGCAACAATTATCCCAACAATCGCAACATCAATCGCAACTACAACAAACGGCCCAACAACAACAACAACAACAACAACAGCAACTACAACAATCATCCCAACAACAATAATAACCGCAACAACAACAACAACAATCAGAAGCAGCTATGCCAAAGGTGTGAAAAGAATCACTCGGGGTTCTGCACCAAATTTTTCAACAAGTGTAAAAGAAATGGTCATAGCGCGGCGAAGTGTGAGGTCTACGGACCAGGGGTTAATAGAACGAAAGGAACAAATGGTGTCGGAACGAGTAATGGCGGAGCAAGTAGTGACGGAGCAAGTTATGCCAATGTAGTTTGTTATAAATGTGGAAAACCGGGCCACATTATTAGAAATTGCCCGAACCAGGAGAACACGAATGGACAAGGCCGTGGAAGAGTTTTCAATATTAATGCGGCAGAGGCACAGGAAGACCCGGAGCTTGTTACGGGTACGTTTCTTATTGACAATAAATCTGCTTACGTTTTATTTGATTCGGGTGCGGATAGAAGCTATATGAGTAAAGATTTTTGTGCTAAATTAAGTTGTCCATTGACGCCTTTGGATAGTAAATTTTTACTCGAATTAGCAAATGGTAAATTAATTTCAGCAGATAATGTATGTCGGAATCGAGAAATTAAACTGGTTAGCGAAACATTTAAGATTGATTTGATACCAGTAGAGTTAGGGAGTTTTGATGTGATAATAGGTATGGACTGGTTGAAAGAAGTGAAAGCGGAGATCGTTTGTTACAAAAATGCAATTCGCATTATACGAGAAAAAGGAAAACCCTTAATGGTGTACGGAGAAAAGGGCAACACGAAGCTACATCTTATTAGTAATTTGAAGGCACAAAAACTAATAAGAAAAGGTTGCTATGCTGTTCTAGCACACATCGAGAAAGTACAAACTGAAGAAAAGAGCATCAATGATGTTCCCGTCGCAAAAGAATTTCCTGATGTATTTCCGAAAGAATTACCGGGATTACCCCCACATCGATCCGTTGAATTTCAAATAGATCTTGTACCAGGAGCTGCACCAATAGCTCGTGCTCCTTACAGACTCGCACCCAGCGAGATGAAAGAACTACAAAGCCAATTACAAGAACTTTTAGAGCGTGGTTTCATTCGACCAAGCACATCACCGTGGGGAGCTCCTGTTTTGTTTGTCAAGAAGAAAGATGGTACATTCAGGTTGTGTATCGACTACCGAGAGTTGAACAAACTTACCATCAAGAACCGCTACCCACTACCGAGAATCGATGACTTATTTGATCAACTACAAGGCTCGTCTGTTTATTCAAAGATTGACTTACGTTCCGGGTATCATCAAATGCGGGTGAAAGAAGATGATATTCCAAAGACTGCTTTCAGAACACGTTACGGTCATTACGAGTTTATGGTCATGCCGTTTGGTTTAACTAATGCACCAGTTGTGTTCATGGACCTTATGAACCGAGTGTGTGGACCATACCTTGACAAGTTTGTCATTGTTTTCATTGATGACATACTTATTTACTCAAAGAATGACCAAGAACACGGTGAACATTTGAGAAAGGTGTTAGAAGTATTGAGGAAGGAAGAATTGTACGCTAAGTTTTCAAAGTGTGCATTTTGGTTGGAAGAAGTTCAATTCCTCGGTCACATAGTGAACAAAGAAGGTATTAAGGTGGATCCGGCAAAGATAGAAACTGTTGAAAAGTGGGAAACCCCGAAAACTCCGAAACACATACGCCAGTTTTTAGGACTAGCTGGTTACTACAGAAGGTTCATCCAAGACTTTTCTAGAATAGCAAAACCCTTGACTGCATTAACGCATAAAGGGAAGAAATTTGAATGGAATGATGAACAAGAGAAAGCGTTTCAGTTATTGAAGAAAAAGCTAACTACGGCACCTATATTGTCATTGCCTGAAGGGAATGATGATTTTGTGATTTATTGTGATGCATCAAAGCAAGGTCTCGGTTGTGTATTAATGCAACGAACGAAGGTGATTGCTTATGCGTCTAGACAATTGAAGATTCACGAACAAAATTATACGACGCATGATTTGGAATTAGGCGCGGTTGTTTTTGCATTAAAGACTTGGAGGTACTACTTATATGGGGTCAAAAGTATTATATATACCGACCACAAAAGTCTTCAACACATATTTAATCAGAAACAACTGAATATGAGGCAGCGTAGGTGGATTGAATTATTGAATGATTACGACTTTGAGATTCGTTACCACCCGGGGAAGGCAAATGTGGTAGCCGATGCCTTGAGCAGGAAGGACAGAGAACCCATTCGAGTAAAATCTATGAATATAATGATTCATAATAACATTACTACTCAAATAAAGGAGGCGCAACAAGGAGTTTTAAAAGAGGGAAATTTAAAGGATGAAATACCCAAAGGATCGGAGAAGCATCTTAATATTCGGGAAGACGGAACCCGGTATAGGGCTGAAAGGATTTGGGTACCAAAATTTGGAGATATGAGAGAAATGGTACTTAGAGAAGCTCATAAAACCAGATACTCAATACATCCTGGAACGGGGAAGATGTACAAGGATCTCAAGAAACATTTTTGGTGGCCGGGTATGAAAGCCGATGTTGCTAAATACGTAGGAGAATGTTTGACGTGTTCTAAGGTCAAAGCTGAGCATCAGAAACCATCAGGTCTACTTCAACAACCCGAAATCTCGGAATGGAAATGGGAAAACATTACCATGGATTTCATCACTAAATTGCCAAGGACTGCAAGTGGTTTTGATACTATTTGGGTAATAGTTGACCGTCTCACCAAATCAGCACACTTCTTGCCAATAAGAGAAGATGACAAGATGGAGAAGTTAGCACGACTGTATTTGAAGGAAGTCATCTCCAGACATGGAATACCAATCTCTATTATCTCTGATAGGGATGGTAGATTTATTTCAAGATTCTGGCAGACATTACAGCAAGCATTAGGAACTCGTCTAGACATGAGTACTGCCTATCATCCACAAACTGATGGGCAGAGCGAAAGGACGATACAAACGCTTGAAGACATGCTACGAGCATGTGTTATTGATTTCGGAAACAGTTGGGATCGACATCTACCGTTAGCAGAATTTTCCTACAACAACAGCTACCATTCAAGCATTGAGATGGCGCCGTTTGAAGCACTTTATGGTAGAAAGTGCAGGTCTCCGATTTGTTGGAGTGAAGTGGGGGATAGACAGATTACGGGTCCGGAGATTATACAAGAAACTACCGAGAAGATCATCCAAATTCAACAACGGTTGAAAACCGCCCAAAGTCGACAAAAGAGCTACGCTGACATTAAAAGAAAAGATATAGAATTTGAAATTGGAGAGATGGTCATGCTTAAAGTTGCACCTTGGAAAGGCGTTGTTCGATTTGGTAAACGAGGGAAATTAAATCCAAGGTATATTGGACCATTCAAGATTATTGATCGTATCGGACCAGTAACTTACCGACTAGAGTTACCTCAACAACTCGCGGCTGTACATAACACTTTCCACGTCTCGAATTTAAAGAAATGTTTTGCTAAAGAAGATCTCACTATTCCGTTAGATGAAATCCAAATCAACGAAAAACTTCAATTCATCGAAGAACCCGTCGAAATAATGGATCGTGAGGTTAAAAGACTTAAGCAAAACAAGATACCAATTGTTAAGGTTCGATGGAATGCTCGTAGAGGACCCAAGTTCACCTGGGAGCGTGAAGATCAGATGAAGAAGAAATACCCGCATCTATTTCCAGAAGATTCGTCAACACCTTCAACAGCTTAAAATTTCGGGACGAAATTTATTTAACGGGTAGGTACTGTAGTGACCCGAACTTTTCCATGTTTATATATATTAATTGAGATTGATATTTACATGATTAAATGTTTCCAACATGTTAAGCAATCAAACTTGTTAAGACTTGATTAATTGAAATATGTTTCATATAGACAATTGACCACCCAAGTTGACCGGTGATTCACGAACGTTAAAACTTGTAAAAACTATATGATGACATATATATGGATATATATATAGTTAACATGATACTATGATAAGTAAACATATCATTAAGTATATTAACAATGAACTACATATGTAAAAACAAGACTACTAACTTAATGATTTTTAAACGAGACATATATGTAACGATTTTCGTTGTAAAGACATTTAATGTATATATATCATATTAAGAGATATTCATACATGATAATATCATTATAATATAATAATTTAAAATCTCATTTGATATTATAAACATTGGGTTAACAACATTTAACAAGACCGTTAACCTAAAGGTTTAAAAACAACACTTACAAGTAACGACTAACGATGACTTAACGACTCAGTTAAAATGTATATACATGTAGTGTTTTAATATGTATTTATACACTTTTGAAAGACTTCAATACACTTATCAAAATACTTCTACTTAACAAAAATGCTTACAATTACATCCTCGTTCAGTTTCATCAACAATTCTACTCGTATGCACCCGTATTCGTACTCGTACAATACACAGCTTTTAGATGTATGTACTATTGGTATATACACTCCAATGATCAGCTCTTAGCAGCCCATGTGAGTCACCTAACACATGTGGGAACCATCATTTGGCAACTAGCATGAAATATCTCATAAAATTACAAAAATATGAGTAATCATTCATGACTTATTTACATGAAAACAAAATTACATATCCTTTATATCTAATCCATATACCAACGACCAAAAACACCTACAAACACTTTCATTCTTCAATTTTCTTCATCTAATTGATCTCTCTCAAGTTCTATCTTCAAGTTCTAAGTGTTCTTCATATATTCTACAAGTTCTAGTTACATAAAATCAAGAATACTTTCAAGTTTGCTAGCTCACTTCCAATCTTGTAAGGTGATCATCCAACCTCAAGAAATCTTTGTTTCTTACAGTAGGTTATCATTCTAATACAAGGTAATAATCATATTCAAACTTTGGTTCAATTTCTATAACTATAACAATCTTATTTCAAGTGATGATCTTACTTGAACTTATTTTCGTGTCATGATTCTGCTTCAAGAACTTCGAGCCATCCAAGGATCCATTGAAGCTAGATCCATTTTTCTCTTTTCCAGTAGGTTTATCCAAGGAAATTAAGGTAGTAATGATGTTCATAACATCATTCGATTCATACGTATAAAGCTATCTTATTCGAAGGTTTAAACTGGTAATCACTAGAACATAGTTTAGTTAATTCTAAACTTGTTCGCAAACAAAAGTTAATCCTTCTAACTTGACTTTTAAAATCAACTAAAAACATGTTCTATATCTATATGATATGCTAACTTAATGATTTAAAACCTGAAAACACGAAAAACACCGTAAAACCGGATTTACGCCGTCGTAGTAACACCGCGGGCTGTTTTGGGTTAGTTAATTAAAAACTATGATAAACTTTGATTTAAAAGTTGTTATTATGAGAAAATGATTTTTATTATGAACATGAAACTATATCCAAAAATTATGGTTAAACTCAAAGTGGAAGTATGTTTTCTAAAATGGTCATCTAGACGTCGTTCTTTCGACTGAAATGACTACCTTTACAAAAACGACTTGTAACTTATTTTTCCGACTATAAACCTATACTTTTTCTGTTTAGATTCATAAAATAGAGTTCAATATGAAACCATAGCAATTTGATTCACTCAAAACGGATTTAAAATGAAGAAGTTATGGGTAAAACAAGATTGGATAATTTTTCTCATTTTAGCTACGTGAAAATTGGTAACAAATCTATTCCAACCATAACTTAATCAACTTGTATTGTATATTATGTAATCTTGAGATACCATAGACACGTATACAATGTTTCGACCTATCATGTCGACACATCTATATATATTTCGGAACAACCATAGACACTCTATATGTGAATGTTGGAGTTAGCTATACAGGGTTGAGGTTGATTCCAAAATATATATAGTTTGAGTTGTGATCAATACTGAGATACGTATACACTGGGTCATGGATTGATTCAAGATAATATTTATCGATTTATTTCTGTACATCTAACTGTGGACAACTAGTTGTAGGTTACTAACGAGGACAGCTGACTTAAGAAACTTAAAACATCAAAATATATTAAAAGTGTTGTAAATATATTTTGAACATACTTTGATATATATGTATATATTGTTATAGGTTCGTGAATCAACCAGTGGCCAAGTCTTACTTCCCGACGAAGTAAAAATCTGTGAAAGTGAGTTATAGTCCCACTTTTAAAATCTAATATTTTTGGGATGAGAATACATGCAGGTTTTATAAATGATTTACAAAATAGACACAAGTACGTGAAACTACATTCTATGGTTGAATTATCGAAATCGAATATGCCCCTTTTTATTAAGTCTGGTAATCTAAGAATTAGGGAATAGACACCCTAATTGACGCGAATCCTAAAGATAGATCTATTGGGCTTAACAAACCCCATCCAAAGTACCGGATGCTTTAGTACTTCGAAATTTATATCATATCCGAAGGGTGTCCCGGAATGATGGGGATATTCTTATATATGCATCTTGTTAATGTCGGTTACCAGGTGTTCACCATATGAATGATTTTTATCTCTATGTATGGGATGTGTATTGAAATATGAAATCTTGTGGTCTATTGTTACGATTTGATATATATAGGTTAAACCTATAACTCACCAACATTTTTGTTGACGTTTAAAGCATGTTTATTCTCAGGTGAATATTAAGAGCTTCCGCTGTTGCATACTAAAATAAGGACAAGATTTGGAGTCCATGTTTGTATGATATTGTGTAAAAACTGCATTCAAGAAACTGATTTCGATGTAACATATTTGTATTGTAAACCATTATGTAATGGTCGTGTGTAAACAGGATATTTTAGATTATCATTATTTGATAATCTACGTAAAGCTTTTTAAACCTTTATTTATGAAATAAAGGTTATGGTTTGTTTTAAAAATGAATGCAGTCTTTGAAAAGCGTCTCATATAGAGGTCAAAACCTCGCAACGAAATCAATTAATATGGAATGTTTTTAATCAATAAGAACGGGACATTTCAAATATAATATAATATATAATTAATTATATTAATTATATATATATATTATATTTATAAATAAAAACCGTCGGCAGAGAAAGACTCCAAGGGACTGAGCTGTAATTTCATTCTCCGCGACTCGCGGAGTTTGAAGGCAAAAATGCCGCGAGTCGCGGAGCCCCAAAAGTCGACTTTTCCTATAAAAGCAACCGAATTCTGATCGCAAAAGATAATCTTTTTCTTCTTCTCTCATATATACGTAAAATATATATATATAATTTATATTTTAATTTTAATTTTAATTATAATTCTAATAATAAGGGTATGTTAGTGAATGTTGTAAGGGTGTAAGTCGAAATTCTGTCCGTGTAACGCTACGCTATTTTTAATCATTGTAAGTTATGTTCAACCTTTTTATATTAATGTCTCGTAGCTAAGTTATTATTATGCTTATTTAAAACGAAGTAATCATGATGTTGGGCTAATTACTAAAATTGGGTAATTGGGCTTTGTACCATAATTGGGGTTTGGACAAAAGAACGACACTTGTGGAAATTAGACTATGGGCTATTAATGGGTTTTATATTTGTTTAACTAAATGATAGTTTGTTAATGTTAATATAAAGATTTACAATTGGGCGTCCCTATAAATTACCATATACACTCGATCGGATACGATGGGCGGGGTATTTATATGTACGAATAATCGTTCATTTAACCGGACACGGGAATGAATTAATAGCCACTAGAATAATTAAAACAAGTGTGAAATTACATTCAAGGGTAATTGGTGTAATTGCTAACAAAGTAGTAAAACCTTGGTTTACACGCAGTTGATAACCTGGTATATTCATTAAACAAAGTATTAAAACCTTGTTACAATTCGAATCCCCAATTAGTTGGAATATTTAACTTCGGGTATAAGAATAATTTGACGAGGACACTCGCACTTTATATTTATGACTGATGGACTGTTATGGACAAAAACCAGACGGACATATTAAATAATCCAGGACAAAGGACAATTAACCAATGAGCATAAAACTAAAATCAACACGTCAAACATCATGATTACGGAAGTTTAAATAAGCATAATTCTTTATTTCATATTTAATTTCCTTTATTTTATATTTAATTGCACTTCTAATTATCGCACTTTTATTTATTGTTATTTAATCGCACTTTTAATTATCGTACTTTTTAATTATCGCAATTTTATTTTATCGCACTTTTATTGCAATTTCATTATCGTTATTTATTTTACGCTTTAAATTAAGTCTTTTATTTATTTAATATTTTACATTAGGTTTTAACTGCGACTAAAGTTTTAAAATCGACAAACCGGTCATTAAACGGTAAACCCCCCCCCCCCCCTTTATAATAATAATATTACTTATATATATGTTTGTATTTTTATAAAAGTAAACTAATATAGCGTTGAGCTTTGTTTAAAAAAGATTCTCTGTGGAACGAACCGGACTTACTAAAAACTACACTACTGTACGATTAGGTACACTGCCTATAAGTGTTGTAGCAAGGTTTAAGTATATCCGTTCTCTAAATAAATAAATATCTTGTGTAAAAATGTATCGTATTTAATAGTATTTCCTGCTAAAATTTAATACTATTTTGTATACACCCCCTACGACATCAGCATTTTAGACCAGTTGACCCATTTTATTCCCCAAATTCATTTAACTGTTTTGTCAAGATCAGTTTAATGGATGCAAGTTTCTTAATCACTTAATGTTATTTCAGTTTAATATTTTTGGTCATTGTAATGTCATTGTAATGTACTGGAACCACTTTAGTTGGTTAGTTTGTTTTGGTCATTGAACTTGACTTGTAATGTAATGCAACAAGTGCACTTGTTTTGTCATTGTAAGGTAATGGCAAGACCAGTTTAGTCATTGACATGGTAATGCAACAAGTGCACTTGTTTCTTAATCACAACTGGACTACAAAATTGGACTTTATACAACACAATTGTGACTGTTTTTGTAAACCAAAACTGTGACTACAATTGTAACTTTATACAACACAATTGTGACTTGTCATTGATGGTGGTCTTTTATACCCAAAATGGCGAGAACATCTGACCCAAATCAAAATTTTTTGTTTTTTATTTTTTTTAATTGTTGTCATTGATAGTGGTCTTTTGTACCCAAAATGGCAAAAACAGCTTACCCAAAACATAATTTTTTGTTTTTTAATTTTTTTGTCATGGATGGTGGTACTTCGTACCCAAAATGGCAAGAACAGTTGACCTAAATCAGATTTTTTTTAAATGTTGTCCCAAAACCAGTTCACTATATTTTTCACTGTGGTCTTTCCACTGTATTTTTATAATGTGATCTTGTTCACTGTATTTTAAATGTTGTGATCAACTCGAAATGGTATAACTTGATCTTGATCACAAGACCAGTTCACTTCACTGTATATACACATAACATAAAATGAAATAAAACAAAATATCCATTCAAAGATTGTTAAGATCCATTCACACATAATCCATTAAAACATAACATAAGATCCAATTAATCAAAACATACCAACACCTAATATTGTATAACTTGATCACAGAGGTTCAAAAAACATAAGTTCAAACAAGAAATTAAACCATCATAAATTAAACTTTTATCTTCTTACTGCCACCACTTGTCTTCTTACTACCACCACTTGATCCAGGTTATTTGATTGTAAAAAGTGGCCACCATGATGTAATTTGATTGAAAAAATTCCAGGATATGCATCTACATGTAAAATAAGAATATGCAAATTTTTGATCAAAATTAATGAAACATGAACTTTTCAATAAGCAGGTTTAAAAAAAAAATATGAATATGAAATCTTACCATATGTGCAGTTGACATCAAAGGAGTTGTTTGAATCGTTTCGCATTTGATATAAACTAGAATCCATCAAAGGAATTGTTTGAATCGTTTGTAGTTTGTGGAGATGAAGAACAAAAAAAAGAAACTGATTATACGTGTTCTAGTATGCAAGTTAGGGATTATGTATTGGAATAAATTAATGTAAACGGTCAAATCCACCCTCACATGCGTGGCACATGTGAGGTGGAAACTGTTAATTTTTTACAGCTGTTATGTGTAGGTACTATCCACGAAACATACACAAAACTCAGGTACTAATGACGCCAAAAAATAAAGTTTAGGTGATGTGGTGAAAAACTTAGCAAACCACAGGTACTATCGACGTAATTTTTTCCACTCACAATCATACACTCCATTTCAAATTTTAACCAATTTAAAAATATTACTTAAATACAATAAATAAATAAAAAACAATTTATTTAATAAAATTAAAAACATTACATTAATAAAAATTTTAAAAATTACATAATTAAAAAATAAAAGACAATACATAAATAAATAAAAACACAATAAATAACGCTAATTGTTTCAAACAATATAATCATCCGGGAGTGTCCAAATGTGTTCGATCAAATTGTTGCAAAGGACATGATGCGCTCTTTTATCTCGTATCTCTCGATCCACCCGATCTTGGAGCTCAACTCTCTCCGTCCAAGTACGTCGCAGCATGTTTTCTCGTTCACGGAGATAATCCTCTTTGAGGTCACATATGTTGCGCTCGTAGTCTTCGGTGATCATGTTGTGAAGTATAACACAAGTGTACATGATTCGACGTATTTTATTGATACTAAAAGGTCTTGCTGGGTGTTTTAGTATTGCCCAACGACCTTGAAGAACACCGAAAGCTCGTTCCACGTCTTTTCTCGCAGCTTCTTAAAAATGTTTAAACTTTACATTTTTTGGCTCAATTGGACATTTAAACGACTTGACAAGTGTTGCCCATTCTGGGTATATGCCATCTACCAAGTAATACCCTTTTGTAAATTCGTGCCCGTTGATAGTGTAACGGACCTCCGGAGCTCGACCATCCAATAAATCTTCGAACAAATCCGATTCATTAAGAACATCAATATCATTGTTCAAACCCGCTGGACCAAAGAAAGCGTGCCAAATCCACATATCGTAGGACGCAACCGCCTCGAGCATTATTTTTGGTCCTTCATGATCACCCCTGTGGTAATGCCCTTGCCACGCAACTGGACAATTTTTCCAAGCCCAGTGCATGCAATCGAGACTACCTAATATACGTGAAAAACCGTGCATCTCCAAATATTCTCGCGAAAACATATGAATAATATATTTGCAATAATTCTTTAAACAATCATGAGACGTTGATGTGCCCATGTGTAAGGACTCATCGAATGCATCAGGCGCAATGTCATACGCTAATTGACGTATGGCCGATGTACACTTTTGAAAAATATTGAAACCGAGTTGACCGGTTGCATCGTAATGTTGATCAAAATATTTAAAATAATCGGGTCTCGATTGAAATCATACGATATAATACCATGACCATTACGCATAAACAATGACTTACTCATTCGGTATCGATTTCGAAAATAATCACTAGGAAATGTTGGATTATCCGAAAAATAGTCGTTGTACAAACGATTACCGGTATCAATACGATCTCTTTGTAACCGGCATCTTCTAATAATTGTACGAGAATTTAGAGCCTCATCTTCTTCGTCCATTGCATCAAGCGAATCGAGTAAGTTAAGCGTGTTGTAACCTTCTTGAATTAAATCTTCATCGGAATCGGACTTTGCGCTATCACTATCCGTCTCGCTTTCGCTCTCAGAAAGTAATAAATCTTCCGAAGCCATTTTATTTTTTTTAATTTTTTTTTTTGTGTTTGTAGAAATATGAATCAAAGGTTGAGAGTGTTTGATATTGAATAAAAATTGAAAGTGTAGTATGAGCGTGTGATTATGTTTGTGTAGTATGTGTTTGTATATACAGAGTAAAAGTGTAAAAAGAAAAAAAAAATCAAGTAGCCGTTGGAAAAAGAGAAAGAAAAAAAATAAAAATCAAGTGGGCCCCACCTGTGACGACCCGAAAATTTCCGACCAAATTTAAACTTGATCTTTATATGATCTCGACACGATAAGCAAAGTCTGTAATGTTGAGTCTTAAAATTTTTGGAACTGTTAGATGAATTCAGTTAACCTTTGACTATTTTCGACGATTCACGAACAATTGTGTGTAAATAAATATGTAAATAAATTTATACATATAAATAAATATAAGTGTATATATAATATTGTGAAGTAATAAAGTACACTTTAAAAAAATAATAATAATAATAAATAGAATAATTCTATTAATATTAAAATGAATATATAAATAAAGGATATTGTATATATATATAAGATATAAATAATAAATAATTAATATATGTTATCATATAATATTGATAATTGAATCTGATTTCAAGTTTGAATATAATTGTTATATTAATATTATTAACAATACTTTCATTGTAAATGATAATATTAACATTTGTATTATTGATATTAATTTTTTTTAAATATATATACATATATATGTAAAAGTTGAAATATACAAGTATTAGTAATATTATTGATATTATTATCACTATTATTTCTAATGTTATTATTTTAAAACCATTATTATTATTATAGTTAGAAAATAATACAAATTATTATTATTATCACTAATAATATTATTATTATTATTATCATTTTTGTTATTATTATCATTAATTATTATGAAACTTATTAAAATCGGTATCATTGTTATTAATATTATTATTACTCATTTATTCTTATTAATATTATTATTGTTATTAGTATTTTAATTATTATTAATATAATTATAATTAAATCGAATCAAATTGTAAATCCCTTTCAACCTTTATTCTCTTGTCTCCAATTATGTTATAAGATTCGAAATCAAAATCAGATGCATCCAAATTACGTTACCCATCGTGATCATCACTTTATTTATTTTTATATTTTTTTGTTTTCTTTTACTTGTCTGGTCGAATATTAACTGTTAATCCTTGTCGACTGAATTTTTTTTTTTATATTAATCAATCCACACAAGTGTTATAGGAATTACTCAACTTCTCCATATTCAGTTATCATTTACAACAGCAATTAAATATTTGAATTTTAAAAAAAAAAAAACTAAAGAACTGGAGCCATAAACTCTGTTCTTAGTTTGATTTCCAAAAAGCTTGATTTTTAAATTAACTTCAAAATGTGTAAACACAGTTTTGTTAGGAATACTTTAAATGATCTTTCTGCAAACTTTCTCATTCCAATTCTTTTTATCAACTACGAATTTTGAGGTCAAAGTTTAGGATCAAAAAGTCAAATATTTTGTTCTTGAAGAAATTTGAATTCAGTTTGATGTTTTAGGAGCAATTAAGGGTTTAGAAAGTTTATAATAAAGTTTTGGAGTATAATTCATGTTATAAATTTTGACTAAAACAACCTAGAATTCGAAAAGTGATTCAAGGTTCTTCGTGTTCATGAACGAGCTGTTATAGCTTCTTTTTTTTTCATTTTAATTAATTTCAATCATAGCCAAATTGATTTCCGTTTCAGTTAGGATTTTAAAGATAACATTTAAATTATTTTTATGATCGATTATAGTTTTAGTCGATGTGGGTTTTTGATGATGAAGATAGGAATAAAACAAAAACGAACGAAACAAATATAAATGGGTTTTGTAAAATAACAGAAAGTTAGGAACGGTTCAATGGTCTGATGTGTTACGGTTAAGCGGGAGGTCATGGGTTCGAGTCTGGTTGTGGCTATTTTTTTTGGAAAATATTTAAGGTAGCCTCTTTATTATTTTTATTATTATTATGATTATTATTGTTATGTTACTAATATTATTAATAATAATGATTATTACAAGTATTATTATTATTATTATTATTATTATTATTATTATCATTGTTATAAGTATTATAACTAATATTATTATTATAAGTATTACTAGTGTTAGTATTATTATTATTAAAAATAATACAATTTATTATCATTTTCATAGGTATTAGTATTAATATCATTTTATAATTATCAGAATTATCATTATGTATTCTTATCATTATTATCATTATTATTAATATTGTTAGATTATTATAAGTATTATTATTAATAGTAAGACTATCATTATTATTATACTATTAAAATTATTATCCTAACTATTAATAACAGTAAAAATTTCTGTAATTATTATTATTATCAGTATTGTTATTATTAATATTATCATTATAATCAAATACAAATTTTTACTAATATTAATATTATGTATGTAAAAATATACTTATAAGTAATATTACATATAATTATATATTAATCATATTAACAATTTTCATATAGATATTCATATATAACAAGTTAGGTATTTTTTTATATAAAATACTAATCAGATATATATATATTAATACAACTATATAAGTATTAATCATTTCGAATATATACACAAATTATATATATATATATATATATATATATATATATATATATATATATATATATATATATATATATATATATATATATATATATATATATATATATATATATATAATTTAAGATATAAAATATGAAAATTGTTCAACTACGATTATATGTTTTAATATATATATATGATTAATATAGGTTCGTGAATCCAAGGCCAATCCTGCATTGTTCAGTTGTTCAATGCCGTCATATGTATTTTTACTATAAAATACAGTATCGTGAGTTTCATTACTCCCTTTTTATATATATTTTTGGGCTGAGAATACATGCGCTGTTTTATAACTGTTTTACGAAATGGACACAAGTACTTAAAATATATTCTACGTTGAGTTGTACCACCTTGCATATCTTCCCTAATAGCTTGGTAACTAATATTTACATGTTGGAAGAATATGTAAGCGCGAATCCTATTGATAGATCTATCGGGTTTGACCACCCCAATCGGGCTAGTCGCTCTAGTATCGTAAATGGTTGCATAGTACTTCGTTTTACTACACTTGGTACAGTGTAGGTAGATTTCATAATAAAGGGAATATGCCACATTAAATGTTAAGTATGGTTACCGGAGCGCTCAACAACTTATAGAATACCTTTATACACTTGCGAGTGTACATATATTTATAAACAGAAATCTTGTGGTCTATTAATATACTGAAATGATTGTTATGATAAACCTACGAACTCACCAACCTTTTGGTTGAAATTTTTAAGCATGTTTATTCTCAGGTATGAAAGAAATCTTACGATGTGCATTTGCTCATTCTAAAGATATTATATGAAGTCGTACATGGCATATTTAGGTCAGTACCTCGCGATGGGACCAGATGTTGATGACTTCGTCCAGGTGGATTAGGACGGGTCGTTGCAGTTGGTATCAGAGCGGTGGTCTTAGCGAACCAGGTCTTGCATTAGTGTGTCTAACTGATAGTTGTTTAGATGCATTAGTGGGTCTGGACTTCGACCGTGTCTGCATGTCAAAAGTTATGCTTATCATTTTGTGTCGAAAATTATTTGCTTATCATTCTTAAAGTCTAGACACATCTTACTACATTGATTGCATGAATAGTGTAAAGACAAAATTCATATCTTAGCATACCTGTTATTGTAAATTTTTGCCTGACATATTTCGTAAATTCCTCCGTATTCTACGAAATCTTTTGTTCTATATATATAGATATTCTATGTAAGTAGAATACTATCTAATAGCCAAAGATCATTTCATACCGAAAAACCCTTTACTCAATCGTACGAAATAGAACTCGCCACTAGTTCAAGTTTTTCAGAATTCGACAGCTATTCCGACATGGATGTTCACCTAAGCTCCGGAAGCAGCGTCACCAGAATGAATCAACCAATCAGCTATCCCCAATTCATCTGATAGGTTCGTAGTCAACTTAATCAATGGAGACGTGAAGAAGGCGATCCCTTCCACCAACCAAATTCACCTCTTGGTGAAGAATCTGAAGCACTTACCGGTGAACCTATTCGAAACACCATTTTCTCTCTCATTTTCAGAGTATCTCGACACGATTATATTCTATCCATAATTATAAACCTTATTCATCCGCTCGTTCCGACCGCCAATCATCCCGGAATAATAGAAGAAGTCAACGAACTTCGCGCTCGAGTAATCAATTTGGAGAATATAGTGCAAAACTTACCAGCTTCAGCAACATCACCAGCACCAACAGTATCACCAACAACCCAAGTTTCAACATCACATGCCTCAACATCTCATTCTGTACCTCGAGTATAATCATCGTTCTACATGACGTTCTACATCATTTATCTTCGTTCGACATGGCGATTATGTAATCTCTAATATTTTAGAGATTATATATTCTTGTTCTAACGGTAAATCAAATGAGTCTAATATCATATTGACTCATTAAATCCATGATTACATCTGAAGAAAATATATATGTAAGTATATTTTCATAAAGATTGTAATTAAAAATTCTTTCGTACAAACTGTTAATGGTGAAAATATTTTAACGGGTAGGTAATACCCGAGGAATATTTGGATTTCACATTAATAAGTTACACTGTACATTCTTCGAACTTGATTCAACAGTTATTTACTATCCTACTTACATCCACAGATAACCGTATCCGTTCACCGCAGAATAACTATTTTCATTCAATTTCATATTTGGATTTTGACCTATCAGAATCCAACAAGTGGCATAATGAAGAAAACATTTGACAAATTAAAATTTGTTAGAAACAGACAAATTAACTATGAGGAATTATGTTAAGAATCCACGCTAACAAAATCCTAGCTAACTGTTAATTCCGTATTACATTTTATTTATCGCAATTTTTTTATATCGCAATTTAATTCTCGCAATTTTATTTATCGTCATTTAATTTCTGTTATTTATTTTTACGCACTTTAAATATCGGGACACGTATACAAGGTTTTGATATATCATATCGACGCATCTATATATATTATTTGGAATAACCATAGACACTCTATATGCTGTAATGTTTGAGTTCGCTATACAGGGTTGAGGTTGATTCTATAATAATATATATATACTTTGAGTTGTGATCGAGTCTGAGACATGTATATAATGGGTCACGACACGTATTAATTAATTCAAATATTATATATTAAACTATATATGAATTGTTGAACTACTGATTGTGGACTGCTAACTGTGGACTAATAACATTGGACAATTAAAATGAATTAAAATATTGATTATAACATATGAAACTAAACATTTCTTCAAGTTGCCACTTGATTTCATCTTAAACCTCATTTGTATCTTGACGATTATAAACTACGTTCAAACCTTTCATGATTCTTGAAAACACCTCAATCGAGAGGATGAACCAACCGCACCTCATCTATGGAAGGAAAGATATATGCATATAGCTATGCATCTGAAAAACTCTCAGAAATTGAGTAAACGATTAACACGTAACCGTTCTAATTCCTTAGTGTTATTACCCAAAATAACATGGTAATCCCTTTCAAAGTAGCAATTTTTGTCACAGCTCCAACAAATCAACTTCGACTTTTCATTCGAAACAACCTTATTATAACTTTAATATATATGCGTGCTCTTTTATTGTTACCGAGGAACCTTTTATATTCCACCATATTACCATCAACGTTTAATCATCTAAAAACACAATTCACTTGAAACCACCTCGGATTGATAACCGACAATTCAGTTATGGTAGCATTAAATGCAGAGTAAACAGCAAAATTGTAGATGGTCCATACGGCCAAAAGTTTGATAATAAAGAATGGAATGTTGGGAACGCTTGATAGAAAATTTGGTACTGAAAAACGAATTGAGCTAACCCTGAAGGAGACCAAGGACAAATACAAGGACCAAACCCTATATTCAAAGAATCCAAATGATTCAGTATCTGCTGAAGTCATTAACGAATACCTTGCTCCTTAATCGCTCTAAATCATCGTGAATGAATTTCTTCATCACAATTTGATTCTAAAATTCTAAGATATTATCGTACCTCTCATTATAAATATCCTCAATATTTCTGAAGATATCTTCATAAATATTCTTGTCTGATATTAATTATCTCTCCGCGCTATCTGTAATACATCATAAAGGAAACAGTTTAGTTTCTAAAATCTGAAACCTTCGAGTTTAAAGTATGAATGATTTTGAAGTAGTGTTGGAAATTGATGCATGAGTTAGTATAATATAATGACACTTGATCAACATGATTATATTACAGTAAGTCATGCTGAGTTTCTAATGGAACGTGATGATTCACAGAACATACCGTCATCATGTGCCATGTTATACGACTCTTACATTCTACCAAATCTTTAAACATATCAAGAATATATTTTCCTGATAGTTCTATCTTTTCTCTTGAATTATGGTATATTAACCAATCAAGATTGTGCTATTACAATTTCTCTCTTAAAACATTAGTCATGTTCATTCGAAACTTCATATCTACGAATACTGGACCATTATTCGATCGACTTAAAGTCAGGAAGAGAAAACAAAAGTATGGAACTCCAAAATATAAAGAAAATGATGAGGGAGGATTTATAATGAAGTATCAGTCGGAGCAATCGAGAGAGATTATCGCAATTAACCAAAGAAGATTCTAATATCCTTAAATTCCGAAGAATCAGATCTCATTTAGGTTTCGAATATTTCCTTTAAATTCCTTGAATTCCGAAAATCAACCATGACTACGTAAAAAGTTAAGACGAATCTTTATTTCTGTATTTCAATCTTTTGCGATAGCTTCATTTATACTCTTCGCATATTCAAATTGTTTTATCCATATTACTCAATGATGATAAAACTCAAATTTTCAGCCTGTATGAGTCATGAAAACATATTATTGTCAGCCATGACGATTCCAATCAAATTTTGGGACAAAATTTCTTAACGGGTAGGTACTGTGACGACCCGGAAATTTCTGACCAAATTTAAACTTGATCTTTATATGATCTCGACACGATAAGCAAAGTCTGTAATGTTGAGTCTTAAAATTTTTGGAACTGTTAGATGAATTCAGTTAACCTTTGACTATTTCTGACGATTCACGAACAATTGTGTGTAAATAAATATGTAAATATATTTATACATATAAATAAATATAAGTGTATATATAATATTGTGAAGTAATAAAGTACACTTTAAAAAAAATAATAATAATAATAAATAGAATAATTCTATTAATATTAAAATGAATATATAAATAAAGGATATTATATATAGTTATAGTTATATATATATATATATATATATATATATATATATATATATATATATATATATATATATATATATATATATATATATATATATATATATATATAAAAGATATAAATAATAAATAATTAATATATGTTATCATATAATATTGATAATTAAATCTAATTACAAGTTTGAATATAATTGTTATATTAATATTATTAACAATACTTTCATTATAAATGATAATATTAACATTTGTATTATTGATATTAATTTTTTTTTAAATATATATACATATATATGTAAAAATTGAAATATACAAGTATTAGTAATATTATTGATATTATTATCACTATTATTTCTAATGTTATTATTTTAAAACCATTATTATTAATATAGTTAGAAAATAATACAAATTATTATTATTATCACTAATAATATTATTATTATTATTATCATTTTTGTTATTATTATCATTAATTATTATGAAACTTATTAAAATCAGTATCATTGTTATTAATATTATTATTACTCATTTATTCTTATTAATATTATTATTATTATTAGTATTTTAATTATTATTAATATAATTATTATTATTAATAATATTTATATAAAATCATATATCATATATATATATATATATATATATATATATATATATATATATATATATATATATATATATATATATATATATATATATATATATATATATATATATATATATGAAATTGAAATCGAATCAAATTGCAAATCCCTTTCAACCTTTATTCTCTTGTCTCCAATTATGTTATAAGATTTGAAATCAAAATCAGATGCATCCAAATTACGTTACCCATCGTGATCATCACTTTATTTATTTTTATATTTTTTTGTTTTCTTTTACTTGTCTGATCGAATATTAACTGTTAATCCTTGTCGACTGAAATTTTTTTTTTTTTTATATTAATCAATCCATACAAGTGTTAAAGGAATTACTCAACTTCTACATATTCAGTTATCATTTACAATAGCAATTAAATATTTGAATTTTAAAAAAAAAAAACTAAAGAACTGGAGCCGTAAACTCTGTTCTTAGTTTGATTTCCAAAAAGCTCGATTTTTAAATTAACTTCAAAATGTGTAAACACTGTTTTGTTAGGAATATTTTAAATGATCTTTCTACAAACTGTAACACCCACGTTTTGGGCCTAGGTTAAAGGACTATTATACCCTTGGGTATGGTGTAATTAGTGATTTTTATAATTATATGTTTATAATTATTTGGTTGTTTAGTTGAGACCAGTATGTGACAAGGGTCACAGAACAGGTTGGTTTATTTAATTTGGACTCCGTTAGGCCCGCCTAAGGAGATACGAAAGGTTATCAGATAAGATAACTGGTAAATACCTGTGTGATATGGGGTATGAGTTTGTAACTCATTTAAGTGTATGTATCTGGATAGTTCTATCCATTTCTCATTTCATCAAACCCACACACGAACGTATACACAAACACACACATAAACCCTAATTTGATTTTGTGAGTCTTTGGATTAATTGAAGCTAGAGATATATTCCTTGTGATTTCGTGATCAATATAAGGTATGCATATCATAGATTCATGTATTAATTCTTGCTCAAAATGGGTTTTGGGTTCATATGGGTTTTATGCATTTTGATGCTTGATTCTTGATTATATGTGTTTGTGATGCTCAATTGATGTTAGAAATAGGTTGTATATATGTTTAGTAGCTTCCATGTGCTTAAAATTTGATCAAAATCGCTCAAAAATCGAGTTTTTGGGGAAAAAAATATGAAATCAGCGAAATTGGTTCGAAACCCAGTTTGCTACAGTACCCGAATTGCTACAGTACCGAGTTGCTACAGTACCGAGTTTCTACAGTGTCACTATTTGCTACAGTGTCACTATTTACTACAGTACCCGAGTTGCTACATTGTCACTATTTGCTACAGTGTCACTATTTGCTACAGTACCTTTTATGAAATTGAAACGGGCGTAACTTTCAAAACGTAACTCCGTTTTTGATGAATAAACTATCGTTAGAATCATAATAAAGAATACTTTTCAATGATGAACTTTTAAGAAACTAGATCAAACTTTTTTTGGGTCGGAAAAGGAGTTTTAGTGTGTATGTCGTGTTTTGCACGCACCTGTATGCCATTATTGAATGGAGTCATGATGTAGACTCATAAAATTATGAATATATGGTGTTATGACCTAGTTTATAGTATGATTTGATTATACTATTGATTGAGATATGTATATTGACTTCGTTGTGTTGTTCTCAGGTGATAAGAACAAGGAAGAAGCTCAGAAGTAAGATAACTGAGCTGTAGCTGGTAATCGGTGAGTGGGATTATCTCCGAGTGTAGTATAGAGTAGCAAGTTGTGCTACTATGTTATACTGTTATAGTTGCTATGCTTAGTAGATATAGTGATAGTTGCTTAACAGTTGTGTGCACAAGTTGTAGTTGCCTGTTGGAACCTATTGTTGTTAGGTTCAGCTCAGAGAGGTCAACCTTATTGTGGTTGGGTCCAGTTGGCTACTGTTTGTTGAGTATAGTGCTGAATGACGCATCACCTGCGTGTGGATTTACTATACTGGGGATTCAGTAGTAAGGACTTTCGGTAGACGCTAGACTGATCAGCTAGTGGTCGTGTGCTCGTACAAGCCGCCGAGTCTCTAGTTGGAGCATAGTTGCTAGTTGATTGTTGCCAGTTGATAGTTGCTAGTTATTAGTTGTCAGTTGCCTGTTATGGATTGTTGTAGTTGCTGTAGTTGTACAAGTTGGTACTGTATGCTAGATCTGTTAGATGATTCCATTCACTTAGCCTCGTGCTAACCCCCCTCACCTCCTCCCTTACAGGTTTTAGATCTTAGTGCTGGTAGGGACGGGAGTTGGGTTGACGATATGTTTGACAAGACGAACTCTGATGTCTTAACTTTTATAAATATGTAACTAGTTGTTTAACGTAACACCGGTGGTTTGTAATAAGTAACTAGCTAATGATTTGTGATAATCATGTTCGTAATTAACTAAGGGTATTTATGTGAATTAAGACTTCCGCTGTGATTTAAAAAAAAAATCAGGGTGTTACAACTTGGTATCAGAGCATAGGTTTGGCCGCATGTACATTGTGTTGAATGTCATGTTCCCAAACCTTGTGTTGTGTCAAACATATATGAGGGGACGGGTTAAGTGAATGTAGGGAATACATGCGTTAGTTGATAGGTACTAACCTGTTTTCCACTAAGAGTTTGTGTGAGATGTTGTGGTAGTACAGATATGGCAGATAATACAGGAAACGCAACTGGTCCGTCAGCCCCCGGAACATTCAGAGCCCCAGATGAAGACGGATATGTGTCAGAAGAGGATCCGCAGGAACAAATTTTAGATTTGCAAAGTAAGTTAAAGGAAGCACGTGATCGAATAAGGGAATTAGAACAACGTCAGGTAACCGTGAATCCAAGTGGTAGTGTACCGAATCAGACGATTAGTGGGTATCCAGTGCAGTCAAATAATTATCAGTAAATTGGAAGTGCTTTCCAACAACAGCAATGGTTACCACCTCAATATCAGTTTCTTCAACAGTATCAGATGCCACCTCAGTTTAATCAACAGTTCCCAAATCAGATGTGGGGTCCGTATCAGATGCCGATGTTTCAACAACCAAAGAAATGTACCTTCAAACAGTTTCTGAATTGTAATCCACCAGAATACTCAGGAAGTTCTAACCCAACGGTAACACTTAACTGGTTAAGGGAGATAGAAAAGGTTTTTGAGGCATGTCAGTGTGAACCAGAATTGCAGGTTATTTATGCTAGTCGTATGCTGAAGAATAGGGCAATGGTTTGGTGGGATACGGTTATTTCTAGTATACCAAAAGAGCAAGTGAACATGATTACTTGGGAACAATTTTATAGTAAAGTTTGTGAGCAGTATTGTTCGTCTTATGACCTCAATCGAATTAAGACGGAATTTCTGGCGATGAAAATGACACCTCAGATGACGATAGATGAGGTGATTGAGCAGTATATGGATAAATTAAGGTTCGTTCATCAGTGGGTTCCAGATGAACAGTCCAGAATTCAGCATTTTGTTAATATAATTTTACCAGAGTATAGAACAATGGTTAGGATGGCGACAACGTTATCGCAAGCGTTTGTTATGGCCAAGATGGTGGAAGATGATATCAGAGCAGCAAGAAACAGAATGGAAGGTTATGTTATGCCACAACAAGATCAGGTGATGAGTCATTCGGACTCTAGGTCAAGGAAGTCTGTTAAGTTGAAACATAAGAGTGGGTCAGAACAGAGTGGGTCAGCATCAAGTCAGAATTCTTGGTGTTATAGTTGCAGATCATCTCATAGTGGTCCTTGTTCGGATTCAACCAAAAGATGTTTGAGATGTGGTATTGTGGGACACGAGATTCGGATGTGTTCGTTCCAAGAGAATGTATGTTGGAGATGTCATCAAGTGGGGCATAGGTCAGCTCAGTGTCCGTATGTAAGAGGATCGAGTTCTGGGGCGGGGCCAGGAGCGCAGTCGAGATCAGTAGGTGGATCTTCTGGTTCTCCAGTTGGGCAGAAAAGAAAGAATCCACCTACAGAAACAGCAAGAGCTTATCAGATGGTTGCAGATGCAGATGTTGAATATGATGTGAATACAGGTATGCTTCAAAATCCTCGTATTGTTTAGTTATATACATGTATATGATTGGGTGTATATATATGTGTGGTAGATTAGTAGATCTTGATAGTAGTGTAAGATTTATTTTGTTGCATTATGTTGTCTATGTTTTGGTTGCGACCCTTCTGTGCCATGTGGGGTAAGGGTGACCCTTAGGTTGATTTTTGGGATTGAGAACCGTGACTTGGATAGAGATGCATTGAGTATGTTTGTGTAGTGGACTTTTGGACGACATGAAGTTGTTGGATAGTGGCATGAGTATGATTATTATGACGGTATTTCCTAAGCTTGTTGGATGTATGATCTGGTTGATAGATTATATTTGGATGATTGATAGACAAGGTTTTAGTAACTTTGATTGGACAGATGTTGTGATTGATTAGTCATAAAGTAGTTAAACTAATTACCGATGCTTATTGAGTAGATTGATTGGACATAAGCTAGTGAATGAGACAAGTAGAATTTTTCCGTTACGAGCAACTCAGAATGAAGGTATGATTTAGGATAATATGCTTGTGTCTGGCCAACAGAAGTATATTGTGATAAATCATACGGAATTTCTGGGAAGCTGGAGGAAAATTAGGCGGCCTGTGCTATATTGGATTGTGATGTGACTGGATATGAGATGAATAACCTGTGAAGTTCTGTTGACTTACGAGACAATTTCGTGGACCTAGGTATAGATTTTAGCATGATGACTAATTCTATTGCCTAAGCTTTGGATAATTGGGAAAAGTGGACAGTATAAAGAGTTGAATTGGATGACAGATCGTGAAATTTATGATGCGGAATGGCGAAGAAACACGAATTTGACTCTAATTATATGACTTGATCGTGTAATTTGTGGGCTTAACGGACGTTGATCGATGAAGATTATGACAACTTATTTTGTACCGGGAGTGTATTGATGTCAGGAATCTCATTTCCTATGCAATTGTGGTGGATATTGTCGATATCGGGGATAAGATCGATAAAGTTAACCGTGTGTTTTGGCGGTGCGAGTAACAATTTTTGGGTTTGTTGACCATAGTTGACCCGATTCCGAGGACGGAATCTCTTTTAAGGAGGGTAGATTTGTAACACCCACGTTTTGGGCCTAGGTTAAAGGACTATTATACCCTTGGGTATGGTGTAATTAGTGATTTTTATAATTATTTGTTTATAATTATTTGGTTATTTAGTTGAGACCAGTTTGTGACAAGGGTCACAGAACAGGTTGGTTTATTTAATTTGAACACCGTTAGGCCCGCCTAAGGAGATACGAAAGGTTATCAGATAAGATAACTGGTAAATACCTGTGTGATATGGGGTATGAGTTTGTAACTCATTTAAGTGTATGTATCTGGATAGTTCTATCCATTTCTCATTTCATCAAACCCACACACAAACGTATACACAAACACACACATAAACTCTAATTTGATTTTGTGAGTCTTTGGATTAATTGAAGCTAGAGATATATTCCTTGTGATTTCGTGATCAATATAAGGTATGCATATCATAGATTCATGTATTAATTCTTGCTCAAAATGGGTTTTGGGTTCATATGGGTTTTATGCATTTTGATGCTTGATTCTTGATTATATGTGTTTGTGATGCTCAATTGATATTAGAAATAGGTTGTATATATGTTTAGTAGCTTCCATGTGCTTAAAATTTGATCAAAATCGCTCAAAAATCGAGTTTTTGGGGAAAAAAATACGAAATCAGCGAAATTGGTTCGAAACCCAGTTTGCTACAGTACCCGAATTGCTACAGTACCCGAGTTGCTACAGTACCGAGTTTCTACAGTGTCACTATTTGCTACAGTGTCACTATTTGCTACAATGTCGAGTTGCTACAGTACCCGAGTTGCTACAGTGTCACTATTTGCTACAGTGTCACTATTTGCTACAGTACCTTTTATGAAATTGAAACGGGCGTAACTTTCAAAACATAACTCCGTTTTTGATGAATAAACTATCGTTAGAATCATAATAAAGAATACTTTTCAATGATGAACTTTTAAGAAACTAGATCAAACTTTTTTTGGGTCGGAAAAGGAGTTTTAGTGTGTATGTCGTGTTTTGCACGCACCTGTATGCCATTATTGAATGGAGTCATGATGTAGACTCATAAAATTATGAATATATGGTGTTATGACCTAGTTTATAGTATGATTTGATTATACTATTGATTGAGATATGTATATTGACTTCGTTGTGTTGTTCTCAGGTGATAAGAACAAGGAAGAAGCTCAGAAGTAAGATAACTGAGCTGTAGCTGGTAATCGGTGAGTGAGATTATCTCCGGGTGTAGTATAGAGTAGCAAGTTGTGCTACTATGTTATACTGTTATAGTTGCTATGCTTAGTAGATATAGTGATAGTTGCTTAACAGTTGTGTGCACAAGTTGTAGTTGCCTGTTGGAACCTATTGTTGTTAGGTTCAGCTCAGAGAGGTCAACCTTGTTGTGGTTGGGTCCAGTTGGCTACTGTTTGTTGAGTATAGTGCTGAATGACGCATCACCTGCGTGTGGATTTACTATACTGGGGATTCAGTAGTAAGGACTTTCGATAGACGCTAGACTGATCAGCTAGTGGTCGTGTGCTCGTACAAGCCACCGAGTCTCTAGTTGGAGCATAGTTGCTAGTTGATTGTTGCCAGTTGATAGTTGCTAGTTATTAGTTGTCAGTTGCCTGTTATGGATTGTTGTAGTTGCTGTAGTTGTACAAGTTGGTACTATATGCTAGATCTGTTAGATGATTCCATTCACTTAGCCTCGTGCTAACCCCCCTCACCTCCTCCCTTGCAGGTTTTGGATCTTAGTGCTGGTAGGGACGAGAGTTGGGTTGACGATATGTTTGACAAGACGAACTCTGATGTCTTAACTTTTATAAATATGTAACTAGTTGTTTAACATAACACCGGTGGTTTATAATAAGTAACTAGCTAATGATTTGTGATAATCATGTTCGTAATTAACTAAGGGTATTTATGTGAATTAAGACTTCCGCTGTGATTTAAAAAAAAAATCAGGGTGTTACAAAAACTTTCTCATTCCAATATAATTAGGAATATTCCAACTACGAATTTTGAGGTCAAAGTTTAGGATCAAAAAGTCAAATATTTTGTTCTTGAAGAAATTTGAATTCAGTTTGATGTTTTAGGAGCAATTAAGGGTTCAGAAAGTTTATAATAAAGTTTTGGAGTATAATTCATGTTATAAATTTTGCCTAAAACAACCTAGAATTCAAAAAGTGATTCAAGGTTCTTCGTGTTCATGAATGAGCTGTTATAGCTTCTTTTTTTTGTTTTAATTAATTTCAATCATAGTGATAAGGCTAAAAAGGAACATATATTTCATAGCATTATCCCTCAAGAAAGACAAGATTTTAGTTGCAATTGTTCCATTTTCAAGTAATATTCGTTTATATTAAATAAGTGCGAAGACAAAAGGCGAAAACGACGAATTGAAGACACAAAGGTCCAAAAAGCTCAAAAGTACAAGATACAATCAAAAAGGTTCAAATTATTGATGAAGAACGTCTAAAAATGACAAGAGTACAAGTTACAAAACGCAAAGTACACGATATAAAATTGTACGAAAGGACGTTCAAAAATCCGGAACCAGGACATGAGTCAACTCTCAACGCTCGACGCAACGGTGTAAAAATTACGAGTTAACTATGCACAAGAATAAAATATAATATTTAAATAATTCATAATAAGAATAATATTAAATAATAAAAAGTTGTTAATTGAGCATAGTTCAGGGGTCGTAAATGAAAATTCAATTTCAGAATTCGCCTATAAAAGGCAGTGTATTCGATCGATATAGGACACACCTTTTTCTATCCTAAATCTATCTTTCTATTTATATATCTTTCCCCTTAATATCAAATATCAATATCTATATTTTATAATTCTCTATCATAATGTTAATGTAATCAGATATAACAATAATCTTAATTTTAATTTTAAATTATGATAATAATAAGATTTATGATAGAGATCGTTTGAGTGTATAAGTCGAAATTCTGCCCGTATAATATTACTCTATTATTAATCACTGTAAGTTATGTTTATATTATTTTCATTAATGTCTCGTAGCTAAGTTATTATTATGCTTATTTAATCCGAAGTAATCATGATGTTGGGCTAATTACTAAAATTGGGTAATTGGGCTTTGTACCATAATTGGGGTTTGGACAAAAGAACGACACTTGTGGAAATTAGACTATGAGCTATTAATGGGCTTTATATTTGTTTAACTAAATGATAGTTTGTTAATGTTAATATAAAGATTTACAATTGGGCGTCCCTATAAATTACCATATACACTCAATCGAACACGATGGGCGGGGTATTTATATGTACGAATAATCGTTCATTTAACCGGACACAGGAATGGATTAATAGCCACTAGAATAATTAAAACAGGGGTGAAATTATGTACAAGGACACTTGGTATAATTGATAACAAAATATTAAAACCTTGGGTTACACTCAGTCGACATCCTGGTGTAATTATTAAACAAAGTATTAAAATCTTGTTACAGTTTAAGTCTCCAATTAGTTGGAATATTTAACTTCGGGTATAAGGATAATTTGACGAGGACACTCGCACTTTATATTTATGACTGATGGACTGTTATGGACAAAAACCAGACGGACATATTAAATAATCCAGGACAAAGGACAATTAACCCATGGGCATAAAACTAAAATCAACACGTCAAACATCATGATTACGGAAGTTTAAATAAGCATAATTCTTTTATTTCATATTTAATTTCCTTTATTTTATATTTAATTGCACTTCTAATTATCGCATTTTTATTGTTATTTTATTTAATTGCACTTTTAATTATCGTACTCTTTAATTATCGCAAGTTTATTTTATCGCACTTTTATTATTCGTAATTTCATTATCGTTATTTACTTTACGCTTTAATTTAAGTCTTGTATTTATATTTAATATTTTACATTTGGTTTTAACTGCGACTAAAGTTTTAAAATCGACAAACCAGTCATTAAACGGTAAAAACCCCCCTTTATAATAATAATATTACTTATATATATGTATTTGTATTTTTATAAAAGTAAACTAATATAGCGTTAAGCTTTGTTTAAAGATTTCCCTGTGGAACGAACCGGACTTACTAAAAACTACACTACTGTACGATTAGGTACACTGCCTATAAGTGTTGTAGCAAGGTTTAAGTATATCCATTCTCTAAATAAATAAATATCTTGTGTAAAATTGTATCGTAATTAATAGTATTTCCTTGTAAAATTTAATAGTATTTTATACCACTCCGCTACCACATCACATAGCCAAATTGATTTATGTTTCAGTTAGGATTTTAAAGATAACATTTAAATTATTTTTATGATCGATTATAGTTTTAGTCGATGTGGGTTTTTGATGATGAAGATAGGAATAAAACAGAAACGAACGAAACAAATATAAATGGGTTTTGTAAAATAACAGAAAGTCAGGAACGGTTCAATGGATTGATGTGTTACGGTTAAGCGGGAGGTCATGGGTTCGAGTCCGGTTGTGGCTATTTTTTTTTTTGGAAAATATTTAAGGTAGCCTCTTTATTATTTTTATTATTATTATTATGATTATTATTGTTATGTTACTAATATTATTAATAATAATTATTATTACAAGTATTATTATTATTATTATTATTATTATTATTATTATTATTATTATTATTATTATTATTATTATTATTATTATAATCATAGTTATTATTATTATTATTATTATTATTATTATTATTATTATTATTATTATTATTATTATTATTATTATTATTATTATTATTATTATTATTATTATTATTGTTATTATCATCATTGTTATAAATATTATAACTAATATTATTATTATAAGTATTACTAGTGTTAGTATTATTATTATTAAAAATAATACAATTTATTATCATTTTCATAGGTATTAGTATTAATATCATTTTATAATTATCAGAATTATCATTATGTATTCTTATCATTATTATCATTATTATTAATATTGTTAGATTATTATAAGTATTATTATTAATAGTAAGACTATCATTATTATTATACTATTAAAATTATTATCCTAACTATTAATAACAGTAAAAATTTCTATAATTATTATTATTATCAGTATTGTTATTATTAATATTATCATTATAATCAAATACAAATTTTTACTAATATTAATATTATGTATATAAAAATATACTTATAAGTAATATTACATATAATTATATATTAATCATATTAACAATTTTCATATAGATATTCATATATAACAAGTTAGGTATTTTTTTTATATAAAATACTAATCAGATATATATATTAATACAACTATATAAGTATTAATCATTTCGAATATATACACAAATTATATATATATATATATATATATATATATATATATATATATATATATATATATATATATATATATATATATAATATATAATTTGAGATATAAAATATGAAAATTGTTCAACTACGATTATATGTTTTAAAATATATATGATTAATATAGGTTCGTGAATCCAAGGCCAACCCTGCATTGTTCAGTTGTTCAATGCCACAGTATCGTGAGTTTCATTACTCCCTTTTCATATATATTTTTGGGCTGAGAATACATGCGCTGTTTTATAACTGTTTTACGAAATGGACACAAGTACTTAAAATATATTCTACGTTGAGTTGTACCACCTTGCATATCTTCCCTAATAGTTTGGTAACTAATATTTACATGTTGGAAGAACATGTAAGCGCGAATCCTATTGATAGATCTATCGGGTTTGACCACCCCAACCGGGCTAGTCGCTCTAGTATCGTAAACGGTTGCATAGTACTTCGTTTTACTACACTTGGTACAGTGTAGGTAGATTTCATAATAAAGGGAATATGCCACATTAAATGTTAAGTATGGTTACCGGAGCGCTCAACAACTTATAGAATACCTTTATACACTTGCGAGTGTACATATATTTATAAACGGAAATCTTGTGGTCTATTAATATACTGAAATGATTGTTATGATAAACCTATGAACTCACCAAACTTTTGGTTGACATTTTTAAGCATGTTTATTCTCAGGTATGAAAGAAATCTTCCGCTGTGTATTTGCTCATTCTAAAGATATTATATGAAGTCGTACATGGCATATTTAGGTCAGTACCTCGCGATAGGACCAGATGTTGATGACTTCGTCCAGGTGGATTAGGACGGGTCGTTACACCACCAGTGTATCCGTTAGACCCATTGCAGGACCCACTGGCGGGCCCTTTCACGGTTTGCTGGTAATGGGGGTGAGGCAGTGGCGGTGGCTGGCGGTTGCTGGTCACGGTCCATTGCATATGGCCTCATAAAGCATACCCCGTGAATAGCTTCAAATCGAGACGAGAAGAGAGATGAAAAACCATTAATAAAAGAAAGTTAGGGTTTAAGAACGAGCCTTTAAAACCTTCGTCAAAAAACTTGTGAAAGTATGTGAAGATTTTTTTTCAGATATGTGAGAGTATTTAAAATGCATGTAAAATAATAATAAATATTTATTATAGTATAATTTTAATATTATTTAATATATTTATATAAATATAAAATAAAATATGTGTATGTGTATGTGTATGTGTATATAGAAATACATGTATATCCATCTATATATTTTTAATAAAATTCTATAATGATGATGTCATTGTTAGACTAATTCTTTTATTAAAAAAAATTAAAAAATAAAAGAAAAAAATCTAAGCATGACGGGTGATGTCATTAATCTAAATAATTTTTAATTAAAATTAAATCTTTTTAATTAATTATCATTATTAAATCCTATTAGTAATTATTTTAATTATTAAAATTAAATAATTTTCAATTATTTTAATTAATTATTTTAAATTGAGTACGAGAAGGTATAAAAACTCGGCAGAATGAAACTAATTCTAAATTTATATTTTAATTTACACCTTTAAAATAAAATGACAATCAATATTATCTCTTATGATTGGATGTGGATTGTTTAATATGAATTTTAGGTGTTTGATGAAATGTTTAGCTGTCGAGTTTTTTAGTCGGACTATGTGGTTTCACGAGTCATTAAACTAAATGAATTTAACATTTACGTTCACTTAATACTTAAAATATATAATTAAACTGTTTCGTTTAAACAAACATTTAATTCTACGGATCATTTCACTACTACAGAAATATATAAATAATAGTAGTATATTGTAGTATTTATATTTATATTTATCTACTTGGATTGAAAGTACATAGTGTTAATTATGTAAATTGGGAGTTGATCCGTACACCACTTTTGTTTTTTGCCATACACCACTAAACTACAATCTTTGACTATTTTACCCTTTCTAACTTAAGGCTCTTTTCCCTAAATTAATTATGAGAAAGGGTAAAATGGTCCAAAATTAAATTTTGGTGGTGTATGGCAAAAAGTAAGTGGTGTCAGCTTCCATGTAAATTAGTAGAAGTAGTTCTGAGGTATGGCCCACTTCCCATGTGCCCTCCTGTCTCCACCAGGTCCTGCCGCTCAATCATTAGACATCTCTTTCTTTTCTCTCCGTTTCTACTTTCATCACCGTTTTTCTCTTCAATTCCTTTCTATCTACCCCTTTAAACCATGTCCACTTCTGAATGCACTCCTAACGCCGTTATCCTCCAACAACCACCTCCAACTACCGTTAAAAAACCTCCAACTAAAGACCGTCACAGTAAAGTCGACGGCCGTGGTCGTCGTATTCGTATGCCGATCATTTGTGCTGCTAGGGTTTTTCAACTCACACATGAATTAGGTCATAAATCCGATGGTCAAACCATCGAGTGGTTGCTCCGGCAAGCTGAACCGTCAATCATCGCCGCCACCGGTACCGGTACTACTCCGGCGACTTTTTCTACTGTTTCCGTCTCTTTACGGAATTCAAACCCTAACTCTTCGTTATCTGCTTCACTTGATAAAACGTCGTCGGCGCACCATCATCAACAATTGATATCTCCCGCGCCGTTTATTCTTGGGAAACGGATAAGGGCGGTGGATGACGGACTTGACGGCGGCGGAAAAGATGAGGATATTAACAATCATAGTATGTCGGTTGCGGCTAGTGTGGTTAGTGCCGGTGGCGGCGGAGGGTTTTGGGCGTTGCCGGCGAGGCCGGACTTCGGTCAGGTGTGGAGTTTTGTTGCGCCGCAGCCGGAGATGGTGTCGCCGTCGCCGAATTCTATGGCGGCGCAGCAAGGGAGGTTTATGCATCATCAGCAACCAATGGGTGAAGCGTCGGCGGCTAGGGTTGGGAATTATCTTCCAATAACTCAAGATCATTTGAATTTGCTTGGGTCACTTTCCGGCAATCAACAGCAAACTTCCGGCGGAAAAGATGATGATAGCCGTTGAATTTCTGAATTTTAAATTGGTATTGGTTTATAGCAATATCTCTATCACTATATAAATATGAATGTTGTAATCTGTGTGTGGAGGAAGTTTGTTATCTGTTAGTATTTAAGGAATTTAGGTTGATTTTAGGGTTTATGCATTTTGATGAAATTAAGCGTCTAAGAATTTAGGTTTCTTCCCTTTTTTTCAGTTTGGACTTTTTTTCCAATTATTAGGGTTTATTTATTTTTTGTAGTCCTAAAATAAGGTTCAAATTGGTCTTTGGAGACATTTGGGTCAAGAGAAGAAATCTTTAAGGTTGGAAGAAAACGCTTTTTCACAAGGGTGATTGCGAATTAAAATTAGGTTAAATTATATACGTGCGATCTCTGTTGCAATTTTTGGGCGAATTGACAAGATTATGCTATTTGTGGATGATCATCCTGTTATACAACAACCATGTTTTTTCATCTGTGTGTGTGTGATTGCACTGTTTTTTTTATTGAAATGGAACATATGATCTCAAAGAGACCGATGCAGTTTCGATAGAAGACTTGTGGGGTTACTCCTCTCTAAATTTGTCAACTCATTGTTACATTGATCTGTTTATGAAAATAATGTAATCGGTCCGTCGTATATGTACGTGAGATTTTTTTTGGGGTGCCAGTTGTCTGAATAAATAACCTTATGTTTTGTTCCATTAAACTATTGTCTGTAATCATACCTGTTGCATGATCTTGTTCTTAGTGGTAATCATATTATGTTTTTGATTTTCTCTTGGTGCAGTTGTTGCTATCAGAATGGATTTTGACTCACTTAAATGGATACTTATTTAAACAATGCATCTCTAATCTCTATATTGCGATCTTGAACACTTGACAGGATGTTTCAGTCCGAAATGGACTATATTTGTGCGTCCGTATTTGTAGCTAGTGTGGCATTTTGCGTATCTGTTTAGCTGAAATAAATCACGACTTAATGGCTATACAAATTACGAACCACCTGTTTATACAAACATGGCTTTTCTAGGTAGCTAACAGAAGTATGATGCCATCAACCTTTCCAAGTGCGCAACTAAAAAGGTTGACGCATTAGACCATACATTAGGGTGATGTTAAGGTGGAGTGGATGGGTTTTTTTTTTTTTTTTTTTTTTTTGGTTGCTTCACGTGTTAAGTATGAGTTTGTAATGGGGAAAGTTGTCGATGAGTGTTGTGGGTGATGTGAGAAAATATAGTTAGAGATTAGGTTAAAAATTGGTGAAAAAAGTTGGAAAATAATTTTAAAAAATAATAAATAAAAAAAAATTCACAAACGCACCCAAGTTTCTCCGCTTCTCTTTGACAAATGCTTACACCATATTTATCATAAATGCCCCAATTAGGCGTTTGTTGTCATGTCATGGTGATTGTGGGACAAACGCCCGCGTTATATATGATCTTAGACCACAGATATTGGTGATTGTGACGTGGAGTGGGTGAGGTGCACTTTTTGGAGAAAAACTGTGACTGGACCATGACATTTTGGGGGAGTTGTAATGGGGGGCTTTTGTAAGGGCGTTTATGGGTGATGTGTCAAAATATGATTGGAGGTTGGGTTAAAAAGTGGTGGAAAAAGTAGAAAAAAATTTAAAAAAAAAAAGAAATCACAAACGCACATTTTCATGCCCGTGCTCTCTTGACAAACGCCCCAACACAAACGCCCCATTCCGGGCGTTTGTGGGGCGTTTGTGGGCGGATTCAAGGCAACAAACGCTGCATTATCTGTGGTCTTAGTGTCTCAGCTAATGACAATATGAAAATTATTTACATTTATGTATTAATTTTTAAACAAACTTTAACTATTAATTATTTGAATAATTAATATTACTATTACTATTCATAAATTAAATACATACATAAAAACATTAGCATTGTAACTCCAATATTATTTTTTGGAAAGCCGGAATAGATTTTATTAAGGCACACAAAAAGCGTGTGAAGCATGAGAACAGGAAATAACTCCAATATTATGAAGACAATCAATCTTCAATCTCCAACGTATACATGACACATACTCAGGGGCGGAGCCAGGATTTGACAATAAGTGTGGCTTACTCGAGAATTAAATGATAATCACAATAATAAAGTGTCATACATTATCATATTGAGATAAGTAAACAACGATAACCATTTTATATATATAAAAAAACGTACAAGTTAAATCAAATACATAAGTGATGTCAAAAACAATATGCAAAAACTAAACAAATTTTGCTCACGCCAAGCCATATTTTTCACGAAGTAACCTGACAATAATAATAGTTACAAAGTCGAAATTAGTTAAATATTAATAAACATATGGTAAAATATAGTATATTAAAGGAATTGTACCTTGTGTGGTATAAGTTGGACACGTCGACGTTTTTGAGAAGCAAAAGCATCAATTATCTCATCCGTAGTAAAGATATCAGCAATATCTCTTTCAACATATAGTAGCAAACAACTTTTCAGAAAGTCATCACCCATGCTACAACGAAGTCTAGTTTTCACAATTTTCATTGCCGAGAAAGCTCTTTCACTTGTTGCAGTTGAACTAGAAGAGTTAATATAAGACGGATCAACCTGTCAAGCAGCGGATGGACTTCTTCTTCCCAGTTTCTTGTAGGCCTCTACACAACTCTGCAATCATACGAGCCTTTTTTAACTGTGGATGATTAGGAACTTCTAGCTCATAATGTTGCAACTCATGTTTATCTGAATATTTTCTTGCTCTGTAAAGTCCAAAGGATAAAATGTTTTTGCTAGATTGCAAATATCAGATTTATTGAAGGGATTTTTGGGGTCTAGAGCAACACTGAGTCGAAGAAGTTCAGTCAAAGACTCATTGAATATAGAGTTCTGTGACGACCCGGAAATTTCGACCAAATTTAAACTTAATCTTTGTATGGTTCCGACACGATAAGCAAAGTTTGTTAAGTTGAATCCCAAGAAATTTAAAATGTGATCATACATTCATTTAACCTTTGACTATTCCCGACGATTCACGAACAATTGCTTGTAAATAATTATGTATATATATATATATATATATATATATATATATATATATATATATATATATATATATATATATATATAAAATAATTTGAAATTATTAAATATAATTTAAATATTATAATTAAATATGTAAAATAGGGTAAAAATTAATAGGTGTAATTTAAAATGAACCTATATATAAATATGAATGATTTCTATGAATGATTATTATTATATGTATATTGTAATATATTAAAATGTACAAATATTAAATATTAAAATTTTAATAAATTTTAATAGTAGGATTATCAAAATGAATACTTAAAAAAATAAATATTACTATAAGAATCATTAAAAAATTATTAGTTAGTTGTAATTTAGATATTATTAGATAATAGATAATATGATTAATACTATTATTATCATTAATACTATTACTTTTATAATTATAATTACCATTATTAATGAATATGAAACTTAACAAAATTAACAGTATTGTTATTATTATCTTATTATTATTATTAATTCTATTATTATTAGTAATTGTATTATTAATATCCTTATATAATATTATGTTTAATAAAAAATGCAGATGCTAACAAATGCAGTTAGCCATCTCAATCTGTTTTCAATTTTTTCTTTTTCTTCCTGTTTCTAATTGATTATTCCGTTCTCTAAAAAAATCGATTTCCAGTACAAATCAATTCTATACCAAACAAATTCTGTTATTAGTGGGTATCAACTATTATTTATTTTATGTTTCTTTTTCTCTCATTTTTGTTTCTGTCTGATATTGGTTATGCATCCAAATCAATTGGCAATACAACAAATCATCTTTACCAGCTTTATATATTCGATTATTACATCTATATTAAAACATATAAATCTTCACATAGACATAAACTCACACACATGTAGATATAGCACACATACATCTATCAACCACCACTTCTCTCTTTATATCTCTCTCCCTCTATTCTTTGTAAAATGACCGAGAACCTAGTCACCACCTTCATTCACCTTGAACAAACCACCATTCAAACCAAGTTGGTTTCAAAGGAACGTTGCAACCAACTTTCGGTTAGTGCCATTGTTGTGGTTACCACTTTATAAAACCCACTCCTATTACATATTTTTTTCTGTTTAGTCAGACGCGAAGAATCACCAAATCCACCACCATCCCTGATACTTCTTGTTGTGATCGACCCATAACCATATTCTTGTTCAATACAACCCAACACAAACCCACATCAACCAACCCATTATTACTTCTATTGCAACCTCAAATCAAACGAAACCCACCTTTCGTAATTCATGTATTTTGCCTGCAAACCAACCAACATTTTGTCAAACCATGATCAACTGTTGCAGCTTCTATTTTCCAATTGAAACCATTACCATGACACCATAACTGCAGTAGCAGCTGCTATACGTTTTTGTTTATATGACCTCATATCATCGAAACCCATTTATGTTATTATTTAGGTCCAACTCAAACATCACCACTAAAATATCACAACCCACATCATCTAAAACCCATTTGTTGATACTATTCGATTTATGAGGAAACCCACCATCATTCGAGAACAACTCAACGAGAACCATTATCCTTACTCGAACACCAATACAAATCATGAACCACCTCTATCATCAAACCATCAACCAATTCACAACTTGTAATTTTTTTTTTTGTTTCTCCTTCTGGCCGAGCACCCCAACTCACCCTCACATTACTGCCACTTGACGGATCAAATCCAACGTAAACGGTTGCTGCTATTTCTTCTGTTTTACATCGCAAACCATTTTTTTTTCTTCTTTCTTGTTGTTCTCTTCGTGAACTAGACTCAAAAAGATTACTATCTTTCTGTGTATATACGAAACAAAATGGGACAATATGAGAATAAAGTGTGATTTAAGAGTGTGGCCAACTTGTTTTAGAAATAACATATGGTGTATATTAACTAATCTATTGGAAGTAATTGGCCAACACAATCAATGTATATATCCACTTGAATGCTTAAAGTAATGGAAAGTTAGTTAGTGGTGGGACAAGAGGTAGAAGCAAGTGGTTTGAATCAAGTCATTAAACCAAAAGAATTCGGTTTTAAAAAGCATAGTAATCGATTGGAATTTGGGCCGTGTCCCTTGATTATATAAAGTGAACCATATTGGATTTTAAGGGGTTGCAATATGGGTTGCAAATGGTTGTTTAGAATTCTATTAGCTAACAAAAATTGGGCTTATTGTTCGGGCATCAACTAGTTAACATAGTTAACATAGGTGATAAGTAATGATAACGAAATAAATCAACGATGTTGTGGTGATTTAAATGATAATGATTTAGTGAGATGACGATTGTAATGAAGAAAAAGAGATAACAGATTAAATAAGGGTTGTATGAAATTAAATCGTGATACAAATTAGGAAATACGAAGTAGAGCATTGGTTTATGGGTGTGGTTGTTAAGTGAAAGGTCGCGGGTTCGAGCCCTGTCTGAGGCATTCTTTTTAGAAATGCTTTAAAAGGTAGTTTTTCATTACCAAAGTATTACTATCATTATTTTTATTATTATTATTATTATTATTATTATTAATTTTATTATTACTAGTATTACTATTATTATTATTATTATTATCATCATCATTATTATTATTATTATTATTATTATCATTATTATTAGTATTATTATCATTTTCATTATTACTAGTATCATTATTATTTTTATACAAATCATATTATTATTATTATTATTATCAATATTACTATTAATGTTATTATAATTACAATAAAAGTTAGTTATATAAAACATACTTAATAAAACTATATAAATACTTTATAAATTTTTTATATAAAATAAATATATTTAAATTAATAAAGAAACATGTAAATTAGTAAAATAATAGTTATATCACTAATAATATATAAATTATTTGATTACAATCATATATATTAATGAATATACAAATGATATAGGTTCGTGAATCCGAGACCAACCCTATACTTGTTCAATGTCGTCATATGTATTTTTACTACAAAATACAGTATGGTGAGTTTCATTTGCCTTTTTACCCTTTATATTTTTTGGGCTGAGAATACATGCGCAATTTTTATAAATGTTTTACGAAATAGACACAAGTAATTGAAACTACATTATATGGGTGAATGATCGAAGCCGAATATGCCCCTTTTGCTTGGTAACCTAAGAATTAGTAAACCGATCTACTAATTGACGCGAATCCTAAAGATAGATCTAATGGGCCTAACGAACCCCATCCAAAGCACCGGATGTTTTAGTACTTCAATGTTGTTTTATATCATGTCCTAAGGATTTCCCGAAATGATAGGGGATATTCTTATATGCATCTTGTTAATGTCGGTTACCAGGTGTTCAATCCATATGAATGATATTTTTGTCTCTATGCATGGGACGTATATTTATGAGAAATGAAAATTAAAATCTTGTGGTCTATTAAAATGATGGAAATGATTATTTATGTTAAACTAATGAACTCACCAACCTTTTGGTTGACACTTGAAAGCATGTTTATTCTCAGGTATGAAAAAAAATCTTCCGCTATGCATTTGCTCATCTTAGAGATATTACTTGGAGTCATTCATGACATATTTCAAAAGATGTTGCATTCGAGTCGTTGAGTTCATCAAGATTATTATTAAGTCAATTATAGTTAGATATATTATGAAATGATATGCATGCCGTCAACTTTCGATGTAATGAAAGATTGTCTTTTCAAAAACGAATGCAATGTTTGTAAAATGTATCATATAGAGGTCAAGTATCTCTAGATGTAATCAACTATTGTGAATCGTTTATAATCGATATGGACTTCGTCCGGATGGATTAGGACGGGTCGCTTCAGTTGGTATCAGATCGATGGTCTTAGCGAACCAGGTCTTGCATTAGTGTGTCTACCTGATAGTTGTTTAGATGCATTAGTGAGTCTGGACTTCGACCGTGTCTGCATGTCAAAAGTTTTGCTTATCATTTAGTGTCAAAAATTATTTGCTTGTCATCCTTAAAGTCTAGACACGTCTTACTACCTCTATTGCATAGACAATGTATAGATAAATTCATATCTTAGCGTATCTGTTATTATTACCTTTGCCTGATAGCTTTCGTAGATTCCTCCGTAACTTATGGGATTTTAGTATTATATATGCATATGTAAATTATGTATTACTAGGTACTAATCTACATCCTATAATATATTTCTTATCGAAAATCCTTCATCTGATCGTACGGGATGAATCCTTCAACCAGTTTGAATTCCTCGGATTCCGACAGCTATTCCGATATGGAGTTTCACCTATCAGCGTTACTAGAATGAATCAACCAATCAGTCATCCCCAATTCATCTGATGGGTTCGTAGTAGACTTAATCAATGGAGACGCGAAGAAGGCGATCCCTTCCACCAACCGAATTTACCTCTTGGCGATGAACCTGAAGTACTTACCGGCGAACCTGTTTGTAATACTATTTTCTCTCTCATTTCCAGAGTATCTCGTCACGATTATATACTATACCAAATTCTAGATCATATATATCCGCTCGTCCGAACCGACAATCACCCCGGTGTAATAGAAGAAGTCAATGAGATTCGCGCTCGGGTAGTGGCTTTGGAGAATATGGTGCAAAGGTTACAAACACCAGTAGCAGCACCATCAGCATAACCAGCACCACCATCATCAATGCTAACAGTACCATTACCACCACCAACAACAACCGCATCGCAAACCTTAACTTCATAATCTGTCACACGAACATCAACGTCATACGCACCATAGATACCAAGGAGTACCAACAATAATGAACGATGAAGTATTAATTCGTAACTTCATTGAAGAAATATTCTGCGAAGAATATGTGGTTTCTAAAAGTTTTAGAGATTATGTATTATAGCTTTGACGGTAAACCAAATGAGTTTAATACTATATTAACTCATTAAATCCATGATTACATCCGAAGAAAATATATATGTAAGTATATTTTCACAAAGATTGTAATTAAAAATTATTTCTTACAAACTGTTAATGGTGAAAATATTTTAACGGGTAGGTAATACCCGAGGAATATTTAGATTTCACATTAATAAGTTACACTGTACATTCTTTCAAATCTGATTCAACAGTCATTTACTATCCTATTTACATCCACCAACACACGTATCCGTTCACCACAGAATAACCATATTCATCCAATTTCATATTTGGATTTTGATTTATCTGAATCCAACAAGTGGCATAATGAAGAAAACATTTGACAAAATAAAATTTGTTAGAAACAAACAAATTAACTATGAGAAATTTTGTTAAGAATCCACGCTAACTGTTCCTAGCTAATTCTTCCTAGCTAACTGATTACATTTTATTTATCGCAATTTAATTATCGCAATTTACATTCTCGCAACTTTATTTATCGTCATTTAATTTATGTTATTTACTTTACGCACTTTATTTATCGTTATTTAATTTCTGTTATTTATTTTACGCACTTTAGATATCGGGACACGTATACAAGGTTTTGACATATCATATCGACGCATTTATATATATTATTTGGAATAACCATAGACACTCTATATGCAGTAATGATCGAGTTCTCTATACAGGGTTGAGGTTGATTCTACAATAATATATATAATTTGAGTTGTGATCGAGTCTGAGACATGTACACGGGTTACGATACGTATTAATTAATTCAAATATTATAAACTATATATGAATTATTGAGTTAGTGACTATGGACTGCTAACTGTGGACTACCAAGATTGGACAATTAAAATGAATTAAAATATTGATTATAACATATGAAACTAAACATTTCTTCAAGTTTGCCACTTGATTTCATCTTAAACCTCATTTGTATCTCGATGATTACAAACTGCGTTCAAACCTTTCATGATTCTTGAAAACACCTCAATCGAGAGGATTAACCAACCACACTTCATCTACAGAAAGAAAAGATTGATGCGTATAGTTATGCATCTGAAAAACTCTCGGAAACTGAGTAAACGTTTAACACGTAGTGGTGCTAATTCCTTAGTGTTATTATTACCCAAATGACTTGATAAACCCTTTTCAAAGTAGCAAATTTTGTCACAGCTCCAGCAAGACAACTTCAATTTTTTGTTCGAAGCAACCTTATTATAACCTTGATATATATGCGTGCTCTTTTATTGTTACCGGGAAACCTTTCATATTCCATCATATTACCAGCAGACGTACCAGCAACCTCGATGCTCCTTGGCTTAAACCTGTAACGACCCTGGATTTTCCAACGTTTATTTATTAATAATTATTATTATTATTACGTGTGATAAAACGAATGTATGTTATTACATTTACATGTTGCCATGATTGCCCGAACTTGACTTTAATTGCCCGAAACGTCTTTGTGACACCCGGAACTTACACGAATAATATTTTCACATATTATTTACATTCATGATTAGTTTTATTAATCATTTTAATTAACTAAGGTTGTTGGTTAATTACTTGGGCTTTTGTTGGACTTTATGTGTTAATTATTGAACTTGGGCTTTGATTAGTGTAATGAACTCTTGAATATTGGGTTTCCAAGCCCACCCTACCTTTTAAATGGACTTAATTAGCCCATAAGACTTGTAAGTAGTACTTGTACATGGAAACTAGCTAGTTACTTCATTAAGAATCTAGTTAACATATAATCCCCATGAAACCCCATCTAATAACCACACTTTTGAAGCTTTACTTGCAAGTGACCATAGAACAAAGCCCTTCCCCTTGTTGATGCTGCTGGCCGACGGTTTGACCCCATACAAGGGAGAGATTTGTTTTCAATTTTCATTACTACTTCACTCACATTCTCTCATTCAAACTCACACACACTTACTTGCAAAAATCCTCTCAACTTTCCTCTCTTTTCTCTCTAGTTTTTTGGTAAGTAACTTGAACATTCTTTCTCTCTTTTCTCTCTTGTCTAAACCGAAACCAAGTTCAATCATCATCATCTTTTGTTACTTGTAGTTTGATTACTTGTTGTTGTTAGTTTGTTACATGTAATTGTTAGTTGTTCTTTACTAGTTACAAGATCAAACTTACTAGTTTGATTCTTCATAATATCTTGTATTTATCAAGAACACAAGAACATAAACTTACTAGTTTATGATTCTACTTTTATTGTTTCAAAGATTGCAAGTTCATGTGTTGATTAAACTCATACTTGAAGTTCATGAAGTAAACTTTAAAGTTTACTTTCTAAAGATCAAACTTTGGTTTGAATCTTTAAAGTATGAACAACCATGAACCTTTTACTTGTTTATTTAGTTTTACTTGCACTTTAATTTTATGATTTTGGTTGTTGTTGGTCAAGTACTACAAGTTAGTCTTGATCTCATATCTCTTGGAACTTAAAGTTAACTTAAAAGTTCAAGAACATGTAAATAAGTTTTCTTTAAATATAACTTTGTATACTTATGCTTGATCTAGACTTTTGAGTCTTGGATCTTCAAGATCTAATTAAGAACTATGTTCTACATCTTAAGATCTTGATTAGTTAGTTTATTTTCAAGTTTAGAGTTCAATATTTCTATTATAGTTCATGTAAGTGTCAAACCTAAGACTTTGATGTAACTTTGGTTCATCAAACTACATGCAACTCTTAAGTGAGTTGTGCTTCATGTCTTAGACTTGCACTAGGGTTATGATGGTCAAGACTTGGTTAAGATGATGTATATACATCAATGAGTTGTACACTTGAAGCTATATGCATCAAGGATGAGAACCATGATGAACATCAAGCACCAAGACCACCGGAAATCACTTAAACTTACTGTTTCTGTCCATACCCTACTGACCTGCTGTTTCTGTAACATACCAGTAGACCTGGGCTACTGAGACCATGATTTTTAGATAGAAATTTTCGAGTAGATAACTTTTCATATAGGACTCGTCTTAATCCGAGTTACGGTTTAGGATTTATGTCCCTCCGATCGTCACTATGTCCTTTAACGTTGTGCAGAAATTTCTGACCTACTCGCACTTAGACCGTCGCCACGGTCAAACCAAGACGAGTTTGCTTCTGTAAATTTTACCACAACTAAAGGACTCATAGACGGAGCCATGGCCCTGGTCTCACCTTAATTCAGTAAGGGTAGAGGCCGTGGTGACTGACTGAAGTCAGCCTTTGTTGTAAACTACTTTCATAAACGAAACTTACTTTACGCCTTTTGTTTGATGATGAATGATGATGACCCTTAAGATCTTATTTACATACTTTTAAACCTATTAAGACGATTTACTGACTTAGTACTATTTTGAAAGGACCCGTTCATATACATTATAAACGATTCACAATAGTTGATTACATTGCGAGGTATTTGACCTCTATATGATACATTTTACAAACATTGCATTCGTTTTTAAAAGACAATCTTTCTTTACATCAAAAATTGACAGGCATGCATACCATTTCATAATATCCACTATCCAACTATAAATTGATTTAATAATAATCTTTGATGAACTCAATGACTCGAATGCAACGTTCTTCGAAATATGCTATGAAAGACTCCAAGTAATATCTTTAAAATGAGCAAATGCACAGCGGAAGATTTCTTTAACACCTGAGAATAAACATGCTTTAAAGTGTCAACCAAAAGGTTGGTGAGTTCATTAGTTTATCATAATCATTTATTTCCATCATTTTAATAGACCACAAGAATTTCATTTCCAGTTCTCATAAATATACGTCTCATGCATAGAGACAAAAAATAATCATTCATATGGTGAACACCTGGTAACCGACATTAACAAGATGCATATATAAGAATATCCCCATCATTCCGGGACACCCTTCGGATATGATATAAATTTCGAAGTACTAAAGCATCCGGTACTTTGGATGGGGTTTGTTAGGCCCAATAGATCTATCTTTAGGATTCGCGTCAATTAGGGTGTCTGTTCCCTAATTCTTAGATTACCAGACTATAAAGGGGCATATTCGATTTAATAATCCAACCATAGAATGTAGTTTTAAGTACTTGTGTCTATTTCGTAAAATAGTTATAAAAGCAGCGCATGTATTCTCAGCCCAAAAATATAAAGGGTAAAAAGGTAAATGAAACTCACCATACTGTATTTCTTAGTAAAAATACATATAACGTCATTGAACAAGTGCAAGGTTGGCCTCGGATTCACGAACCTAAATTAATTATATATATTTATGTGTTGGTCAATATTTGTCTAACAAATTAGGTCAAGTCATAGTGTACCACAATCCTAATGCTCGAGACTAATATGCAAAAGTCAACAAAAGTAAATTTGACTCAAAATAATTTCCAAAAATTTATACATGATTAATATATAGTTTAAATATCGTCGTTTTATATTTTTAAATATTTTTAAAAGATTTATTAGAGTAAATAATATAATTTATTTATTAATAAATAAAATTTTATATTAGATTTATATAATAAAATATACTTTTATATATATTAAGTAATAAAATTTATAGGGTTCATTTAATATTATAAAGATAATATGATACGTATTATTAAAGTAAGTTATTACACGTAGTAAAATATGTTTGTATCAAATATTTATTTGATAAAATAATATCTATAATGATAGTAAGTAAAAGTTGTATTATTTTGTAATAATAATTATTATTATAAAAATATCAATATTTATAATTACTAAGATGACATTATGATAAAACGATAATTCTAATTATGATAACTTTAATATTTACGATAATTTTTAATATTATCTTTAAAATAATAATTCTATTTAAAATAATAATAATAATAATGATATTTTATAGTAACAATGACATTTCTATTAAAATGATAATTTTTGTTAAAATGATAGTTTTAATACTAACGATAATTTTAATAATAATAGTAATGATAAAAATAATAAGAACGATAATTTTATCTAAATCAATATCTTATAATATTTTAATTTCATCATGATACTCTTACCCATTATTTCCTAATCGTTTCGTTTAATTGCTTTTAATCGTCTTTTATATCGTGTTCGTAATAATGATAATAATAGTAATCAAAATAATTAGGTGTTACAAATATTTGTGTTAATTACACTAATATTAATAATGATAGTTACTATAACATTATTAACGATAATACTAATAATTATCTTAATGATAATATAGTAATAGTAATAATAATAATAACAATAACAATAACTATTTTTAAATAATGATATATATATTAATAATGATAATAATAATAATAATACCAATAATAATAATAATAATAATAATTGGATAATAATAATAATACTAATTATAACTTTAACGATAATAACGAGAGTAATAATAAAAAAAATAACAATTTTTAATGATAAATCCTTTTATTGATAAAGATAATAATAATAATAATAATAAGATAAAACTAGAACGACGATAATAACGACGATAATAATAATCATTTTTAATAATAATACAAAAATTCGATGGACTATAACTTCAAATCCGTTCATCGAAATCATTCGATATCTAAATGAAAAGTTCTTAATTTTTCGCTAGCTTTCCAACGACATGCATATCTTATACCTTATCTCAGTCACATATATAACTAATTCAGGATTCAACATAACCTAACTAAAGGCAATATCAAAAGTACAAACATGCATAATCCTATATACTCGAGCACTAGTCAGGGATACACTATTAGTATGTAAAAGTTAAATTATGAGTACTCACGTATCAATATTGAGATTCAATATTGCAGGAAAGGTACGTAGACGCAACGGAGATGATAAACACTATATTGACCTCACGAGCATACCCATGAACCATACCAATCGCCTCCATAGCTATAACCCATAATTTCCTTAATCCAATCCCACTCGAAAAACAATTTCGAAATCACTCGGACAGCACTCTGACGTAATATTTTATGTATACTAATAATATCTTGAAATAATACGGAGTAAATATATATATGTAAATCGATTGAGAGAGTTTAGAGAAAAATATTTTCAAGTTTCTATGAAATAATGAAACCTATTGAATTCTATTTATAATAGATTTTTGAACTATTAAAGTATGAATTATTAAAGTGAATTATTAAAGTATGAATTATTAAAGTGAATTATTAAAGTATGAATTATTAAAGTGAATTATTAAAGTATGAATTATTAAAGTGAATTATTAAAGTATGAATCATTAAAGTGAATTATTAAAGTATGAATTATTAAAGTGAATTATTAAAGTTAAAGTAAAGTAAAAATAAAGTAAAGGTAAAGTTTAAGTATAGTAAAAGTATAAAACTATGTACGTATAATACGCGTATAAATATATATAATATTAATTTAAATCGTTATATATATTTAATAAAATAAAATATAAATATCGTTATCTTTATCATACTGGTTAAGTAATGAGTTGTCAAAAGTGGTTCTAGATATTTATAAAAGTTATATACGTTTTAATAATAAAGTTCTTTTTAAACTGAAAACGTTTTTGTACGTTTGAAACTAAATCAAATAAATATAATAATTTTGTTTTCCAAAACCAAATATATTTTTAAGAATCATTTTGTTTAAAGGTTAAAATAATGGAAATCGTTATATCATAAAATGTTTTAAAAAAGTAGAATCATATATATTCATAATAGGTTTCAAGTTTTTAAATTACAGTTTGTTGGTGAAGCATGGGATAAAGTTCAAAGGTTAAATAAACGTATGAAATCATCTTAATGAAAAATGTCGAGTTACTTAACTTGTCGATATCCAACATCTAAGTTATTTACACTTCACGTTCTTACTTATAAATCACTTTACCAATTTCCGAATGTTGTCAAAAAGAATAGATTTCTTAAATCACAGTGGACCTCATAACATAGACCCGTAATCATATCATAATGTATCTGATAAATCAACAATTTGATATTATCTTCTAATTCCATCGATAAACATATTGAAACAAATATGATCATGTAAAGTATTATACGTTTAATACTTTATTAATATTCTCAAGTTATAATATATATATATACATATATATACATATTTATTTATATATAACGGTTCGTGAATCGTCTGAATTTGGTCGAGGTTATAATGAATGTATGAACACAATTTAAAATTCTTGAGATTTAACTTAACAAACTTTGCTTATCGTGTCGGAATAATATAAAGATAAAGTTTAAATTTGATTGAAAATTTCCGGGTTGTCACATATTTGACTTAGGTTGAGGACCTTCGGACCGATTACTTGCACACCTTTTCCGAACCGACTTTACGACTACATTATCATTGTGAGTTATAGCTTTCCCTTTTTACTTTAACTTATTTTGGGAACTGAGAATACATGCGGATTTTATGTTTTACATACTAGGCACGAGTACTTAAACTTTATATATGTGTGGGTTATACAACGGCATAAACATTCCCTTTATCTCGGTAACGTTTAATCATTGGTTTTTGAACCGTGAACGCGAATCTTAGATATGGATCCATAGGGTTTGACATCCCCACTCGGGCTAGTAGCGCTAGCATTTAACGGGTGTTTAATACTTCGTAGACATACGCACTTGCCAAGTGTACTTTCAGGGGGTATAAACGTTAAGTTAGTTACCAAGTGCCCACGGTTAACATATACTTTATCATACTGTTTTGAAACGCTCTTTGTAGCACTGAAATCTCGTGGCCTACCTTACTTACTGTTATACTTAAACTATAGCTCACCAACCTTTGTGTTGATGTTTCTAAGCATGTTTTTCTCAGGTGCTTGAGGTTAGCTTCCGCTGTGTACTAGTCGTGCTGTAGACACCCGTTGCTTAGAGTTGCTATCGCATGAACTACTTTATTTTGCATTCAAACATTTGTACTTTTGAACTATGACTTGTAACGACCATTGTGGTCACATACACTTATTATTTGCTTCTACTTAGTGAAGCATGCTTTTGGATTGTAAAACATTCGATGTTGGTTTAGACATCACTTTATTAATGAATGCAAACTCTTTTTGAAAATGCATATAGTACTTAACCTTGTAATGATCCTGTTGTTGATGATTCGTACACGATGGTTTTGTACGGGGCATCACAAAACCTCTCTGAAAAATCACTATATTTATCAATTGAAGTCTCATCATGTACTCATCCACATCTTGTAACAAGAATTGCCATACCAATTACCGGGAATCAGCAAATCTGTATTGTGAGTCTCGCAACGTTTCCACATCAATAGTTATATGTATCCATATAACATTTATCTCTTAGAACTATGATCTTCCATTCTGAAATTCTGAAAAAGCACCCATTCTGTGAATTAATACTCTGAATTTTGAAAAGTTGAATGAAGCAACAAAAAAAAAACTGTAAACGGCCTCAACAGCCAAAAGTTTAATGATAAAGAATGGAGTGTTAGGAATGGCCGATAGAAAAGTTGGTACTGAAAAAACGAATTGAGCTAACCATGAAGGAGACCAAGGACAAATACAAGGACTAAACCCTATATTCAAAGAATCCAGATGATTCTGTATCCGATGAAATCTTTAGAAAATATCTTGCTCCGAAGTCATGTTAAAATCTTGCGGAAAATTTTTCTTCATCAACCTTCGAACTTAGAAATTCCAAAATATCATCATAAATATCTTCGATATTTCTGAGGATATTTTCATAAATATTCTTGTTCGAAATTATCTACCTCTTCGTGTTTTCTGTATTCCATTATATGGGAAACTTCTGTAAAATCTAAGTATAAATTATGAATGAATTGTGGAGAAGTGTTGGGAATTGAAGCATGAGTTAGTATAATATAATGACGCCCGGCCAACGTGATTATATTACAGTAAGTCATGCTGAAAGTTCTATTGGAACATGATGATTCACAGATCATAACATCATCATGTGTCATGTTACATAACTCTTTCATTCTACTTAACTTCTGAACATATCAAGAAAATGTATTCTTGATGGTTCTATCTTTCGTGATGTTGATAAATTTGAAAATCAAATCGTGCTATCATGTTCCTTCCTGCTTAGAACATTATAATCATTCGAAACTCTATATCTACAAATTCTGGACCATTATTCGCTTGACTTGAAGTCGGGAAGAAAAAACAAAGGCAAAGAACTCCAAAATATAAGAGAAAATATAAAGCCCAATAACAACACGGAGGTTACAAACCGTGAATATTAATACGAATAGTAATATAAAGGCACAGTATAATTAAGAATAGTATCACCCAAGGTAATAGTAGAAGTAAACAGATTTTTCTGGTGGAAGAAAAGGATGACAGAATTGATAATTAGAAAAATATCAAGGATTAGAACGGGATTAAGCATTTTCGCAATCTTTTGGATGTATGAACTAAGAAAGAAAGTATAGGAATGGTGAGAATAATGGAACGGAAGAGTTTAATTTATAATGGAAATATCAGACAGAGTAATCGAGGCAGATCATCGCATTTAATTAAAGAGATCCTAATTTCCCTAAATCTCAAAGAATCAGATCTTATAGATTTCCTAGATTTTCTTTAAATCCCTTGAAATCCGGAATTTAATCCTGACTATGTCAGAAGTTAAAACGAATCTACCTTTACTCATTTCACTCTTATGTGATAGCTTCATTCGTACGCTTCGAGTAATCAAATTGTTTCACTCATATTACTCAATGATGATAAAACTCTATTTATCAACTCATATTCGTCATGAAAACATTTTTATTGTTAGCCATGACCACCTCACTCAAATTTCGGGACGAAATTTCTTTAACGGGTAGGTACTGTGACGACCTGGAAATTTCGACCAAATTTAAACTTAATCTTTGTATGGTTTCGACACGATAAGCAAAGTTTGTTAAGTTGAATCCCAAGGAATTTAAAATGTGATCATACATTCATTTAACCTTTGACTATTCCCGACGATTCACGAACAATTGCTTGTAAATAAATATGTATATATATATATATATATATATATATATATATATATATATATATATATATATATATATATATATAATAATTTGAAATTATTAAATATAATTTAAATATTATAATTAAATATGTAAAATATGGTACAAAATTAATAGGTGTAATTTAAAATGAACCTATATATAAATATGAATGATTTCTATGAATGATTATTATTATATGTATATTGTAATATATTAAAATGTATAAATATTAAATATTAAAATTTTAATAAATTTTAATAGTAGGATTATCAAAATGAATACTTAAAAAAATAAATATTACTATAAGAATCATTAAAAAATTATTAGTTAGTTGTAATTTAGATATTATTAGATAATAGATAATATGATTAATACTATTATTATCATTAATACTATTACTTTTATAATTATAATTACCATTATTAATGAATATGAAACTTAACAAAATTAACAGTATTGTTATTATTATCTTATTATTATTATTATTATTAATTCTATTATTATAAGTAATTGTATTATTAATATCCTTATATAATATTATGTTTAATAAAAAATGCAGATGCTAACAAATGCAGTTAGCCATCTCAATCTGTTTTCAATTTTTTCTTTTTCTTCCTGTTTCTAATTGATTATTCCGTTCTCTAAAAAAATCGATTTCCAGTACAAATCAATTCTATACCAAACAAATTCTGTTAGTAGTGGGTATCAACTATTATTTATTTTATGTTTCTTTTTCTCTCATTTTTGTTTCTGTCTGGTATTGGTTATGCATCCAAATCAATTGGCAATACAACAAATCATCTTTACCAGCTTTATATATTCGATTATTACATCTATATTAAAACATATAAATCTTCACATAGACATAAACTCACACACATGTAGATATAGCACACATACATCTATCAACCACCACTTCTCTCTTTATATCTCTCTCCCTCTATTCTTTGTAAAATGACCGAGAACCTAGTCACCACCTTCATTCACCTTGAACAAACCACCATTCAAACAACCAAGTTGGTGCTGTTTCAAATCATAACCATATTAGATTGTGTTATTATTTTCTATTTCTGTTTGAAAACCATTACTACCAACTACTGTTATGTCTACGATACTGTGACGATCATCCTACAAAGGAACGCTGCAACCAACTTTCGGTTAGTGCCATTGTTGTGGTTACCACTTTATAAAACCCACTCCTATTACATATTTTTTTTCTGTTTAGTCAGACGCGAAGAATCACCAAATCCACCACCATCCCTGATACTTCTTGTTGTGATCAACCCATAACCATATTCTTGTTCAATACAACCCAACACAAACCCACATCAACCAACCCATTATTACTTCTATTGCAACCTCAAATCAAACGAAACCCACCTTTCGTAATTCATGTATTTTGCCTGCAAACCAACCAACATTTTGTCAAACCATGATCAACTGTTGCAGCTTCTGTTTTCCAATTGAAACCATTACCATGACACCATAACTGCAGTAGCAGCTGCTATACGTTTGTGTTTATACGACCTCATATCATCGAAACCCATTTATGTTATTATTTCGGTCCAACTCAAACATGACCACTAAACTATCACAACCCACATCATCTAAAACCCATTTGTTGATACTATTCGATTTATGAGGAAACCCACCATCATTCGAGAACAACTCAACGAGAACCATTATCCTTACTCGAACACCAATACAAATCATGAACCACCTCTATCATCAAACCATCAACTAATTCACAACTTGTAATTTTTTTTTTGTTTCTCCTTCTGGCCGAGCACCCCAACTCACCCTCACATTACTGCCACTTGACGGATCAAATCCAACGTAAACGGTTGCTGCTATTTCTTCTGTTTTACATCGCAAACCATTTTTTTTCTTCTTTCCTGTTGTTCTCTTCGTGAACTAGACTCAAAAAGATTACTATCTTTCTGTGTATATACGAAACAAAATGGGACAATATGAGAATAAAGTGTGATTTAAGAGTGTGGCCAACTTGTTTTAGAAATAACATATGGTGTATATTAACTAATCTATTGGAAGTAATTGGCCGACACAATCAATGTATATATCCATTGAATGCTTAAAGTAATGGAAAGTTAGTTAGTGGTGGGACAAGAGGTAGAAGCAAGTGGTTTGAATCAAGTCATTAAACCAAAAGAATTCAGCTTTAAACAGCATAGTAATCGATTGGAATTTGGGCCGTGTCCCTTGATTATATAAAGTGAACCATATTAGATTTTAAGGGGTTGGAATATGGGTTACAAATGGTTGTTTAGAATTCTATTAGCTAACAAAAATTGGGCTTATTGTTCGGGCATCATCTAGTTAACATAGTTAACATAGATGATAAGTAATGATAACGAAATAAATCAACGATGTTGTGGTGATTTAAATGATAATGATTTAGTGAGATGACGATTGTAATGAGGAAAAAGAGATAACAGATTAAATAAGGGTTATATGAAATTAAATTGTGATACAAATTAGGAAATACGAAGTAGAGCATTGGTTTATGGGTGTGGTTGTTAAGTGAAAGGTCGCGGGTTCGAGCCCTGTCTGAGGCATTCTTTTTAGAAAAGCTTTAAAAGGTAGTTTTTCATTACCAAAGTATTACTATTATTATTATTATTATTATTATTATTATTATTATTATTATTATTATTATTATTATTATTATTATTATTATTATTATTATTATTATTATTATTATTATTATTATTATTAATTTTATTATTACTAGTATTACTATTATTATTATTATTATTATTATTATCATTATTATTATTATTATTATTATTATTATTATTATTATTATCATTATCATTATTATTAGTATTATTATCATTTTCATTATTACTAGTATCATTATTATTTTTATACAAATCATATTATTATTATTATTATTATTATCAAATTACTATTAATGTTATTATAATTACAATAAAAGTTAGTTATATAAAACATACTTAATAAAACTATATAAATACTTTATAAATTTTTTATATAAAATAAATATATTTAAATTAATAAAGAAACATGTAAATTAGTAAAATAATAGTTATATCACTAATAATATATAAATTATTTGATTACAATTATATATATTAATGAATATACAAATGATATAGGTTCGTGAATCCGAGGCCAACCCTATACTTGTTCAATGTCGTCATATGTATTTTTACTACAAAATACAGTATGGTGAGTTTCATTTGCCTTTTTACCCTTTATATTTTTTGGGCTGAGAATACATGCGCAATTTTTATAAATGTTTTACGAAATAGACACAAGTAATTGAAACTACATTATATGGGTGAATGATCGAAGCCGAATATGCCCCTTTTGCTTGGTAACCTAAGAATTAGTAAACCCATCTACTAATTGACGCGAATCCTAAAGATAGATCTATTGGGCCTAACGAACCCCATCCAAAGTACCGAATACTTTAGTACTTCGATGTTGTTTTATATCATGTCCGAAGGATTTCCCAGAATGATAGGGGATATTCTTATATGCATCTTGTTAATGTCGGTTACCAGGTGTTCAATCCATATGAATGATATTTTTGTCTCTATGCATGGGACGTATATTTATGAGAAATGAAAATGAAAATCTTGTGGTCTATTAAAATGATGGAAAAGATTATTTATGTTAAACTAATGAACTCACCAATCTTTTGGTTGACACTTGAAAGCATGTTTATTCTCATGTATGAAAGAAATCTTCCGATGTGCATTTGCTCATCTTAGAGATATTACTTGGAGTCATTCATGACATATTTCAAAAGACGTTGCATTCGAGTCGTTGAGTTCATCAAGATTATTATTAAGTCAATTATAGTTAGATATATTATGAAATGATATGCATGCTGTAGTGACCCGAACTTTTCCATGTTTATATATATTAATTGAGATTGATATTTACATGATTAAATGTTTCCAACATGTTAAGCAATCAAACTTGTTAAGACTTGATTAATTGAAATATGTTTCATATAGACAATTGACCACCCAAGTTGACCGGCGATTCACGAACGTTAAAACTTGTAAAAACGACATGACGATATATATATGGATATACATATGGTTAACATGAGATTATGATAAGTAAGTATCTCCATAAGTATATTAACAATGAGTTATATACATATAAACAAGACTACTAACTTAAGGATTTCGAAACGAGACATATATGTAACGATTATCATTGTAACGACATTTAAATGTATATATATCATATTAAGATATATTAATATATCATAATATCATGATAATATAATAATTTAACATCTCATTAGATATAATAAACAATGGGTTAACAACATTAATTGAGATCGTTAACTTAAAGGTTTCAAAACAACACTTACATGTAACGACTAACGATGAATTAATGACTCAGCTAAAATGTATATACATGTAGTGTATTTAGATGTATTAAAATACTTTTGGAAGACTTCAAGACATATATCAAAACACTCATACTTAACGGAAATGGTTACAGTTACTTTCCCATTCTTTTCTTGCATCAAGAATTCTAGTCGTATTCTTACCCGTATTATACACAGCTTCCAAACGTACTTACTATGGGTATATACCAATAGGAACTAGCATGGGATTCCACTCTTAATTATGTCATGTATGACTAATCAATTTTAACTTCTACCATGAGCTAGTCAACTAACTAGAACTCCTTTTAACCCCACTCACCACTCACCAATTACCACTCATCATTCACTCTATTTCACTTCCAATTCTCTTTCTAATTCTCTCTCAACACACTCACACTATTATGAACGTATTTTTCCAGTAGTTAATCATCATCTTCATCAAAAATCACTTCAAGCATCAAGCTATAATCATCATAGGAAGAACACTTCAAGAACACTTCAAAAATCCCTTCAAGTTTACTAATTTACTTCCAAGCTTTCTAATCCATTCCAAGTAATCATCTAAGATCAAGAAACCTTTGTTATATACAGTAGGTTATCTTTCTTATTCAAGGTAATATTCATATTCAAACTTTGATTCAATTTCTATAACTATAAACTATCTTAATTCGAGTAAAAATCTTACTTGAACTTGTTTTTGTGTCATGATCCTACTTCAAGAACTTTCAAGCCATCCAAGATCCTTTGAAGCTAGATCATTTCTTGTCACTTCTAATAGGTTTACCTACTAAACTTTAGGTAGTAATGATGTTCATAACATCATTCGATTCATATATATATAACTATCTTATTCGAAGGTTTAAACTCGTAATCACTAGAACATAGTTTAGTTAATTCTAAACTTGTTCGCAAACAAAAGTTAATCCTTCTAACTTGACTTTTAAAATTAACTAAACACATGTTCTATATCTATATGATATGCTAACTTAATGATTTAAAACCTGGAAACACGAAAAACACCGTAAAACCAGATTTACGCCGTCGTAGTAACACCGCGGGCTGTTTTGGGTTAGTTAATTAAAAACTATGATAAACTTTGATTTAAAAGTTGTTATTCTGAGAAAATGATTTTTATTATGAACATGAAACTATATCCAAAAATTATGGTTAAACTCAAAGTGGAAGTATGTTTTCTAAAATGGTCATCTAGACGTCGTTCTTTCGACTGAAATGACTACCTTTACAAAAACGACTTGTAACTTATTTTTCCGACTATAAACCTATACTTTTTCTGTTTAGATTCATAAAATATAGTTCAATATGAAACCATAGCAATTTTATTCACTCAAAACGGATTTAAAATGAAGAAGTTATGGGTAAAACAAGATTGGATAATTTTTCTCATTTTAGCTACGTGAAAATTGGTAACAAATCTATTCCAACCATAACTTAATCAACTTGTATTGTATATTATGTAATCTTGAGATACCATAGACACGTATACAATGTTTCGACCTATCATGTCGACACATCTATATATATTTCGGAACAACCATAGACACTCTATATGTGAATGTTGGAGTTAGCTATACAGGGTTGAGGTTGATTCCAAAATATATATAGTTTGAGTTGTGATCAATACTGAGATACGTATACACTGGGTCATGGATTGATTCAAGATAATATTTATCGATTTATTTCTGTACATCTAACTGTGGACAACTAGTTGTAGGTTACTAACGAGGACAGCTGACTTAATAAACTTAAAACATCAAAATATATTAAAAGTGTTGTAAATATATTTTGAACATACTTTGATATATATGTATATATTGTTATAGGTTCGTGAATTAACCAGTGGCCAAGTCTTACTTCCCGACGAAGTAAAAATCTGTGAGAGTGAGTTATAGTCCCACTTTTAAAATCTAATATTTTTGGGATGAGAATACATGCAGGTTTTATAAATGATTTACAAAATAGACACAAGTACGTGAAACTACATTCTATGGTTGAATTATCGAAATCGAATATGCCCCTTTTTATTAAGTCTGGTAATCTAAGAATTAGGGAACAGACACCCTAATTGACGCGAATCCTAAAGATAGATCTTTTGGGCCTAACAAACCCCATCCAAAGTACCGGATGCTTTAGTACTTCGAAATTTATATCATATCCGAAGGGTGTCCCGGAATGATGGAGATATTCTTATATATGCATCTTGTTAATGTCGGTTACCAGGTGTTCACCATATGAATGATTTTTATCTCTATGTATGGGATGTGTATTGAAATATGAAATCTTGTGGTCTATTGTTACGATTTGATATATATAGGTTAAACCTATAACTCACCAACATTTTTGTTGACGTTTTAAGCATGTTTATTCTCAGGTGATTATTAAGAGCTTCCGCTGTCGCATACTTAAATAAGGACGAGATTTGGAGTCCATGCTTGTATGATATTGTGTAAAAACTGCATTCAAGAAACTTATTTTGTTGTAACATATTTGTATTGTAAACCATTATGTAATGGTCGTGTGTAAACAGGATATTTTAGATTATCCTTATTTGATAATCTACGTAAAGCTTTTTAAACCTTTATTGATGAAATAAAGGTTATGGTTTGTTTTAAAATGAATGCAGTCTTTGAAAAACGTCTCATATAGAGGTCAAAACCTCGCGACGAAATCAATTAATACGGAACGTTTTTAATCAATAAGAACGGGACATTTCAGTTGGTATCCGAGCGTTGGTCTTAGAGAACCAGAATTTTGCATTAGTGTGTCTTATCGAGTTTGTTAGAATGTATTAGTGAGTCTGGACTTCGACTGTGTTTACTTGAAAAATGATTGATTAACAAATTTTATTGGAAACTATATATTTTTAACATGTGAATATTATGTGATATATTAATCTCTTAACGCGTTTGATATTATGTGATAGATGTCTACCTCTAGAACAAGTCCCATTGACTCACCTAATAATAATGAAGAGTTAAATGTAAATTGGAATGATTCGTGGACTGATTCACAAGTTCCCGAAGAGGAACCGGAAGAAGAGTCGGAACCGGAAGAAGAATCGGAACCGGATGAAAAAATAGAACCGGTGGGGGAAATAATAAAACGGTTAAGTAAAAGAAAATCCTCAACCAACCGACCAAGGTTAATTATGGTCAATGGTGTTTCCGCCAAGGAAGCAAAATATTGGGAGGATTACCAATTCTCCGATGAATCGGATTCCGACGAGAATTCCGATGATGTTATAGAAATTACCCCAACTGAATTTAAAAAGGCAAAAGAAAATAATAAGGGAAAGGGCATAAAAATAGAGAAATCTAATTCCAACCCCGATGAACTTTATATGTATCGTCAACCCCCGAAGTCCTTAAGTTGTAACAATGACCCGGGAACCTCTAAACCACCAGGTTTTTCTAAACCAATGTGGACAACGACGGCTCGTATTAGGGGAACATCATATATCCCTAGAAACTTGGCAAAACGAACCAAAACCGAACAAGAAGAAACGAGCGAGTCGGAATAAGATAGTTGTATTCGTGTGGTGTAATATATGTAATATAGTGTGCTTATGCTTTATGATATATGTAAAAATTGCTTGTATTAATAAGTATTTTTTTTATGAATCTAACTCTTGTCTATTTTACAGTATAAAAACACAAAATGGATAGACAACCCAATATTTTAAGAGACCTACCCGGAGACATGATTGATGAAATCTTGTCTAGAGTCGGTCAGAATTCCTCGGCACAACTATTTAAGGCGAGATCAGTTTGTAATACATTCGAAGAACGTTCCAAGAATGCCTTGGTTTATAAAAGGCTTTCGTTCGAAAGATGGGGGATATCACATTGGGAAATCCATAAGTTACGATGTGTTTACTTTGACGCATATATTGCGGGGAACCCAAATGCTATTTTACGCAATGGGTTAAGAAATTATTTTGACTCAATATATCCGAATATTGGACTTCGTGATTTAGAAAAAGCGGCTAACATGCAACATAAAGAAGCATGTTATGCTTACGGATTAGTAATGTTCGCTTCTCACCAAAGTGAGAACAAGAACATCGGCCTACAACTATTAAACAAAACGTTCCCACAAGTGACGGAGTCGGTAATTGGGGTAAGAAATGAGGTTTTTAGATTGTTACGGGACTGTTGGACATTACGTAACCCTCGTCCCTTTGACGACATTACAACACGCTGTCTTATCAACGGCCATAACGGTTATGTTCCACAAGACCAAAGATGGGAAGTAGTCCTAGTAAAACCAGAATGCATGACTTGTTTCTGGACGTATGAATTACGTGTCTTTATTGCCTTTGCTGAACGACTTGTGTACTAGCTAGAATTATCTTCACAACTATCTTGTATCAAAGTTATTGTGTGCTATATTTCATGCTTTATGTAAAATAAGCGGTATTGTAAGTTTGTAAAACATTGTATAAAAGTTTGAACGCGAAATATTATTATAATCAGTTTTTCATATAGAATTGTAGTAGTTGAATTGTATATTAGCTACTAAGTATGAACTTAACGGGTAGGTACTACCCGAATTTAAACTTATAAAACGCTAATATGAAGAAAAAGCTTTTATAAATGAGTTCATATTATGCTACGAAATACTATTAACTACTCTTAATATTCTGTATGATTAACTTGTTCCATTTGACTATTTTGAAGGAAATGGCACCGACTACTCGACACACCGTGAATATGAATGAAGAGGAATTCCGTACTTTTCTAGCTTCAAACATAGCCGCAGTACAAGCTGCGCTACATACCAACAATAACCTTGGATCTAGCAGTACAGGAAATCGTGTAGGATGCACCTACAAAGAATTCACTGCCTGCAAACCTTTGGAATTTGATGGAACCGAAGGACCAATCGGATTGAAACGGTGGACCGAGAAGGTCGAATCGGTGTTTGCCATAAGTAAGTGTACTGAAGAGGACAAAGTGAAGTACGCTACGCATACCTTCACAGGTTCTGCGTTAACATGGTGGAATACCTATCTAGAGCAAGTGGGACAAGACGATGCGTACGTACTACCGTGGTCAGCATTCAAGCACTTGATGAACGAGAAGTACCGTCCCAGAACCGAGGTCAATAAGCTCAAGACAGAACTTAGAGGGTTACGAACCCAAGGATTTGATATTACCACATACGAAAGACGATTCACAGAATTATGCCTATTGTGTCCGGGAGCATTCAAAGATGAGGAAGAGAAGATCGACGCGTTTGTGAAAGGATTACCGGAAAGAATCCAAGAAGATATAAGTTCACACGAGTCCGTCTCCATACAACAGGCATGTAGAATGGCTCATAAACTAGTGAACCAGATTGAAGAAAGAATTAAAGAACAGACTGCTGAAGAGGCCAATGTGAAGCAAGTCAAAAGAAAGTGGGAGGAAAACGGTGATAAGAATCACCAATACAACAACAACAGCAATTACAACAATAATCGCAACAATTATCCCAACAATCGCAACATCAATCGCAACAACAACAAACGGCCCAACAACAACAACAACAACAACAACAACAGCAACTACAACAATCATCCCAACAACAATAATAACCGCAACAACAACAACAATCAGAAGCAGCTATGCCAAAGGTGTGAAAAGTATCACTCGGGGTTCTGCACCAAATTTTGCAACAAGTGTAAAAGAAATGGTCATAGCGCGGTGAAGTGTGAGGTCTACGGACCAGGGGTTAATAGAACGAAAGGAACAAATGGTGTCGGAACGAGTAATGGCGGAGCAAGTAGTGTCAGAGCAAGTTATGCCAATGTAGTTTGTTATAAATGTGGAAAACCGGGTCACATTATTAGAAATTGCCCGAACCAGGAGAACACGAATGGACAAGGCCGCGGAAGAGTTTTCAATATTAATGCGGCAGAGGCACAGGAAGACCCGGAGCTTGTTACGGGTACGTTTCTTATTGACAATAAATCTGCTTACGTTTTATTTGATTCGGGTGCGGATAGAAGCTATATGAGTAGAGATTTTTATGCTAAATTAAGTTGTCCATTGACGCCTTTGGATAGTAAATTTTTACTCGAATTAGCAAATGGTAAATTAATTTCAGCAGATAATATATGTCGGAATCGAGAAATTAAACTGGTTAGCGAAACATTTAAGATTGATTTGATACCTGTAGAGTTAGGGAGTTTTGATGTGATAATCGGTATGGACTGGTTGAAAGAAGTGAAAGCAGAGATAGTTTGTTACAAAAATGCAATTCGCATTATACGAGAAAAAGGAAAACCCTTAATGGTGTACGGAGAAAAGGGCAACACGAAGCTACATCTTATTAGTAATTTGAAGGCACAAAAACTAATAAGAAAAGGTTGCTATGCTGTTCTAGCACACGTCGAGAAAGTACAAACTGAAGAAAAGAGCATCAATGATGTTCCCATTGCAAAAGAATTTCCCGATGTATTTCCGAAAGAATTACCGGGATTACCCCCACATCGATCCGTTGAATTTCAAATAGATCTTGTACCAGGAGCTGCACCAATAGCTCGTGCTCCTTACAGACTCGCACCCAGCGAGATGAAAGAACTGCAAAGCCAATTATAAGAACTTTTAGAGCGTGGTTTCATTCGACCAAGCACATCACTGTGGGGAGCTCCTGTTTTGTTTGTCAAGAAGAAAGATGGTACATTCAGGTTGTGTATCGACTACCGAGAGTTGAACAAACTTACCATCAAGAACTGCTACCCACTACTGAGAATCGACGACTTATTTGATCAACTACAAGGCTCGTCTGTTTATTCAAAGATTGACTTACGTTCCGGGTATCATCAAATGCGGGTGAAAGAAGATGATATTCCAAAGACTGCTTTCAGAACACGTTACGGTCATTACGAGTTTATGGTCATGCCGTTTGGTTTAACTAATGCACCAGCTGTGTTCATGGACCTCATGAACCGAGTGTGTGGAACATACCTTGACAAGTTTGTCATTGTTTTCATTGATGACATACTTATTTACTCAAAGAATGACCAAGAACACGGTGAACATTTGAGAAAGGTGTTAGAAGTATTGAGGAAGGAAGAATTGTACGCTAAGTTTTCAAAGTGTGCATTTTGGTTGGAAGAAGTTCAATTCCTCGGTCACATAGTGAACAAAGAAGGTATTAAGGTGGATCCAGCAAAGATAGAAACTGTTGAAAAGTGGGAAACCCCAAAAACTCCGAAACACATACGCCAGTTTTTAGGACTAGCTGGTTACTACAGAAGGTTCATCCAAGACTTTTCCAGAATAGCAAAACCCTTGACTGCATTAACGCATAAAGGGAAGAAATTTGAATGGAATGATGAACAAGAGAAAGCGTTTCAGTTATTGAAGAAAAAGCTAACTACGGCACCTATATTGTCATTGCCTGAAGGGAATGATGATTTTGTGATTTATTGTGATGCATCAAAGCAAGGTCTCGGTTGTGTATTAATGCAACGAACGAAGGTGATTGCTTATGCGTCTAGACAATTAAAGATTCACGAACAAAATTATACGACGCATGATTTGGAATTAGGCGCGGTTGTTTTTGCATTAAAGACTTGGAGGCACTACTTATATGGGGTCAAAAGTATTATATATACCAACCACAAAAGTCTTCAACACATATTTAATCAGAAACAACTGAATATGAGGCAGCGTAGGTGGATTGAATTGTTGAATGATTACGACTTTGAGATTCGTTACCACCCGGGAAAGGCAAATGTGGTAGCCGATGCCTTGAGCAGGAAGGACAGAGAACCCATTCGAGTAAAATCTATGAATATAATGATTCATAATAACCTTACTACTCAAATAAAGGAGGCGCAACAAGGAGTTTTAAAAGAGGGAAATTTAAAGGATGAAATACCCAAGGGATCGGAGAAGCATCTTAATATTCGGGAAGACAGAACCCGGTATAGGGCTGAAAGGATTTGGGTACCAAAATTTGGAGATATGAGAGAAATGGTACTTAGAGAAGCTCATAAAACCAGATACTCAATACATCCTGGAACGGGGAAGATGTACAAGGATCTCAAGAAACATTTTTGGTGGCCGAGTATGAAAGCCGATGTTGCTAAATATGTAGGAGAATGTTTGACGTGTTCTAAGGTCAAAGCTGAGCATCAGAAACCATCAAGTCTACTTCAACAACCCGAAATCCCGGAATGGAAATGGGAAAACATTACCATGGATTTCATCACTAAATTGCAAAGGACTGCAAGTGGTTTTGATACTATTTGGGTAATAGTTGATCGTCTCACCAAATCAGCACACTTCCTGGTAATAAGAGAAGATGATAAGATGGAGAAGTTAGCACGACTGTATTTGAAGGAAGTCGTCTCCAGACATGGAATACCAATCTCTATTATCTCTGATAGGGATGGTAGATTTATTTCAAGATTCTGGCAGACATTACAGCAAGCATTAGGAACTCGTCTAGACATGAGTACTGCCTATCATCCACAAACTAATGGGCAGAGCGAAAGGACGATACAAACGCGTGAAGACATGCTACGAGCATGTGTTATTGATTTCGGAAACAGTTGGGATCGACATCTACCGTTAGCAGAATTTTCCTACAACAACAGCTACCATTCAAGCATTGAGATGGCGCCGTTTGAAGCACTTTATGGTAGAAAGTGCAGGTCTCCGATTTGTTGGAGTGAAGTGGGGGATAGACAGATTACGGGTCCGGAGATTATACAAGAAACTACCGAGAAGATCATCCAAATTCAACAACGGTTGAAAACCGCACAAAGTCGACAAAAGAGCTACGCTGACATTAAAAGAAAAGATATAGAATTTGAAATTGGAGAGATGGTCATGCTTAAAGTTGCACCTTGGAAAGGCGTTGTTCGATTTGGTAAACGAGGGAAATTAAATCCAAGGTATATTGGACCATTCAAGATTATTGATCGTGTCGGACCAGTAGCTTACCGACTTGAGTTACCTCAACAACTCGCGGCTGTACATAACACTTTCCACGTCTCGAATTTGAAGAAATGTTTTGCTAAAGAAGATCTCACTATTCCGTTAGATGAAATCCAAATCAACGAAAAACTTCAATTCATCGAAGAACCCGTCGAAATAATGGATCGTGAGGTTAAAAGACTTGAGCAAAACAAGATACCAATTGTTAATGAAATGTCCCGTTCTTATTGATTAAAAACGTTCCATATTAATTGATTTCGTTGCGAGGTTTTGACCTCTATATGAGACGTTTTTCAAAGACTGCATTCATTTTAAAACAAACCATAACCTTTATTTCATCAATAAAGGTTTAAAAAGCTTTACGTAGATTATCAAATAATGATAATCTAAAATATCCTATTTACACAGGACCATTACATAATGGTTTACAATACAAATATGTTACAACAAAATAAGTTTCTTGAATGCAGTTTTTACACAATATCATACAAGCATGGACTCCAAATCTCGTCCTTATTTAAGTATGCGATAGCGGAAGCTCTTAATAATCACCTGAGAATAAACATGCTTAAAACGTCAACAAAAATGTTGGTGAGTTATAGGTTTAACCTATATATATCAAATCATAATAATAGACCACAAGATTTCATATTTCAATACACATCCCATACATAGAGATAAAAATCATTCATATGGTGAACACCTGGTAACCGACATTAACAAGATACATATATAAGAATATCCCCATCATTTCGGGACACCCTTCGAATATGATATAAATTTCGAAGTACTAAAGCATCCGGTACTTTGGATGGGGTTTGTTAGGCCCAATAGATCTATCTTTAGGATTCGCGTCAATTAGGGTGTCTGTTCCCTAATTCTTAGATTACCAGACTTAATAAAAAGGGGCATATTCGATTTCGATAATTCAACCATAGAATGTAGTTTCACGTACTTGTGTCTATTTTGTAAATCATTTATAAAACCTGCATGTATTCTCATCCCAAAAATATTAGATTTTAAAAGTGGGACTATAACTCACTTTCACAGATTTTTACTTCGTCGGGAAGTAAGACTTGGCCATTGGTTGATTCACGAACCTATAACAATATATACATTAAATGTCTTTACAACGATAATCGTTACATATATGTCTCGTTTAAAAATCATTAAGTTAGTAGTCTTGTTTTTACATATGTAGTTCATTGTTAATATACTTAATGATATGTTTACTTATCATAGTATTATGTTAACTATATATATATATATATATCCATATATATGTCATCATATAGTTTTTACAAGTTTTAACGTTCGTGAATCACCGGTCAACTTGGGTGGTCAATTGTCTATATGAAACATATTTCAATTAATCAAGTCTTAACAAGTTTGATTGCTTAACATGTTGGAAACATTTAATCATGTAAATATCAATCTCAATTAATATATATAAACATGGAAAAGTTCGGGTCACTACAGTACCTACCCGTTAAATAAATTTCGTCCTGAAATTTTAAGCTGTTGAAGGTGTTGACGAATCTTCTGGAAATAGATGCGGGTATTTCTTCTTCATCTGATCTTCACGCTCCCAGGTGAACTCGGGTCCTCTACGAGCATTCCAACGAACCTTAACAGTTGGTATCTTGTTTTGCTTAAGTCTTTTAACCTCACGATCCATTATTTCAACGGGTTCTTCGATGAATTGAAGTTTTTCATTGATTTGGATTTCATCTAACGGAATAGTGAGATCTTCTTTAGCAAAACATTTCTTCAAATTCGAGACGTGGAAAGTGTTATGTACAGCTGCGAGTTGTTGAGGTAACTCAAGTCGGTAAGCTACTGGTCCGACACGATCAATAATCTTGAATGGTCCAATATACCTTGGATTTAATTTCCCTCGTTTACCAAATCGAACAACGCCTTTCCAAGGTGCAACTTTAAGCATGACCATCTCTCCAATTTCAAATTCTATATCTTTTCTTTTAATGTCAGCATAGCTTTTTTGTCGACTTTGGGCGGTTTTCAACCGTTGTTGAATTTGGATGATCTTCTCGGTAGTTTCTTGTATAATCTCCGGACCCGTAATCTGTCTATCCCCCACTTCACTCCAACAAATCAGAGACCTGCACTTTCTACTATAAAGTGCTTCAAACGGCGTCATCTTAATGCTTGAATGGTAGCTGTTGTTGTAGGAAAATTATGCTAACGGTAGATGTCGATCCCAAATGTTTCCGAAATCAATAACACATGCTCGTAGCATGTCTTCAAGCGTTTGTATCGTCCTTTCGCTCTGCCCATTAGTTTGTGGATGATAGGCAGTACTCATGTCTAGACGAGTTCCTAATGCTTGCTGTAATGTCTGCCAAAATCTTGAAATAAATCTGCCATCCCTATCAGAGATAATAGAGATTGGTATTCCATGTCTGGAGACGACTTCCTTCAAATACAGTCGTGCTAAATTCTTCATCTTGTCATCTTCTCTTATTGGCAGGAAGTGTGCTGATTTGGTGAGACGATCAACTATTACCCAAATAGTATCAAAACCACTTGCAGTCCTTGGCAATTTAGTGATGAAATCCATGGTAATGTTTTCCCATTTCCATTCCGGGATTTCGGGTTGTTGAAGTAGACCTGATGGTTTCTGATGCTCAGCTTTGACCTTAGAACACGTCAAACATTCTCCTACGTATTTAGCAACATCGGCTTTCATACCCGGCCACCAAAAATGTTTCTTGAGATCCTTGTACATCTTCCTCGTTCCAGGATGTATTGAGTATCTGGTTTTATGAGCTTCTCTAAGTACCATTTCTCTCATATCTCCAAATTTTGGTACCCAAATCCTTTCAGCCCTATATCGGGTTCCGTCTTCCCGAATATTAAGATGCTTCTCCGATCCTTTGGGTATTTCATCCTTTAAATTTCCCTCTTTTAAAACTCCTTGTTGCGCCTCCTTTATTTGAGTAGTAATGTTATTATGAATCATTATATTCATAGATTTTACTCGAATGGGTTCTCTGTCCTTCCTGCTCAAGGCATCGGCTACCACATTTGCCTTCCCCGGGTGGTAACGAATCTCAAAGTCGTAATCATTAAATAATTCAATCCACCGACGCTGCCTCATATTCAGTTGTTTCTGATTAAATATGTGTTGAAGACTTTTGTGGTCGGTATATATAATACTTTTGACCCCATATAAGTAGTGCCTCCAAGTATTTAATGCAAAAACAACCGCTCCTAATTCTAAATCATGCGTCGTATAATTTTGTTCGTGAATCTTCAATTGTCTAGACGCATAAGCAATCACTTTCGTTCGTTGCATTAATACACAACCGAGACCTTGCTTTGATGCGTCACAATAAATCACAAAATCATCATTCCCTTCAGGCAATGACAATATAGGTGCCGTAGTTAGCTTTTTCTTCAATAACTGAAACGCTTTCTCTTGTTCATCATTCCATTCAAATTTCCTTCCTTTATGCGTTAATGCAGTCAAGGGTTTTGCTATTCTGGAAAAGTCTTGGATGAACCTTCTGTAGTAACCAGCTAGTCCTAAAAACTGACGTATGTGTTTCGGAGTTTTCGGGGTTTCCCACTTTTCAACAGTTTCTATCTTTGCCGGATCCACCTTAATACCTTCTTTGTTCACTATGTGACCGAGGAATTGAACTTCTTCCAACCAAAATGCACACTTTGAAAACTTAGCGTACAATTCTTCCTTCCTCAATACTTCTAACACCTTTCTCAAATGTTCACCGTGTTCTTGGTCATTCTTTGAGTAAATAAGTATGTCATCAATGAAAACAATGACAAACTTGTCAAGGTATGGTCCACACACTCGGTTCATAAGGTCCATGAACACAGCTGGTGCATTAGTTAAACCAAACGGCATGACCATAAACTTGTAATGACCGTAACGTGTTCTGAAAGCAGTCTTTGGAATATCATCTTCTTTCACCCGCATTTGATGATACCCGGAACGTAAGTCAATCTTTGAATAAACAGACGAGCCTTGTAGCTGATCAAATAAGTCATCGATTTTCGGTAGTGGGTAGCGGTTCTTGATGGTAAGTTTGTTCAACTCTCGGTAGTCGATACACAACCTGAATGTACCATCATTCTTCTTGACAAACAAAACAGGAGCTCCCCACGGTGATGTGCTTGGTCGAATGAAACCACGCTCTAAAAGTTCTTGTAATTGGCTTTGCAGTTCTTTCATCTCGCTGGGTGCGAGTCTGTAAGGAGCACGAGCTATTGGTGCAGCTCCTGGTACAAGATCTATTTGAAATTCAACGGATCGATATGGGGGTAATCCCGGTAATTCTTTCGGAAATACATCGGGAAATTCTTTTGCAATGGGAACATCATTGATGCTCTTTTCTTCAGTTTGTACTTTCTCGACGTGTGCTAGAACAGCATAGCAACCTTTTCTTATTAGTTTTTGTGCCTTCAAATTACTAATAAGATGTAGTTTCGTGTTGCCCTTTTCTCCGTACACCATTAAGGGTTTTCCTTTTTCTCGTATAATGCGAATTGCATTTTTGTAACAAACGATCTCTGCTTTCACTTCTTTCAACCAGTCCATACCGATTATCACATCAAAACTCCCTAACTCTACTGGTATCAAATCAATCTTAAATGTTTTGCTAACCAGTTTAATTTCTCGATTCCGACATATATTATCTGCTGAAATTAATTTACCATTTGCTAATTCGAGTAAAAATTCACTATCCAAAGGCGTCAATGGACAACTTAATTTAGCACAAAAATCTCTACTCATATAGCTTCTATCCGCACCCGAATCAAATAAAACGTAAGCAGATTTATTGTCAATAAGAAACGTACCCGTAACAAGCTCCGGGTCTTCCTGTGCCTCTGCCGCATTAATATTGAAAACTCTTCTGCGGCCTTGTCCATTCGTGTTCTCCTGGTTCGGGCAATTTCTAATAATGTGGCCCGGTTTTCCACATTTATAACAAACTACATTGGCATAACTTGCTCCGACACTACTTGCTCCGCCATTACTCGTTCCGACACCATTTGTTCCTTTCGTTCTATTAACCCCTGGTCCGTAGACCTCACACTTCGCCGCGCTATGACCATTTCTTTTACACTTGTTGCAAAATTTGGTGCAGAACCCCGAGTGATACTTTTCACACCTTTGGCATAGCTGCTTCTGATTGTTGTTGTTGTTGCGGTTATTATTGTTGTTGGGATGATTGTTGTAGTTGCTGTTGTTGTTGTTGTTGTTGTTGTTGTTGGGCCGTTTGTTGTAGTTGCGATTGATGTTGCGATTGTTGGGATAATTGTTGCAATTATTGTTGTAATTGCTGTTGTTGTTGTATTGGTGATTCTTATCACCGTTTTCCTCCCACTTTCTTTTGACTTGCTTCACATTGGCCTCTTTAGCAGTCTGTTCTTTAATTCTTTCTTCAATCTCGTTCACTAGTTTGTGAGCCATTCTACATGCCTGTTGTATAGAGGCGGGCTCGTGTGAACTTATATCTTCTTGGATTCTTTCCGGTAATCCTTTCACAAACGCGTCGATCTTCTCTTCCTCATCTTCGAATGCTCCCGGACACAATAGGCACAATTCTGTGAATCGTCTTTCATACGTGGTAATATCAAATCCTTGGGTTCGTAACCCTCTAAGTTCTGTCTTGAGCTTATTGACCTCGGTTCTGGGACGGTACTTCTCGTTCATCAAGTGCTTGAATGCTGACCACGGTAGTGCGTACGCATCGTCTTGTCCCACTTGCTCTAGATAGGTATTCCACCATGTTAACGCAGAACCTGTGAAGGTATGCGTAGCGTACTTCACTTTGTCCTCTTCAGTACACTTACTTATGGCAAACACCGATTCGACCTTCTCGGTCCACCGTTTCAATCCGATCGGTCCTTCGGTTCCATCAAATTCCAAAGGTTTGCAGGCAGTGAATTCTTTATAGGTGCATCCTACACGATTTCCTGTACTGCTAGATCCAAGGTTATTGTTGGTATGTAGCGCAGCCTGTACTGCGGCTATGTTTGAAGCTAGAAAAGTACGGAATTCCTCTTTATTCATATTCACGGTGTGTCGAGTAGTCGGTGCCATTTCCTTCAAAATAGTCAAATGGAACAAGTTAATCATACAGAATATTAAGAGTAGTTAATAGTATTTCGTAGCATAATATGAACTCATTTATAAAAGCTTTTTCTTCATATTAGCGTTTTATAAGTTTAAATTCGGGTAGTACCTACCCGTTAAGTTCATACTTAGTAGCTAATATACAATTCAACTACTACAATTCTATATGAAAAACTGATTATAATAATATTTCGCGTTCAAATTTTTACACAATATTTTACAAACTTACAATACTGCTTATTTTACATATAGCATGAAATATAGCACACAATAAATTTGATACAAGATGGTTGTGAAGATAATTCTAGCTAGTACACAAGTCGTTCAGCAAAGGCAATAAAGACACGTAATTCATACGTCCAGAAACAAGTCATGCATTCTGGTTTTACTAGGATTACTTCCCATCCTTGGTCTTGTGGAACATAACCGTTATGGCCATTGATAAGACAGCGTGTTGTAACGTCGTCAAAGGGACGAGGGTTACGTAATGTCCAACAGTCCCGTAACAATCTAAAAACCTCATTTCTTACCCCAATTACCAACTCCGTCACTTGTGGGAACGTTTTGTTTAATAGTTGTAGCCCGATGTTCTTGTTCTCACTTTGGTGAGAAGCGAACATTACTAATCCGTAAGCATAACATGCTTCTTTATGTTGCATGTTAGCCGCTTTTTCTAAATCACGAAGTCCAATATTCGGATATATTGAGTCAAAATAATTTCTTAACCCATTGCGTAAAATAGCATTTGGGTTCTCCGCAATATATGCGTCAAAGTAAACACATCGTAACTTATGGATTTCCCAATGTGATATCTCCCATCTTTTGAACGAAAGCCTTTTATAAACCAAGGCATTCTTGGAACGTTCTTCGGATGTCTTACAAACTGATCTTGCCTTAAATAGTTGTGCCGAAGAATTCTGACCGACTCTAGACAAGATTTCATCAATCATGTCTTCGGGTAGGTCTCTTAAAATATTGGGTTGTCTATCCATTTTGTGTTTTTATACTGTAAAATAGACAAGAGTTAGATTCATAAAAAAAAATACTTATTAATACAAGCAATTTTTACATATATCATAAAGCATAAGCACACTATATTACATATATTACACCACACGAATACAACTATCTTATTCCGACTCGCTTGTTTCTTCTTCTTCGATTTTGGTTCGTTTTGCCAAGTTTCTAGGGATATATGATGTTCCCCTAATACGAGCTGTCGTTTTCCACATTGGTTTAGAAAAACCTGGTGGTTTAGAGGTTCCCGGGTCATTGTTACAACTTAAGGACTTCGGGGATTGATAATACATATAAAGTTCATCGGGGTTGGAATTAGATTTCTCTATTTTTATGCCCTTTCCCTTATTATTTTCTTTTGACTTTTTAAATTCAGTTGGGGTAATTTCTATAACATCATCGGAATTCTCGTCGGAATCCGATTCATCGGAGAATTGGTAATCCTCCCAATATTTTGCTTCCTTGGCGGAAACACCATTGACCATAATTAACCTTGGTCGGTTGGTTGAGGATTTTTTTTTACTTAACCGTTTTATTATTTCCCCCACCGGTTCTATTTCTTCATCCGGTTCCGATTCTTCTTCCGGTTCCGATTCTTCTTCCGGTTCCGACTCTTCTTCCGGTTCCTCTTCGGGAACTTGTGAATCAGTCCACGAATCATTCCAATTTACATTTGACTCTTCATTATTATTAGGTGAGTCAATGGGACTTGTTCTAGAGGTAGACATCTATCACATAATATCAAACGCGTTAAGAGATTAATATATCACATAATATTCACATGTTAAAAATATATAGTTTCCAACAAAATTTGTTAAGCAATCATTTTTCAAGTAAACATGGTCGAAGTCCAGACTCACTAATGCATCCTAACAAACTCGATAAGACACACTAATGCAAAACTCTGGTTCTCTAAGACCAACGCTCTGATACCAACTGAAATGTCCCGTTCTTATTGATTAAAAACGTTCCATATTAATTGATTTCGTTGCGAGGTTTTGACCTCTATATGAGACGTTTTTCAAAGACTGCATTCATTTTAAAACAAACCATAACCTTTATTTCATCAATAAAGATTTAAAAAGCTTTACGTAGATTATCAAATAATGATAATCTAAAATATCCTGTTTACACACGACCATTACATAATGGTTTACAATACAAATATGTTACAACAAAATAAGTTTCTTGAATGCAGTTTTTACACAATATCATACAAGCATGGACTCCAAATCTCGTCCTTATTTAAGTATGCGATAGCAGAAGCTCTTAATAATCACGTGAGAATAAACATGCTTAAAACGTCAACAAAAATGTTGGTGAGTTATAGGTTTAACCTATATATATCAAATCATAATAATGGACCACAAGATTTCATATTTCAATACACATCCCATACATAGAGATAAAAATCATTCATATGGTGAACACCTGGTAACCGACATTAACAAGATGCATATATAAGAATATCCCCATCATTCCGGGACACCCTTCAGATATGATATAAATTTCGAAGTACTAAAGCATCCGGTACTTTGGATGGGGTTTGTTAGGCCCAATAGATCTATCTTTAGGATTCGCGTCAATTAGGGTGTCTGTTCCCTAATTCTTAGATTACCAGACTTAATAAAAAGGGGCATATTCGATTTCGATAATTCAACCATAGAATGTAGTTTCACGTACTTGTGTCTATTTTGTAAATCATTTATAAAACCTGCATGTATTCTCATCCCAAAAATATTAGATTTTAAAAGTGGGACTATAACTCACTTTCACAGATTTTTACTTCGTCGGGAAGTAAGACTTGGCCACTGGTTGATTCACGAATCTATAACAATATATACATTAAATGTCTTTACAACGATAATCGTTACATATATGTCTCGTTTAAAAATCATTAAGTTAGTAGTCTTGTTTTTACATATGTAGTTCATTGTTAATATACTTAATGATATGTTTACTTATCATAGTATTATGTTAACTATATATATATCCATATATATATGTCATCATATAGTTTTTACAAGTTTTAACGTTCGTGAATCACCGGTCAACTTGGGTGGTCAATTGTCTATATGAAACATATTTCAATTAATCAAGTCTTAACAAGTTTGATTGCTTAACATGTTGGAAACATTTAATCATGTAAATATCAATCTCAATTAATATATATAAACATGGAAAAGTTCGGGTCACTACATTTAAGGTTCGATGGAATGCTCGTAGAGGACCCGAGTTCACCTGGGAGCGTGAAGATCAGATGAAGAATAAATACCCGCATCTATTTCCAGAACATTCGTCAACACCTTCAACAGCTTAAAATTTCGGGACGAAATTTATTTAACGGGTAGGTACTGTAGTGACCCAAACTTTTCCATGTTTATATATATTAATTGAGATTGATATTTACATGATTAAATGTTTCCAACATGTTAAGCAATCAAACTTGTTAAGACTTGATTAATTGAAATATGTTTCATATAGACAATTGACCACCCAAGTTGACCGGCGATTCACGAACGTTAAAACTTGTAAAAACGACATGACGATATATATATGGATATACATATGGTTAACATGAGATTATGATAAGTAAGTATCTCCATAAGTATATTAACAATGAGTTATATACATATAAACAAGACTACTAACTTAAGGATTTCGAGACGAGACATATATGTAACGATTATCGTTGTAACGACATTTAAATGTATATATATCATATTAAGATATATTAATATATCATAATATCATGATAATATAATAATTTAACATCTCATTAGATATAATAAACAATGGGTTAACAACATTAATTGAGATCGTTAACTTAAAGGTTTCAAAACAACACTTACATGTAACGACTAACGATGACTTAACGACTCAGCTAAAATGTATATACATGTAGTGTATTTAGATGTATTAAAATACTTTTGGAAGACTTCAAGACATATATCAAAACACTCATACTTAACGAAAATGGTTACAGTTACTTTCCCATTCTTTTCTTGCATCAAGAATTCTAGTCGTATTCTTACCCGTATTATACACAGCTTCCAAACGTACTTACTATAGGTATATACCAATAGGAACTAGCATGGGATTCCACTCTTGATTATGTCATGTATGACTAATCAATTTTAACTTCTACCATGAGCTAGTCAACTAACTAGAACTCCTTTTAACCCCACTCACCACTCACCAATTACCACTCATCATTCACTCCATTTCACTTCCAATTCTCTTTCTAATTCTCTCTCAACACACCCACACTATTATGAACGTATTTTTCCAGTAGTTAATCATCATCTTCATCAAAAATCACTTCAAGCATCAAGCTATAATCATCATAGGAAGAACACTTCAAGAACACTTCAAAAATCCCTTCAAGTTTACTAATTTACTTCCAAGCTTTCTAATCCATTCCAAGTAATCATCTAAGATCAAGAAACCTTTGTTATATACAGTAGGTTATCTTTCTTATTCAAGGTAATATTCATATTCAAACTTTGATTCAATTTCTATAACTATAAACTATCTTAATTCGAGTAAAAATCTTACTTGAACTTGTTTTTGTGTCATGATCCTACTTCAAGAACTTTCAAGCCATCCAAGATCCTTTGAAGCTAGATCATTTCATGTCACTTCCAGTAGGTTTACCTACTAAACTTGAGGTAGTAATGATGTTCATAACATCATTCGATTCATATATATAAAACTATCTTATTCGAAGGTTTAAACTCGTAATCACTAGAACATAGTTTAGTTAATTCTAAACTTGTTCGCAAACAAAAGTTAATCCTTCTAACTTGACTTTTAAAATTAACTAAACACATGTTCTATATCTATATGATATGCTAACTTAATGATTTAAAACCTGGAAACACGAAAAACACCGTAAAACCGGATTTACGCCGTCGTAGTAACACCGCGGGCTGTTTTGGGTTAGTTAATTAAAAACTATGATAAAATTTGATTTAAAAGTTGTTATTCTGAGAAAATGATTTTTATTATGAACATGAAACTATATCCAAAAATTATGGTTAAACTCAAAGTGGAAGTATGTTTTCTAAAATGGTCATCTAGACGTCGTTCTTTCGACTGAAATGACTACCTTTACAAAAATGACTTGTAACTTATTTTTCCGACTATAAACCTATACTTTTTCTGTTTAGATTCATAAAATAGAGTTCAATATGAAACCATAGCAATTTGATTCACTCAAAACGGATTTAAAATGAAGAAGTTATGGGTAAAACAAGATTGGATAATTTTTCTCATTTTAGCTACGTGAAAATTGGTAACAAATCTATTCCAACCATAACTTAATCAACTTGTATTGTATATTATGTAATCTTGAGATACCATAGACACGTATACAATGTTTCGACCTATCATGTCGACACATCTATATATATTTCGGAACAACCATAGACACTCTATATGTGAATGTTGGAGTTAGCTATACAGGGTTGAGGTTGATTCCAAAATATATATAGTTTGAGTTGTGATCAATACTGAGATACGTATACACTGGGTCGTGGATTGATTCAAGATAATATTTATCGATTTATTTCTGTACATCTAACTGTGGACAACTAGTTGTAGGTTACTAACGAGGACAGCTGACTTAATAAACTTAAAACATCAAAATATATTAAAAGTGTTGTAAATATATTTTGAACATACTTTGATATATATGTATATATTGTTATAGGTTCGTGAATCAACCAGTGGCCAAGTCTTACTTCCCGACGAAGTAAAAATCTGTGAGAGTGAGTTATAGTCCCACTTTTAAAATCTAATATTTTTGAGATGAGAATACATGCAGGTTTTATAAATGATTTACAAAATAGACACAAGTACGTGAAACTACATTCTATGGTTGAATTATCGAAATCGAATATGCCCCTTTTTATTAAGTCTGGTAATCTAAGAATTAGGGAACAGACACCCTAATTGACGCGAATCCTAAAGATAGATCTATTGGGCCTAACAAACCCCATCCAAAGTACCGGATGCTTTAGTACTTCGAAATTTATATCATATCCGAAGGGTGTCCCGGAATGATGGGGATTTTCTTATATATGCATCTTGTTAATATCGGTTACCAGGTGTTCACCATATGAATGATTTTTATCTCTATGTATGGGATGTGTATTGAAATATGAAATCTTGTGGTCTATTGTTACGATTTGATATATATAGGTTAAACCTATAACTCACCAACATTTTTGTTGACGTTTTAAGCATGTTTATTCTCAGGTGATTATTAAGAGCTTCCGCTGTCGCATACTTAAATAAGGACGAGATTTGGAGTCCATGCTTGTATGATATTGTGTAAAAACTGCATTCAAGAAACTTATTTTGTTGTAACATATTTGTATTGTAAACCATTATGTAATGGTCGTGTGTAAACAGGATATTTTAGATTATCCTTATTTGATAATCTACGTAAAGCTTTTTAAACCTTTATTGATGAAATAAAGGTTATGGTTTGTTTTAAAATGAATGCAGTCTTTGAAAAACGTCTCATATAGAGGTCAAAACCTCGCAACGAAATCAATTAATATGGAACGTTTTTAATCAATAAGAACGGGACATTTCACATGCGGTCAACTTTCGATGTAATGAAAGATTGTCTTTTCAAAAACGAATGCAATGTTTGTAAAATGTATCATATAGAGGTCAAGTACCTCGCAATGTAATCAACTGTTGTGAATCATTTATAATCGATGTGGACTTCGTCCGGATGGATTAGGACGGGTCGCTTCAAGTTCAACTCTTGCAATTGACTTTTTCCCATGTATTAAACGTATTTATAGTAAATTTATCAGAACCAACTCGTCCTATAGGCTTCTTATTTAATAGATAGCATGGAAGACAATATGCAACATCTTTTTCTTGAGAATATTCTAACCACCAAAATTTACCAAACCAAGTTGATTGAAAGCTTCGATTACCCTTTGAACCACTGGCACTTAAAGGATAATTCGACTTATGAAGTTGATAAGGTCCAAGTTTAATATATTCTCGTCTAATCTCATCACGCTGGTTACTTAGATATTCCATGATTGAAGGCCGTATACCAGGATCTCTAACTAATGAATCTAACTTAAATTCCTTAGGTTTGGAGTTATCATTATTTTCAACATCAATTGTAGGAGACTCTTCCATAATATTATCATCATCTCGTTGAGTTTTCGTATTATTAACGTCTATCGTAACATTATCTCCTTTTTCATTTGATGGTTGATCATTAACAACACCACTTGTTTTCGTATAAAAATCAAAGATTTTTTTTTTGTACCCATGATTTAACCTAAAATTTAGTAATTTCATATCAATAAACAAAAGCATAACTTACTGTCTCAAACAATCAAAACTTTAAATAAATAACACTCAAAATTAATAACCGATAGCACAATTATGACAAGGAATATTAAAAATTATAATAACATAATTTGGTCACTTTGCTGGACGGTGGTGATATAAATTGATCATGATTCATGTATTAATACAAATACAATATACAACATATAATTATGAGATGAAAAATTGTAAAAAAAGAAAGAGAACTTACGAGTTAGGACGTTATCACGTTGACTTGATTTCTCTCGTTTGAAGATGGTCTCGAACTATTCACCAAATAACTCAAATAAGTGAAACTGGGTGTGAAAAGTTGTAAACTAAATAAAAAAATTGAGAAGATGTTGTATCATATTTCTTGTTAGTTAATAGCTTAATTTACGGAAATGCTTATTTGCGTTAGACTTCGCCACATAGCATTTAGTCGGTTAGTCCCAAATTTAATAATTCTAGAAATGTATACACTTTGTTGAGTAAACTGACTGGCCCATACGAATAATGGATGATTAAGTTGTCCATGTATTTTGATTAAATATTATTTGGGTTTCAATCGAGGGAGGCTTAAGAAAAATAATTAATCATAACCTATTAATTTTTCATTTCTATTAGGCCCATTGGGGGAGGCTGAGCATCCTCTGTCCCCTCCCTAGCTCCGCTACTGCACATACTCAAATAGTATTTTGAGAACTATCAGCTAAACAAGGTGTACAATGCTACTACTACTAACCAAGATCTTAATTCCAGATGACCAACATTAATCTATTTCACTCTCACAAGAGTATTCCATATTGAATATCTATCTATCCAATATGATAATTAAAAATGAATAAGGTATACTATATTTATCCGCTTATTGGAACTCCTTCCAATGACCTATGCATTCTATTATCATTTCCAGTTGTTCGATTCATTGTGAGTTCCTTAGTGTACACGAAGAAGAGAGCTCGTAGGCCTGATTAAAAGCGAATAAGGTTTATCTGTTTTATTCATGAAGAGTATTTTTACTCAGATATACTCTGTTTCTTATATTTTCTTTGAGTACAGTCATTATACACGTAAAGTAAAGTGAGGTTTTAATGTGAGAGAATCATAAAAGAATATTACATTCCATACATTACTAGATATAACGTATACTCTAATATAACGTTTTCAGACCGCTTGTAGCGGTGTCGTGCAATGGCGTGGGGTTGACATGGCACCCGGAGGTGCCCCCTTCTAGCCATATCGAGGCGTGACCATACCAAAAAAATTGAGCTTTCCTGGGAATCCAACGGGGTTGGCAACGGTGTGGCTGGACACGTGGCGCGATACAGTTGGGCCCAATTTTGTGACCGTTTGAAATATATATAAAAAAATATATTTCTATATTATTTATCCTATATATATACACATTTATATTACTCATTCTAAACATACAAATCTTTCTTTCAGTCTTATATTTTTCTTATCAACTTATCATACACTATAAAATTTCATAATGGATAAAACATTCAAGATACTCGAGTTTGTTATTGATGACGATTCGGATGATGAAAAAATTGTTAATTTTGTTAGTAGTTTGGCGGAAGAATAAGTGGAGGAAGATGCTAGTAGTTCGCGAGTCCCTCGAACCCGGGTTTATATTCCAAGGGATAGTGAAAGTGCGGCTGAGAGGTTATTCAATGATTATTTTGCGGATTCACCAGTGTATCCAGAAAAAAACTTCAAGCGACGTTATCGAATGAGTCGTCAATTATTTCTATGAATTAACGAAGGTATATCTAACTTTAATAGTAGCGATATTCCCAATTATTTTTTGTATTTTAGGGAACGTCCCGATGCAGTTGGTTGTCAAAGTTTGACAATACTACAAAAGTGCATTGCGGCCATACGTCAAATGGCGTATGGAACTACACCTGATTTGTTTAACAAATACATAAAAATTGGTGAGAAAATGACTACTTTATGTTTAGATAATTTTTGCAAATGCGTATTTCATTTGTTTGTTAGAGAGTATTTGAGAAAGCCAACAGCTGAAGATATTGCTCGACTTTATAATTTTCACGCCCAAAAATATGGTTTACCGGGTATGTTTGGTAGTATTGATTGTATGCATTGGGAGTGGAAGAATTGTCCCGTTGCTTGGCAAGGACAATATACTAGAGGTGATAAAAAAGGGTCGTCCATTATGCTTGAAGCAGTCGCCTCTCAAGATTTATGGATATGGCATGGATTCTTTGGTATGACAAGTGCAAACAACGACATTAACGTTTTGAATTATTCACCGTTGTTCAATAGTGTAAAGGATGGCACTGCTCCACTTTTACCATTTGATGTAAACGAGCATCACTACGATAGAGGGTATTACCTAGGGGTGATAGTATATACCCTGATTGTGAAATGTCCCGTTCATATTGATTATAAACGTTCCATATTAATTGATTTCGTCGCGAGGTTTTGACCTCTATATGAGACATTTTTCAAATACTGCATTCATTTTTAAAACAACCATAACCTTTATTTTATCGATAAAGGTTTAAAAAGCATTACGTAGATTATCAAATAATGATAATCTAAAATATACCGTTTACACATGACCATTACATAATGGTTTACAATAAGAATATATTACATCAAAAATAAGTTTCTTGAATGCAGTTTTTACTCAATATCATACAAGCATGGACTCCAAATCTTGTCCTTATTTTAGTATGCAATAGCGGAAGCTCTTAGTAATCACCTGAGAATAAACATGCTTAAAACGTCAACAAAATTGTTGGTGAGTTATAGGTTTAACCTACATATTATCAAATCATAATAATAGACCACAAGATTTCATTTTTATAACACATCTCATATCAGGCATTTCGCAAACTGCATAGAGATAAAAATCATTCATATGTTGAACACCTGGTAACCGACCTTAACAAGATGCATATAGAATATCCTCATCATTCCGGGACTCTCATCGGATATGATAAATCGAAGTACTAAAGCATCCGTAACTCGGATGAGGCTTGTTGGGACAAATAGATCTATCTTTAAGATTCGCGTCAATTATGGGCCATTTCCCTAATTCTTAGGCTACCAAGCTAAAAAGGGGTATATTCGGTTCGATAATCCAACATAGAAAGTATTTTCGATTACTTGTGTCTATTTTGTAAAACATTTATAAAATCGCATGTATTCTCATCTCAAAAAATAATAGATTTTAAAAGTGGGACTATAACTCACTTTCACAGATTTTTACTTCGTCGGGAAGTAAGACTTGGCCACTGGTCGATTCACGAACCTATAACAAATATGTACATATATATCAAAGTATGTTCAAAATATATTTACAACATTTTTAATACGTTTTAATGTTTTAAGTTTATTAAGTCAGCTGTCCTCGTTAGTAACCTACAACTAGTTGTCCACAGTTAGATGTACAGAAATAAATCGATATATATTATCTTGAATCAATCCACGACCCAGTGTATACACGTCTCAGGCTAGATCACAACTCAAAGTATATATATTTTTGGAATCAACCTCAACCCTGTATAGCTAATTCAAACATTACTGCATTTAGAGTGTCTATGGTTGTTCCAAATAATATATATACATGGGTCGATATGATATGTCAAAACATTTGCATACGTGTCTATGGTATCCCAAGATTACATAATATATTAGAATACATGTATAATACAATATAAGTTAGCTAGGATATGATTTGTATAGAATTGTTACAATATTTCCCGTAGCTACAACAATAAAAAAAATATCCAATCTTGTTTTACCCATAACTTCTTCGTTTTAAATCCGTTTTGAGTGAATCAAATTGCTATGGTTTCATATTGAACTCTATTTTATGAATCTAAACAGAAAAAGTATAGGTTTATAGTCGGAAATATAAGTTACAAGTCATTTTTGTAAGAGGTAGTCATTTCAGTCGAAAGAACGACGTCTTGATGACCATTTTGAAAAACATACTTCCACTTTGAGTTTAACCATGATTTTTGGATATAGTTTCATGTTCATAAGAAAAATAATTTTTCCAGAAGAACAACTTTTAAATCAAAGTTTATCATAGTTTTTAATTATCAAACCCAAAACAGCCCGCGGTGTTACTACGACGGCGTATGTCCGGTTTTACGGTGTTTTCCGTGTTTCCGGGTTTTAAATCATTAAGTTAGCATATCATATAGATATAGAACATGTGTTTAGTTGATTTTAAAAGTCAAGTTAGAAGGATTAACTTTTGTTTGCGAACAAGTTTAGAATTAACTAAACTATGTTCTAGTGATTTCAAGTTTAAACCTTCGAATAAGGTAGTTTTATATATATGAATCGAATGATGTTATGAACATCATTACTACCTCAGGTTTTGTGGATAAACCTACTAGAAATGATAAAAATAGATCTAGCTTCAAAGGATCCTTGGATGGCTTGAAAGTTCTTGAAGCAGAATCATGACACGAAAACAAGTTCAAGTAAGATTTCCACTCAAAATAAGATTGTTATAGTTATAGAAAGATATCTTACTGTAAATAAGAAAGATTTCTTGAGGTTAGATGATCACTTTACAAGATTGGAAGTAAGCTAGCAAACTTGGAAGTATTCTTGATTTTATGAAACTAGAACTTATAGAATTTATGAAGAACACTTAGAACTTGAAGATAGAACTTGAGAGAGATCAATTAGATGAAGAAAATTGAAGAATTAAAGTGTTTGTAGGTGTTTTTGGTCGTTGGTATATGGATTAGATATAAAGGATGTGTAATTTTGTTTACATGTAAATAAGTCATGAATGATTACTAACATTTTTGTAATTTTATGAGATATTTCATGCTAGTTGCCAAATGATGGTTCCCACATGTGTTAGGTGACTCACATGGGATGCTAAGAGCTGATAATTGGAGTGTATATACCAATAGTACATACATCTAAAAGCTGTGTATTGTACGAGTACGAATACGGGTGCATACGAGTAGAATTGTTGATGAAACTGAACGAGGATGTAATTGTAAGCATTTTTATTAAGTAGAAGTATTTTGATAAGTGTCTTAAGTCTTTCAAAAGTGTATGAATATATATTAAAACACTACATGTATATACATTTTAACTGAGTCGTTAAGTCATCGTTAGTCGTTACATGTAAATGTTGTTTTGAAACTTTTAGGTTAACGATCTTGTTAAATGTTGTTAACCCATTGTTTATTATATCTAAAGAGATGTTAAATTATTACATTATCATGATATTATGATATATTAATATATATTAGTATGATATATATACAGTTAAATGTTGTTACAACGATAATCGTTACATATATGTCTCGTTTCGAAATCATTAAGTTAGTAGTCTTATTTTTACATATGTAGTTCATTGTTAATACACTTAATGACATGTTTACTTATCATTTATCATGATTAAACATAGTGTATCAATATCTTAATATGATTCATATGTATTTAGTAAGACGTTGTTATAACGATAATCGTTATATATATCGTTTGGAGTTTCTTAATTCAATAAACTCAATTTTATGTATATAACTCATCGTTAAAATACCTAATGAGATACTTACTTATCATAATATCATGTTAACTATATATATAATCATATATATATCATCATATAGTTTTTACAAGTTTTAACGTTCGTGAATCACCGCTCAACTTGGGTGGTCAATTGTCTATATGAAACCTATTTCAATTAATCAAGTCTTAACAAGTTTGATTGCTTAACATGTTGGAAACACTTAATCATGTAAATAACAATTTCATTTAATATATATAAACATGGAAAAGTTCGGGTCACTACAGATTGGGCTATGTTGGTCAAAGCACCCCATGCTCTAACTGACGAACCGCGAAAAAATTTAAACGGTTTCAAGAAAGTGCAAGAAAAGATATTGAACGTGCATTTGGAGTACTACAGGGTAGATTTGCAATGTTAAAAACTCCGGCGAGATCTTTGGACTTCAACAAAATTAGAAGACATATGTATGATTGTCTCGTATTACATATCATGATTCAAGAAAATAAGGGTTTTGTTATTGGACGGAGAGAAGAAAGAATGATAGAAAGGAACCCACCACGACGGTCAGAAAGGGATTTGAGGGATCGAGATGCAAGAGTTAAGGAAATAAGAGATAGGCAAGTTCACAAAAAGTTAAAGGCAGATTTAACCTAACACGTTTGGAACTTATCACCTTACTTTCGTACCGCTAATAATAATGAGTAATTTGTTATGTATTTTCTAGTTTCGTTTAGGAATTTTAAATTATGTAATTTTTTATTTTAGTAATTTAAATTAATGTACTTCATGTTTACTTATTTCCATAAAATATAGCCGTTTATTGCATTAATTCCTAAAACGATTACATTAATTCCTAAAAATAGAAAAACAACTTAGTTCCTAAAACGATTACATTAATTTATAACGGCTTTCTTCATCAAACTTAGTCATCAATCTTCATGCGCTTTCGTGTCTCTCAGTGTGGTCAGCACTGAGTCGCGAATATCGTATTGCTGAAACGACGGAGATTCAGGTCTTCCTTCATCTTCACTTTCTTCAATGGCGTAGCTTTCATCCCTAATTTCGGTATAAAGCGTAATTGATTGCTTACGTACCAAAGCTCGCTCAATCAAAGCAAACCAATCGTGGTCTTCTTCAAGTAGCGTGGCGGGACCATTGGATTTTTTGAAATATCAAACTTGTTTGAAAATATATGTTATGTCTCCTTGGAGATATTCAAGCAGCTTCAAAAAGTTAACACACTTACACACATCCATGAAATAATCTCGTGTTTCGTAAGGTGTATAAGTCATCAATTCTCGATCGAATTCACCTCCGTAATGAACTTTTACGTAAACATTCAATGAACTCATTTTGAATAATTGAGAGATTTTTAGGAGGTGTGTTTATTTAGGGGAAAAACAAAAACTAGCCGTTAGGAAAAAAAAAAAAGTTCAAATATAGCCGTGGTAATTAAAAATTTTAAATATAAATTTAATCATATTATTAATAAAAATAATATAATAAAACAATTAAATAAAATACAAAATTAAATGTCTCATTAGCATTCCATTACCACAACACTAACTCACAACATCAACTTTCAACACCACCAATACTCCACTCACTAACCCAACACGTCCTAGTCATAAAAAAAAAAAAAAATGCCAAAAGCAATCAGCGGAGTAATATATAACATTTTCATAGTAATTTACATATTAACTAACAGACAAAAGTTATGAATAGTCATTAAGGGCATTTTTGACTTTTCACCTTTTTTTAAATTCTAACTAAATTTCATTTTACCAACAACGCCCCCCACACTTTTTTGAAAAATTCAAATCGACCCCCCATTCTAACTAAATTTCATTTTACCAACAACGCCCCCCACACTTTTTTGAAAAATTCAAATCGACCCCCTGTACTGATAGACAAAAGTTATGAATAGTAATTAGGGGCATTTTTGACTTTTCACCTTTTTTTAAATTCTAACTAAATTTCATTTTACCAACAACTCCCCCACACTTTTTTGAAAAATTCAAATCGACCCCCCAAACAGGGGGGTAAAGTGTCAAATAACCATTTTCATAAAAAAATCTTAAATAAACTCCACCCAAATATTCAACGGGTCATATCTTCTCGCTCGCAACGAGTTAAATTTTTCCGACACCATCGTTAAACTCGAAATAATTTTAGGAAAACAATGTCACTAGCTATACGCAAAACAGACGCTTTTTAAAAAATGCTAAATATTTGGGGTACTTTTCATACACGTTGATTTTGCGTTAAATTTTTAAAAGTCGACAATTCCATAGCGAAACTTGGAGATGCACATATATTGTTAATTTAAAATAACATTTAAATCTCTCACGGGTTATACCTTTTAGTTCGACTCGAGTTGTGCTTCAACGACATCATCGTTAGCCACAAAATAATTTTACTAAACGCAATAAAATACATTGAAAACCGAACCCTCGGCGCGTAGCGAGGGTTCGATAACTAGTAGTAGTAGTAGTATATAACATTTTCAAAGTAATTATTCATATATATAACATTTTCATAGTAATTATTCTAATTCTAATTTGTGCTGTTAAAAGTTATATTCGGAGTAATATATAACATTTTCATAGTAATTATTCTAATTTCCATGTATACTAAATTTTAATCTCACAAGGTAAAAATTACACCAAACAGCACCTCCAGTGTATCTTAAACCTCCACGTGGCAATTTTGCTTACGTGGTGCGCTTTGATTGGTGACCAATACAACTGACCACGTAGAGTCAAACTCAATATTAGATCAGTCCAGATGGTTATACAGTTTGATTAACATTCACTCTTACGCTAAAACCTTCTTAAACACATCTCCAAACACAAAATCCCCAAATTTCAATCTCACATTGATATCGTTCAATCATTCATCATTTAATCACTTCACTTCTATAATGCGGATCAAATTAGGTCTAATTGTGTGTTTACTGTTGTTACATTCAATTCCATCACAATCAGCGGTATCCAGCATTGATCTAGGTTCCGAATGGATAAAAGTCGCCGTAGTGAATCTAAAACCCGGTCAAGCACCGATATCAATCGCAATTAACGAAATGTCGAAACGTAAATCGCCGGCGTTAGTGGCGTTTCATTCGAATGATCGTTTGATCGGTGAAGAAGCAGCTGGACTTGTTGCTCGTTATCCTGATAAGGTTTATTCTCAAACTCGTGATCTAATTGGAAAGCCTTTTAATCATGTTAAGAAGTGTCTAGATTCATTGTATTTGCCTTATAATGTTGTGGAAGATTCTAGAGGTGGCGTTGGGATTAAAATTGATGACGGCGTTACCGTTTATTCGGTTGAGGAGTTGACTGGTATGATATTAGGTTATGGATTGAAGTTAGCGGAGTTTCATAGTAAGGTTGTGGTGAAGGATGCTGTGATTACTGTGCCTCCGTATTTTGGACAGGTGGAACGTAAAGGTTTACTTCAGGCTGCTGAATTGGCTGGATTGAATGTGCTTTCGCTTGTTAATGAGCATTCTGGTGCTGCACTTCAGTATGGGATTGATAAGGATTTTTCTAGTGAGTCTAGATATGTTATTTTTTATGATATGGGATCTAGTAGTACATATGCTGCTCTTGTTTACTTTTCGGCTTATAATACTAAGGAGTATGGAAAGACTGTTTCTGCCAATCAGTTTCAGGTACTGCTTTCGTGTTTTTACAACGATTTCTTGTGCTATTAATGTTGCCTTTCTGTAATTCCCTTAATCCATGAATGGTATTTATTGATTGATGAAATATGGTTCAAATCAGTTAGTTACCGGAAATAGATAAAGCTTACCATGGCTATTAGTTAAATATTTCAAGCTATGCTTTGTGAACAATCAGACCTTATATTACATCAGTGCCAGTGTAATATAGTTTGGAAACACATGTGATTCAGGTCAAAGATGTTAGATGGGATCCAGAGCTTGGTGGTCAAAATATGGAATTGCGGTTGGTGGAATACTTTGCAGATGAGTTCAACAAACAGATTGGGAATGGTGTTGATGTCAGGCAATTTCCTAAGGCAATGGCCAAATTGAAGAAGCAGGTTAAGCGTACAAAGGAAATTCTTAGTGCAAATACGGCAGCTCCAATTTCAGTTGAATCACTTCTTGATGACCGTGATTTTAGGTACATGACATAATCTGCCCATACCTTAGCTTAGATATTACATGTTCTTTGTGTGCAACATGCTAGATAGTTTTTTATACTAAATTTAAATTAATTATCTGATAGTTTTTTATACTAAATTGAAATTAATTATCTCAGATAATAAAGCCAAATAGAAAGTTAACATTTAGGTACAAATAGGTGACTTAAGTCGGTAAGTGTTGACTAGGGGGGAAGCTATAGGAGGACTGGAGATAAGATATTAACTTTGTAGTGTTCTAAAACTGTTTTCAGGATAATATGGTATGAGATCCGCCATACTTATAGCAATAATTAATCGATAAAGCTGCTAATTATCAAATATATATGTAGCCGATTATTGCAATTTTCTGTATACTACATCTTTTTTTTGCTTCGTATTCATCTTGTTGCAGGAGCACCATAACTCGTCAGAAGTTCGAAGAGTTGTGTGAAGATTTGTGGGAAAGATCTATAATTCCTGTGAAAGAGTTGCTTAGCCACTCAGGTTTGAAAATTGATGACATATATGCCTTCGAGTTGATTGGAGGGGGCACTCGAGTACCAAAACTGCAGGTGTTTTGCTATTTCCCTTGCATTCTGTTATACATATGCTAAGAATGTTGTAACGTTAAAACCAGTTATATTTGGTTAGTTATTTCTCTTACATTCTATTAAATTATTAATACATCTTTTTCACAGGCTAAACTTCAGGAATTTCTTGGTAGGAGTGATATTGACAGACATCTGGATGCAGATGAGGCTACAGTTTTAGGTGCTTCATTACATGCTGCAAATCTCAGTGACGGAATTAAATTAAATCGTAAACTTGGTATGATAGATGGCTCTATGTATGGATTCATGATGGAATTAGATGGTCCTGAACTTGTAAAAGATGATACCACCAAACAATTACTTGTTCCACGGTTGAAAAAGTTACCAATCAAGGTAAACTTAATCAATACTCTTGTGTTTTCAAGAAGCGACCAATAGTTGTTTACGATAATAATCATCTGGTTAAATCTCTCACAGATGTTCAGGTCGATCACTCACAACAAGGATTTTGAGGTTTCACTTTTGTACGAGAGTGAAGACCTATTGCCCCCTGGTACTACTTCACGTACATTTGCAAAGTATTCAGTATCTGGTCTCGCTGATGCTAGTGAAAAGTAAGTACCTCAAACACAAGTTTTCTGATCAGTTTCAACTCATGTCAAAACACAGTTTTCCTTTTTTTTGTTATATGTTAATTACACACAAACTCTTCAGGTACATGTCACGAAACCTTTCGTCTCCTGTAAAAGCGAATCTTCATTTTTCACTTAGTAGAAGCGGCATACTTTCTTTGGATCGAGCTGATGCTGTTATCGAAATTTCTGAATGGGTAGAAGTCCCAAAAAAGAATCAGACTTTAGAAAATGCATCTGCTCCCGCTAACCTAACGGTTGAATCCGATTCCGCAAATGCTGAAGAAGCTAGCGATGTTCCCAATTCAGATGATTTAACTAACAGCTCAGTTAATTCCACTACGAATGAGCAAAATACCGTTGAAGTTGTTACAGAAAAGAAACTAAAGAAACGGACGTTCAGAATTCCTTTAAAGGTTTGATTTCGTTCAATTGTATTGACAAATTAGCCATATATTGTTGTTATCCCTCATTGTTTTTTGGTATTTTGTTAGCTACTGCAGATATCTGTAAAGGGTGTGGGGCCAGTTGCACCCCTCTCAGAAGATTCTCTTTATGAAGGTAAACTCAGATTGGATGCACTAGATGCGAAGGATGCAGAAAGAAGGAGAACTGCAGAGTTGAAAAATGATCTCGAGGGCTACATATATGCCACCAGAGAAAAGGTTCTTGTCCTAACTTTTCTATTTCTATTTAATATTTCATATATTTTTGTTTAAAAGTCAACGTTAGTCTCACCCGTCTCGACCGATTCGACCTTTCAAGGTCCTGACAGACTAGTATCCGCCTCGTATCTTTTTCAACCTTGCTATGAAATCAAGTTTGCATTTTAGTTTTAATTTCTCATGCCGATTTTATTGTGGGTTATTGCAGCTTGATTATTTGGATGAACTACAAACAGTATCTTCTACTGAGCAGCGCCAATCGTTTGTTGAAAAGCTTGACGAGGTTCTCTCTCTCACATCTCTCTCTCTCTCACACACACACACACACACATTAACTGTCTCATTCTATCTGCGAACAAACACATGTTTGTATATGTGTGTGTGTGTTTCGTCTTCCTCAAGATAGTAGATTGTGTTGTCTTTGGTAATAATTGGAATCGTGAAGTTTATCGTCAACTGACATTAACGTACGTTTACTTAGGTACAAGACTGGTTGTACACTGATGGTGAAGATGCAACAGCTACTCAATTTCAAGAACGCTTGGATCAACTGAAAGCTATTGGCGACCCAATCTTTTTCAGGTGTGCGTTGAGTCAATTTTCTTGACTTAAGAATTGGCCTATTACATCATGAAACTAACTCTTATGAACATCTACTATAGATATAAGGAGCTAACAGCAAGGCCAGAAGCATCACAAAGTGCCAGACAGTATTTTACCGAGTTGAAAGAGGTAAATAAGATCCAATCATTGTATCAACCCTATGCTTATGTCATCCATACTTGTAATTATAAATTATTGGATGTAAAACGCAGACCTTATAGAGGTTAATTATATGAACTTAAAGATACTTTGAAATATTATGATGCAATATGAAATAGATAGTATGTCACGATAAACAAGCCAAAAGCTATAATTGTGGGATGTTAATGTGGAACTTCACGAGAGAGAATCATATTTTTTTTTTCATTGTGGAAATTTATATCTGCAGATTGTTAGTGAGTGGGAGTTGAAAAAACCATGGATTCCAAAGGAGAAAATTGATAAGGTGAGAGATGGCTTTCATATTTCAGCATTCGTGTTTTTATATATTTCTAGTCATTCTAAAGTAAATAAATTTTAAATTGATTATGCATCATCTGAGAGATGAGAAGTTAAAACGTTATGCTCATTGTTCTTTTCAAGGTGCTAAACGGGGCAGAAGATTTCAAGAAGTGGCTAAATGATAAGGAGGCTGAGCAACAAAAGTGAGTTTTACATGATATTTACTTACTGTGCTCCATTTAACAGATAGATTCTGGTCCAAGTACTTGCAGCATTATCTTTTCTTTTTGGACCTGAAATTCAAAATTTTGTACAAAATAAATTAAATTATAAAACATGTGCCAATTTGCTTGAAAACAAATGTAATAAGAGTCTTAAACATCTTTAATTGGTAATATTCCATCAACAGGATATCTGCATCTAGCACTCCAGCTTTTACATCGCAAGAAGTTATTAGCAAACTACTCGATCTTCAAGACAAGGTATGTTTGAAATTAATACTTTTATTAATTATTTATTTTCGTTTGATGGTCTTTAGACGTGAAAATTAGCGGATTGGGTAAAGGGTCCTTCCTTGTTTCGAACCCGATGGATCTGGTTGAATTGACCTGAAATGAAATACAATGTATAAAAATTCAATGTCTTTATGAACACGTTACCTGTCAAGTACGATTACATAAATGATTTTGTTTCAGTTATCTATTTTTTACTAATTTACTTTTTTTAGGTTTTACGCATTAAAATACATGTAGAACGACTTTGAAGCTGTTGACTCAGTCAGCACTGTCTCCTTTTTTAGCTAATTTTTCTGTGATCTGTCTGATTTAAATTCATCCTTTGAACCGACTCATTTATAAGCAAATCGGTCAAAATGTCAACATCTAATATTTGTTTCCCGCGTAATAATGGCAGGTTGCAAGCACCAACAGAATTCCGAAGCCAAAACCAAAAGTTGAAAAGCCAACTAAGAAGAATGACACTGAGAATTTGACAGACGAGCCAAAAACTTCCAAAGATGACAGTAGCGACACCAAACAAGACCAGACTAATGAGGATTCAGGCAAACACGATGAGTTGTGATTCAACTGAAGTAACATACAGAATGAACGGTGAGCCTTTAGGGAGGGGTAGTTAATTAAACTAATATATATGATATAATCCTGTTGAGACCATTTTTTGAGTAACTAGATTATTTGGGTCTATTTTTATCACATAGCCTAGTCAGTTTTGTACCCTCAAGATTTTCTGATAAAGATGTACAATACTACATTGATGCATTTTAGATCATCTAATGGGCATATTTTCATGATATAGTTATTATAGTTATATATGAGGCTTGTGTAATATGTGTATCCATGTTATTGCTTAGATTCTTTGCTATCTTGTTGTTAGACCCTTATATATATTTTAGACTTTTTTGTGCCGTTGGTCCTTCCATTATACACCAAATAGTGAACAGTATTCCTCCATTATCACATTTAAACATACATAGTCCCTTCGTCTAACTTCAATTGTTATCATCAGCAAATCCTGAAAGGAGATTCATCAGGTTTAATCACGATACCAAAATTCAAACAACCTGATAATAATATTGATCTGTACATGCTTCGATTCAACATCTGAAAGCTGCACATCAAAATCATCTACTTGTTCGTTCATCTTCATCAATAGTCACATGAACACAAATTTCGATTCGAACAAATTGAAGCTTGTAATCGATTGAGATAGACTCCGGATGTAGCGACTTAGATCTTTTGTAAAGTAACTTCAATTAAAAACAACATTAAAGCTATGAATCAAGCATGAACATCACCAAAACTCATAAACATACTTGAAAAATCAATGTTCGAGATCTATGATGATTTTGATGATGCTTTCTTCAGGAAATTTGTTGCAAATCTTCCACATAACACTCGAAATTCATCAAATTAACTAGAAACACAGTGGAACTAGGGATGGCAATGGATCAGATATGGATCGGGTGAGGTCGTATCCATATCCATATCCATATCCATATCCATATCCATTTATTTTATTTTTTTACTTTTTATCCATCCATATCCATATCCGTCGGGTGATGCGGGTTAATGGATAATTATCCATATCCGTTTAAATTTATTTTATTTTTAACAATTATAAGCGGTGGTTCACTATATACGATCAAAAGTAATATTTTTAATAGTTTATGCGACCGAAAGTCACATTTTACTAATCTATATAACAAATATTCAATAAATAACCTATTAAACGTGTAAAAATATCGACATGTAAGTTGCTTACTTTTAGTTACATGGATCACATTTGAACCAACAAAGTACGATAAATACATTTAATTATTTAAACAAAACAAAATATAAGAAGAAAGTTATATTTTTAGAGAAAATATAAAGAAAGATGAATATTAATATAATTAATGAAATATCACTACATAAATAATACTAATTTGAGTGATAAATTTATATATTTAGTTATTTCAGGTGAAAGCGGGTTCATCCATGGATGAAATTTTTTCATCCACATCCATATCCATATCCATTTGGATCGTCCATATCCACGAATAATCGGGTGGATCGGATGGATATCCACTGGATCGGGTATCCATTGCCATCCGTAAGTGGAACTCACGAATCAAAAGTTGACTGTTGACGAACGAGGTTTGACTTCGTGAATTCGAATTCAGAATCGTTTCTCCAATCAATCTGATGATTCACGAAGCATAAACAACTCATAAGGATTCCAGAACAAGTTTCAGATCAGGATTAGATTAAGTAGATTTTTCAAAACTGATCTAGTTGTATGTTTTCGGTTAAGAGGATTTTTCAAGAAATTATGAATCTGATTTTGTTGCGGTTAAGACAATCCCTTTAAAAAAACGTGAGCATAATCATGAAGCACGTATTTTCTTTTGAGTATACCTTGTCTTTTGTGTGTATAACGAACCTCGAACCCAATTCAAAGATTTTGAGATTAAGTTTCGTCAAATCAATTTTAGGCGAAGCAGGTATTTTCTTTTGAGTATACTATTGAGCGTCATGTGATTGTTAATTAGTTCCGAATCTGTATAATCAGTTATGAGAGATGATTTTGAGAGTCAGATAATTAACAAAAAGTTCCCAAAATATTAAACATAAATAATTCAAAAAATAATTAAAAGAGAAGGAATTAGATATGGAGGCTAAAAAGATGATTTTACCCTCACATGCAATGCACATGTCAAGGGATAACGGATTTTTTAACGGAAGTTAGACGGAGGGACTCGGTATGTTTAAATGTGATAATGGAGGGATGTTGTAAGCAGAAAAAAAAATGAAAGGGACGCTGTTCACTATTTGGTGTATAATGGAGGGACCAACGGCACAAAAAAGTCTGTATTTTAAAAATAAAGTATCTTTGAATAATTGAGTTGCTTTCTGCGAGCTTCCTCGTTTCCTCCGTCTTTTTGTATTCATTGTAGAGGGCATTTTATTTTAGGGAGAACGACCTCGTTTATGAGCGTTTGTTTTTTATCGCCAAAACATAAAGAATGTTTTACAACTGTTTTGAAGAGAACTGAATGGTTTTGCCAAGTAATGTCAAAGAATTGAGCTTTTTCAAATACCATTCATATTTTCAATTTCATTCTTTATAATTATAAATATATTCAAAGAGAAAATGAAATCGGGTACTGTTTAATTAGTCTAAACTAGTTGTTGAACCCTCGCTTCGCGTCGGGGGTTCGGTTTTCAATGTATTTTATTGCGTTTAGTTTGTAAAATTATTTTGTGGCTAAAGAATGATGTCGTTGAAGCGTAACTCGAGTCGAACTAAAAGGTATAACCCGTGAAAAATTTAAATGTTATTTTAAATTAACAATATATGTCCATCTCCGCGTTTAGCTATGTAATTATCGATTTTTAAAAATTTAACGCAAAATCACCGTGTATGAAAAGTACCCCAAATATTTAGCGTTTTTTAAAAAGCGTCCGTTTTGCGTATAGTTAGTGACATTGTGTTCCTAAAATTATTTCGAGTTTAACGATGGTGTCGGAAAAACTTAACTCGTTGCGAGCGAGAAGATATGACCCGTTGAATATTTGGGTGGAGTTTATTTAAGATTTTTTTTTTATAAAAATGGTTATTTGACACTTTACCCTCCTGTTTGGGGGGCCGATTTAAATATTTGAAAAAAGTGTGAAGGTCTTTGTTGGTGTAGTGAAATTTAATTAGAATAATAAAAAAAAGATGAAAGGACGAAAATGACCCTAGTTACTATTCACTATTTTTGTCTATTAGATAATATAGTAACAGTAATTTTGTAATAAAATTAAAATTGAGGGGTAAAGCAACTAGCCAATTTCGACTTCAATTTTGACTTTAAAAACCACTTTTATCGAGTAACTATATATAAATAGTTGCAAAACATAACACAAAAGAAAGCCTGGTGCATTGGTTAAACGCGTTGGGGTTAACCGAATGGTTGGAGTTTCGAATCCCTTAAATCTCTTTCCCTGGTTTTCCTTTTTTTCCATTTACCTATTAATTAATTCCTCTTTTTAACCTTTCATAATGAACTATTAATATTTTTTTATTTCTAATTCAGTCATCCACTCCTATGGAGTACTTCTAAAGTCTTTTTTAATTTAACTTTTCTTACAATATTTATATAACTTCATCTATTTTTCCTCGATCACTTTCTTTCATTTAATTTAAACTCTTTTATTTTACTTCTTTTCCCCCTCTTTTCTCTTTTTAATTTGTTTTCTTACTCCCGCACTTTACTATAAAACAACAAGAACATTCATATTATGTTGATTTTAAATATTTTAATATTGATTTGAAACATAATATTTATTTCATTTTGTTATAGTTATTAACGTTTAAGTATTTAATTTAAAACATAAGTTGTATACAACGAAAAGCTGACTAATTATGTTATACATAAAAAATAAGGGGTCTGCCGCTGCAGCGCGCGGCTAACCCCAAAACTTGTTTATAATAATCACGAAAGATGGATGTTACTAAATTTTAACTTATGTATTTGTATATATATGTTAAGAAACCATGGTAAATATTCATTTGCATTCTTAATTAAGTTGAGATCCAAGGATAAATCTTAGACGGGACAATCACATGTGATATATCCCTAAGAACCATCACCAATTGCTGCGAGAAATTATCCACATACTAAACATAAGTGAGATTTCTTCCCTCCCATTGGTCCACGTTTACCCCTCTCACTCACAAACGCCTCCTGTTCACCGTTGCTTCCCATTTAAACCCAAAGAAAAAAACACATTTAAATCGGAGCAAAAAGTGAATTCCGACATCTCCCTATTCAGCCATGCTTTCTCCCTTACCTTCTACCTTACCTCCTTTCTTCAATCAACACTACTGACCTTAACATCTTCTTTCCCTACGTTCTTTTCATTCACTATCATATTTCCCTATCTCTTCTCAGTTCTCACACATCTCTATCTCTATGACAATTTTCCAAACTTTATGAATGAATCTAAGGTTTAAAAAGGAATTGAATTGGAGGTTTTAATCGTTCTATTTATGACGGCACCACCGCAATCGCGACCGCAAACACCGGCACAAACCCTAATTTGGTGTCTTCTTCCATGCTTGGTAATTGGTACGCTATTATTCAATCTTCTAATTTTTTGTATTTTTAAGGGTTTTTTTTTAATATAGTTGATTGTACTCTTGATGATTATTGTAGGCTGCGATTTTCTAACTTATTTTAACCTATCGAAGCTTTGCTTACGAATTTCTGTTTTTGAATGAGGTAATGCAGGTTTCGTTATTTGATGGTGTTAATTGAAATTTTATTGGCTACTTGCTGGTGGTTATCAGGTATACGGATTAAGTTCTTTTTTTATTTTGAGTGCTTGGGATAATTTTGGTTGTTTATCTTATGTTCTAATGTTGTTCATTAGGTTATTTAGCTGCATTTGGAATATCATATTTGTGAAGGTATTTAGATTTGATTTACTTACCATGTTACGTTTTTAGGCATTTGAAAATCTGGAATGTGTATGTGTTGTATCTTTATGTATTTTTTTTTATTTATTTGTTGTGTGAATCTGTTGGAGATTTATCGACTTAAAAGAATTAATTATTGTAGATAATTAAAAAAGGTTTGTTGCTTAATATCGTGATTTTCGTGTCCTACTTGGACTCAAAGATATTGTATTGCTACTTATATCTTTACCATTTAATAAATTTAGTTTGCTTTTCTAAAAAAAAAGTTTGTGGCTTATAATGGGTGTTATGGTTATGGTTATGAATATGGTTAAGGTTTGAAAAATAGCAAGCTACTGGTATTGAATTTGGAACTTTTGGACTGAAAAATAGTATTTGATAACTGGGAAACATGAGAGGGACTAATGATTTCTTAACATATCCATAGAAAGGACTAACGATTTCTTAACATATACGTTACGTTGGGAATTAAAACTTTATTTAGGTGTAGGTTGTCTTTATGTTAAAACGAAGAGGATAGTTAAAATGGAAATGGGTCAAAAAAAATGTGAGAACTGGAATCTTATTCTTTGATGACTTTTATGCAATTCGATACTTTCGGGTTACTTCAAAAAAAAGAAAAAAAAAAAAAACTAGAAAACAGTCTCAAAGGAACAAAAAGAAAGGTGCATTTAGTCACCCTTCACTTTGCTTTTTATTAGTGGGTCATAAAATAATTCATGGGTTTTACTATTTTTTGCAACATCAAATGTTGAAGTTTTTAAAATGTATCAATGATCACGCTCTTGCTGGACAAATGGCAATGTATAGTTGATATGTCTTTTACTTGCTTCAAAAAAATATTAGCTTACATTGTTTCTCTTTTTGTTTTACCCTCATCTTTAAGTTTTGGATCATTTGAAAAAATAAATAAACGTATTTAAAATTTGATTGTTTTAATGTAGTATGAGGAACAAGATACCAGGTACTATACTTATAAGTATGTGTGCTTGACACTTTAATGTTTGTTTAATACAATATTGTATTTTCTTCGTCGGATATTCACTTTACCTGATCTATACTGTTGCTATATCTAGACGTTTTTGATCCCTTGCTAAATCTAGATATCCTATTTTTTATTTCTATAACGACTAATACCTTTTTATTATATTGAAGAGTTGAATACATCGAGCTTGAAAAAAAGGGAATCGATACCTACTGAATGTGATAAGTGCACATCAACCACAAAAGTACAAGGTTAGTATAGTATTAGTATTTAGTATATAACAATATACAAAATAATTTATTAGTTAATAGCATTGACCATCAAACAGTTTGTATACTTTACATTGTTGGGATTTAACAAGTTCATAATGTATTTAAGACATTTGAAGATTAAACTTAGCGGAAGCATATATATATTACCATTTTAAAACTTGTTAATCTTTAACCATTTAAAGTTAAATCCCAATTAGGATCAAGTTGTGAAACATACTTACAAACTACAAGAAAGAAAGGAATTTATACCTACTCCAAACTAGGTAGTGAATGATGAAGATGATGATAAATGGAGCTCCAAAAGATGAAGCCTCAAGTTATAATATCCCAAGCTTTTAACCCCAACACCTTTGCTTTTGGTTAGGATTTGATTGACACTTGAAATGAGCTTGCAAAAACAAGTCAAGAACTCCCTTTTGCTCTAAAAAGGCCACGGCCAACATCAGCTGAATGAGAGAGTTTTTTGTAGTTTTTTTGATGTGTAATTGCATGTGTGTGTTTCTTAAAGAGTCAAGATGCTTGTATATGAAATTGGGAAAGTATGACCAAAGAATCTAAGTCTTGAGCATGTGTGTTGCACTTCCAATGCCACTTCCTCTTTTGTATTATAAAATTAGTTTTATAAAAGTTAGATTTTATAAAACTATTTTATAAAACTTCCATATAATTTTTATGTACATTTTTATTTACAAAACCAATTTTATAAAATGTAACATAACAAAATTAATTATTTAATCTATAAATAATTAAATTCTTATTATATAAATTATTCCACAATTTATATATACACATCAAGTAATATTATTTTAGAAAACCATTTTCCTAAAATTCAAGTGTCGCGTATTTAATCAATGATCCAATCGCTAAGATCAAATACGAATAAGGTGTCGGTAAGCTTGTTATTGGGTATGACCCGACTTGGATCAAAACATATTAGCCACGTTAATTTAATATGTCTCTCGGGCATACGAAATACCTTCAATCTCTCACTTGCACGAGGAACATAAGAAATTAATGCAAGTGATGGATACCACCTAACGACCGTCCATCACCCCCAATATGTTATGACTTTGTGCCATTCAATAACATCATCCCTTTCGAGTTCCCATCTCGAATATGAATAGGTGAATCTTTTCATTATATCCTTTCGTCCTAGATGTCATGTTAAATCCAAGAGACACAGAGTGATCACTCTCTTCTAGATTTAACTTTATCAGGCCTTAGACATCTGACTCTCAACGAATAAGAGGGAAAAATTGAAGTGACCCGTCCTAATCTATCTGGACGAAGTCCATATCGATTATAAACGATTCACAACAGTTGATTACATCGCGATGTATTTGACCTCTATATGATACATTTTACAAACATTGCATTCGTTTTTGAAAAGACAATCTTTCATTACATCGAAAGTTGACAACATGCATACCATTTCGTAATATATCTTACTATAATAGACTTAATAATAATCTTGATGAACTCAACGACTCGAATGCAACGTCTTTTGAAACATGTCATGAATGACTCCAAGTAATATCTCTAAGATGAGCAAATGCACAGCGGAAGATTTCTTTCGTACCTGAGAATAAACATGCTTTAAAGTGTCAACCAAAAGGTTGGTGAGTTCATTAGGTTAACATAAATAATCATTTCATAATTTTAATAGACCACAAGATTTCATACTTCCATTTCTCATAATCATACGTCCCATGCATAGAGACAAAAATATCATTCAAATGGATTGAACACCTGGTAACCGACATTCACAATATGTATATAAGAATATCCCCATCATTCCAGGATCCTCCTTCGGACATGATATAAATTTCGAAGTACTAAAGCATCCGGTACTTTGGATGGGACTTGTTGGGCCCGATAGATCTATCTTTAGAGTTCGCGTCAATTAGGGTGTCTGTTCCCTAATTCTTAGATTACCAGACTTAATAAAAAGGGGCATATTCAATTTCGATAATTCAACCATAGAGTGTAGTTTCGATTACTTGTGTCTATTTCATAAAACAGTTATAAAAACATCGCATGTATTCTCAGTCCCAAAAATATATATTGCAAAAGCATTTAAAAAGGGATTAATGAAACTCACAATAATGTATTTTGTAGTAAAAATACATATGATGACATTGAACAATATAGGGTTGGCCTCGGATTCACGAACCTATATCATTCATATATCTATTAAGACACATACTTGTAATCGAACAAATATATTTATTTATATTATTATTAGTGATGTAATTTATATATATAGTAGACTAATAGGTTTATTATATATATTTTCATTACATATATAGATATATTAGTATAGTTAAGTTATGTGTATTAAAAATATATTTATATATAAAATCTTTATTTTTATGTTTATAATTTTAATAACGTCTTTAAAACTTTTATTTTTCATAATCGTAATTATTTTAATAATAATGACATAGATAATACTGATATCAGTAATAATGATAGTTTTAGTAAAAAAATAATACTAATAATAATAATGGTAATTTTTAATAGTTTTAACAGAAATTTTCAGTAATTATACAATATCACTAATATTAATGTTTAAATGATAAGTCTATTAATGATACTTTGTAATATTAATAATAATGATGATAATACTAATAATAATACCTAGGTGGATGATAATAATAACATTAACAATTATAAAATGTTACAAGTACTAATATTAATGAAAATAATAATAATTTGTATCATTCTCATAATAATAATAATAATCATAATCATAATCATAATTATAATAATAAATTATAGTCTTTATAATAATACTTATATTAGTAATAATAAGTATTCTAAAAATAACCATAATAATAATAATCACAATACTAATAATAATAATAATTTTGGTAACGAAATCTACCTTCCAAAGCCTTTTTAAAAAAATATGCCCTGAACTGGGTTTGAACTAGAGACCTCCTGCTCACCTGCAAACACACTTAACCATTCCCTCTGTTTTGTTTATCTGATTTATAAGGCAACCCAAACTATATATCTAGTATTTCATTTAGCCATGTTCATCATCTTCTTCACCAAGTTTAAAATCAAACGGGGGTAAAAACTCAACAACAATCGAACGGGTTTTCATTTATGACTTGTAAACAGCATGAAACAAAAAAAAAATGTGTTCATGATATAAAAAAAAAATGAGAAAAAAAACAAAAAAAATCCTACTGCTTGCTAGTAGCCAAGAAAAAAAAAATTTTGTTTTCAATTTTGAGTTCGTTTTGGACAATCTTTACAACATGAAACATGTTTTAAATCATTCCTAAAATCTATCTAAATCATCAATTGAACTTAAAACATCAAAACAAGCTTTAATTTCTCCAAGAACAAAACAGTTGACTTTTGACAATTTAACTTTGACTCGCAAATTCGAATTCGTTATTAAGAATTGGAACTTGAGATTTTGCAGGAAGTTTAAGTAAATGATTCCTAACAACTCTGCATTTTTAGTTTTTGAAATTTGTTTCAAATTTACGTTAGTGTATATTACTGTGAAGAACTCAAGAACTCAAAAATTGATTTTTAGATTAAGAGTGTTATAGGTTATGATTACAACATGAATTGTGTTGCAAATCATTCCTATAATCTTTATGGATCATCAAATTAATTGGAGATATCAAAACAAACTCAAATTTGATTCAAGAACACTTAGTTGACTTTGAAAACCAAAACTTTGACTCTCAAATTAGAAATTGATAGAAAGAATTGAAGATTGAAAACTTACAGATAGTTTAGATAGACGATTCCTAACAAGACTGCATTATTACATTTTGGAAATTCATTCGAAATCAAAATATGGTGAAAAAGATGAATGTACAGAGTGTCGAGCTTATTTTGTGATTTTTATGTTTTACTTAATGAATTGCAGAATAATTCTTTTATAGAGTGATTGTATTGATCCAAATTGAGTTGTGAAATGGACATCTAACAGATTACAGACAGAAAACAAAATTTGAAAAAGTTAGATTGAAATGGGTAAAGGAATGGTACTAGTTCTTGACTTTTTTTTTAGATTAATATTAATAATTAATAAATATATTAATAATAATAATAATAATAATAATAATAATAATAATAATAATAATAATAATAATAATAATAATAATAATAATAATTATCATCATTATATCCATAATAATAATAAGTAATAATGATACAAAAATCATAAAAATGATAATAATATTATTAATGATAAAAAATAATGGTTTCTTTAATAATAATATCTAATTCAAGAAGTATTATATTGTGTCCATTGCTAAACAGTTAACATATAAAAGTGTTCCTAAAAATTCTAATTTTTTTGATTAAAAATATTTAATTATTTCACTCATTACCTGTTTGAAACCTGATAAAAAAGGTTCGAAAAATATTTATTTTCTGTTCCAATTTATATGTACGGAGTACAAAAACTTAGATTGAAATGGTAAAAAAATATTTATCAAAACTATTGTCTTTTTAATCAAATTTTGAAACAACATTTATTTTAGAATTTCTTATATATATATATTAGACCTATTTTAAAATAATTAAACGTCAACCGAAAGTTATAGACATTTACCATTTAAGCTCAAAATTAAATATATTTAATATACACTATGTATATATATATAAACAGTTTTAAATAACAAAATTTACTATTCACATAAATATATATTAAATGATTAAAATATATATACATATAAAATAATAGTTTTTATTACAATGTATTTTATTATACATATTTATTTATAACAATAAATGTATATAATAGTTTATTAATGTTCATGTTATTATATATATTATACATATATTTATATATACATATTTATATATATCAACATATTTACAAGCAATGGTCCATGAATTATCGGAAACAGTCGAAAGTCAATTGAATATATGAACATTGTTTCAAAATTTTCTAGACTCAACATTACATACTTTGCTTATCGTATCGAAATCATATCAAGATTAAGTTTAAATTTAGTCGGAAATTCCCGGGTCGTCACAGTACCTACCCGTTAAAGAAATTTCGTCCCGAAATTAGAGTGAGGTCGTCATGGCTAACGATAAATATATTTTCCTGACGAATATGAGTTGATAAATAGAGTTTTATCATTATTTCATAATACAGATAAAATAATTCAATTATTCGAAGAGCACGAATGAAGCTATCACCAAAGAGTGAAATAGGAAAGTAAAGATTCATCTTAACTTTTGACAGAGTCAGGGTTGAATTTAGAAAATAAAGTTTGTCTTAACTTTTGACGTCGTCTTGATTAAATTCCGGAATTCATGGGATATAAAGAAAATCTTCGAAATCTAAAAGATTTGATTATTTGGCGAATAAGGAAATTAAGATCTCTATAATTAAATGCGACGATTTGTCCCGATTACTACATCTGATATTTCCATTATAAATTTACCTTTTCCGTTCCATTAGTTTTCACCACTTCTATACTCAATTCCCAAATCCAAAAGATTGTGAAAATGCTTAATCCAATTCTAATCCTTGTCCTTATCCTGACTGTCGTAACAATCATTCTCCTTTTCCAACTTCCACAGGATGAATCTGTTTATTTCTACCATGCTCTAGGGATTATTGTATTTATAATCCTCCCGTGTCTTTATATTGCTATACGCACTGATAACCACAGTTTATAATTTCGGTGTTGTTGTTGGGCTTTATATTCTTCCTTATATTTCAATGTCCCTATTCCTATCTCCAATAATCACTGTCATCCACAGTTAATACTTCCCCCTTATTTGCTGCGATTTATACTCCAATTTATATTTCGGAGCTTTGTCCCTTCGTTTCTTCTTCTTCTTGCGATTGTGCATCTCTTGTAATGGTCCAGAATTTGCAGATATAAGTTTCAGAATGAACATTGTTAGTGTCCTAAGAAAGAAACGGTAATAGCACAATTTGATTTGTTAAATTACCAGAATTCAAGGAAAGATAGGACTATCAAGAAAAATATGTTCTTAATATGTTTATAGATTAGACAGAACGTAAGAGTCGTGTAACATGGCACATGATGACGTTATGATCTGTGAATCATCATGTTCCATTTAGAAACTCAGCATGACTTATTGTAATATAATCACGTTGATCAAGTGTCATTATATTATACTAACTCATGCTTTGGTTCCGAACATTACTTCAATAACATTCATATTTTAAGCTCGAAAGTTTAAAGAATATAGAAACTAACAGTTTCTATATGATGTAACACTGATAGCACGAAGAGATTAATGATTTCAGATTAGAATAGTTATGAAAATATCTTCAGAAATATAGAGGATATTTATAATGAAAGATACGATGATATCTTGGAATTTCTAATATCGAAGGGTGGTGAAGAAAATTTATCCGCAAGAGTTTGGAGTCAGAAGCAAGGTATTCGCTAAAGATTTCATCAGAAACAGAATCATCAGGATTCTTAATGTACAAGCTTAGTTCTTGTGATTTGTTCAAAGACTCCTTCGTAGTTTGCTCAATCAGTTTTCCAGTTCTAACTTTTCTGAGCTTTTCCAACATACTATTCTTTATCATCAAACTTTCGATGATTAAGGGCGTTTATGGTTGTCTATGGTTTCTGCTGCTTCATTCAGCTTTTTCAACATTCAGAGTATTGATTTGTGACTGAGTGCTTTTCAGAATTTCAGAATGAGAGATCATAATTCTAAGAGATAAATGTCATACATATAACTGTTGATGTAGATATGCTGTGAGTTTTCGAAGTACTGATTGCTGATTCCCGGTAATTGGTATGACAGTTCTCGTTACAAGATGCGGATGAGTATATGATAGGGTTTCAATGAATAAATATAATGATTTGTCAGAGAGATTTAAGCCAAGAAGCAACAAGGTTGCTGGTACGTCTGCTGGTAATATGGTGGAATATAAAAGAATTCTCCGGTATCAAAAGGGTAATCGTATATATCAGGATTTATAGTAAGGTTACTTCGAATGAAAAGTCAAAGTTGACCTGCTGGAGCTGTGACAAAATTGGCTACTTTGAAAAGGGATCGCAAAGTTATTTTTGCTAATAAATGCCAAAGGATCTGACGCGGCTACGTGTTAAACTTTTACTCAATTGCCGAGAGTTTCTTAGGTGCATAACTATATGCATAAATCTTTTCTTCCGTAGATGAAGTGCAGTTGATTTATCCTATCAATTGAGGTGTTTTCAAGAATCATGAAAGGTTTGAACGCAGACTGTAATCGTCAAGATACAAATGAGGTTTAAGATGAGACCAAGTGGCAAACTTGAAGAAATGTTTAGTTTCATATGTTATAATCAATATTTTAATTCATTTTAATTGTCCAATGTTGATAGTCCACAGTTAGCAGTGTACAAATAATAATTCATATATAGTTTACTATATAATATTCGAATTAATTAATACGTATAGTGACCCGTGTACATGTCTCAGACTCGATCACAACTCAAACTATATATATTATTGTAGAATCAACCTCAACCCTGTATAGCTAACTCCCGCATTACTGCATATAGAGTGTCTATGGTTATTCCAAATAATATATATAGATGGGTCGATATGATATGTCAAAACCTTGTATACGTGTCCCGACATTTAAAGTGTGTAAAATAAATAACAGAAATTAAATAATGATAAATAAAGTGCGTAAAGTAAATAAGAGAAATTAAATGACGATAAATAAAATTGTGAGAATGTAAATTGCGATAATTAAATTGCGATAAATAAAATGTAATCAGTTAGCTAGGAACAATTAGCTAGGAACAGTTAGCGTGGATTCTTAACAAAATTTATCATAGTTAATTTGTTTGTTTCTAACAAATTTTATTTTGTCAAATGTTTTTTTCATTATGCCACTTGTTGGATTCTGATAAATCAAAATACAAATATGAAATTGGATGAATATGGTTATTCTGTGATGAAAGGATACGTATATCTGTGGATGTAAGTAGGATAGTAAATGACTGTTGAATCAGATTTGAAAGAATGTACAGTGTAACTTATTAATGTGAAATCTAAATATTCCTCGGGTATTACCTACCCGTTAAAATATTTTCACCATTAACAGTTTGTACGAAAGAATTTTTTTTTTTTAATTACAATCTTTATGAAAATATACTTGCATATATATTTTCTTCAGATGCAATCATGGATTTAATGAGTTAATATAATATTAAACTCATTTGATTTACGTTAGAACAAGAATATATAATCTCTAAAACATTAGAGATTACATATTCGCCATGTTGAACGAAGATAAATGATGCAGAACGTCATGTAGAACGATGATTATGCTCGGGGTACCGATTGTGATGTTGAGGCATGTGTTGTTGTGGTTTGTGTTGTTGCTGGTGGTACAGTTGATGCCGTTAATGTTGTTGAAGCTGGTATATTTTGCACCATATTTTCCAAGGCTACAACTCGGGCGTGAAACTCATTGACTTTATTACTCCGGGATGATTGTTGGTAGGAACGAATGAATGAATAAGGTTTTGAATCTGGCTTGTGATATAGTCGTGGTGAGATACTCTGGAAATGAGAGAGAAAATGGTGTTACGAACAGGTTCGCCGGTAAGTACTTCAGGTTCTTCGCCAAGAGGGCAATTCGGTTGGTGGAAAGGATCGCCATTTTCGCGTCTATATTGATTAAGTCGACTACGAATCCATCAAATGAATTGGGGATGACTGATTGGTTGATACATTCTAGTGACACTGCTTTCGGAGCTTAGGTGTATATCCATGTCGGAATAGCTGTCGGAATAACTATCGGAATAGCTATCGAAATCTGAGGGACTCGAACTGGTTGAGGGACTCATCTCGTACGATCAGATGAAGGATTTTCGATAAGGAATATAATAGGATGTAGATTAGTACCCTGCAATACATAATTTACATATGCCTATATAATACTAAAATCTCATAAGTTACGGAGGAATCTACGGAAGCTGTCAGGCAAAGGTAACAATAACAGATACGCTAAGATATGAATTTATCTATACATTGTCTATGCAATAGAGGCAGTAAGACGTGTCTAGACTTTAAGGATGATAAGCAATTAATTTTCGACACTGATGATAAGTAAAACTTTTGACATGCAGACACGGTCGAAGTCCAGACTCATTAATGCATCCTAACAACTTATCAATTATACACACTAATGCAGACCTGGTTCGCTAAGACCACCGCTCTGATACCAACTGAAGCGACCCGTCCTAATCCATCCGGACGAAGTCCATATCGATTATAAACGATTCACAACAGTTGATTACATCGCGAGGTATTTGACCTCTATATGATACATTTTACAAACATTGCATTCGTTTTTGAAAAGACAATCTTTCATTACATCGAAAGTTGACAACATGCATACCATTTCGTAATATATCTTACTATAATAGACTTAATAATAATCTTGATGAACTCAACGACTCGAATGCAACGTCTTTTGAAACATGTCATGAATGACTCCAAGTAATATCTCTAAGATGAGCAAATGTACAGCGGAAGATTTCTTTCGTACCTGAGAATAAACATGCCTTAAAGTGTCAACCAAAAGGTTGGTGAGTTCATTAGGTTAACATAAATAATCATTTCATAATTTTAATAGACCACAAGATTTCATACTTCCATTTCTCATAATCATACGTCCCATGCATAGAGACAAAAATATCATTCATATGGATTGAACACCTGGTAACCAACATTCACAATATGTATATAAGAATATCCCCATCATTCCGGGATCCTCCTTCGGACATGATATAAATTTCGAAGTACTAAAGCATCCGGTACTTTGGATGGGGCTTGTTGGGCCCGATAGATCTATCTTTAGAGTTCGCGTCAATTAGGGTGTCTGTTCCCTAATTCTTAGAATACCAGACTTAATAAAAAGGGGCATATTCGATTTCGATAATTCAACCATAGAGTGTAGTTTCGATTACTTGTGTCTATTTCGTAAAACAGTTATAAAAACATCGCATGTATTCTCAGTCCCAAAAATATATATTTCAAAAGCATTTAAAAAGGGATTAATGAAACTCACAATAATGTATTTTGTAGTAAAAATACATATGACGACATTGAACAATGTAGGGTTGGCCTCGGATTCACGAACCTATATCATTCATATATCTATTAAGACACATACTTGTAATCGAACAAATATATTTATTTATATTATTATTAGTGATGTAATTTATATATATAGTAGACTAATAGGTTCATTATATATATTTTCATTATATATATAGATATATTAGTATAGTTAAGTTATGTGTATTAAATATATATTTATATATAAAATCTTTATTTTTATGTTTATAATTTTAATAACGTCTTTAAAACTTTTATTTTTCATAATCGTAAATATTTTAATAATAATGACATAGATAATACTGATATCAATAATAATGATAGTTTTAGTAAAAAAATAATACTAATAATAATAATGGTAATTTTTAATAGTTTTAATAGAAATTTTCAGTAATTATACAATATCACTAATATTAATGTTTAAATGATAAGTCTATTAATGATACTTTGTAATATTAATAATAATGATGATAATACTAATAATAATACCTATGTGGATGATAATAATAACACTAACAATTATAAAATGTTACAAGTACTAATATTAATGAAAATAATAATAATTTGTATCATTCTCATAATAATAATAATAATCATAATCATAATTATAATAATAAATTATAGTCTTTATAATAATACTTGTATTAGTAATAATAAGTATTCTAAAAATAACCATAATAATAATAATCACAATACTAATAATAATAATAATAATTTTGGTAATGAAATCTACCTTCCAAAGCCTTTTTAAAAAAATATGCCCTGAACCGGGTTTGAACTAGAGACCTCCTGCTCACCCGCAAACACACTTAACCATTCCCTCTGTTTTGTTTATCTGATTTATAGGGCAACCCAAACTATATATCTAGTATTTCATTTAGCCATGTTCATCATCTTCTTCACCAAGTTTAAAATCAAACGGGGGCAAAAACTCAACAACAATCGAACGGGTTTTCATTTATGACTTGTAAACAGCATGAAACAAAAAAAAATGTGTTCATGATATAAAAAAATGAGAAAAAAAACAAAAAAAATCCTACTGCTTGCTAGTAGCCAAGAAAAAAAAAATTTGTTTTCAATTTTGAGTTCGTTTTGGACAATCTTTACAACATGAAACATGTTTCAAATCATTCCTAAAATCTATCTAAATCATCAATTGAACTTAAAACATCAAAACAAGCTTTAATTTCTCCAAGAACAAAACAGTTGACTTTTGACAATTTAACTTTGACTCGCAAATTCGAATTCGTTATTAAGAATTGGAACTTGAGATTTTGCAGGAAGTTTAAGTCAATAATTCCTAACAACTCTGCATTTTTAGTTTTTGAAATTTGTTTCGAATTTACGTTAGTGTATATTACTGTGAAGAACTCAAGAACTCAAAAATTGATTTTTAGATTAAGAGTGTTATAGGTTATGATTACAACATGAATTGTGTTGCAAATCATTCCTATAATCTTTATGGATCATCAAATTAATTGGAGATATCAAAACAAACTCGAATTTGATTCAAGAACACTTAGTTGACTTTGAAAACCAAAACTTTGACTCTCAAATTAGAAATTGATAGAAAGAATTGAAGATTGAAAACTTACAGATAGTTTAGATAGACGATTCCTAACAAGACTGCATTATTACATTTTGGAAATTCATTCGAAATCAAAATATGGTGAAAAAGGTGAATGTACAGAGTGTCGAGCTTATTTTGTGATTTTTATGTTTTACTTAATGAATTGCAGAATAATTCTTTTATAGAGTGATTGTATTGATCCTAGTTGAGTTGTGAAATGGACATCTAACAGATTACAGACAGAAAACAAATTTTGAAAAAGTTGGATTGAAATGGGTAACGGAATGGTACTAGTTCTTAACTTTTTTTTTATAGATTAATATTAATAATTAATAAATATATTAATAATAATAATAATAATAATAATAATAATAATAATAATAATAATAATAATAATAATACTAATAATAATAATAATAATCATCATTATATCCATAATAATAATAAGTAATAATGATACAAAAATCATAAAAATGATAATAATATTATTAATGATAAAAAATAATGGTTTCTTTAATAATAATATCTAATTTACGGAGTATTATATTGTGTCCATTGCTAAACAGTTAACATATAAAAGTGTTCCTAAAAATCCCAATTTTTTTGATTAAACATATTTAATTATTTCACTCATTACCTGTTTGAAACCTGATCAAAAAGGTTCGAAAAATATTTATTTTCTGTTCCAATTTATATGTACGGAGTACAAAAACTTAGATTGAAATGGTAAAAAAATATTTATCAAAACTATTGTCTTTTTAATCAAATTTTGAAACAACATTTATTTTAGAACTTCTTATATATATATTAGACCTATTTTAAAATAATTAAACGTCAACCGAAAGTTATAGACATTTACCATTTAAGCTCAAAATTAAATATATTTAATACACACTATGTATATATATAAACAGTTTTAAATAACAAAATTTACTATTCACATAGATATATATATTAAATGATTAAAATATATATACATATAAAATAATAGTTTTTATTACAATGTATTTTATTGTACATATTTATTTATAACAATAAATGTATATAATAGTTTATTAATGTTCATGTTATTATATATATTATACATATATTTATATATACACATATTTATATATATCCACATATTTACAAGCAATGGTTCGTGAATCATCGGAAACAGTCGAAAGTCAATTGAATATATGAACATTGTTTCAAAATTTTCTAGACTCAACATTACATACTTTGCTTATCGTATCGAAATCATATCAAGATTAAGTTTAAATTTAGTCAGAAATTCCCGGGTCGTCACACAAATTCCATCTTGACTACATACGTTCTAGATATATACTTTGTATTACACCTGAGCTCTTCCTTATGAACTACTATATGTGACGACCCGGGAATTTCCGACTAAATTTAAACTTAATCTTTATATGATTTCGATACGATAAGCAAAGTATGTAATGTTGAGTCTAGAAAATTTTGAAATGATGTTCATATATTAAATTGACCTTCGACTGCTCTCAACGATTCACGAACAATTAATTGTAAATAGATATGTGTGTATGTATATATAAATAATAATTTGAAATATAAATTGAAGTATTAAATGTTGTTGTTATTAAAATGAATAAAATAAAAATGAGATATTATAATAATTATTAATTAAATATATATATATATATATATATATATATATATATATATATATATATATATATATATATATATATATATATATATATATATATATATATATATATATATATATATATATATATATATATATATATAAGTATATATATAAAAAAAATTATTAACTGATTGTAATACTCGGTTGTCGTCTTGATTTGTATTAAATAAGTTTAATTCGAGATTTTGAGAATTTAAAAAAATAAACGTTGGTGTGTAAGTGGGATACATCAATTGTTGATTTGTTAAAAATTTATTTAAAACACATTAGGTTTAGTAAAGTTTAAACCCAACTAGCAATGACTTCTAAAAATATGATGGAAGAATTTAAATAGACGAGTACCATTTTAGTGTACATGATCAACACTAATTTAAAATTTCTAGAAGATGCTAACAATAAAAAGTTAATAATTTCTTACTTTCATACATACCAACAAAAGGGACGCTGGTATTGTTTCATTCTTAAGTAGCTAAACAATTGAGTCTAGTTCATTTCCTTGACATATAAAGAAATAAAAAGTAGCGACATAAATTGTTGTTTCTATATCAAGTTGCATTTTTTTGTGTGAAAAGAATTGTATGAATATATAGATGTTACTGTGTTTGATATTTTTCACTGGCATCTTTAATATACATAATTAATATATATATATATATATATATATATATATATATATATATACAACATGCTGATAGATATGAATTATGAGGAAACATTTTCATCTTTTCTTCTTGTTTTCTATCAAACTCGCTATCAACTTTCGACAACCATTTGTACCACCAATTTTGGATATCCGTTACTATTCTTGATTGGGTTACTTTTGAGAATTGACATTCACCTTCACGGATGATTATTGTTTTACATCATTGTCATCATGTTTCACAGATAATCATATATTTATATATATGCATATAGGCATATAAACTCATACACATATACAACCTTGCAAACAACCTTAGATCACCCCACCTTCGAGTGTTTATCTGCTCAAACTTTCCATTAGTTGCTAGAGATCGGAGAACACCAAGAACCACCGTCACCCCGTCATAACCACCACCACTTCTTTATCTTTCTCTCTCATCCTCTCTCTCTCAATACCATTCCTGTTTCTATTTTTTTTCGTGAACCTCAAAAACCACACTTGTGTTTTCAAACGTAACCTGCAACTACTATTAGTTATACTGTTTTCTAGAGTTAACCGTTACCCAAGAAACACCACAATCGCCACCTTGAATCACCACCAAACGAGCCACTCCCTCATCAACACTACAACCGTAAGCAACCTTCACCATTATATTTTTTTCTTTCTTCGCTGATCATGTCAGTTTCTATTGCTACTATGTTTGTCCCGTTACAATTTCTGGTTTGGGTTTAATACGAACATCATCGAAATCACTTTCATCAAACAACCACTATCAATTTCAACAAAACCCCATCACCTTTATATTTTTTTTGTTTGCACACCATCATCATCAAAACCCGTTTGTTTATTTTTGTGTCATCAAAGAACCTAACAATCATCATCACATTTGATGATATATGAACCACAACAACCCGTCACTACAGCAGCTTTGCTGCAACTTCCGGTCTCTAAACACCCATCATCACCGCACCCTCCAACTGCCATTTAACTGCTACCTGCTTCTGACTTTTCTGTTTCCTTTCATCACCACAAGTGTAAACCTTCAAAACAGCCACCTCGGACTGCTTGTTAACTGCTACGGTTACAGCTTTATGCTGTTTCTGTTACGGTTTATAACCACCACCAACTATCTCTTCAATTTATATGTTACTGCTACAACGAATTATTTCTTTTTGTTTCTGTTTCCCATCCGAATATTATAAGCCACTCAATTAATCACTTTTCATCACCATTAAAGGCAACTATTACTATATATTTTTTTGTTGCAGCCGATAGTCAACCCAAGAGATTAAAATACGTTTGATTTTGCTTTTTGTGACTAACAACTAATAAAGCAACATCCACTACTTGAATCATGATTAATGACTAGATACGTCCAAGCTGAATGATAATGATATGTCATGACTGTTTGCTTTGCTTTTAATCGAACCAATCATAATAAGGTAGGCTGCAGCGAATTAAAACCCAAGAAAAACCATGAACGGTTTGCAGAATTTATAGGTGATAAGGCTAAAAAGGAACATATATTTCATAGCAATATCCCTTCTAAATAATAGGTTTTCATATGTAATTGTATTATATTTTCATTGTAATTGTTTAAATAAATAATTGCGAAGACAAAAGGCGAAAACGAAGATTTGAAGATACAAACGTTCAAAAAGCTCAAATGTACAAGATACAATTCAAAAGGTTCAATTTATTGATGAGAAACGCCTAAAAATGACAAGAGTACAAGTTACAAAATGCAAAGTACAAGATATTAAATTATACGAAAGGACGTTCGAAAATCCGGAACCGGTACCCGAGCCAACTATCAACGCTCGACGCAACGGAGCTGAAAGTACAAGTCAACTATGCACAAGAATACAATATAATATTTAAATAATTCATAATAAGAATAATAATAAATAATAAAAAGTTGTTAATTGAGCATAGTTAAGGGGTCATAAGTGAAAATTTCAATTCAATATTTGCCTATAAAAGGCAATTCATTTGATCGATTTATGTACACCTTTTCTTCTTTCTTTCTCTTTACATGTAATATATATATTTATAATTATAATTTTAATTTTAGTTTAAGTTTAATAATAATTGAGTTATTGTAAGGAATGTTTTACGGGTTTTAAAGTCGAAACTCTGTCCGTGTAACGCTACACGATTAATAATCACTGTAAGTTATGTTCTTCCTTTTTAAATTAATGTCTCGTAACTAAGTTATTATTATGCTTATTTAAGCCGAAGTAATCGTGATGTTTGACTAAATATTAAGACGGGGTTATTGGATTTTGTACCATAATTAAGGTTTGGGCAAAAGACCGACACTTGTAGAAATTGGACTATTGACTATTAATAGATGGGGGGTATTGTCTAATTGAGTGACAACTCATTGGAGTTTGTCGAACCTATCTTCAAATTAATTATCCTAATAATTAATAATGATTATGGTTGTCCTATTTAGTGACGTTCATATGGAATCTATTATAATCATTTAATTAATTATTCGGGTTGGGTAATTGATTATTCAAACTGATCAAGTGGGTAAATTAATATTCATATCTAATCAAAACAGGGGTGGATTACATACAGTGATAACTAGTGTAATTGTTGACAGAAGTGATAACTGCGTCACAGTTTAAATCCTTAATTAGTTGGAATATTTGACTTCGGGTATAAGGGTAATTTGACGAGGACACTCGCACTTTATATTTATGACCGATGGACTATTATGGACAAAAACCAGATAGGTATCAAATAAACCATGACAAAGGACAATTAACCCGAGTAACAATTAATTAAAATCAAAACGTTAAACATCATGATTACAGAAATTTAAATAAGCATAATCCTTTTATTTCATATTCTATCGCAATTTTATTTATTGTTATTTTATTTATTTTCATTTATATATTTTACGCACTTTAATTATTGTCATTTATCTTTACGCTTAAAAATATAAAATCGACAAACCGGTAATTAAACGGTAAAAAACCCCCTTTTATAATAATATTACTACTTATATATATATATATATATATATATATATATATATATATATATATATATATATATATATATATATATATATATATATATATATATATATATATATATATATATAAATATAGTTTTATAAAAATATAGTACGTAATCAGTAGCTCCCTGTGGAACGAACCGGACTTACTAAAAACTACACTACTCTACGATTAGGTACACTGCCTATAATGTTGTAGCAAGGTTTAGGTATATCCCATCCGTAAATTAATAAAACTTGTGTCATATTTTGTAGTATTTTGTATTAAAAATAATACTATTTCGTACCCTCACGCTACATCATCAAGTTTTTGGCGCCGCTGCCGGGGAGCGCTAAAACGCTATATTTTTAATTTATATCTGCAAAAATATAGTTATAAAAAAAAGTAATTTCGGGGACACTTTTTGTGTTTTCACGGGGTATTTAAGTTTTTTTTTAGTTTTTGATTGATTAAAGATATATTAATTTAAATATAATAATTTAATAAATATAATAATATTGAAATAAAATATAATAATATAATAATATTTTTTTAGAATCAAATTTGATACGTAAAAGTTTTAAAAGTTTTAAAAAGTCGTATTTATTAAATATTTCAGGGGTATATTATGTAACTTATAATTAATAATTTCTATAATGTCGCTTTCATGTTAATAGTAAATTAATTAATTTCTTTCATTTACTATTTTGAATCATAAAAGTTTTAAAAAAGTCGTATTTATTAAATATTTTAGGGGTATATTATGTAACTTGCAATTAATAATTTTTATCATGTCGCTTTCATGTGAATAGTAAATTAATTAATTTCTTTTCATTTACTATTCATGAATAGTAAATGAGTTAAAAAAAAGTTTTGAAAAATAATAATAATAATAAAAAAATTAATAATTCCTTTAAAAAAAATTTTGTGTAAAAAAATCATTTTTTTTAAAGAAAAAAAAATTCGTTTAAAAAAATTGTAAAAAAAATCGTTTTTTTAAAGAAATTTAAAAAAAAAAAGTTTTAAAAAAAAAATATAAAAAAAAAAATTTAAAAAAAAAAAAAATTTAAAATCCTTAAAAAACGAAATATAAAAAAAAATAAAAAAAAAGTTTTTTTTTTTATTACCTTTATATTTTTAGACTCTAGTTACAATTTTTAGTATTAAGTTTAGTTTTGCCATAGTTATTTTTATTTCTAGAATTTTTAGATTTGCCGTAAAATCCCTTAAGTGCTTATTCCTTAGACTAAGATTTATGTGCTTTAGAATTTTGCGATGCCGTTTTTCGCGCTACTTTCTTATTTTTATTTTTCGACGCCTATTTTTCGACCTTTTATTTTTTGACCTTTTTCGACGCGTTTTATTTTTTCTTTCTTATTTCTAGTTTTAGGATAAGATTTTTATTCCACTTCTTATCTAAATTTCTTAAAATTACGAAAATTTATTTTAAGTGGTTAAATTGATAGACATCAAAATTTTCTGGTTCGTAGTAATAGTTGGATTTGTACGTGGACCGGGTTATTGGAGCCAAACAATACTCAATTATATTGAGACCAAACGAATCCTGCCCCTCTGCTGCATCTTTTGGCTATTCGAAACGTGGGCAAAATCAGAAAAGTCTATTAATTGGATAACTTATATAATTTTTCTTTCCTTTTAAAAACTAATAGGATATTCAGTGAATGCACCGAGTAAAACGTTCACCACCTTTCATACGTTCACCACCTATAACTCGATCAAGACATCTAGCCAATATTGTCGCCGTTGATTTTTCTTTAGAATCATCATCTAGTCGACCAAGAACTCCAACTCAAATTTCCGATAATCCATCTTTTGAACCCGACCTCACAATTGAGAATCCGGAGAATATTCAGGGACAATTCCAAGATCCAGAACCACTAATCATTCCTCCTGAACCACAAACCATTAAATCAGAATCTTCTAGTGATTCGTATTCAACAAATTCAATTATGGAAAATCTGGAACCTCTAAGTATGGAAGACCGAATGAGAGCCACACGCACGGGCCAAGGTCACGCCATTATTCAGCCAAATGTTAGAGCATCAGATTTTGAAATCAAAGGACAAATCCTACACATGATCACCAATCAGTGCCAATTTGGTGGTACAACAAAAGAAGATCCAAACGAACATCGTCGAACTTTTAATCGGATTTGTAATCTCTTTAAAATCCGAGAAGTTGAGGATGAAACTATTTATCTTATGTTGTTCCCATGGACTTTAAAGGGAGAAGCCAAAGATTGGTTAGAATCATTACCTGAAGGAACGATTGACACATGGGATGTTTTAGTTGAGAAATTTCTTCAAAGATTCTTTCCGGCATCTAAAGCCGTGAGACTTCAAGGAGAAATTGCCACGTTCGTGCAAAAACCAAATGAAACATTATATGAGGCGTGGACAAGATTCGGAAGGATGTTGAGAGGATGTCCTCAACACGGATTAGATACTTTTCAAATAGTGCAAATCTTCTATAAAGGTGTAAACATTGCTACACGAAAAGATATCGACACAGCAGCTAGTGGTTCTATTATGAAGAAAACCGAAACTGATGCTTACAAAATTATTGATAACACTGCTTTCCACTCACATGAGTGGCACCAAGAAAAAGATATCGTTAGATCATCTAAAGCAGCTAGAGCCGATTCTAGCCATAACTTTGATTCTGTGTCCGCAAAAATAGATGCTTTCGAGAGACGAATGGAAAAGATGACTAAAGACATTCACGCAATATGAATCAGTTGTGAGCAATGCGGTGGACCACACTTAACGAAAGATTGTAATGTTGAACAAACGATGGAACAACGTAAGAATGTTTCCTACATGAACCAAAGGTCGGGAAATAATTATCAACCGCCAAGGCTAAACTTCAATCGAAATCAAAACATTCTTTACAATCCAAATGGAACCAATAATAACTCGTACAACCAACAAGGTACGAGTAACCAACCAACTCAAAACAACACTTTCAATCAACAAAGACCTGGCTTATATAAACCACCACAACAAACCGACGAGAAGAATTCAAATCTGGAAGAAGTGGTATTTAAGCTAGTTGAATCTCAAACACAATTTATTGAAACTCAAACCCAAACGAATGAGAGGTTTGATCAGTCATTTAGAACTCAACAAGCTTCCATTTTGAATCTAGAAAAACAAGTAGGTACTCTTGTTAGATTGATGAGTGAAAGGGAACAAGGAAAGCTACCGAGTAATAATGAAGTAAATCCTCGGAATGAAAATGTTAACATGATATCAACAAATTCTAAAAAACCAATACCAGAAGATGGGAAAGTTTTAGATGTAAGTAACAATGAAGAAGTTACAACACCACCACCACCCGAGTATGTAAAGCCAGTGGTGGCACCATACAAAACACCCATCCTGTTTTCAAGAAAAGGAGTTGAGTATGAGCAAGTGATAGGTAATAAAGTTTGTGATACCTCTGGAAAGAAGAAAAAGAAGAAGAATAAGAAAGTGCAAGAAATAAAAACCGTAGAAGTAAACCCGGTGAAGACAGTTCCACCAAAACCTCTACCTAGGATAGGTGATCCAGGTGAATTTATTGTTCCTTGTCTACTTAGTGATTGTGTCATGTATGATGCACTAGAAGATTTAGGTGCGAGTGTAAGTATTATACCTCTTTCATTATATAAGAGATTAGGTGTAGGTGAGTTAACTCCAACGGATATGAGTGTTCGACTCCTTGATCAAACCATTAAGCACCCAGTTGGAATTGCTGACAACCTACCCGTTCAAGTAGGTAATTTAACCTTTCTAGTCGAATTCATTGTCATTGACATAGAAGAGGACTCAAACGTTCCTCTAATTTTAGGTCGACCATTCTTAGCGTCCACCGGGGCGTTATTTGATGTAAGAAAGGGTAGAATGACACTTAGTAATGATGAGAAATCGATCACCTTTATGATTCGAAAGTCTAAATATCCACAAACGCAAACCGTTGAACCGACAAAAACGATTGGTAAGAACCATGTTGTTTTACCAACTCCAACGGTAATGCTTAACAATAATAGAACGCCTAAGTGTGGGGAAAATGAAGTAACACCTAATGATGACTTGATAATAAAGAACCCCATAGTTGATACGAAATTAAACGACCCCGTTATTAACTGTTCAATGAAGAAACTTTTTAAACGACTTATTGATGCTAAAAGTAAGGGGAACTTTAAGTTATATAACCGGTTAGTATCCAATCTATCGCCTAAAGAAAAGGCGAAGCTAGTTGAATTTGTGGATATTACGGAAAAAGCTGGTCACTGGCTTAAAGCAAAAGTCACAGATATGCAAGTTGATTATGGTTCAAGAGAAATTGACGATGAAGTTAATCACAATTTTGACACCGCATCTACCTAAGTGTGAGGAGATTCAAGTGTTCTAAAAAGAAAATGCTGTTTGGAGTTAGTTGTTCTGTTCTCGTGTAGTTCCGAGAATGGAATCCGATTGGTCTTTTCCACTAGCAGACACTAAAGAACTAGTTTTCTCCCCCCATTCTGAATTTTTTTTTTTTTAGGTTTTATATGAAATTAATATGTTTTCTTTTTAAGTTTTGTGTGAATTTAAAAACAAAAATTTACTTTATTTCATTAAGTTGAAAAAAAATGATTTCTAAAATTCGTCGTGAGTTGAAGACTAGGTCGTTGAGCCGAAATTACTTTACTCGAGGGCGGGGCGAAAAATTTTGTCATCATTATTTTTAATTTTATTGATTTAAAGTATGCAAAAAAAAATTTGATTTTATAAATTTTTGAACGTGGGGTAATATACCCAACTTTAAAAATATGTATATATGTTTGTATTTTATCATGTAAACAACAGGGTAAAACAACGCACTTTCAAAGACTAACATTAAGTTCAGCAAAAGCTACTGATTTTGACGACAAGATGCAAAACAACAAATGTGATATAATAAATGAAGGAATGAATGATGAGGCGCGCCATCTATCATTCGACGAGCTTTGTAATTACAAACTGGGTATTTTTAATCACTTTCCTACACTAATCACCCTCATGAATTTATAATTATAGTCTGATTTCATGCAAATGAGGGGATTGCAAGATCTCAAGTGTGGGGAAGGGTTATAAATTCTCTCGGGTTTATACTTAGTTTATTTGCCAAATTTTGTGAAAATTTCAAAAAATTTCAACTAAATGAAGTCAAAATCATGTTTATACATATTTATGAACGATGAAAACTAGGTGTTAATACCGAAATTATCGTTACCTCGGAAAGGACATAAATTGAGAAACACCCTAAAACACTTGAATTCATTTAAAATGAAATAAAGGAGAATAAAAAGGCAAAGAAAGAAACTAAGTGTGGGGAGAATGTACCAAGTTATTCAATTAAAAAAAAACTATCTATCACATGTTTCTGTAAAGTTATTGCAGGTGCTTTTGTTTTGGACTAAATTGACTGTTTTACCCACAATATTATAATAAAGATAAAAGAAAAGATGGATCTACACGATGAATCAATTCCATCATTAAATGGAAGTAAAGTCTTCCGAAAAAGACACGCGCTTCTTGATTTAGTCAAGAAGTTGTCGTCCAGACCAGCTGTAGGTTGACGAAAAATCTAGAAAAGTCATCTCTAAAATCAGCAGGAAATCCACGGACCTTAGCATCAAACAGGGTCGCCAAGTGGTCAGACTTATCCTAACCATGAGAGGATCTGTCTCATAAAATGGGGAGGGCACCGTGCAAATTAGCTTGATAAGACTAATGAATCAGATCCCAGAAGGGATAATCTCCTTAAAGATTAAAAATCAGCTTTTAAGACTGATATTACTCAATCCTTGAGATTGACCTTAAAGATTGAGAATTACAAACTCATGGAATTCAATGATATCTAAACTCGAGCTTGAACGAGAAAATATTTTGATCAAAATTAAAACCGATTTGTTTTCTGAAAACCTATTTTCAATGCGTTCATTACCATTGAACGTAAAATCCTAGGAATTCACCTGGAATTCATTAGGTCACCTGAACCAAATCGGGTGTCAACCGTAAGAACGGCTAAAAAGGAACATATATTTCATAGCAATATCCCTTCTAAATAATAGGTTTTCATATGTAATTGTATTATATTTTCATTGTAATTGTTTAAATAAATAAATGCGAAGACAAAAGGCGAAAACGAAGATTTGAAGACACAAACGTCCAAAAAGCTCAAATGTACAAGATACAATTCAAAAGGTTCAATTTATTGATGAGAAACGCCTAAAAATGACAAGAGTACAAGTTACAAAATGCAAAGTACAAGATATTAAATTATACGAAAGGACGTTCGAAAATCCGGAACCGGTACCCGAGCCAACTATCAACGCTCGACGCAACGGAGCTGAAAGTACAAGTCAACTATGCACAAGAATATAATATAATATTTAAATAATTCATAATAAGAATAATAATAAATAATAAAAAGTTGTTAATTGAGCATAGTTAAGGGGTCATAAGTGAAAATTTCAATTCAATATTTGCCTATAAAAGGCAATTCATTTGATCGATTTATGTACACCTTTTCTTCTTTCTTTCTCTTTACATGTAATATATATATTTATAATTATAAATTTAATTTTAGTTTAAGTTTAATAATAATTGGGTTATTGTAAGGAATGTTTTACGGGTTTTAAAGTCGAAACTCTGTCCGTGTAACGCTACACGATTAATAATCACTGTAAGTTATGTTCTTCCTTTTTAAATTAATGTCTCATAACTAAGTTATTATTATGCTTATTTAAGCCGAAGTAATCGTGATGTTTGACTAAATATTAAGACGGGGTTATTGGATTTTGTACCATAATTAAGGTTTGGGCAAAAGACCGACACTTGTGGAAATTGAACTATTGACTATTAATAGATGGGGGGTATTGTCTAATTGAGTGACAACTCATTGGAGTCTGTCGAACCTATCTTCAAATTAATTATCCTAATAATTAATAATGATTATGGTTGTCCTATTTAGTGACGTTCATATGGAATCTATTATAATCATTTAATTAATTATTCGGGTTGGGTAATTGATTATTCAAACTGATCAAGTGGGTAAATTAATATTCATATCTAATCAAAACAGGGGTGGATTACATACAGTGATAACTGGTGTAATTGTTGACAGAAGTGATAACTGCATCACAGTTTAAATCCTTAATTAGTTGAAATATTTGACTTCGGGTATAAGGGTAATTTGACGAGGACACTCGCACTTTATATTTATGACCGATGGACTATTATGGACAAAAACCAGATAGGTATCAAATAAACCATGACAAAGGACAATTAACCCAAGTAACAATTAATTAAAATCAAAACGTTAAACATCATGATTACTGAAGTTTAAATAAGCATAATCCTTTTATTTCATATTCTATCGCAATTTTATTTATTGTTATTTTATTTATCGTCATTTATATATTTTACACACTTTAATTATTGTCATTTATCTTTACGCTTAAAAATATAAAATTGACAAACCGGTCATTAAACGGTAAAAAACCCCCTTTTATAATAATATTACTACTTATATATATATATATATAAATATAGTTTTATAAAAATATAGTACGTAATCACTAGCTCCCTGTGGAACGAACCGGACTTACTAAAAACTACACTACTCTACGATTAGGTACACTGCCTATAATGTTGTAGCAAGGTTTAGGTATATCCCATCCGTAAATTAATAAAACTTGTGTCATATTTTGTAGTATTTTGTATTAAAAATAATACTATTTCGTACCCTCACGCTACATCATCAATAGGGTTGGACTTCTTTTTATTTATTTAACGGGCTGGACTTGCTACTAGGATGGAACCGTAAATGCTTTACTGATTGGGACGTTGGGCTGAGGTCATACATATATTATAGAACTGTTGATGGGCCTTCGTGAATTCCAATCACTGCTGCTATTTGGTTTATTGTGTGTTGAGAACCAACCCAACCAAACGTCCCTGCAACCACTGATGTCGACTGCTACTGCTATACAATGATTTCTGCTTATGTCGCTGCTATACAACAGCCTATGCTGTACTCCTCCTGCTAAAAACGAAGAAGGAAGAAGATAGAATTGATAATGAATAAATTAAATGATGAAGATATGATGAATAGTGGTGTTAAACAAGGATGACTTACTGCTCGCTGTTTATTTTTTTTATTTTTATGTTTCTATTTTCAAAACACCGATGGGGAATAATGAAGCATGATGATGATATAAAAGTAATGATAAATAATTGTGATGATGTATTGGTGATGGTAGATGATACGTATGGATGAAAAGATGATGATGTGAGTATGTTGATGACATGAGGGTTATGATCATATCACGAAGTTGAGGAGGGTTAGGGTAGCGAATGAAGATGACGGTTATGAATTAATGATAATGGTAAATGATACCCAATTATGGTCATTACGACGATTATGATGATTATGATGTTAGATGTTATGTGTGATGATGAATGATGAAGGTGACGAGTTGATAGAATGAATAATAATAGAACGATGGGGGTGACGAAGGTGGTATATGATATAGTGATGATGATCATGATATAATGATATCTATGATGAAATAAGTTGATGATTAAGATATTATGATAATAAAAACGATACATGGATAACAATTCGAGATAAAATGAATCGAAAAACGATATAGATGATAATGATAACAAGATGTCGTGTTGTGATAATGAATGATGAGGTGATGACAATGTTATCATTAATAAAAGAGTAATGACAAGGTGTTATGGGGTTAGTGGGACGTCATGGGTTCGAACCCGGACTTCTGCATTTTTTAGGGAATACTTCTTGAGGTAGTTTACTTATTACTTTTATTATTATTATTATTATTATTATTATTATTATTATTATTATTATTATTATTATTATTATTATTATTATTATTATTATTATTATTATTATTATTATTATTATTATTAATATTATTATTATTATTAATATTATTATTATTATTAATATTATTATTATGATTACTACTTTTATATTAACAATATTATTATAACAAATAAATATTGTCTATATAAGAGTATATATATTACAACTACCATAATATTACATATAATTATATATATATATATATATATATATATATATATATATATATATATATATATATATATATATATATATATATATATATATATATATCAAGATTATTTATATAAATATCTTCATATAACAAATTATTAATTTTAAATAACTATATAAATATTAACTATTTTAAATATATACAAATTAAATATATAAGAAATATAATTTAAGATATAATATATGAATTTATTTGATTACAATTATGTGTGTTAATATATATATATATAAATGATATAGGTTTGTGAATCTGAGGCCAACTCTGCACTGTTCAGTTCCGTCGTATGCATATTTTTACTACAAAATATCGTATCGTGAGTTTCATTACTCCCTTTTAAATGCTTTTGCAATATATATTTTTGGGACTGAGAATACATGCGCTTTTATAAATGTTTTATGAAATAGACACAAGTAATCGAAACTACATTATATGGTTGAAAGATCGAAGCCGAATATGCCCCTTTTACTTGGTAACCTAAGAATAGTAAACCAGTCTACTAATTGACGCGAATCCTAAAGATAGATCTATTGGGCCTAACGAACCTCATCTGTTGGAGCGGATGCTTTAGTACTTCGATGTTGTTTTATCATGTCCGAAGGATTTTTTGGAATGATAGGGGATATTCTTATATGCATCTTGTTAATATCGGTTACCAGGTGTTCAATCCATATGAATGATTTTTGTCTCTATGCATGGGACGTATATTTATGAGAACTGGAAATGAAATTCTTGTGGTCTATTAAAATGATGAAAATGATCGTTTATGATAAACTAATAAACTCATCAACCTTTTGGTTGACACTTTAATGCATGTTTATTCTCAGGTATGAAAGAAATCTTCCGCTGTGCATTTGCTCATTTTAAGGATATTACTTGGAGTCATTCATGACATATTTCAAAAGACGTTGCATTCGAGTCGTTAAGTTCATCAAGATTATTATCAAGTTATTTATAGTTTGGATATATTATGAAATGGTATGCATGCCATCAACTTTCGATGTAATGAAAGTTTGTCTTTTTAAAAACGAATGTAATGATTGTAAAATGTATCATATAGAGGTAAAGTACCTCGCGATATGGATTAGGACGGGTCCTTTCACCATATTTCAGAATAGTGAAGGAAAGAATCAAGGCACAATACTTAGTGAATATCCGAACCCAATATGCATCTCAGGTCAGAGGATACAATGATATTCACCTTTACTCAAGATTACATGTGATCAACCACAAAGGCTCCATTCAATAAATCTTGAGAGCGGGTCTTCCAATATTTGTATCCCACAAATATCTATGAACCTTGCCAGCAACCTTGCCCCACATTCAGCCTGTGAATGTATACCAATCCAAGTTTATAATAGTCTAAACCTCACACTTGTTCCCACAAATGTGATCATCTACGGAATTTAGAATAATAGCTTATTCATGGATAAAATATGCAAATAGGAACTTGACTCAAAATTAATAAATTAACACCATAATTATATTAATGAGTTTGAACAACTTCATTCCGTTACAATACGTAAAATAGATCATGACCAATCACCAGAATATCGAAGCCCTAATGCACATACATGTCCTTCATGTTTTGCTCCATGTAAGAGCTTCGTGAGTGGATTCGCTATATTAAGATCTGTGTGAACTTTGCGAATATGTAAAGATCCATCCTAATCTATCTGGACGAAGTCCATATCGATTATAAATGATTCACAACAGTTGATTACATCGCGAGGTACTTGACCTCTATATGATACATTTTACAAACATTGCATTCGTTTTTTGAAAAAGACAAACTTTCATTACATCGAAAGTTGATGACATGCATACCATTTCATAATATATTCAAATTATAAATGACTTGATAATAATCTTGATGAACTTAACGACTCGAATGCAACGTCTTTTGAAATATGTCATGAATGACTCCAAGTAATGTCTCTAAAATGAGCAAATGTACAGCGGAAGATTTCTTTTGTACCTGAGAATAAACATGCTTTAAAGTGTCAACCAAAAGGTTGGTGAGTTCATTAGTTTATCATAAATAATCAATTCATAATTTTAATAGACCACAAGATTTCATATTTCCATTTCTCATAAACATACGTCCCATGCATAGAGACAAAAATATCATTCATATGGATTGAACACTTGGTAACCGACATTCACAATATGCATATAAGAATATCCCCATCATTCCGGAATCCTCCTTCAGACATGATATACATTTCGAAATACTAAAGCATCCGGTACTTTGGATGGGGCTTGTTGGGCCCGATAGATCTATCTTTAGGATTCGCGTCAATTAGGGTGTCTGTTCCCTAATTCTTAGATTACCAGACTTAATAAAAAGGGGCATATTCGATTTCGATAATTCAACCATATAATGTAGTTTCGATTACTTGTGTCTATTTCGTAAAACAGTTATAAAAGCAGTGCATGTATTCTCAGTCCAAAAATATAAAGGGTAAAAAGGCAAATGAAACTCACGCATATAAATATTGTAAAACAGTCTTTAAAACAGTGCATGTATTCTCAGTCCCAAAAATATAAAGGGTAAAAGGGAGCAAATGAAACTCACCTAATGTATTTTGTAATAAAAATACATATGACTATATTGAACAATGCAGGGTTGGCCTCAGATTCACGAACCTATATCATTTGTATATATATTAACACATATAATTGTAATCGAACAAAATTGTATATTTATGTATTATAATATATTATTAAATTGTAGCTTATTGTTATGTATATATGATATTTTAAAATTAATTTTTATATTTTTATATGTGTTAATATTATTATTTATAATATCTTATAATATTTTATGTACTATATGTAATTTAGTTATTATTATAATTAATAATGTTTCATATAAAAATATAGTATGTATTATACTTATATATATAAATCTCTTTTGGTGATAAGATTAATAATTATAATAATGTTAAAGTAAAAATGATAATACTAATACTTAGATATAACATTGAAACATGATAGTTTTACTAATAATGATTCTTTAAATAATAATATATTTGTAAAAATAATAGTTTTTAATAATAACAATACTAATAATGATAATATCAATAGTTTTTAATATAATGAAGGATTTAATAATAATGGTGATAAAAATAATAATTTTTGATATTAGTACTTAATATCTAATAATAATAATTATTATAACAATCTTGTTACGAATGGTGTTCTTAATAATAATACTTTTTGTTAATAATAACAATACATCTAAAATGTTACTAATACTAATATTAATGATGATAATAAATTCTTATTACTTTTATAATACTAATAATAATATTATTACTTATAATAATAATAATGATAAAGTTTATAATACTTATACATGTTATAATAATAATAATGTTTATAACTTTAATGACAACTATAATAATAATACCAATAATAATAATAATAATATTAATAATAATAATAAACTAATAATAATAACAATAACAATAATAAAAGAAAAGAGAACTACCTCATAAAGCGTAAAAAAATAGTAAACCGTCCAAGCCGGGACTCGATCCCACGACCCCTCGAATACTCGTCAACTTACTAAACTATTACTCCATATTCTGATTTCCTGAAATTGTATCCTACCAATTTTATTTAAACTGTTTTAATTTAAATCTCCTTCTTATCCTCCTCTTTAATCACAACTGGAACAACTCATACCCCAGAATCATAATCACGAAAATACAATTTGAATTAAGACTTGTATTTTAATTATAAATAAATAAATGACCTATGTTTGTAGTGTTGAATTAATAGATAAAAAAAAGTAAAAATAAAAGCTGCTGCTTCTGTTTCGTATAAAAAAATTTTAAAACTCAATCGTCCAGAGTTCAATCCACAATCATACTAACAATTTAATTTGTAGTTTTAAAACGTTAAACTGAAATAGAATTAAATGGTTTTGATCGATTAGATAATACAGTGAAATATATAAAAGAAAATAGCAGCAACATACCTCAAAATACGGTTTTAAACTCCATCATCAATCTCAAAATTTAGGATGTTATAGATCACGATTCCTAAATGGAATATGTCCTAAATCAATCCTATAAACTGCTTGGACCATTAATTTAATTCAAAACATCATAACCAGTTCCATTTTCTTCATAAATAAATCGTTTGACTTTTTGCTCAAACACTTTGACTCCAAAATTTATACTCGATTTCAAGAATGGAAAACCAAGATTTTGCAGATAGTATCAACAGAGGATTCCTAATAAGACTACACTTTTGAATTTTGAAATTTAATTCGAATTTGAGTTTTTCAAAAATTGGAACACGAACAGGGCAGTTTTGTCTTCTTCCCTATTTTATTTTTCCAAATCACGAATTGCAGTGGATATTTGTATATATTGTGATAGACAACTGAGGTAGAAAACATGAAGAATCATTTAAGATCGACTTGTAGCGAATTAGACATATAGTACATGATTTTTTTTCTCAATCAGACAATTAACTGAGTAAAAAAAATAAAAGGACGATGGTTTTTCAACAGATTCTGTTTATAATTCCATTTGAAGTCGACTGGTGGATAATTTATAGATAGAAACAAAAATCCCGTACGTTTTGATGTTTACATGAAACTGATTCTTCTTTTGATTTATACATTCTCATTAATAACTAAATAGATATATAAAAAATAATAATAATAATAATTATCTAAATAATTAATAATTATTTTAACAACTATATTAATAATAATCAAGAATGATATTATTAGTGGTTTATGATAATTTGTATTATCTTTATGATAATATTTATAACGATTTTAACTAATATTTGTAATTATAATCATAAAAGTAATAATATTAATAGTAATGTTATTCATAATGACTAATAACTTTTAACTTGCAACTAAATAATAAGTTTAATCATTCTTATAGTAATATTTATATTTTAAGTATTTATTTTGAATTTGTGATATTCATAACCCTAAAGGAATTTTATTACTTAATATTACTAATATTGGTTGATATTAATAATAATGAAAATAGTAATGATGTCAATAATTTTAGTAATTAAATGTATCCAATTGTATGTATGATATTAATAATACTGATATTAATCTTATTAATAAGTAATAGCAACTATCTTTTAATTTGTAAACATATTAATATTACATATTACTAATTATGTAATATTTAATAATCATATAATAAATATAGTATTTATATCTTTCATTTATATATATATATATATATATATATATATATATATATATATATATATATATATATATTTCAATATACATATCGTAATAACTAATTATAGAAATCATATTTGTAGCGACCCGACCAAATCGTCATTGACGGCGCCGACTACTTAGGTCCCGTTGCGTGGTCATAGTCCCTATATGAGACTCGTTTGACCAAAATTATGTCGCATTCATTTGAAACGTACAAGACTTACAAAGTTTAGTTTACAAAACAATTCGACAACAAGTCTAAGTTTACAAAAGTTGTAAAGTATAAATGAATTAACTTGCGACATAATTAGTTTAAAATCACGGTTGCTATAAATAGCGTAAGTATGTAGACAAAAGTTTGAATCTAAAGGTGCTATCACTAGCGTATGTATGTATGTATGCTTGACCCCAAGCAAGAAATCAGAGTGTATGCATGTATGCTTGACCCCAAGCAAGAAATCAGAGTGTATGCATGTATGTTTGACTCCAAGCAAGTATCAAAAGTATGAGCGAAAGCATATATCACTTAAGTTCAAGGACCTGAGAAAAACATAGAGAATCTGTCAACGAAAACGTTGGTGAAATCATAGGTTTAGTAAGTAAGTAAATGAGTAAGTAAGTTGAACCACAAGTGTTGTCACGTTGAAATAATAATAAACCATTCTAAAAGTTGATATCACGAGCACCCAATTATCAAGGCTTAACTATCACGAAACCCCATTAATATAGTGTCAGAACATACACTTATCCCCGAAAATATATTTCATCCGATTAACGGTAGCGAACCGTCCGAATGAGGGTTTGTCAAACCCGTATGGCCACACAACATAAGTTCTCGCTTACACCCTGCAAGTGTAACTAATGATAATTGAATTGAGGCTTTTTGTTCTAACTCGTACGTAGAATGTTTGTTTTCGTACTTGTGTTCACTTTGTAAAATGAAACGTTTATGTTTTCTCATCCCAAATATAAGTATAAAAGTGTAAAAGTGGGACTATGATCTCACCTTTGATTGCAAGAGTAAATAAGTACTTCAACAAGTAATGTGCGCAAAGGACAACGCTAGCCTCGACCTAAACAAATAGGTTGTATCAATTAACTAGTTACGACACAAGGTCGGGCGAAATGTGTTCAATTAGTCCTATGGCTCGTTATGACTCGAATAGTATAGCATGTGAATCACGTTGTCAAGTTTCATGCAAGAATCAAGTATAAAAGAAGATTAGAACGATTGCATAAATGTTTGGTTAAGTTTGACTAAAATTCAAACTTGGTCAAAGTCAACGAAAAAGTCAACACGTTCGGGTCGGGTCCCAAACTATTTTTCTAAGCTTAGAAGTCATATATGAGCATGTTGGCCAAGTTACATGTTAATCGGAGGTGCGTAGCATAGTTGGAATTAAACGAAAAAGTGCAAAGTTGGTCAGCCCCTGAACAAGGCAAATGTCGCGCCGCGACATATGGTGGCCGCGCCGCGACAATGGGCGTGGCCTGGTGCCTGGTCAGTTTCAAAAGTTCAAGTCTTGATCCAAAATTCAATTTAGCACAAAACGCAAACCGTAAACACTTAGAATACGCATCTTATATCATTGGAAAGCTCTTTTGACAAGGAATACAATTAACTACCTTTCACAAGCAAAAACATCAATTACAATAACCGAAAACTCGTCAATTGATCAAGAAAGGTTTATTTTCAAAGTTTCAAGTTCGTAAAACGTATTTTATGATTCGGGAATCCAATTTACACATACGATATGCCGTTTCAAAGGTAATTAAGCATACATTGCATATAAACACTTACTAATAACATTTCATGGCATTCGAAACATCAAAAGCTCGTTTTAAGTCTATCAAACCCTAACCAAAATCCACAAAAATCAATATTCATGTTTTTGAAGTTTTCTTAATCAACCTACGCATCAAAACGAAGCTAGTGATACTAGTAACACAATTAAAACATGAACTTTAACAATCAAACAACATTTAATCTTCCAAAATGCAAGATTAAGCAAACCCATTTCAAATGTTCAAACTAGTTACTCAAAACAACAAATCGAGCAAACAAATCATATATTCATGTTATACACGAGCCATAGACACTAACTAACACCATTTCAAGTCAAAAACACGAATTTAGAGAAATCTAGAGTTTTTAGAAAGTTACCCAAACGAGATGAAATTGGTATCAAATTGTAGAGGATGAAGAGAGGATTCCAAATATGTAATTTGTTTTGTTGCTAGCTCCCTAAACCGAATTTAGATGATGAATTCTTGTTTGTGTTCTTGAGAGAAAAAGAAAGTAAGAAAGAAAGAAGAAGGTGGATGAATGAATGGATGAGGAAGGTGTTGACCATTTGACTAGTCACACCTTTGGTCTCTTGGCAATATTGGTCCCTCAAGTTTGAAAGCGGCTGCGGGAATTAACCAAACGAATATTTTAAAAACGCTCGAGTAAACGAGTGATGTTATAATTAAATAACGGGAAAATTAAGAACGTTGGTCAACGGAAACTACGAATTTAAATAACGAAAGGTATTATTTAAAAAAAAAGATAGTGTTAAAAATAAATTTAACGGAAAAATGCGGGATGTTACATTACCTACACCTTAAAAGAAATTTCGTCCTGAAATTTAGTTGGAAGTAGTAGTCGTTGTTTCTTCCTCGAGATCTTGTGTTGCCAATTCTACGAATAAGTGAAGGTACTTCCTTGGGAATTTCAACGAACTTTGACAGTCGGGGTTTTTTACGTTGGTTTAAAGTTTGGTTTCACGATTTATAGTTTCAACCGGTCCTCCTTGGAAGTGAGGTTTATCTTTGATAGTAAGTTCATCGAAGAGGATAACAAGTTCTTGTCTCGCAAGACACGCCTTTAAGTTTGATACGTAGAATTTAGGATGAACGGAGACTCGAATGAGTTGAAAAATCTAAACGGCTAGTAACGGGTCCAAAACGCCCCAGGATTTTTAAAGGACTAAAAATATCGCGGATTTAGCTATCTACGTTTCTCGAAACGGATTACACCTTTTCAAGGTGCGACTTTAACGTTACGCGGTTACCCCACTTGGAATTCGAGAGGTTCACGTCTAACATCGGCATAGTTCTTTTGGCGACTACGATCCGCCTTGAGCCTTTCTTGGAATTGAAAAATTTTCCGGTTGTTTCATGAATGATTTCGGGTCCGGTGGTTCGCTTGTCACCTACTTCGGTTCAACAATTTAAGAAAACGACGATTACGGCTATACGGGTCCTCGAAAGTGTGACGTTAAGACTTGAATGATAACCATCGTTGTAAGAGAATTTGGTTAAAGGCAAAAACTTTTCTCAAGTAAATTTGAAGTTGATAACACAAATTCGTATTACGGTTTCCAAGGTTTGAATCGTATGTTTGCTCGGTCCGTCGGGTTGTGGTTGATGTGCGGTACTCATGTCTAAACGTGGTCCCGAAGCTTTTTGTAAGGCACTCCGAAATCTAGAAGTGAAATGAGAATCTCGATCCGAAACGAGGTACATTTCTTTAAGGTATATTTGAAAAAGTTTGTTAGGACGTGAAAACGTTTGTTGGAACAAGTTTCTGTTTCTCAAGAATTTCGCGCCGCGGAAGATTTATCGGTTTCCGAAAATGTTCGATAGGACTATTCACCCTCGAGGCGAATACTAGTATAGTGTGAAGAGTTTCTCTCTCCATTGAGAATTTAGATAAAATATTTCCTTAAACGGAAGTACGAGTGTAAGGCGAGAGAAGTTTTCGCCTCGATGTGAGCATACCAAGCATTTTGTAGTTCGTCTATAAAAACTATAAGAAAACGAGATAGTACACACGTGTAACATATGTTTGAAGTCGAAAGAATTTGTCATTCATTCGGAAGCATCAATATGGTTCGACAATAATCGAAGATGTGTCCCGAGTATGGTTGTTATCAGTATTCTCGGAGTTTTCGGATGTTCAAACAAGAAAAATAAAGTCATGTACATGGCACATGGTGGTGATTAGGTTGATCGAGTCCAATCACCATCACGTGTCACTAGAACTTTGGTGTAAATTACCGTAATATAACCACGTTGATCGAGTGTCGTTATATTACGCTAACTCATACCTCCATTCCCACATCACTCTATAGATTCAAGTTCGTGTAATCGTGAAGTTTAAAATAAACAAAGTGTAACGACGTCTCTAACGTGACTCGTATTGAATCGAAAGAATTAGTGCAACTATAAAGAAGCGTTCCCCGAGGGAAGTGTATAAATGATTGTTCACGTCATTGCGGTTCAAGTCAAGCGATAATGCCCTTAGGCACAAAAAGAGTAACGAATCATGATAACAAAAAAAATACGCAACCGTAGTGATAATTAGCGATGACGATACTCACCTAGAGTAGTGATGGTAGTAACAAGAAGTGGTAGATAGTAAGGAACACCGGTGTGACACCGATAGTAAGTTGAAACGGTGGCGAATCATAATCTGGGAGACAGGGTTCCCGGACAAGTGTGACCAATGAAGTCGTTGTCATCCTTATGCGCATGAATCTCGAATTTACGTGTGTTACCAGAAAGTGGCAGAATACGGATTCGTATGATGAAAACTTGGTACCATTAAGAAGTTTGCCTAAAAATGATTCAAGTATAATGCACAAGTAGTCAAGTAAGCACTATCTATAGCAAATGTATGTCAGAATGCAATGGCTAACTATCCGGTTGTAGTCTAGATTCACTAATGCGTCCTAACGACTCTGTCAGACACACTAATGCACATCCTAGATCCCTACAACCAACGCTCTGATACCACTTGTAGCGACCCGACCAAATCGTCATTGACGGCGCCGACTACTTAGGTCCCGTTGCGTGATCATAGTCCCTATATGAGACTAGTTTGACCAAAATTATGTCGCATTCATTTGAAACGTACAAGACTTACAAAGTTTAGTTTACAAAACAATTCGACAACAAGTCTAAGTTTACAAAAGTTGTAAAGTATAAATGAATTAACTTGTGACATAATTAGTTTAAAATCACGGTTGCTATAAATAGCGTAAGTATGTAGACAAAAGTTTGAATCCAAATGTGCTATCACTAGCGTATGTATGTATGTATGCTTGACCCCAAGCAAGAAATCAGAGTGTATGCATGTATGCTTGACCCCAAGCAAGAAATCAGAGTGTATGCATGTATGCTTGACTCCAAGCAAGTATCAAAAGTATGAGCGGAAGCATGTATCACTTAAGTTCAAGGACCTGAGAAAAACATAGAGAATCTGTCAACGAAAACGTTGGTGAAATCATAGGTTTAGTAAGTAAGTAAATGAGTAAGTAAGTTGAACCACAAGTGTTGTCACGTTGAAATAATAATAAACCATTCTAAAAGTTGATATCACGAGCACCCAATTATCAAGGCTTAACTATCACGAAACCCCATTAATATAGTGTCAGAACATACACTTATCCCCGAAAATATATTTCATCCGATTAACGGTAGCGAACCGTCTGAATGAGGGTTTGTCAAACCCGTATGGCCACACAACATAAGTTCTCGCTTACACCCTGCAAGTGTAACTAATGATAATTGAATTGAGGCTTTTTGTTCTAACTCGTACGTAGAATGTTTGTTTTCGTACTTGTGTTCACTTTGTAAAATGAAACGTTTATGTTTTCTCATCCCAAATATAAGTATAAAAGTGTAAAAGTGGGACTATGATCTCACCTTTGATTGCAAGAGTAAATAAGTACTTCAACAAGTAATGTGCGCAAAGGACAACGCTAGCCTCGACCTAAACAAATAGGTTGTATCAATTAACTAGTTACGACACAAGGTCGGGCGAAATGTGTTCAATTAGTCCTATGGCTCGTTATGACTCGAATAGTATAGCATGTGAATCACGTTGTCAAGTTTCATGCAAGAATCAAGTATAAAAGAAGATTAGAACGATTGCATAAACGTTTGGTTAAGTTTGACTAAAATTCAAACTTGGTCAAAGTCAACGAAAAAGTCAACACGTTCGGGTCGGGTCCCAAACTATTTTTCTAAGCTTAGAAGTCATATATGAGCATGTTGGCCAAGTTACATGTTAATCGGAGGTGCGTAGCATAGTTGGAATTAAACGAAAAAGTGCAAAGTTGGTCAGCCCCTGAACAAGGCAAATGTCGCGCCGCGACATATGGTGGCCGCGCCGCGACAATGGGCGTGGCCTGGTGCCTGGTCAGTTTCAAAAGTTCAAGTCTTGATCCAAAATTCAATTTAGCACAAAACGCAAACCGTAAACACTTAGAATACGCATCTTATATCATTGGAAAGCTCTTTTGACAAGGAATACAATTAACTACCTTTCACAAGCAAAAACATCAATTACAATAACCGAAAACTCGTCAATTGATCAAGAAAGGTTTATTTTCAAAGTTTCAAGTTCGTAAAACGTATTTTATGATTCGGGAATCCAATTTACACATACGATATGCCGTTTCGAAGGTAATTAAGCATACATTGCATCTAAACACTTACTAATAACATTTCATGGCATTCGAAACATCAAAAGCTCGTTTTAAGTCTATCAAACCCTAACCAAAATCCACAAAAATCAATATTCATGTTTTTGAAGTTTTCTTAATCAACCTACGCATCAAAATGAAGCTAGTGATACTAGTAACACAATTAAAACATGAACTTTAACAATCAAACAACATTTAATCTTCCAAAATGCAAGATTAAGCAAACCCATTTCAAATGTTCAAACTAGTTACTCAAAACAACAAATCGAGCAAACAAATCATATATTCATGTTATACGCGAGCCATAGACACTAACTAACACCATTTCAAGTCAAAAACACGAATTTAGAGAAATCTAGAGTTTTTAGAAAGTTACCCAAACGAGATGAAATTGGTATCAAATTGTAGAGGATGAAGAGAGGATTCCAAATATGTAATTTGTTTTGTTGCTAGCTCCCTAAACCGAATTTAGATGATGAATTCTTGTTTGTGTTCTTGAGAGAAAAAGAAAGTAAGAAAGAAAGAAGAAGGTGGATGAATGAATGGATGAGGAAGGTGTTGACCATTTGACTAGTCACACCTTTGGTCTCTTGGCAATATTGGTCCCTCAAGTTTGAAAGCGGCTGCGGGAATTAACCAAACGAATATTTTAAAAACGCTCGAGTAAACGAGTGATGTTATAATTAAATAACGGGAAAATTAAGAACGTTGGTCAACGGAAACTACGAATTTAAATAACGAAAGGTATTATTTAAAAAAAAGATAGTGTTAAAAATAAATTTAACGGAAAAACGCGGGATGTTACAATATTTATATATAAAGCTTCATTTTAAATTACAACCTAATTAGTTGTATCATATTGTATATATTTAATTCTTATGTTTAAATTATATTTTATTATTTTAATTTATTATATAAACTTATATATATATACATATTTATTTACAACAGTTGTTCGTGAATCGTCGGAAACAGTCAAAGGTCGAATGGTTTTAGGAAACAAATTCAAAAGTTTTGAAATTCAACATAACAGACTTTGCTTATCGTATCGGAATCATACAAAGATTAAGTTTAAGTTTGGTCGGAAATTCCCGGGTCGTCACAGAATACATATCTTTCCCTTTTTAACTTCATCCCTTATGTAGTTGAATCTCCGCTCAATGTGGCAGGTCTTTTGGTGAGCATGAGGTACCTTGATTTAAGCAATCGCTCCCTCGTTGTCACAAAAGATCTCAAGAGGGTCCTGAATGGAAGGGACTACTCTTAAGTCGTCGATGAATTTCTTCATCCATGCAGCTTCCTGGGCTGCCAATGAGGCGGCAATGTACTCTGACTCTGCAGTGGATAATGCAACAACATCCTATTTTGAACTCTTCCAGGAGACCGTACCTCCATTTAACGTGAAGACATAACCGGATTGTGATCGAGAATCATCTCGATCAGTTTGAAAACTCGCGTCCACGTAACCTTTTACAGCGAGTTCCTCCTCACCAGACTCGTATGTAAGAAACATATCCTTAGTCCTCCTAAGATATTTCAATATACTTTTAACCGCAATCCAATGACTGTTTCCTGGGTTATTCTGGTATCTACTCGTCAAGCTAAGAGCGCATGACACATCTGGTCTAGTACATATCATTGCATACATGATTGACTCAATAGCATACGCGTACGGGACTTTCTTCATTCTCTCTTGTTCATATTTCGTGGTAGGGCACTGAGATGAACTGAGAAGCGTCCCTCTTTGAATAGGTACCAAACATTTCTTAGAGTTCTCCATCTTGAACCTTTTCAAGACCTTTTCAATGTATGTACTTTGATTCAAACCTATCAATTTCTTGGATCTATCTCTGTAGATCCTAATCCCCAAAATGTATTGTGCTTCTTCAAGATCCTTAATGGAGAAGCAACTTTTTAGCCAAGTTTGAACACCTTGCATCGTCGGGATATCATTTCCAAATAACAATATGTCATCCACATTTAATACAAGGAACATGATAGTGCTCCCACTAGCTTTCTTGTATACACAAGCTTCATCACCATTTTTAATGAAGCCAAATTTTTTGGCTTCCTCATTAAAACGATTATTCCACATTCTAGATGCTTGTTTCAATCCGTAGATTGACTTCTTTAACTTACATACTTTGTTAGGATATTTTGGATCGACAAAACCTTTAGGCTGAACCATATAGACATCTTCCTCAAGATATCCATTTAGGAAAGCGATCTTGACATCCATTTGCCATATCTCATAATCATAATGAGCAACAATGGCAAATAATATCCTTATAGACTTTAGCATTGCTACGGGTGAAAAAGTTTCATCATAGTCAATCCCTTGAATTTGAGTGAAACCTTTTGCTACAAGTCTAGCTTTATATGTATTTAAGTTTCCATGCATGTCGGTTTTTATCTTGAAAATCCATTTACAATCAACTAATCTAGAGTTACTTGGTTGTAAAACAAGTTCCCAAACTTGGTTATCATACATGGATTTCATCTCAGCGTTCAAGGCCTCAAACCATTTATCTTTATCAACCCGTGATAAAACATCTTGATAGTTGGTTGGTTCGTCCAAATCAACCACATAGCAATCATCCATTAGAAATCTATATCTCTTAGGAGGATTACTAATCCTATCAGATCTACGAACGTTTTGTATACTTTGATCATCCATTCGATCATTCTCAACATTTTCATGTTGAGTGCTAGTGTCAACCAATTGTGTATCATCTACTTGATCTTGAACCTCTTCAAGATCTATCTTCCTTTCACTATTACCTTCCATTAGGAAGTTAGTTTCAAGGAACTCAGCCTTCCGAGCAACAAATACATTTTGCTCGGATGGATCATAGAAATAGTATCCCATATCATCCTTGGGATATCCTATGAAGATACACTTCGTGGATCAAGCATTTAACTTATTTAGGGACGTAATGCTTAGGGTAAGCTTCACATACCCATACCTTTAAGTATGATAGAGATGGAGGTTTTCCGAACCACATCTCATGAGGAGTTCATTCCACTTTCTTGGTTGAGGCCATATTTAGAATACGAGCCACGGAGCACAGACAATAACCCCAAAATGATAGAGGTAACGAGCTTCTTGCCATCATAGATCGAACCATATCCATTAGGGTTCGGTTCCTCCTTTCGGACACTCCATTAAGCTGGGGTGTCCCAGGTGGAGTGAGTTGTGAGATAATCTCACAACTTTTAAGATGATCTTGGAAAGCATCGCTTAGGAATTCACCTCCTCTATCGGTACGAAGTACCTTGATTGTTTTGTTGAGTTGATTTTATACTTCATTTTGATATTCTTTGAATGCTTCAAAACTTTCGTCCTTGTGTCTCAACAAGTAGACATATCCAAAATGACTGAAGTCATCAATGAAAGTAACGAAGTATCTTTCACCAATCCTAGTCATAGGTTTAAAGGGTCCACATACATCCGAATGTATTAATCCCAATAAGTCCTTAGCCCTTTCATAGGTCCCTTTGAAAAATGCTTTATTCATTTTGCCTTGTAAACAAGATTCACATACATCAAACGAGTCTAGCTCATTTGATTTCAAAAGACCATTCTTTTGAAGTGTATGCATTCGATTTTTGTTTATGTGACCAAGGCGACAATGCCATAAGTAGGAATCACTCAAATCTTTTTTGAGTTTCTTGGTGTTTGCATGGAATATTGAGCTATTGTGTGATGTGTCATCATGAACCAATTCACAAATACCATTCACAGGCGAAGCCTTAAAATAGAATACATTATCTAAAGAAACATGGATATCATCGTTAATAAAATTAAAATTAAAACCAAATTATCTTAAATGGGATACAGAAATAATGTTTCGAGTCAAATTAGGTGCATACAAAACATTTTCAAAATAAGCTCCAAACTAGTTTGTAGCTTCAAAATAAAGTCTCCTTGAGCTTCAACATGCACATTTGCACCATTTCCCATGAAGAGACTTGTTGTTCCCGCATCTTGTTTACTTCTTTTGAACCCCTGCAAAGAATTGCAAATATGAGTTCCACATCCTATATCTAATACCCATGTATTAGAAGAAGTAATACTAAGCTCAATGTATACCATATATACATTACCTGAGGTTTGCCCTGCATCCCTCTTTTCTTTCAACTCCTTTAGGTAGATTGGGCAGTTACGGTTCCAGTTACCCATCTCACCGCAACCAAAGCATGGATCTTCCTTGGGGTTTGCTTGTCCGGCAACCTTTTGCTTTTTATTTTTGTTGGTTGGGGTAACCCTCTTCCCCTTTCCCTTGCCCTTGCCATGGTAGGCGGGTCCTTTCTTCTTGGCCACCTTTGGCTTAGAAGTGGAATTGTTCTTGGACCCCCCTTCATTGATCATAAGCACGAGTGAAGCCCTTTTACCCATGCTTGATTCGGCCGTCCTAAGCATGACATGCAATTCGCCAATGCTTTTATCCCAACCATTCATGTTGTAATTTAACACGAATGTGTCAAACCTTTTTGACAAAGAGTTGAGGATAAGGTCCGTGGCTAATTCATTAGACACGTTACAGTTTAGACGATGTAATAGATCAATTAGGCTTTTCATCTTAAGGACATAAGATGAAACGGATTGGGAGTCATCTATTCGACATGCATGAATAGACGATAGGTCCGTGGCTAATTCATTAGACACGTTACAGTTTAGACGATGTAATAGATCAATTAGGCTTTTCATCTTAAGGACATAAGATGAAACGGATTGGGAGTCGTCTATTCGACATGCATGAAGCGCTCGAACCGTTTCAAAGCGCTCGACACGAGCTTGTTAAAGGAACATCTCCTTCAATTGTGTGATCATGTCATATGCACCATGATGCTCGAAGTCCTTTTGGAGTTTGGGGATCATGGCCCTAAGCATAAGGCAAGAAACTTGCACTGAATCGGCACAATATTTCTCCCAATATGCCATGCGTTCGGCATCATCCTCCTCGGGTTGGTCGGGAATGGAGTCTTCCAACACATACGCTTTATCCTCAAGTTTGAGGACAATCCTAAGATTGCGGTACCAATCTATAAAGTTCGTATGGTTGAGTTTTTCCTTTTCGAGGATGGACCTCAATGATAGGTTATTAAAGTTGATTGGTGCATTTTGAACGTTGTTGTTATTGGTGGCCATCTACAAAATTTAACAAAGTTTGTTTAAGTATTAATTTTAATTTAACAATCAATACCCTTTTTAAATTCAATTGATATATTAAATTTTAGAATCCAACGGTAAACCAAATTTCGGTTAGGTGACCTTTATCCCGTTATTTGATTTAGCTAGGTAGTCATTATATGACAATTACAATCCTTTTGCAACTTATAAGGTATGGGATCATGCAATCCTTTTGCATGACATATTTATCCCATCAACGCCTATTTGTTCCTCATGCTTCGGTGACCCTAAGTTCATGATTTCCAAATCAAGTCATCCTATTTGTGTAAACTTGTAAACTTAACATACAAGTGGTTAGGTGACCTTTATCCCACAAGCATGTGAAATTCACCTTAATCATATTAGTTTGCTCATAACGGTTATGTGACCTTTATCCCATCATGAGTTCCCTAATATGCCTAAGTGTCATACAAAAGGATGGCGTTGAACTTGTTAACCTAGTATTTAAAGGGTTTTTAAGTTTTCATTATTTCTAGTTTAAGAAAACTTTTATACCATGCACTAACATGCATTTAGTGTGTGGTACTTATGAAAAGATTTTTCATGTCTTGTAATAAAGCCAATTTTATTACTTTGAAAATAAACCATTTTATTATGTTTTAATAACCAATTATTAAAATCCTTTTCTTGTTCTTAATAACCATTTATTAACGTCCTTTTGCCATTTCAATTTAATCATTTAAATTTCGTTTTGCTTGTTGTTAACTTGTGTGATTAACATGTAGTAATAAAATGAACAATCCACAATCATACAAAACAACCATGCATGTAAAACAATATGTTCACAATCAAGCCTTTTTGGTAGGCATTTTGTTTAGCCGAAAATAAAATGCCATCGGTTAACGGGTCATAACACAAAGTAGGAGATTACATCTCCCACTAAATCTTGCATCTTCCTTGTCTCCATCTTGTGAATCTTCATCTCTTTACAAAATATATCCTTATACATTTTTCTCTAGAAAATGAAAATATAACCTAATCTATTTTACATGCCAAATATAAAATAAATTACATAACCAAATGAATAATATTACAAACCAATTGAATAAATATTACTACAAACCAAATGAATAATAAATAATCAACCAAACATGCAACCAAACATAAGGTCAAGACTAGGATTGTGAACATTAACATACAACCAAAATATGAAAAAATGGAAGCACCCAAAACCCATTTTGGGTCTCCAAAATTTCGGCCAACATGACAAACCACCCAAACCCGAAAATTTTCGCATTCTACTTTGATGCATGTTCATAAAATGCAAAAATATAGTGGGTTTAATAACCATCTCGAAGCATATTTCAACAACTTCGGCTCTAGATACCATTGTTGGGATTTAACAAGTTCATAATGTATTTAAGACATTTGAAGATTAAACTTAGCGGAAGCATATATATATTACCATTTTAAAACTTGTTAATCTTTAACCATTTAAAGTTAAATCCCAATTAGAATCAAGTTGTGAAACATACTTACAAACTACAAGAAAGAACGGAATTTATACCAACTCCAAGCTAGGTAGTGAATGATGAAGATGATGATGAATGGAGCTCCAAAAGATGAAGCCTCAAGTTGTAATACCCCAAGATTTTAACCCCAACACCTTTTCTTTTGGTTAGGATTTGATTGCCACTTGAAATGAGCTTGAAAAAACAAGTCAAGAACTCCACTTTGCTCTAAAAAGGCCACGACCAACAGCAGCTGAATGAGAGAGTTTTTTGCATTTTTTTTTAATGTGTAATTGCATGTGTGTGTTTCTCAAAGTGTCAAGATGCTTGTATATGGAATTGGGAAAGTATGACCAAAGAATCTAAGTCTTGAGCATGTGTGTTGCACTTCCAATGCCACTTCCTCTTTTGTTTTATAAAATTAGTTTTATAAAAGTTAGATTTTATAAAACTATTTTATAAAACTATTTTATAAAACTTCCATATAATTTTTATGTACATTTTTATTTACAAAACCAATTTTATAAAATGTAACATAACAAAATTAATTATTTAATCTATAAATAATTAAATTCTTATTATATAAATTATTCCATAATTTATATATACACATCAAGTAATATTATTTTAGAAAAACATTTTTCCTAAAATTCAAGTGTCGCGTATTTAATCAATGATCCAATCGCGAAGATCAAATACGAATAAGGTGTCAGTAAGCTTGTTATTGGGTATGACCCGACTTGGTTCAAAACATATTAGCCACGTTAATTTAATATGTCTCTCGGGCATACGAAATACCTTCATACATGCCCTGAAACGATTACTGAAGTAAATACAAAGAAAGAGTGGTATTATCCAATGTGTAAACTATGCAGAAGAAAGGTTTCACCAATTAGTAATATTATTCAATTTGTAGCTGTCATATCTTAGGCTGATATTTTGTAAGCTTAAAAAAATTAATAAAATTGAGGTTTTAAGCTAATTTATGTTTTTTTTCTTCCTATTGTTGTAAGCAGGTGTTGTTGTTGTTTATGATGATATGATGAATCAAGCAGGATCTGCTGATACAATAACCGCACTCGACCCTAATATTTCACTTGAGGTATCTATTTATATTGATACAGATAGATATTTTTTATAAAAATAGTTCATATAATGTGATTGATATATTTTTTCTGTTAACAGACCTTAAATATGTTAACTTTAGATTCTTGAGCTCCATTTATGTACGTATCTTTTTAACTTTGTGTAGCAATCTAGACCCATTACATTTTCATGTACATTTGTTTAATATTGAATATTGATATTTGCTCTCAAATTTGTGCAGTTTTGAAAGGTGTCCTGAATTCATTTATTTGGATCTTAAATGGTTTGTTTAGTTGTTAATTTCGTTGTTTATACTTGATAGGATATAGTGAAAGATAGCGATGTTATTGTATCGTGTTTTAAGGTGCAAATTTGAGTAGGATGACATATGTGGATGCTTATAATTTGCTTTGTATTTGTTGTTTTCAGTTTTTTTTTTTTTTTTTTTTTTTGTCTAAAAATCGAATCTGCGGTGTGTGTTTTGTTGCAGAAGGTAAGATTCCAAGAATGAAGATTTCAGGATGCAACTTTGCCAAACTGTTACTGTTGATGCATTGTTAGATTTAAGGAGCATCCCAATTTTTAATGAAAATGATGCAGTTAGTACAAGGAGAGCTCTTTATGAGGTATTTTGATAATTTTGAGGCATGGATATTTGATGTTTACATACTGTATTTATTTACTTTCAGTTGTTAAAGACCTATTTGAACTTCAGTTGTTAATATGGTATGACCCATTTGAACTTACATATTGTATAACTTTAGTAATAATGTGACCCATTTCAAGTTTTTCTTTTTTAAATGTTAGTTCTATTTTCATTTTTTACATCTAAATGGTGTGTGCTCTTTAGTACTAATGTTTTTTTTTACTTTCTCTATCTTTGCTCTTGATCAATTTCCAGAAGGACAAATCTATAATTCTGGATTTCGTATGTAGGGCAGTGGCAGAGGTTTTTGTGCTGGTGGGGATATCGTTGCCCTTCAGGATTAATAAAGGTATTTTTTTCTTCTATTTTGGCTTCTGAATTATAAGCATTCGTTCAAGATTGATAGGTTTGTTGTATTAATAAAGGCGTTTTAAACCTATTATATAATATTATAGTTTGATCCGCTAATGAAAAGATTGATAATCTTTTTTAGTTATTGGTACAAGTGCTCTTTGCACGTTTTATTGATAAGGAATATTCTGAAGTTAGATCCAAAGGTACTATAGCCATGAACTAAATTGTATAATCAAAGTAAGTTTTGAGGTTCTTTAATATGTTTTGTCTAAATGCATTATGAAGTTTGGTTACTTTGACTACATATTTTGGTCTAATTTCATTGGATTCGTTTAAAACATTTTTAGCTTGCAAATCTTTGTATTATAGGTTTGTTGTAGAATGTTATTTGATAGTATGCAATTTGTTGTAAATCTTTGCAAATCTCCAGTGTTTTATCAAGAAAATTTGGTCTTAAGTTATGCTTATTTGATAGTACTGACTTGGATAATGAATTTGAAGATTACTCTAGGTTAATATAAGAACAACAAAATGATATTAGGGATCTGATATGGAATGATATTAGGGATCTATAAGCGGACTATATTGAAATATGGATTTAGATACACCTCTTGATTATGCAGCATTTCAACTCTCACCTAGGCACTCAAGGTAACTCCTTTTTATCATTTTTCTTTTTTGTAATTTCTTTTTAATTTAATTTATGTACATATAGATTAAATGGTTCACAATGAAATGAATTTTTTTTAATGTAAATCAAGTTAATATTCATTGGATGATATTTTTGTGTAGTATATATTTGATAAATATTACATGTATAATAAAATAATTTTTTTAACAAAATGATTTGATAAATATTTAATTAATCTTTATATTGTGAGATTTTATAAGTTTACTTTATTTGCTCGATGCAGTTCTCAACTTAAGGTTCTCTTGAACCACATGGATTTGCCAGAAACCGATTTTGGATATTTGATGACGACCACCCTCCTTTACCGCCTGATGTCGGCAATAAAGTATTTATTGATTTGATTCTTGGCCCACTATAGAGGATTTAAAACTATGGCCTCATAGGTATATTTTATAGTATAAGTTATTCAACTCATTATCATCTTTGCTTCTTCAATTCTTGTTGATAAATTTAATTTGTTGTGTTGTTAGCTTTGAGTATCGTCTGCGGATTACTTTGGGACCCGCAGATGTTGACTTCTCGGATCAGAAATACTGGAACGGATGAAAAGCCTTTTACGTTTATGTTTGTATATCATAACTATTTTTCAATTTCTGATATCAGGTAACACAAATGCTTACTTTCTCCTATCTTTATATAAATAATAATAACTTGATCTGTTAGGTTTTTGTTATTTAATCTATTGCTTAGCTAAATGGTGGGACCATTCATATTCTTTTTGTATGTATGATGCACATTTTTGTTTTACAGTGAAGTTCGGGTTGAAGGATTAGAAACTTTGGATTATCTTGATAATTGTCAAAATAAGAAATGATATACAGACCAAGGAGATTCCATAACATTTGAATCAGAAGTAATCTTGGTTTAACACTTTCTTAACCTTAATTTTGAGTACTTAAAGCGTGGTTAAGGCTTAAATATTGTTAATTATTATCAGGTTGACAAGATTTATCTTAGCACACCAACCAAAATTCCTTATCTACCTTTTCATTTTCTTTTTGAAATTCTTTAAAAGGATGTTTGTATAGTTGGTTCATTTAACAATTTTGGGGTTTTGGGTGGTGTAGTGGTGTGGAATCCATGGGATAAAAAGGCAAAGGCTAATGCTGATTTACACCAAAAGAGAATCCAAACCACCTATCAACATTCTGCCAAATGTAATGGTTAGCTACTGCCAAATGTAAATGATGGTAGGTTTCTAAACTTAACCTTTTGTGATGTAACTTAACTCTTAACTCTAATATCTATGATCGTATGTAGTTAAAATTTCTGATATGGACGTCAACGAATGACTGTCGGTTGTGTACGATATAATTGTTTTTCGTTGTAGTTTGTATGCCCCAAAAATCAGCAGGTAAAATGTGTCGTACAAATCAATAGCTAGCGTTAAAATCGCATAAACCTCAGAGCAGCAACGCGCGAACCCATAACTCTTGTTAGAACTAAACTTTGGAATTTGTAGTCTTAAGTGTCGATCTGTTAGTGTATCTAAGATTGTTATTAGACATTTGTCTTATGTTATGTAAACTTAGTTACTAAGAAAAATTAGCTATTAAGTTTTTTTATCTATTAAGTATTCTTAGTCATTAAGTATTCTTAGCTATTTAGTTTTCTTAATTATTAAGTATTCTTAGTTATTAAGTATTCTTATCTATAAAGAATACTTAGATATTTTAGTTTTCTTACTAGTTAAGAAATTATCGGTATTCGTGATACTTACCTCCTAAGATTTCTTAAAGGTTAAGTAAGTCACTTTTTGTAAGCCTATAAATAGGAGTGTGATCATGAGTTGGAAAATATAACCAACCTTCAAATTATATCTATTCTACACTTTCATTATGTATTCTAAACTACTTAGCAACAAAGTCTTGCTATTTTAATCTTTAGCAACAAAGTCTTGCTACCTTAATCATTCAAGTATAGATTTCTATTCTATTCTTGAACATTTACAGTGGTATCAGAGCTCTCTTCTTAAGGGGCTATTTTATTCACGATAAAGAAATTTTAAACTAGACATGACATCTAGTTCTACTGCTCCAGCAATTCCAACATTTAATGGGTTGCACTATCACATTCGGGCAGTAAAGATGAAGACATATTTGAAGTCTCAAGGTTTATGGAAGGTTGTAGAGACTGATGAAGATCCTCCAGCACTCAGAGCAAACCCAACTGTTGCTCAACTAAGAAATTATGAAGAAGAGTTGCTGAAGAAAGATAAAGCACTTACCTGTTTACATTCAGGACTTGCTGATCAAATTTTCACCTCAATAATTGACTTGGACACACCAAAAGCTGTGTGGGATAAAATCTAAGATACCTATGAAGGTTCTGATAGAGTAAAAGTTGTCAGATTATTGACTCTGAGACTAGAGTTTGAATTGTTGGAAATAAACGATGATGAACTCATAAAAGATTATTCATCGCGAATAATGGATGTTGTTAAAAAAAATAGACTTCATGGTGACAAGATTTCAGACCAGAAAGTGGTGGAGAAAATAATGATAAGTGTTCCTCAAAAGTTTGAAGCCAAAATATCCGCAATAGAAGAATCTTGTGATGTTAGCATGCTTACAGTTTCTGAACTAACAAGCAAGCTTCAAGCACAAGAATAAAGGGTCTCTATGAGATCCGAAGAAAAGGTTGAAGGTGCTTTTCAAGCTTCTTTCAAATATAACAAGGCTGGGAATTCAAGACAAAACACATATAAGAGAGGAAATTATAAAGGAAATAAAAGTTCAAACTCACGAAGCTCCTCTTCAACATCAAAGAAAGGTACTTTCCCTCCATGTAAAGTTTGTCAAAATACAAATAATCAAGAAGTTGATTATTGGTTCAAAGATAAACCAAATTTTAAGTGTAATTTTTGCAAAAAGTTTGGTCATATTGAGAGATATTGTAGAGCAAAGAAAAAATCAACGTCAAAAAAGGAACTTCAGTTGGCAAATGTCACTGAGGAAAATTAGGAAGACAATGAACACTTGTTCATGGTCTCACATGTCGATAAAAGTTTAAGAAGACTTACATGGCTTCTTGATAGTGGGTGCACTAGCCATATGACTCTAGAGTTGTCATACTTTTGTAATCTTGATACTAAAAATCCATACTAAAGTGAAGCTCGGTGATGGAAGAATTGTTCAAGCTAAAGGGAGAGGCACCATTGTGTTTAAAACAAAGCAAGGTACCAAATATATTTCTGATGTCTTATATATTCCTGAACTTGATCAAAATTTGTTAAGTGTTACAAAAATGATGAAAAATGGCTACGGTGTGAATTTTAAGAATTCTCGTTGTTGCATCTCTGACACTACCGGTTCAATATTAGCAAATCTTGATATGGTAGATGATAGTTTCTACTTAAAGCTCGATTTTGTGGATGAAAGTGCTTATCATGTTGTGGAAGATAATAGTATGATATGGCATAAAAGATTCGGTCATTTCAATAACCGAACACTGAAGCACATGTATACCACCCAACTAGTCAAAGATTTTCCTATAGTTACTGAAGTTGATCTTAAATGTGAGGGGTGTGAATTGGGGAAAAATCACAGGTTGCCTTTCTCAAAATTTGGTGTGACAAGAGCCACACACAAGTTAGAAATCATACATTCTGATATTTGTGGTCCTATGTCTATACCATCCTGGAACGGCAACAAGTATTTTATACTTTTTATCGATGATTACACACGAATGTGTTGGGTCTTAATGGTGTATCCTATCGTATACACACATAAAAGGCATAATGGTTGCATAAAAGTAGCATCAGGAAGGCTGGAAACAACAGTTTTGTGGAATTATCCGTCCAACGTTCTCCGTTGTACAGGCTGTTCCGTCATGCGTAAGCCCTGAAGGCCGCCTAGCGCGTAAGCCCTGGGCAGAGAACGCCACTTTCAGCGTAAATTTTGGAACACAAGTAACAGAATGTATCATCATCTGACACGTGTCCCCGAACAATCTGGTGGATCTGACACTATAAATAGACCCCTTGGGTCGTCATTTTACACAGTTCCGACATTCTGTCAAATTTGAGAGCTGAGACTTCATCTCTATCTCTCTAACACTTTCTCTCACTAGAAGTCATCCGGCTGGCACTTTACGCTCTACGGACGACAGATTGATTAAGCCACCCCACAAGTTTCTACACTTGTGAACCAGGTCTGCAGGGATTATTTCCCAAGAGCAAACATCAATCGGCAACACTCGCCGGCCTAAAGCTAGGTTACTTCTAGTATCGTGTTGACATACTAAGCCTTACCTCATAAGGAAATAGGTGTTAACAATGGCGCCATCCACTAATGCAAAGAACACGCGAAACGGAAAAGGAACAAAAACAACTGAAGCTCCATTTGTACGTGAAGCAGTCAATAATCCATTAACTGAAGACATGATCACTGTTGAAGATGTACCTGTTCCGCCACCGGACGGTACGATTGAAGAAATAGTTACTGAAATTGCAGAAAGGCTTAAGCGTTTGGCAACTAATTCAGAGAAAAGGCCAGTAGTCGAAGAAACAACTAAAAGTGCAGAAAGGCTTCCAAACTTTGCCACTAATCCAGAGAGGCGATCGTTGATGCAACCACGGCGATGTCCATCATTCATACCTTTTCAACGGGTGGCGGATGGTAAAGACAATCAAATCATGAAAAAGCAAACTATATCAAAATACAGGTTATCCAGACTACTTGATAAGCTGGGCAGTCTTATTGATGATTCTGAGGATGATAATGACTTGACCTATATTAATAATGATTCTGACGATGAAATTGACAAAGATGAGTTAATGTCTGAGAAACAGGCAGTGTTGCTTTTAAATGACATCCTTAAGCAGACAGCTCCGGCAAAGTATAAGCAACGTTTAGCGCAGCCCGCTGTCCGTGCTGTGGCTATGGATAATTTCTTCGCCCTCATTACTGGAGAGCAAGCTACAAAGCCACCATCTATGGTAGAATCCACTCAGTGTTTCATTGATCGAATTGCTAACTATTCATTGCCCAGGAATCTTGGCATACCGGCAATTGGAGTTTATGATGGTACAACAGATCCTGAGGATTTCCTTACTATGTTTGAAGGTGCAATGAGGTTACAGCATTGGGATGACGAGGTAGCTTGTCATATGTTTCCAATGGTGTTGCAGAAAATGGCAAGAGAATGGTTTGCTAGCTTGCCGCCAAGAAGCATCACAAGTTATTTGGACCTCTGTGCAAAGTTTGTTATGCAGTATCAAAATCTTCGAAGTTGTACTTTGACACATCTTGATGCACATGAGATCACAATGCATAACAATGAGTCCTTGAGTAATTTTATGAAGTGATACACACTTGAAGCACAGAAGATACCTGATTGTCCAGAATCTCAGCTAGTATCTGGTTTCATTTTCTGTTTAGATCAGTGACGGTTTAGTGCACTTGTCCATGCATTAAGGTATGACTTGCCAAAAACTATGCATCAGGCGTTGGAAGTTGCACAGAAGCATGTTCGAGCCTGTGAGTGGGGGGTGAACAAGTTTGATGGCAGCAGTAGCAGCAAGCAGCACAACGGAGGGCGGTACTTTGATCGAAGTCAGAGAAGGAATGATAATTCTAATGGTGGATGGAGAGGCAACAATCATCCCAATGATTTTCATCATAACAGGAGGCTAATAGAAAGGCATCCTTTGATAATGGCGCTGACTAAAACTCCCAAAGAGATTCTTTTCACTGAGCCAATACGGACTACTTTCAATCCTCCAGCACCCATGGAGGAAAGGGAAGGTCCAAAAAGTGAACTATAGTGTGACTTTCATGAGGCATGGGGTCATGATACAGATAATTGTAAATCTCTGATGAGAGAAATCACTTGTTGCAGGGAAAACAATATAGGAGAAATGATCCTCGCAGAAAATTTGGATGGCAAAAGAATGATGGTGGAAGAGGTCGTCGAGGTGAGAACAGAAGAAGGGAAGAGCATGGCGGAGGAGATAACAGAAACCAGTACAGAAACCGAATCACGGAGCGTGAGTCAACTCCAGACGTCGTCATTAAAATGGTATGGTTGAATGGAAGTCACTATAAGGACGGTGAGCAGTCGGATAACAATGTTGATAGCTGGAGATATGCCCCAATCATTTTTCAACCAATTCAAAATTGGACCTTGTCCGTTCAGCCAGTGGTCATTTCAGTAGAAATTGCAAACAAGTTCATCAGCCATATCTACACAGATACAGGCAGTGAGGCTGACATCATTTATTGGCATTGTTTCAAGTCTTTTCCAAGGCATGTGCAGGTTAGAGCTAGGCGGACGAATTTGAAGGTTTCAGGGCTAACAGGAACGCCAGTAAATGCAATGGGGCGAGTTCGTTTGGAGGTCGTTTTGGGAACATTTCCATTATTGAGAACTGAAACAATCGATTTCACTATTCTGGATGGAAACTCTCGATTTAATGTCCTTTTTGGACGAGCAGCGTTAGCTAAATTTGGAGCGATAACATCAACAGCTCATGTCGAGGTCAGATTCCCAACTTCGAACGGAGTAGCCGCTATACACTCACAGTATGTGGCACCAAAAAGGGAACGATCCACATTTGCAAACTTACCAGAAGGCAATATGAATTAGAAGAGGCATAATCGGTTATTCAGGGAGGATGAGGTTCAGGAGTTCTTTATACCATAATCATGTGTTCAGGCCGGACAGCGCTAGGTGTGACAACCCGGAAATTTCCGACCAAATTTAAACTTTATCTTCATATGATTTAATATTTCTGACACGATAAGCAAAGGCTGTAATGTTGAAATCTCAAAAACTTTGAACTATGTTCATGTATTCATTTACCTTTCGACTGCTCTCGACGATTCACGAACAATTATGTGTAAATAGATATGTATGAATATATACATATGTGTGATTATTAAATTGAGAAATATTAATGAAACATTAAACGGTTTGATTAATATGAAAATAAGTTACAAAATCTATTATATGAATTGAGAACGTTAACAAGGTATTAGATGAATAATACTTTACATGAACGTAATTATTTCAAGATAATATCAAATGATTTATTTATCAGATACATTGTATGATTATGAGTCTCTGTTGAAAGGTCCACTTTGATTTAGAAAACCTTTCCTTTTTAACGGTATTCGAAATGATTGGTAAAGTGATTTACAAGTAAGAACAAAAGTGTCAATTAACGGTAACTGGACAAAAGTTAGTAGAGATTCCTGTTTAATTTTCAATGCATGCTTTACAATAACTTTCTCGTGACTCTTGATAAGTTAATTATTTAACTTTCATAAAATTAATAGTAAGAACATGAAATGTAAATGGATGTCGACAAGGTAAGCAAATGGATATGTTGATTTAAAACGATTTCATACGTTTAATTGTCCATTGGACTAACCCTGCGATTTACGAATAAACTGTAAGTAAAAACTAGAAATCCATTATGACTTATATATTATATGATTTTACTTTATGAAATAAAAATGTTTTATGATATAACAATTTCTATTATTTAAACCTTTTAATAAAATGATATTGAATATAAGTAGTTTTGGAAAAACTAAACCTTATAGTATTATTTGATTTAGTTTCAAACGTACGAAAAACATTTTTATTCTTTCGATATAATAGAATTTGATTATAAAATGTTTTTATGGATTTTCAATGATATGAAAATAAAAATAAAGATAAAATAAAGATTTCTAATGGGCACCAAAAGACTATAACATTTCATCTCAAGATCGCAAGTTAAAATGATGGAAATCACTAAGCATGCGCACTTTCACGAGAAAAATCATAACTAAATCATACTGACTCGAAAAAGGGTGATTCCAGTGTCCAGACGTCCGTAACTCAAAAATCTACAACTTTCATGAAGACACCATACGCGGATCGCATACCTATCTACGCGAAACTCGTAATGTTGTGTCGACATATTTTTGTGGCGGCTCACTATTTAACATGTTTTTTATTTATTTTAATATTATATTATATTATTATATTATTTATATACATATATATATATATATGATCGATCATAATTGTTTTCTAACTACCTATCTCTCACACTCTCTCTATAATTATATTTATTATTATTATTAGTATTATTATTATTAGTATTATTATACATAAAATACTACGACGATGTCATGAGCGAGTTATTTCAAAATGGGTTTTTCGAGCGGGATAGAGCTAAGAAAATTATGGGTTATAGCTATGGAGGTTATGGGTATTGCTTGGGGGTTATGATCACGAGTCAAAGGTCAACCTAGTGTTTATCATCTCCGTCGCGTTTACGTACCTTTCCTGCAATATTGAATCTCAATATTGATACGTGAGTACTCATAAATTAACTTTTATATATTAATAGTGTATCCCTGACTAGTGCTCAAGTATATAGGATTATGCATGCTTGTACTTTTGATATTGCCATTAGATAGGTTATGTTAAATCCTGAATTAGTTACATATGCGGTTGAGATAAGGTATAAGATATGCATGTCCTTGGAAAGCTAGCGAAAAATTAAGAACTTTTCCTTTAGATATCGAATGGTTTCGATGAACGGATTAGAAGTTATAATCAATTGAATTTTCGATATTTTTATTAAAAATGATTATTATTATCGTCGTTTTTATCGTCGTTCTAGTTTTATCTTATTATTATCATTATTATTATCTTTATCAATAAAAGGGATTTATCATTAAAAATGTTATTTTTTTTGTTATTACTATCGTTAAAGTTATAATTAGTATTATTATTATTATTATTATTATTATTATTATTATTATTATTATTATTATTATTATTGGTATTATTATTATTATCATTATTAATATATATATCATTATTTAAAAATGGTTATTGTTATTGTTATTATTATTATTACTATATTATCATTAAGATAATTATTAGTATTATCGTTAATAATGTTATAGTAACTATCATTATTAATATTAGTGTAATTAAAACAAATATTTGTAACACCTAATTATTTTGATTAATATTATTATCATTATTATGAACACGATATAAAAGACGATTAAAAGCTATTAAACGAAATGATTAGGAAATAATGGGTAAGAGTATCATGATGAAATTAAAATATTATAAGAAATTGATTTAGATAAAATTATCGTTCTTATTATTTTTATCATTACTATTATTATTAAAAGTATCGTTAGTATTAAAACTATCATTTTAACAAAAATTATCATTTTAATAGAAATGTCATTGTTACTATAAAATATCATTATTATTATTATTTTAAATAGAATTATTATTTTAAAGATAATATTAAAAATTATTGTAAATATTAAGGTTATCATAATTAGAATAATCGTTTTATCATAATGTCATCTTAGTAATTATAAATATTGATATTTTTATAATAATAATTATTATTACAAAATAATACAACTTTTACTTACTAACATTATAGATATTATTTTATCAAATAAATATGTGATACAAACATATTTTACTACGTGTAATAACTTACTTTAATAATACCTATCATATTATCTTTATGATATTAAATGAACCCTATAAATTTTATTACTTAATATATATAAAAGTATATTTTATTATATAAATTTAATATAAAATTTTATTTATTAATAAATAAATTATATTATTTACTCTAATAAATCTTTTAAAAATATTTAAAAATATAAAACGACGATATTTAAACTATATATTAATCATGTATAGATTTTTGGAAATTATTTTGAGTCAAATTTACTTTTTTTGACTTTTGCATATTAGTCTCGAGCATTAGGATTGTGGTACACTATGACTTGACCTAATTTGTTAGACAAATATTGGCCAACACATGAATATATATAATTAATTTAGGTTCGTGAATCCGAGGCCTACCTTGCACTTGTTCAATGACGTTATATGTATTTTTACTACGAAATATAGTATGGTGAGTTTCATTTGCCTTTTTACCCTTTATATTTTTGGGACTGAGAATACATGCGCTTTTATAAATGTTTGACGAAATAGACACAAGTAATTGAAACTACATTCTATGGTTGAATTATCGAAATCGAATATGCCCCTTTTTATTAAAGTCTGGTAATCTAAGAATTTGGGAACAGACACCCTAATTGACGCGAATCCTAAAGATAGATCTATTGGGCCTAACAAACCCCATCCAAAGTACCGGATGCTTTAGTACTTCGAAATTTATATCATGTCCGAAGGAGGATCCTGGAATGATAGGGGATATTCTTATATGTATCAAGTTAATGTCGGTTACCAGGTGTTCACCATATGAATGATTATTTTTGTCTCTATGCATGGGACGTATATTTATGAGAACTGGAAATGAAATTCTTGTGGTCTATTAAAATGATGGAAATAAATGATTATGATAAACTAATGAACTCACCAACCTTTTGGTTGACACTTTAAAGCATGTTTATTCTCAGGTATTAAAGAAATCTTCCGCTGTGCATTTGCTCATTTTAAAGATATTACTTAGAGTCATTCATGGCATATATTTTCGAAAGACGTTGCATTCGAGTCATTGAGTTCATCAAGATTATTATTAAGGCAATTATAGTTGGATAGTGGATATTATGAAATGGTATGCATGCCTGTTAACTTTCTATGTAAAGAAAGTTTATCTTTTAAAAACGAATGCCATATTTGTAAAATGTATCATATAGAGGTCAAATACCTCGCGATGTAATCAACTATTATGAATCGTTTATAATGTATATGAACGGGTCCTTTCAGTTTGTATCAGAGCGATGGTCTTAGCGAACCAGGTCTGCATTAGTGTGTCTAACTGATAAGTCGTTAGGATGCATTAGTGAGTCTGGACTTCGACCGTGTCTGCATGTCAAAAGTTTTGCTTATCATTTCTAGTCGGAAATCATCTGCTTATCATCCTTAGAAAATTACCTGCTTATCATTATTAGTCTAGACACGTCTTGCTACATTAATTGCATGAGTAGTGTATGGATAAAATTCATATCTTAGCGTATCTGCTAAATCCTATCTTATCGTATCTGTTACTTTAGACTTTGCCTGATATATTTCGTAAATTCCTCCGTAATTTATGAAATCTTTTGCTCTACATATATAGATATTCTATGTAATTAGAATACCATCCGATAGCCGGAAGATCATTTCATATCGAAAAAAAAATCCTTTATCCAATTGTACGAAATGGAATTCGTCGTTAGTTCAAGTCACTCGGATTCCGAAATGGAATCTCACTCAAGCTCCGAAAGCAGTGTGACCGGAATGGATCAACCAATCAGTCATCACCTATTCTAGATGAATTGGAGATGGGTTCGTAGCCTCCTCAATCATTGGAGACAAGAAGAAGGCGATCCTTTCCATCCACCACATTGCCCTTTTGACGAAGAACCTGAAGCACTTACCGGCGAACCTGTCCGAAACACCATTTTCTCTCTCATTTCCAGAGTATCTCGTCACGATTATATACTACATCAAATTCTAGATTTTATTTATCCGCTCGTCCGAACCGACAATCACCCCGGTGTAATAGAAGAAGTCAACGAACTTCGCGCTCGGGTAGTGGCTTTGGAGAATATGGTACAAAGATTACAAACACCATCAGCAGCATCAGCATCATAACCAGTACCACCATCATCAACGCCAACAGTACCATTACCACCTCCAACCACAACTGCGTCGTAACTCTCAACTTCACAATCTGTCCCACGAGCATCAAAGTCATACGCACCATAAATACCAAGGAATACCAACAAACACGAACGATGAAGTGTTGATTCATAACTTCATTGGAGAAACATTCTAAGACGATTATGTAGTCTCTAAAGTCTTAGAGATTATCTATTCTAGCCCTAACCATAAATCAGTTGAGTGAACCAAAATGATGGAAGGAAGAGTAGAAACCCTGACAAGAATGGTGTGTGATTTACAAGCTAGACTTGATTTACCATCATCATCAACAGTACCATTAGCATCATCAGCACAGTCAGTGCCGTCAATATCGTCAGAATCAGCAGCACCTAAACATCACAAACTCCGTCAGTTCAAGATTCACTGTGGACATCATTACGAATCAACAACGAGTATATTGTATCAACGAGTTATGAAGTATTAACTCATTTCCACCGAAAAATTTATATGTATATCTTATATATATAAATTTTTAAACCATAATAAATCTTTCCGTACTAAGCTATTATGTGTGAATCTTAACTACTCGGTTAATTCATATTACAAATATGCAATGATGTACGTCTTTCTTCCGCAACTTAACCATCGTTAACTACAATCTCTGTCTCAATTCAATAAATTCCAATTCATAATAAATCAAGTGTATTATTCGAATATATGTTTGTTTTTACACTTCCATCATTAATGCACTCGAAACTTTCCAGATAACATCATTCGTACCTTGCGAAGTTCACAAGGATTTCACGAAAACCAACATTAAGCATCAACAAATAACGAAGTATTGATTCATAATTTCAATTTCATTGAAGAAATACTCCGCAAAAGTTATGTAATTTCTAAAGTTTTAGGGATTACTCAATTCTAGTTTCAACTGTAAATCAAATGAGTTTAATTTTATATTAACTCATTAAATTTATGTTACATCTGAAGAAAATATGCACATATATATTTTCATAAAGACTGTAATAAAAAAATTCTGTTGTACAAAATATTAATTGTAAATTTTTTTTAACGGGTAGGTAATACCCGGGAGATATATAAATTCACAATTAATATGTTACATTCTCCGAATCTGATTCAGCAGATCATTCATTATACTCCCTACTTTCACAGCAATATACATTCTTCTATAGAAATCAAAACAACCATACTCATTCAATTTCAATTACATATTCTGATTTTGAAATTGCAAAAATCAGTTCGAAATATAACTAGTGTCATCACTCTTAGATTCCTATATCTTTCTAAGTTATACTTTGACTTCAAAACTGTGTTAGAACATCATACGATTACAATATACGTTCAAACCCTCCGAAATTCTTTAAGACACTTCAAATAATGAGCAATCGAGATGATGATCCCACCACATGTTACCCACAGATATACACCTGAAAAACTCTCGAAACCCAAAGCCATAGTTTAACCCGTAAATGTATCAGACCCTTTGGCATTTATTAGATAAAATAAATTTTCAATTCCGTTTCAAAATAGACAGTTTTGTCACAGCTCCAGCAAGTCAACTTCGACTTCTCAATCAAAACAGTCTTATTATAACCTCGATAGATACGTTGCCTTTCGCCATCGTTATTGGAGAACTTTTCATATCTCGCCACATTAGTAGTAAACTTATTAACAACTTCACTGATCTTTAATTTTCCGAAAAATCTTTATATTTATCAAAACCCCATCATTTACTCATCTGCATCTTGTAACGAGATTTGCCATACGAATCATCGGGAATTAACAATCAGTATTTTGAAATCTCGCAGCATGTCCACGCCAACAGTTATATGTGTATATATAACGTCTCCCTCCTGGACTTACATACTTGAATGTGAAGTTTCTGAAAACACCTTAAACTGCGGAATAGTTCTCGAAATTGTTGATGAAGCAGCAAAAAATATAAAACGACCTTAACAGTAAAAAGTTTGATAATAAGGAGTAGTGTGTTGGAAGAACTCAGAAAAAGAAAAGAGTTGGAACTAGAAAACGGATTGATCAAAGCATGAAGGAGGCTGTGGACAAATCACAAAGGCTAAACCTGCCTTCAAAGGATCCAAATGATTCAGTATCTGCTGAAGTCATTATCGAATACCTTGCTCCTGACTCTAAACCTTTGCGGACAATATTCTTCATCATCCTCTGATATTAGAAATCCTAAGATATCATCATATCTTTCATTATAAATATCCTCCATATTTCTGAAGATATTTTCTTAATTTTTCTTATTTGAAATCATTTACCTCTTCGCGCTATCTGTATTACATCATAAAAGAAACTATTTTAGTTTCTAAATTCTGAAACATTCAAGTTTAAAATAGGAATATTTTGAAGTAGTGTTGGGAACTGAAGCATGAATTAGTATAATATAATGACACTTGATCAACGTGATTATATTACAGTAAGTCATGCTGAGTTTCTAAAATGGAACATGATGATTCACAGATCATAACGTCATCATGTTCTATGTTACACGACCCTTGTATTCTATTTAACCTCTAAAATATCAAGAAAATATTTTCTTGATGATTCGGTCTTTTTCAGGGTATTCTGGTAATTTAACAAATCAAAATCATGCCATTACCATTTCTTTATTAGAACATTAACAATGTTCATTCCGAAATTCATATCTGCGAATTCTGAATCATTACAAGAGGTGCTTAATCGCAAGAAGAAGAAACGAAAGGACAAAACTCAGAAATAGAAATTGGGGTATAAATCATAGCAAATAAAAGAGAGCATTAACTGGGGATGACAATGGTTATAGAAGACAGAAGCAGGGACATCGAAATATAAGAGAAGATATAAAACCCAATAACAACCCAGAAATTACAAACCGTATATATCGATGCATATAGCAATATAAAGACATGGGAGAACTAAAAACACTATAAAACCAAGTGATAATGCTAAAAACGAACATATATTTCATAGCATTATTCCTCAAGAAAGACAAGCTTTTAGTTGCAATTGTTCTATTTACAAGTGATATTCGTTTAAATAATAAAAGGTGAAGACAGAAGACAGATTCGACGATTTGAAGACGCAAACGACCAAAAAGCTCAAAAGAACAAAAGACAATCAAAAAGGTTCCAATTATTGATAAGAAACGTCTCGAAATCACAAGAGTACAAGATTCAAAATGCAAAGTACAAGATATTAAATTGTACGCGAGGACGTTCGAAAATCCGGAACCGGGACCAGAGTCAACTCTTAACGCTCGACGCAACGGACTAAAAATTACAAGTTAACTATGTATATAAATATAATATAATATATAATTAATTATATTAATTATATATATATTATATATATATATTAAAAACCGTCGGCAGCAAGAAACTCCAAGGGTGTGAGCTGTAAATACATCTCCGCGACTCGCGGAGTTTTAAGGGCATTTTGCCGCGAGTCGCGGAGCCCCAATTTTCAACTCTGGCTATAAAGCCAACCGAATTCTGATCAAATTTGATCATCTTTTTCCTTCCTCTTCATACGTAAAATTTATATTTATATTTATATTTTAATTTTAATTTTAATTTTAAATCCTAATAATAAGGGTATGTTAGCGAATGTTGTAAGGGTGTAAGTCGAAATTCTGTCCGTGTAACGCTACGCTATTTTTAATCATTGTAAGTTATGTTCAACCTTTTTATATTAATGTCTCGTAGCTAAGTTATTATTATGCTTATTTAAAACGAAGTAATCATGATGTTGGGCTAATTACTAAAATTGGGTAATTGGGCTTTGTACCATAATTGGGGTTTGGACAAAAGAACGACACTTGTGGAAACTAGACTATGGGCTATTAATGGGCTTTATATTTGTTTAACTAAATGAAAGTTTGTTAATGATAATATAAAGATTTACAATTGGGCGTCCCTATAAATTACCATATACACTCGATCGGACACGATGGGCGGGGTATTTATATGTACGAATAATCGTTCATTTAACCGGACACGGGAATGGATTAATAGCCACTAGAATAATTAAAACAGGGGTGAAATTACATTCAAGGGTAATTGGTGTAATTGTTAACAAAGTAGTAAAACCTTGGTTTACACGCAGTCGATAACCTGGTGTATTCATTAAACAAAGTATTAAAACCTTGTTACAATTCGAATCCCCAATTAGTTGGAATATTTAACTTCGGGTATAATAATAATTTGACAAGGACACTTGCAATTTATATTTATGACTGATGGACTGTTATGGACAAAAACCAGACGGACATATTAAATAATCCAGGACAAAGGACAATTAACCCATGGGCATAAAACTAAAATCAACACGTCAAACATCATGATTACGGAAGTTTAAATAAGCATAATTCTTTTATTTCATATTCAATTTCCTTTATTTTATATTTAATTGCACTTCTAATTATCGCACTTTTATTTATTGTTATTTTATTTAATCGCACTTTTAATTATCGTACTTTTTAATTATCGCAAGTTTATTTTATCGCACTTTTATTATTCGCAATTTCATTATCGTTATTTACTTTACGCTTTAATTTAAGTCTTGTATTTTATATTTTACATTAGGTTTTAACTGCGACTAAAGTTTTAAAATCGACAAACCGGTCATTAAACGGTAAAAAACCCCCCTTTATAATAATAATATTACCTATATATATATTTGTATTTTTATAAAAGTAAACTAATATAGCGTTGAGCTTTGTTTAAAGATTTCCCTGTGGAACGAACCGGACTTACTAAAAACTATACTACTCCGCGACTAGGTACACTGCCTATAGTGTTGTAGCAAGGTTTAAGTATATCCATTCTATAAATAAATAAATATCTTGTGTAAAATTGTATCGTATTTAATAGTATTTCCTGCTAAAATTTAATAGTATTTTATACCCCTCTGCTTTGACATCAAGTATTTTTGGCGCCGCTGCCGGGGAACCTATCTTAAAAGCCGGAAGCGCAACGCTAATATAAAAAAAAAAAAGATTTTTAGTTACTTTTATTAAAAGTCGCTTTTGTAAAAATACGTTTTAATTATTCAAAAATATAAAAAGAAAAACAAAAATATTAGTATTTTTAAGATTTTGTTAAATATTTAAGTTTTATAAGTTTCTTTATTTCTATTTTAGTTTATAAAAATATAAATTTTATTAAACATCTTTTATTTATATAAAAAAAAACAGAAAACATAAAATAAAAAAAAAATAAAGAAAACGCGTAAAAATTTCAAACCTGTCAACAGAATTTCTGAACCCCGCGACTCGCGGGGTTTTCTTCAATAATTGCCGCGACTCGCGGAGATCTTCTGACAGGCGACAGGAAGCCCTAAAACTGCATTAATTACGGGTTTTAATTTATTATTATTATTATTTAAACCTTAATTATTATTATTATTATTATTAGTTTTATTTTTATTTTTACTTTTTATTTTATTTATATATTTTAGTTAAATTAGTTTTATTAAAATTGTAAAATTAGTAGTTTTATTAAAAAAATAAATAATATAAAAATAATATTTTTATAAAAATTGTACTTTTTACAACTTTTTGTATTTTTTTATATTTTGTACCTTTTTAATCGTTGTAGCGTAATATTTGTATTTTTAGCTCATATTTAATTTTAAACTTAGTTTTTGCTATAGTCATTTTTACTCCTAGATTTTTAGGCTTTGCCGTAGAATTCCTTAAGTGCTTTTTCTTTAGACTAAGATTTAGGTGCTTTAGAATTTTGCGACGCCTTTTTAAGTTTTAGTTTCTTTTTAAGTTATTTCCATTTGGGATTTAGTTTTTCCTGTAAGCTTTAATATTTTTAGACACCTTTTACTATGTACCAATTATCATTCCAATTAGTAATTTCAATTTGCGATTATAATTTTAAGTTAGTTGTAGTAATAAGGTTAGGTTAGTTAAGTATTTTTAAGTTTTGATAAGTTTCTTTTATTTTTCCGTCACCTTTTATTTTTCAACCATTTTTTCTTTTTCGACCTTTTTCGACGAACTCTTTTTCTTTCTTATTTCTCGCCATTCTAGTTTTTAGGACTTAGAATTTTTTCTACTTCTTATCTAAATTTCTTAAAATTACGAAAATTTATTTTAAGTGGTTAAATTAATAGACATCAAAATTTTCTGGTTCGTAGTAATAGTTGGATTTGTACGTGGACCGGGTTATTGGAGCCAAACAGTCCTCAATTATATTGAGACCAAACGAATCCTGCCCCTCTGCTGCATCTTTTGGCTATTCGAAACGTGGGCAAAATCAGAAAAGTCTATTGATTGGATAACTTATTATAATTTTTCTTTCCTTTTAAAAACTAATAGGATATTCAGTGAATGCACCGAGCAAGACGTTCATCACCTTTTGTACGTTCACCACCTGTAACTAGATCAAGACATCGTTTAACAAATATAACCGCCGTTGATTTTTCTTTAGAATCGTCATCCAGTCAACCAAGTACTTCAGTTCAAATTTCCGATAATCCATTTTTTGAACCCGACCTCACAATTGAGAATCCGGAAAATATTCAGGAACGGTTCGTAGATCCTGAACCATTAAACTTTCCTCCGGAGCCACCAATCATTCAAACAGAGATTGTTGAGGAACGAACCATTAAATCAGAATCATCTAGTGATACCGAGTCAACAAATTCAATTATGGAGAATCTGGAACCTTTAAGTATGGAAGACCGAATGAGAGCTAAACGCACTGGCCAAGGTCACGCAATTACTCATCCAGACATTAATGCGCCAGATTATGAAATCAAAGGACAAATTCTACACATGGTGACTAATCAATGCCAATTTAGTGGTGCGCCGAAGGAAGATCCAAATGAACATCTACGTACCTTTAATAGGATCTGCACACTATTTAAAATACGAGAAGTGGAGGATGAACAGATATATCTCATGTTATTTCCCTGGACTTTAAAGGGAGAAGCCAAAGATTGGTTGGAATCGTTACCTGAAGGGGCGATCGATACATGGGACGTTTTAATTGACAAATTTCTTAAACAATTCTTTCCTGCATCTAAAGCCGTAAGACTTCAAGCAGAAATTGTTACGTTCACACAGAAGCCAAATGAAACTCTATATGAGGCGTGGACAAGATATGGAAAGTTATTAAGAGGATGTCCGCAACATGGTTTAGACACCTGTCAAATAGTACAAATATTCTACCGAGGATGCGACATCACTACAAGAAAAGACATAGATATAGCAGCTGGTGGTTCGATTATGAAAAAAACCGAAACTGATGATTACAAAATTATTGATAATACTGCTTCCCACTCGCATGAGTGGCACCAAGAAAAAGATATCATTAGATCATCTAAAGCAGCTAGAGCCGATTCTAGCCATGACTTAGATTCCATTTCCGCAAAGATAGATGCTTTCGAGAGACGAATGGAAAAGATGACTAAAGATATTCATGCTATACGAATTAGTTGTGAGCAGTGTGGAGGACCACATTTGACAAAAGATTGTCTCAGTATTGAATTAACAATGGAACAAAGAGAGAATATTTCATACATAAACCAAAGGCCTGGAAATAATTATCAGAATAATTATCAACCGCCAAGACCGATTTACAATCAAAATCAGAATTATAACCGAAATATTCCATACAACAACCAACAAGGTCCTAGCAATCAACAAGTATCCAACAATACTTACAATCAGCAAAGACCGAATTTTCAAAACAAACCACCGCAACAAACCGATGATAAAAAGCCGAATTTAGAAGATATGATGACGAAGCTAGTTGAAACTCAAACGCAGTTTTTCACATCTCAAAAACAAACAAATGAACAAAATGCTCAAGCATTTAGAAATCAACAAGCTTCTATTCAAAATCTGGAACAAGAAGTAAGTAACCTAGCAAGGTTAATAGGTGAAAGAAAACCGGGAAGTCTACCTAGCAATACAAATGCTAACCCCCGGAATGAAACAGCTAAAGCTATTACCACAAGAAGTGGTACAACACTTAAACCCCCTGAAATACCTGTAACTTCTGATGAAACTATTCCTACTCCACAAGAACCACAACCTGATCAAGATAAGGAAAAAGAACCGGTAGTTGAAAAGGTTAATGAAGATAACACAGTTAAGGATAAACCTTATGTTAAACCATACCAACCACCACTTCCTTACCCGAGTAAAATGAAGAAAGAAAAACTTGAAGCCGAGCAATCCAAATTCTTGGATATGTTTAAACAGATAAATGTAAATCTTCCTTTCATTGATGTGATTTCAGGAATGCCAAGGTATGCTAAATTCTTGAAAGATCTAATCACGAATAGAAAGAAAATGGAAGAACTCTCGGCTGTTACTATGAATGCTAATTGTTCAGCAGTGCCGTTGAATAAGATACCAGAAAAACTATCTGATCCAGGAAGTTTCACAATTCCATGTTTTCTGGGTAGTCTTAGTTCAATAGAAGCATTGGCAGACTTAGGTGCTAGTATAAATCTAATGCCGTATTCACTATACGCTAAACTAGACCTTGGAGAATTAAAACCAACCAGAATAAGCATACAACTAGCCGATAGATCAATAAAATATCCTAGAGGGATAATGGAAAACATGCTAGTTAAAGTTGGTACTTTAGTATTTCCAGTAGATTTTGTTGTTTTGGACATGGAAGAAGATTCTCAAGTTCCTCTCATATTAGGAAGACCATTCTTAAACACGGCTAAAGCAATGATAGACGTGTTCGGTAAGAAATTGACCCTAAGTATAGAGGATGAGAGTGTTACCTTTTCAGTTGATAGAGCAATGCAACAACCACAATCTGCAGATGATACATGTTATTATATTCAAACTATAGATGCACATGCAGAATTATTAGAAGAATTTTCAGAATTACAAGGAACAGGAGAATGTTCTTTAGGAGAAGGTAATGAACCAATTGATGAAGCTAAAATGTTAGCTACACTTATAGCTAATGGATATGAACCAACAACAGAAGAAATTCAAATGCTAAAAGAAGAAGACAGATATCGATATAAATCATCGATAGAAGAACCTCCGAAATTAGAGTTAAAGCCACTTCCAAACCATTTGGAATACGCTTATTTACATGGTGAATCTGAATTACCTGTAATAATATCGTCTTCTCTTACTGAAAATGAGAAATCACAACTCATTTCTGTGTTGAAAGCTCATAAACCAGCCATTGCATGGAAGATTCATGATATTAAAGGAATAAGTCCTTCGTATTGCACACATAAAATCCTTATGGAAGAAGGTCATAAAATGTATGTGCAACGCCAACGAAGACTAAATCCTAATATGCAAGATGTAGTTAAGAAAGAGATTATTAAACTGCTAGATGCAGGTTTGATATATCCAATTTCTGATAGTCCATGGGTAAGCCCAGTTCAATGCGTGCCTAAGAAGGGTGGCATGACTGTCATCACAAATGAGAAAAATGAGCTTATTCCTACTAGGACTATAACAGGATGGCGTGTATGTATTGATTATAGAAAATTAAATGACGCCACCAGAAAAGATCACTTTCCCTTACCTTTCATAGATCAAATGTTGGAAAGATTAGCCGGAAATAGTTACTATTGTTTTCTAGATGGATTTTCCGGATATTTTCAAATTCCAATAGCACCCGAAGATCAAGAGAAAACCACATTCACGTGCCCTTATGGTACTTTTGCTTACAAACGCATGCCATTTGGACTTTGTAACGCCCCTGCAACCTTTCAAAGGTGCATGATGGCGATTTTTCACGACATGATAGAAGAATGCATGGAAGTATTCATGGATGACTTTTCAGTCTTCGGTGATACATTTAAATCATGTCTAGTTAATCTGGAACGAATGCTAATTAGATGCGAAAAATCAAATCTAGTACTTAATTGGGAGAAATGCCATTTCATGGTTAAAGAAGGCATCGTTCTTGGACATAAAATTTCAAAAGAAGGAATTGAAGTGGATAGAGCTAAAGTAGATGTAATCGCTAAACTTCCACATCCCACCAACGTTAGAGGAGTTAGGAGTTTTCTAGGGCATGCCGGTTTTTACCGACGTTTTATAAAAGATTTTTCTAAAATTGCCACTCCTATGAATAAACTCCTAGAAAAGGATGCGCCATTCATCTTTTCAGATGAGTGTATCAAATCTTTTAATATTCTTAAAGAAAAACTCACTAATGCACCGATCATGATAACACCAAATTGGAATCTACCATTTGAACTAATGTGCGATGCAAGTGATTTTGCAATGGGAGCCGTTTTAGGACAAAGGATTGAAAAACGATTTCAACCTATATATTATGCTAGTAAGACGTTACAAGGAGCACAAACGAACTATACAACTACTGAAAAAGAACTCCTTGCTATTGTCTTTGCTTTTGACAAATTTCGATCATATCTCGTTCTAGCAAAAACGGTGGTCTATACCGACCATTCTGCTCTTAGATACCTATTTTCAAAACAAGATGCTAAACCAAGATTAATCCGTTGGATCTTACTCTTACAAGAGTTTGATATTGAAATCCGAGATAAAAGAGGAGCAGAAAATCTCGCCGCTGATCATCTTTCTCGTCTTGAAAATCCCGAATTAGAAGTTCTAAATGAATCGGCCATACAAGACAACTTTCCTGATGAATATCTATTGAAGATAGATTATAAAGAAATCCCATGGTTTGCAGACTATGCAAACTACTTAGTTTGTGGATTCCTTGAAAAAGGATTATCGTACCAAAGACGAAAGAAATTCTTCAGTGATATAAAACACTATTTCTGGGAAGATCCACATCTGTTTAAAAGTTGTCCCGATGGAATAATACGCCGATGTGTATTTGGAGATGAAGCTAGTAAAATTTTAAACCATTGTCACACAGGACCAACAGGAGGGCATTATGGGCCTCAACTAACAGCAAGAAAAATTTATGAAGCTGGATTCTATTGGCCTACAATTTACAAAGACGCACACCTTCTTTGCAAATCCTGTGATGCATGTCAAAGGGCCGGAAAAATAAGTCAACGTGATGAAATGCCACAAAATGTCATCCAAGTATGTGAAGTATTTGACATTTGGGGTATTGACTTTATGGGTCCATTTCCAAAATCTCATAATAATCTATATATACTCGTAGCCATTGATTATGTATCTAAATGGGCGGAAGCACAAGCTCTCCCAACTAACGATGCACGAGTTGTAGTCAACTTTTTAAAACGTCTTTTTGCAAGGTTTGGAACACCGAAAGCTTTAATAAGTGATCGGGGTACTCATTTCTGTAATAATCAACTTGAGAAAATTCTTAAAAGATATGGAGTAACTCATAAAATCTCCACCGCATATCATCCACAAACAAGTGGACAAGTTGAAAATACCAACCGAGCTTTAAAACGTATTCTAGAGAAAACCGTAGGATCAAATCCGAAGGAATGGTCCATTAAATTGGAGGATGCACTCTGGGCTTTTAGAACAGCCTACAAAACTCCAATTGGAACCACACCTTTTAGACTTGTTTATGGAAAAGCATGTCATCTTCCAGTAGAAATTGAACACAAAGCATTTTGGGCTTTGAAGACATGTAATCTTGATTTACATGAAGCCGGACGTCTACGATTAAGTCAACTAAACGAATTAGAAGAATTAAGACATGAAGCATACGAAAATTCGTTAATCTATAAAGAAAGAACGAAGAAATGGCATGATAAAAGAATCAGAAGTTCAAAAGAATTTAAAGAAGGAGACAGAGTTCTTCTTTTCAATTCACGATTCAAGCTATTTCCTGGAAAATTAAAATCAAGATGGTCTGGACCATTCATAGTCAAAAGAGTTTTCCCATACGGAACGATAGAAATAATAAATTCGAATGGGATTGAATTTAAAGTTAATGGTCACAGAGTTAAACATTACATACATGGTCCGATGGAAGTCGACAATGAAGTTAATCACAATTTCGACACCACAGCTAACTAAGTGTGGGGAGAATCAAGTCTTTAAAGGATAATATGTATTTCTGTTAGAGTTAGATTGTCTGTTTTCGTGTAGTTCTCGAAAATGGAACACGTATGGTCTTTCCCTAGCAGACCCTAAAGAACTAGTCTTCTCCCCCCATTCTGAATTTTTATTTTTTTTAGGTTTTTACGAAATGAAGACTGCCTGTGAACTAAACCATGGTCTAATGCTACACGCTTTGATCACTAAAAGAAATAATGACATACTACCGAGTGAATTAGTATCAGTAATCAGAGAAAGAATGGACGGAGTTAGAAAAGGATCCAGATGCGAAGATAATAAGTTACAATTTGGTAAAGGAAAATCAAAATCCGCAGCGAAAAGAAGAGCACGACACCTAGAACGATGTCACAAATGCGGAAAATGGTCACATGGAGGTAAATGTTCCAATAATCAAACCTATTCAAATACCGAATTTGTTACTTTATGCAGAGACGGACCGTTCATATGTTTAGAAGAAAAGACAATGAATGCTCGAGGTTACGCCTATGCAGCCATGGAAAATCAATTAAACCGACTATCTTATGAATATAATAGATCATATAACTAAGAAATCTATTTCACAGGTATGTCTGTACAGTTTTTATTTTTATTTTTATTTTTAACCTTTTGATAATAAACGCTAATTTGTTCGCTAAAAAGTATTAAATTGGTATTAAATAAAATTAGGTTTGGCGACCGAAATTATTGATATCATTCAAAAATTTATTACATCACTGCAAAATTTAACGTTTATTCTTAAGGTATAAATATCTTTAATCAATCAACCCAAAATATTTCAAAAATTCGTCATGAGTTAAATTAGGTCTTGGAACCGAAATTACTTTACCGAAAAGAGGGGCGCATATTTTTGATAATATTTGATTGATTAAAGTGGGATAAAAAGACAAAAAGATTTTTAATTTTATTATGTTTTTAAAATTAATATTTAAATCTTAAATTAATATTGTAAACTTTGTAAAAACAATATATTTAAAATTGTAAATATTTGAAAAATTAATATAAGTTTGGTATGAATTTATAATATGAATTTTTAAATTAAGTTTGGTGTGAATTTTTAATTTTTAAAATATGAAATTTTAATTTTATGCATTTCAAATTTTAAGTTTGGTGTGAATTTTTAATTTTTAATTTTTAATTTTGAATTTTATATTTAAGTTGTGTGAATTTAAAAACAAAAATTTACTTTATCTCATTAAGTTAAGAATATGATTTTTAAAATTCGTCGTAAGTTGAAGACTAGGTCTTTGAACCGAAATTGCTTTACCCGAGGGAGGGACGAGAACTTTTATTATCATTATTTTTAATCTTATTGATTTAAAGTATGCCAAAAACATTGAAAAAACCCAAAAATCTTAGCTTTTAAAACAATCGCTACAAAAAGACAAATTTTTAAATTTTGTCGAGGGACGGACTAGGGCATCGTCCCGAAACGACCTCGTCCTAGATAACAAGGGAAACAAAATTTTAAAATTAATTTCTTAATTGTTTTCAAAAGTTAATGATTAAAAAAAAAAAAAAAAAAATACCAAACTCCGCGACTCGCGGAGTTTGGAGCCTAAATCTCCGCGACTCGCGGAGGGACCAAATTACAGAAAAAAAAATAAGAGCTGCAAACGATCAGTTCACTCACCCACACACAAAACAGAAATATACTGCGAAAAAAGAACCCGAAAAAACCCGAAAATCACCCCCAAAAATCACAATTTTTAACCGTTAATCACCAAATCTTTTGCTAAAATCATGTTGAGAAGGATGATATCTAAGAACTACTCAAGAAAAACGGTAAATTTCTACACCTAAACACCATTTAATCCGAATTTTGGTGTTCTTGAGCTATTTTTTCCCCAATTTGATTTTGATGCTTTTTAGTGTAATTAGACTTAAATTGTTTATGTATTATGCTTGTATAACCTAGATTGATGCTGTTTAACATGATTAGAAGCCTTAAACTTCAAATTTTAAATAATCTAGGGTTTGTGTTCTTGAGCAAATTTGGGGCTTTTTGATATAAACAGGTTATGGCCGATTTTTGTCATGAATTGTTGCTAAATTGAGTAGTGTAACATGTCTAGGTAGTTAAATGATCCAAACTTTGAGCCTAAACATGATTTTGAGAATTAAAGTGGACTTTTTCAAGTCTAAAATTCATGAACTTGATTTTTGAAAGATAATGCCATTTGAGACTTGTTTAATTGCTAGTAATGATTATTTTGACATGTTATTTGAGTTGAATGCTTATGAACTTGGCGAAAATTTTCGTATATGCTTATTTGAAAAAGTGTAGATTTGATAAAAATGTGAAAATAAGCTTAAGTTTGATATAAATTGATAATGTCATTGTAATTATTTTGATTGATGATTTTGCTGACACTAATGCATATTTGGATGCACAAAATTTGTGTTTGATGTGTTTTGCAGAATGAAAGGGGTGAATCTTCATCCCAAGCCCGCCATGCTCCTGCTGAGAACTTGGAACAACAGGAGGTAGTTAACTACTACAAGCAGGATGTACCTCATCCAGTCATGACCTTTTCCGATATGCATTTGGAAGAGTTGCACCCGAACCTGAGATTTGACAGACTTTGGATAGATTATCCAAAATATCAACGGGGTTTGCATACTCTTCATTCCAAGGTTGTTGAGGTACCGAGGGTCATAGAATGGGGACCCTTGGAAGCTGTAGAATTGGCCGGGCCAATTAGGGAATTACTTGTACAGAGGTATGGTAATTCTTCTTTTAATGACTGGATATGTTTATTCACCATACGCAGACCTGTATATAAAGTATGGTGTGAAGAGTTGTTATGTAGTATAGAGTTGAATGATCGGGTAGCTAGTTTAACCGATCGTTCTTTTATTAGATTTTTGTTAGGCGGTTCGATGCGCCACATGTCTTTACTGGACATGGCTCAGGCTTTACGTATATATACGCCTGAGGAGTTAGCGTCTGCCGATTGTAGAGGATTGATACTAAACGGTAGAAAGATAGATGAAAATTTTGATACACACGGTGTGTGGAGTCAAATGACAAGACATCACCGTTTCAAAGGGGGAAACTACTCTTATTTGGATATAGATAGAGCCGAATTAAGAGTAATACATAGGTTTTTAGCTAATTCGATTACACAAAGGGGTAAAAACAAAGAAAAGGTAAATGAACAAGATTTGTTTTACCATATGTGTATTCGAGACCCACAGAGCGCTGTAAGTATACCATATTGTGTGGGTTATTATTTATCAGCTATGGTTCGGGGGATGCGTCCACATAGCATAATAGGAGGTGGTATTTTTATTACTTTGATTGGTGAATATCTCGGTGTGGATATAAGTCGGGGGGGATTATTACTAGAAGAGCCGGAACCCCGCGACACTATAGGTTTAAATGTATACCATGGTGCGAAAGTTTTGAAGCGGCGAAATAACGCCGCAGTACGATACCATGGTAGACATCCACAGGTGGAGAGAAACCAGGAACAAGGTAATGTAGGAGGGGGGAATGAGATGCAAGAAATGCATAGGTTTATAGCTTCTCAGGAATACGAAAATGCTAGACAGAGAGCATTTGAAGATTGGCAAGTTCATCAGAACCAGATCATAGCGCATTGCCAACATATAGGTAGAAACTATATTCCTACACCGAAACCCGTCTTCCCTCCTTGGTCGATAGAGATGCAGCCACCATATCCTACGTATGACCCTGCCGAAGCATTCTATAGCACTTATGGTTATGCGTGGAACCCCTATTGGTACCAATATCATCCTTAGTTTACTTATTTTTTTTTTATTTTGTAATTTGTAATTATTGATATGTTTAATACTTTTGTTAATATTGTAATCATTTTTATAATTATCTAACTTTTATTCTTAGATTTTAATAATTTTTGAATGTGGGGTAATAAACCAAACTTCAAAAATATGTATATATGTTTGCAGTTTATCTTATGTACACAACAGGGTAAAACAACGCATTTTCAAAGACTGGCATTAAGTTCAGCAAAAGCAACTAATTTTGACGACAAGATGCAAAAATATATGTGAAATAACAACAAGACGGAATGAACAAATGATGTGCACCATTTATCATTCAGCAAACAAACGCCAATATATTTGGAAACTTTGGTAAAAATTTAATCATTTTCACACAAATCACCCTCAATAATTTAAATTGTTACTGATTTCTTGCAAATGAGGGCATTGCAAGATCTTAAGTGTGGGAAGGGGTTAAATTCTTTCGGATTTTAAAAATTTTTACTTTATACACTTGGTTACCATTAAAAATACTAGTAAAGCAGTAGTTGTATTAGAATCTAGTGCTCTCTGATAAAAAAGAACAGCCCTAGTCTTATATACTGACTACCCAATTCTAGTAAAATTTTTCAATTAAATGAATTCAAATCATGTTTATACATATTTATGAACGATAAAACTAGGTTTTAACACCGAAATTATTGTTACCTCGAAAAGGACATAAATTGAGAAACAAACTAAAATGTTAAAATTCATTTAAAATGGAATAGAGGACGATAAAAAGAAAAATAAAAAGCCAAGTGTGGGAAAATTTACCAAGTTATTTTAAACATATGCCACATATATTTGTAACAAATAACTGAAAATACTTTTGCTTTGGACTAAACTAAACTGTTTTACCCAATGAAAGAAAAGAAGAGATGGATCTACACGATGAATCAATTCCATCATTAAAAGGAAGTAAAGTCTTCCGAAAAAGACACGCGCTTCTTGATTTAGGTCATGAAGTTGTCGTCCAGACCAGCTGTAGGTTGACGAAAAATCTAGAAAAGTCATCACTAAAATCAGCAGGAAATCCACGGACCTCAGCATTAAACAGGGTCGCCAAGTGGTCAGATTTATCCTAACCATGAGAAGGATTTATCTCGTACAATGGGGGGGCACCATGCAAATTAGCTGGATAAGACTAATGAATCAGATCCCCAGAAAGGATAATCTCCTTAAAGATTAAAAATCAGCTTTTAAGCCTGATATTACTCAATCCTTGAGATTGACCTTAAAGATTGAGAATTCAAACTCATGGAATTCGATGATATCTAAACTCGAGCTTAAACGAGAAAATATTTTGATCAAAAAAAATTACAAACCGATTTGTTTTCTGAAAACCCATTTTCAATGCGTTCATTACCATTGAACGTAAAATCCTAGGAATTCACCTGGAATTCATTAGGTCACCTGAACTAAATCGGGTGTCAACCGTAAGAACGGTGGTTGCATAGTGGTCAAAGACATGACCTTGTGCCAGACCGAAAAAAATTATAAGGGTGAGCTTTACTATTGCTCCTACCAAGGATAGTAATTGCGTCCGACACGTTATAGACCATAATCAAAAGCATGTCACGGGACATTGCCTTAACAGTTGCTTGTTCAACGCTTTCCTTTACAACCGGACGGTAGTTTGCCGAAAGGTAATATACGGAACAAGTAAACTGGACGTGTTGCTTTCCAAATACAAGGTTAGCAAGTGGGTGACACAAAACCGCAAGTTTTGAGCTAAAATTTTCAAATCTGAAACCCACCAAACCCACAAAAATATTTTGCAAACACCGGTAAAGGGTTATTCCGGAAAACTTATCTAGGGTAAAAACTAGATTTAATTTTCAAAAGATCAAATGTTTTCATAAAGATCCAATTTCCTTAATGGATCTAAATTTTTATAGTCATGTAGGACTGTAAACCATATCGTTACTACCATTGTTTATACCGCCATATAGAAATCACTGATGTACAAAGTGTGAAGAATAAAGAAGTGATTCTAGTATTTCAAGACAATATTGCTTGAGGACAAGCAACGCTCAAGTGTGGGAATATTTGATAATGCTAAAAACGAACATATATTTCATAGCATTATTCCTCAAGAAAGACAAGCTTTTAGTTGCAATTGTTCTATTTACAAGTGATATTCGTTTAAATAATAAAAGGTGAAGACAGAAGACAGATTCGATGATTTGAAGACGCAAACGACCAAAAAGCTCAAAAGAACAAAAGACAATCAAAAAGGTTCCAATTATTGATAAGAAACGTCTCGAAATCACAAGAGTACAAGATTCAAAACGCAAAGTACAAGATATTAAATTGTACGCGAGGACGTTCGAAAATCCGGAACCGGGACCAGAGTCAACTCTTAACGCTCGACGCAACGGACTAAAAATTACAAGTTAACTATGTATATAAATATAATATAATATATAATTAATTATATTAATTATATATATATTATATATATATATTAAAAACCGTCGGCAGCAAGAAACTCCAAGGGTGTGAGCTGTAAATACATCTCCGCGACTCGCGGAGTTTTAAGGGCATTTTGCCGCGAGTCGCGGAGCCCCAATTTTCAACTCTGGCTATAAAGCCAACCGAATTCTGATCAAATTTGATCATCTTTTTCCTTCCTCTTCATACGTAAAATTTATATTTATATTTATATTTTAATTTTAATTTTAATTTTAAATCCTAATAATAAGGGTATGTTAGCGAATGTTGTAAGGGTGTAAGTCGAAATTCTGTCCGTGTAACGCTACGCTATTTTTAATCATTGTAAGTTATGTTCAACCTTTTTATATTAATGTCTCGTAGCTAAGTTATTATTATGCTTATTTAAAACGAAGTAATCATGATGTTGGGCTAATTACTAAAATTGGGTAATTGGGCTTTGTACCATAATTGGGGTTTGGACAAAAGAACGACACTTGTGGAAACTAGACTATGGGCTATTAATGGGCTTTATATTTGTTTAACTAAATGAAAGTTTGTTAATGATAATATAAAGATTTACAATTGGGCGTCCCTATAAATTACCATATACACTCGATCGGACACGATGGGCGGGGTATTTATATGTACGAATAATCGTTCATTTAACCGGACACGGGAATGGATTAATAGCCACTAGAATAATTAAAACAGGGGTGAAATTACATTCAAGGGTAATTGGTGTAATTGTTAACAAAGTAGTAAAACCTTGATTTACACGCAGTCGATAACCTGGTGTATTCATTAAACAAAGTATTAAAACCTTGTTACAATTCGAATCCCCAATTAGTTGGAATATTTAACTTCGGGTATAATAATAATTTGACAAGGACACTTGCAATTTATATTTATGACTGATGGACTGTTATGGACAAAAACCAGACGGACATATTAAATAATCCAGGACAAAGGACAATTAACCCATGGGCATAAAACTAAAATCAACACGTCAAACATCATGATTACGGAAGTTTAAATAAGCATAATTCTTTTATTTCATATTCAATTTCCTTTATTTTATATTTAATTGCACTTCTAATTATCGCACTTTTATTTATTGTTATTTTATTTAATCGCACTTTTAATTATCGTACTTTTTAATTATCGCAAGTTTATTTTATCGCACTTTTATTATTCGCAATTTCATTATCGTTATTTAATTTACGCTTTAATTTAAGTCTTGTATTTTATATTTTACATTAGGTTTTAACTGCGACTAAAGTTTTAAAATCGACAAACCGGTCATTAAACGGTAAAAACCCCCCTTTATAATAATAATATTACCTATATATATATTTGTATTTTTATAAAAGTAAACTAATATAGCGTTGAGCTTTGTTTAAAGATTTCCCTGTGGAACGAACCGGACTTACCAAAAACTATACTACTCCGCGACTAGGTACACTGCCTATAGTGTTGTAGCAAGGTTTAAGTATATCCATTCTATAAATAAATAAATATCTTGTGTAAAATTGTATCGTATTTAATAGTATTTCCTGCTAAAATTTAATAGTATTTTATACCCCTCTGCTTTGACATCACCAAGGGTATAGTAAAAGTAAATAGATTCTTCCGGAGGCAGATGAAAAAGAAGAACTACAGATATGAAAGTGAGGAGTATATCAAGAATCAGCACTTGATGAAACATATTGACGAACACTTTACAATATGAGTTGAGGGAGAAAGAATGGAAGGTGTGAGTTCTAAGGAAACAAAGGGGGTGGATTTATAAAAAAAAATATATTTGATAGAGCAATCAAAACAGATGATCGTATTTAAAGCGGATCCTAATTTCCTTGATTTCCGAAGAATCAAATCTTATTACGAAGATTTTCTCCAATTCCCTCGTGACTCTTGATAAGTTAATTATTTAACTTTCATAAAATTAATAGTAAGAACATGAAATGTAAATGGATGTCGACAAGGTAAGCAAATGGATATGTTGATTTAAAACGATTTCATACGTTTAATTGTCCATTGGACTAACCCTGCGATTTACGAATAAACTGTAAGTAAAAACTAGAAATCCATTATGACTTATATATTATATGATTTTACTTTATGAAATAAAAATGTTTTATGATATAATAATTTCTATTATTTAAACCTTTTAATACAATGATATTGAATATAAGTAGTTTTGGAAAAACTAAACCTTATAGTATTATTTGATTTAGTTTCAAACGTACGAAAACATTTTTATTCTTTCGATATAATAGAATTTGATTATAAAATGTTTTTATGGATTTTCAATGATATGAAAATAAAAATAAAGATAAAATAAAGATTTCTAATGGGCACCAAAAGACTATAACATTTCATCTCAAGATCGCAAGTTAAAATGATGGAAATCACTAAGCATGCGCACTTTCACGAGAAAAATCATAACTAAATCATACTGACTCGAAAAAGGGTGATTCCGGTGTCCAGACGTCCGTAACTCAAAAATCTACAACTTTCATGAAGACACTATACGCGGATCGCATACCTATCTACGCAAAACGTGTAATGTTGTGTCGACATATTTTTGTGGCGGCTCACTATTTAACATGTTTTTTATTTATTTTAATATTATATTATATTATTATATTATTTATATACATATATATATATATATATATATATATATATATATATATATATATATATATATATATATATATATGATCGATCATAATTGTTTTCTAACTACCTATCTCTCACACTCTCTCTATAATTATATTTATTATTATTATTAGTATTATTATTATTAGTATTATTATACATAAAATACTACGACGATGTCATGAGCGAGTTATTTCAAAACGGGTTTTTCGAGCGGGATAGAGCTAAGAAAATTATGGGTTATAGCTATGGAGGTTATGGGTATTGCTTGGGGGTTATGATCACGAGTCAAAGGTCAACCTAGTGTTTATCATCTCCGTCGCGTTTACGTACCTTTCCTGCAATATTGAATCTCAATATTGATACGTGAGTACTCATAAATTAACTTTTATATATTAATAGTGTATCCCTGACTAGTGCTCGAGTATATAGGATTATGCATGCATGTACTTTTGATATTGCCATTAGATAGGTTATGTTAAATCCTGAATTAGTTACATATGCGGTTGAGATAAGGTATAAGATATGCATGTCCTTGGAAAGCTAGCGAAAAATTAAGAACTTTTCCTTTAGATATCGAATGGTTTCGATGAACGGATTAGAAGTTATAATCAATTGAATTTTCGATATTTTTATTAAAAATAATTATTATTATCGTCGTTTTTATCGTCGTTCTAGTTTTATCTTATTATTATCATTATTATTATCTTTATCAATAAAAGGGATTTATCATTAAAAATGTAATTTTTTTTATTATTACTATCGTTAAAGTTATAATTAGTATTATTATTATTATCCAATTATTATTATTATTATTATTATTATTATTATTATTATTATTATTATTATTATTATTATTATTATTGGTATTATTATTATTATCATTATTAATATATATATCATTATTTAAAAATGGTTATTGTTATTGTTATTATTATTATTACTATATTATCATTAAGATAATTATTAGTATTATTGTTAATAATGTTATAGTAACTATCATTATTAATATTAGTGTAATTAAAACAAATATTTGTAACACCTAATTATTTTGATTAATATTATTATCATTATTATGAACACGATATAAAAGACGATTAAAAGCTATTAAACGAAACGATTAGGAAATAATGGGTAAGAGTATCATGATGAAATTAAAATATTATAAGAAATTGATTTAGATAAAATTATCGTTCTTATTATTTTTATCATTACTATTATTATTAAAAGTATCGTTAGTATTAAAACTATCATTTTAACAAAAATTATCATTTTAATAGAAATGTCATTGTTACTATAAAATATCATTATTATTATTATTTTAAATAGAATTATTATTTTAAAGATAATATTAAAAATTATTGTAAATATTAAGGTTATCATAATTAGAATAATCGTTTTATCATAATGTCATCTTAGTAATTATAAATATTGATATTTTTATAATAATAATTATTATTACAAAATAATACAACTTTTACTTACTAACATTATAGATATTATTTTATCAAATAAATATGTGATACAAATATATTTTACTACGTGTAATAACTTACTTTAATAATACCTATCATATTATCTTTATGATATTAAATGAACCCTATAAATTTTATTACTTAATATATATAAAAGTATATTTTATTATATAAATTTAATATAAAATTTTATTTATTAATAAATAAATTATATTATTTACTCTAATAAATCTTTTAAAAATATTTAAAAATATAAAACGACGATATTTAAACTATATATTAATCATGTATAGATTTTTGGAAATTATTTTGAGTCAAATTTACTTTTGTTGACTTTTGCATATTAGTCTCGAGCATTAGGATTGTGGTACACTATGACTTGACCTAATTTGTTAGACAAATATTGACCAACACATGAATATATATAATTAATTTAGGTTCGTGAATCCGAGGACTACCTTGCACTTGTTCAATGACGTTATATGTATTTTTACTACGAAATACAGTATGGTGAGTTTCATTTGCCTTTTTACCCTTTATATTTTTGGGACTGAGAATACATGCGCTTTTATAAATGTTTGACGAAATAGACACAAGTAATTGAAACTACGTTCTATGGTTGAATTATCGAAATCGAATATGCCCCTTTTTATTAAAGTCTGGTAATCTAAGAATTAGGGAACAGACACCCTAATTGACGCGAATCCTAAAGATAGATCTATTGGGCCTAACAAACCCCATCCAAAGTACCGGATGCTTTAGTACTTCGAAATTTATATCATGTCCGAAGGAGGATCCCAGAATGATAGGGGATATTCTTATATGTATCTAGTTAATGTCGGTTACCAGGTTTTCACCATATGAATGATTATTTTTGTCTCTATGCATGGGACGTATATTTATGAGAACTGGAAATGAAATTCTTGTGGTCTATTAAAATGATGGAAATAAATGATTATGATAAACTAATGAACTCACCAATCTTTTGGTTGACACTTTAAAGCATGTTTATTCTCAGGTATTAAAGAAATCTTCTGATGTGCATTTGCTCATTTTAAAGATATTACTTGGAGTCATTCATGGCATATATTTTCGAAAGACGTTGCATTCGAGTCATTGAGTTCATCAAGATTATTATTAAGGCAATTATAGTTGGATAGTGGATATTATGAAATGGTATGCATGCCTGTTAACTTTCTATGTAAACAAAGTTTATCTTTTAAAAACGAATGCAATGTTTGTAAAATGTATCATATAGAGGTCAAATACCTCGCGATGTAATCAACTATTGTGAATCATTTATAATGTATATGAACGGGTCCTTTCACTAGGCGCTTGGCGTTTGAAGAAACAAATTCCAGCATTTTATCAAGAATAAAATGTATCATTTCAATAAGAGCAGTTTGTTAGTATTTCTGAAGAACAAAATTTATCATTTTACTGTAGACCGTTGTGGTCATCTTTGCAGTGCATGTGTTTTCAATTGCATACACTAAACGTTCATGATGTACTAATTAGGCTTGATCCACTTAAATTCGTCATCAATTGTTTATGTATTGCACAGTACTGATCAATAAACTTTTATATTTTTCTTATGCAAAGTGCTGCCTGTGACATATGTAAAACATTACATTTATATCCTGCCCTCAGAAGGAGAGTATTTTTATACCTCCGATGGCGGAAGCTTTTGTGCCGGCCAAGCAAAGGCACAAGGGATCGGCTAGAAAATGTTAAAGTTTTACTAGAACGCACCGAGGCAAAATACAAAAATCAGACACTTGTCATGATAAACATTATAAAAAACTTACTTCACAGAACGAAAGAAGTTCATATTTTATGAAGGCCAAAAATATTACACAATTCTTCCTCGTATACTTTATGACGGAAGGCGTATGGCGCAAAGATTATTTTATAATCACTCTTCAAAAACACTTCATAACTATTCCTCATCAATTTGATGACAGAAAGCGTATAACAGATTACGAGTGTCCTACTGAATATTTGAAGGCATAGTGTTTGCAAAATGAATTTTTGATATGTTGCTCATTCAACTGAAGTTAACAAATGCAAGACACCCAAAAGTGAATTACCTTAAACAATTTTCAAAATGCTTTGTTCAGTTGTACAATATACAATTGTACAAGGAATTTTATGATATGCTTCGTGCATAGCAGATGGGTTATAAACAACAAACATCAAAGTATTTGGTGCAAGCATACAAACAAGCATAATCACTACAATAAGCATATGTTTATGGCATTCAAATTATCAACATTTATTACAAACGGATGTTCATCAAATAATTGCAAGTTTATGAAAATTGAACATTGAGTACATCTTGAGCAGATGACTCCTCTCTGCTACACACTTCATCATAAATATCTATCTTCAGATTAATCAATCTGTCTTTGGCTTCATCAACCTTCTCCATGGTTCCAGGACGCATAAGGTTGGCAATAGCAGCAGGAAGCGTCTGGTTTGGGGCAAGCCGTTTGGTAATTTTGTTTGTAACATCAGAAATGAAATGAGTGCGAACAGCTTCAACATAATCATTGTAGGGATTCCCCACAAGATTGGATCCAAGCACCTTCGCTATCACACCCGGTATCCCTTTCTTAAGTTCAGCAAAATTACTCTCACCCTTCTCCGCCCTCTGGAGAAGCTCAGCAGATTTCTCCCTCTCTGCACTCAGTTCCTTCTCTAGCTCATTCACCTTCACTTGCTCCTCCTCAAATTTTTTCTTTTCAGCATCCACCAACCTATCCTTCTCCTCTTGCAGAGCAACAGCAGCATCTTGAGCACATTTCAGCTCAACTTCTCTAGCCTTTAATATATTTTGAGCATCAGTCAAGGCACGTTCAGCATCAATTGCTCTTTTGCTAGCATTTGCACCTTGAGCAATCTCAGCACGGGCAAAGGCAAGTATGGACTCCTGTTGCTTCTGCAGTTGCAGCACAGAATCCAGATGGTTGGTCAGCAATACATGAGCTGCAGCAGTTGATTTCCTGAGCTGCTCAGAGCGGAGAGCGGTGAACTGGGGTTTTAGATCAGGGATAACATAACCCTGTAGAAGACAAATTTTATGGTTAATTTCAAGCAACTCACATAAATAAAGTGCAAGAATATACATGCAGGAAGTTTTATCATTCATACCTGAAGAAGAGTTGAAAATTCTTTGTCCTTAGTAGCAGGATTCTGAATGATCGCCTGCAATGTCCTCACATGAGCAGGAAGAGATGGCTCTTGAACATTGGACGATGTGACAGCAGGGTTAGTCGTATTAGGAGGAGTAGAATGATAAGCAGAGTCGCCTTCCGGCCTCTCTTCATGGAATTCAGATTCCTCAAATGGAGTAAAGTTTGGGTCAGGAGTTTTCAGACCCTTATCTCCTTCACCTTCAAGGTTCTCCTCCGGCCTCTGCTCACCGCCTTCAGTAGCCTTCCCTTGGCTATCGTCAGATTCTGCTAAAATCACCAACAGAAACAAGTTAGCATTATGAACAAATATAACAGTTATAAGCAAAGACATGTGCATTATCAAGAAAGGGCAGAATGGACATACTTCTTCTGCGTTTCTGCTTTTGGCTCCCCTCTGTACTTTTCACCCTCTAAGAGCCTATGCTCTTCTTCCTTGTCTTTTGGGTTGGAGGAGGAGTGGGGTTTGTTTCACCCGTGATGTCAACCGAGCCTGATGTCTGCTTCTCGGTGGTGGTGGTGTCATCCGCTGTCCGTTCAGTGTCTGTCTGTTCAGACCCAGACTCACTGTCAGAACTGCTGACAATGATTTCTTCCCCCTTTTCAGCAGCTGCAACATCAGCAGCAGCCTTAGCCTCCGCGGTAGCCCTCTCTGCTTCTAGCTCTTCAGCAGTTTTAGCACGGTCAGTGATTTCAACTTCATCCTCCAGATCGAGGGATAAGAGAGCAGAGCGAACTTGCATCTCGGAGTTGGCTGCAAAAATTAAACATGGACAGTAATATAAGCAAACATGGTGAACAATAAGACGGGCATTTATATATATATATATATATATATATATATATATATATATATATATATATATATATATATATATATATATATATATATATATGTATATATGTATATATATATATATATATATATATATATATATATATATATATATATATATATATATTAGGATGATCATATCACATCCTACCCTGATTCTTCTCACGGAGTACTGGCACAGAAGTGCTTGGCCATTCTTGACTCACTCTATACAACACAAGAATCCCCTCATACTTCTCGTATGATCTGGGCGGAAGGCGGAGCTCTTTCAAATTATTTACTATCCGCTGCTCTGCGGTAGAAATCTTAACACCTTTTCCTACACCAGCATCAATAGTACCCCATTTCCGGACAACGGAAAACTCCTCTGGAATAACAGTCTCATCAACAAAGAAAAACGGACTCTTCCAGTCCTTCAAGTTTGATACTCTATTTGTACCAACAAAATGGGTATTTCGTTTACTATCAATAGTAAGCCAGCAGTCGCTAATTGTGCGAATTCTAAACAAAGAAATAAAAAATTTAATGCGAGGCTTAATATTGCTGACATTACAGTACATTTCAAAAAGGATAATTTTTCGAAGGCCGTGGGGATGCATTTGGCTCAGGCAGGCCTTATAATATCTAAGAAGGCGAAGGAGAAAGTTTGTAGGGGGAACACGGAGGTTTCCGTGAGTAAGTTGTAAGGCGTATAAAGTAATTTTTCCATCAGGAGGATGGTTAGCAGTCTGCCTGTTGGTAGGAAGAACAGGGTTGAATTGATTAAGATGGTGAAAGGCAATCTTCAAACCATCTAAGTATTCTCTTGTCAGTGATGAAGCCATCGTGCTAACTTCTGGAATGTCAGCAGCATTTGACGAAGAGGGCTCTGCGTGTTCTTGGACAGTACTCGGTGTAGAAGCCATGATAATACAATAAAAAGATATCAACAGGAAAGAAATAGCAGTAAGATGAAGTGTCACTGACCTTGGACGACGGTAAACCTTAAAAAGTTGAAGGATGAAGAAAGCGATGAAGATTTGGGAAGAAATGTGCTTTGTAGATCTTGGAAAGGTAAAAAAGTGAAGATAAAAGGGCTATGCCGGTTTATATAGGAGTTCGTTGATGCAATTTTTATGGACACGATTGTGACACGTGTACGGGTAAATTTAAACGTGGGGTACGAAATGAAACTTTTTACAGCTGGAGGCGCTTGGAGATTCTCAACCATTTAAAGTTAATTATCGCAGCGTCAGTAAAATATGTCTGCATTTAATGCCTGTAATGTTTTCCCCGATGCAAATGGGCGATGAACAGGCTAGTTTGGCATGCGTTACCAATAGTTTAACAACTTAATCATTTTTCAAATGCTTATGTCATTAAACTGGGGGGACTTAATGGTGTATCCTATCGTATACACACATAAAAGGCATAATGGTTGCATAAAAGTAGCATCAGGAAGGCTGGAAACAACAGTTTTGTGGAATTATCCGTCCAGCGTTCTCCGTTGTACAGGCTGCTCCGTCATGCGTAAGCCCTAAAGGCCGCCTAGCGCGTAAGCCCTGGGAGGAGAACGCCACTTTCAGCGTAAATTTCGGAACACAAGTAACAGAACATATCATCATCTGACACGTGTCCCCGAACAATCTGGTGGATCTGACACTATAAATAGACCCCTTGGGTCGTCATTTTACACAGTTCAGACATTCTGTCAAATTTGAGAGCTGAGACTTCATCTCTCTCTCTCTCTCTCTCTCTAACACTTTCTCTCACTAGAAGTCATCCGGCTGGCACTTTATGCTCTGCGTACAACAGATTGATTAAGCCACCCCACAAGTTTATACACTTGTGAACCGGGTCTGCAGGGATTATTTCCCAAGAGCAAACATCAATCGGCAACACTCGCCCACCTAAAGCTAGGTTACTTCTAGTATCGTGTTGACATACTAAGCCTTACCTCATAAGGAAATAGGTGTCAACAGGTCTATTTTCTCAACAATAAAGCTTCAGTTTTTTCTATCTTCAAGAATTTCAAGAAACTTGTTGAAGTGCAAAGTGACAATACTTCGCGTATTTTGAGAACCGACAATGGTGGAGAGTATACTTCAAATGAATTTGAAGACTTCCTTCAACAACAAGGAGTAATTCATCAGGTCACGGTTCCATACTCGCCACAACAAAACGGAGTTTCTGAGAGGAAAAACAGAACAGTTATGGAGATGGAAAGATCGATGATTTTCGAAAAGAATCTAACCAAGACATTTTGGGCAGAAGCCGTTGCAACTTCTGTGTATTTGCTCAACCGATTAGCAAAAAAAGCTGTGAGTAATAAGACTCCGGTTGAAGCTTGGTCAGGAATCAAACCTTCAGTCAAACATTTGAAGGTATTTGGTTCTATTTGTTACTATCATATTCAAGATGTCAAGAGGACAAAACTTGATGCTAAAGCTAGAAAAGAAATTTTTGTTGGCTATGCGACATAGTCAAAAGGATATAGAATATACGATTTGACTGATTGTAAAATTGCAATTAGTAGAGATGTGAATGTTGATGAAGGAGCCTACTGGGATTGGAATATGAAGTAAGTTAAAAGGCATAAAGCTTCTATTTCAAGTCTCCAAAATAAATCTCATTATGATGATCTAGAATTTGACGTCGAAGACACAACTGACACCGAAGTTCTGAGAACCAAAAAAATTGCTGATGTATACGAGTCTTGTAATCATGTTATTATGGAGCCCGAAAGCTATATTGAAGCCTCCAAACACGATGAATGGAATGAAGCCATGAAAGCAGAACTTGAAATGATTAAGAAAAATGAAACATGGAAGCTTGTTGATTTGCCATAGGGTAAGAATGCAATAGGTGTCAAATGGGTGTTTAGAACTAAGTTTCAACCTGATGGTTCAGTTCATAAACACAAAGCAAGGTTGGTAGCTAAAGGATATTCTCAAATTGTCAGCGTGGATTTTAGGGAGACTTTCGCTCCAGTTGCTCTTCATGACGTGATCAAGTTATTGTTAGCTGTAGCTGCTCAAAGCAATTTGAAAATTCATCATCTTGATGTGAAATATACATTTTTGAATGTTGAACTTGAGGAGGAGTTTTATGTAAAGCAACCTCAAGGCTTTGAAGTAGCCGGTCAAGAAGATAAAGTAAAGCAAGCACCAAGGGCTTGGTATTCTAAGATTGATGCTCATTTGATAAATCATAATTTCAGGAGGAGTCCAAATGAGTCAACTCTTTATGTGAAACAATTAAATTCTCAAGAGGTACTGATTATCTCTCTTTATGTTGATGATTTACTTGTGATCGGGAGCAACGATAATCTTGTTGAGGAGTTCAAGAAACAAATGAAATCCGAATTTGAAATGTCAGATTTGGGACTCGTGCATTATTTTCTTGGCATGAAAATTAATCAACAAACTAGTGGTGTTTATATTTCTCAGAAAAAGTATGCAAGTGACATGCTCAAGAGATTCAACATGTTTTCATGCAAACCAGTCACATCACCACTTGTTTTAAATTGCAAGTTGTCTAAAGAAGATGGAGATAAGCTAGCTGATCCAACTCTATACAGAAGTATTATCGGGAGTCTATTATATGTGGCAATCTCAAGACCCGATTTAGCTTATGCAGCTAGTTTCTTATCAAGGTTTATGACTTCACCAACTAGTTCTCACTTGGGAGCTGCCAGGAGAGTCTTAAGATACTTAAAAGGTTCTCTCGATCTGGGATTATGTTCGAGAGAAACAAAGATGTGAAACTTGAAGGATATTCTGATAGTGATTGGGCTGGAAGTGTTGATGATATGATGAGAACTTCTGGTTATGTTTTCAATCTTGGTTCGGGTGCATTTTGCTGGAACTTAAAGAAGCAAAGTGTTATCGCACAATCTACTGCAGAGGCAGAATATATTGCAATTGCAGCTGCTTTGAATCATGCTGTTTGGATAAGAAAGTTGTTGTCTGACTTAGATCTGACTCAAGAAAGTCCAACAGTCATCTATTGTGATAACAAGTCTGCTATTGCTATAACAGAGAATCCGGTACAACACGGAAGAACAAAACACATCAATGTCAAATATCATGCTATTCGTGATGTTCAACAACAATCTTAAGGAGGAGTGTTAATGTATCTAAGATTGTTATTAGACATTTGTCTTATGTTATGTAAACTTTGTTACTAAGAAAACTTAGCTATTAAGTTTTCTTAGCTATTAAGTATTCTTAGTCATTAAGTATTCTTAGTCTAAGTATTCTTAGCTATTAAGTTTTCTTAATTATCAAGTATTCTATAAAGAATACTTAGATATTTTAGTTTTCTTACTAGTTAAGAAATTATCGGTATTCGTGATACTTACCTCTTAAGATTTCTTAAAGATTAAGTAAGTCACTTTTTGTAAGTCTATAAATAGGAGTGTAATCAAGAGTTGGAAAATATAACCAACCTTCAAATTATATCTATTCTATACTTTCATTATGTATTCTAAACTACTTAATAAACAAAGTCTTGCTATTTTAATCTTTAGCAAAAAAGTCTTGCTACCTTAATCTTTCAAGTATAGATTTCTCTATTCCTGAACATTTACACGATCAACCCACAACATATCGGGATACTCCCAATACAGGCTCGTTCACTTGGTTCCGTTGGTGTGCAAACAGTCCCACAAATATACCTCAAGAGTCTAGGTTGTTATGACTGACTACAATTAATCAATAAGTAAATCAAGTGCAAGACATCCTTAAAAACTTGATCTGTAGATAAACAGCAGTATGTTCCAAAATAGTACATATAAGTTCAAATTGTCATTGCAATATGTTATAAAAAGGTTGAGTAACATGAGTGTGTACCAAAAGCCATAACACTAAGGAGTTCACATTATGTGTAATACATCTTACCTTTCATATTAGATACCAACTTTAACCTCCGTTCGTTCCCAAACAACGTTGCCCTATCGCCAGATCAGCTCGAAGATTCACCAATCGCGATGCCGACTAAAGTTTCCCAAAAAAAAAAAAAAAATTTAACCTCTGCTTGCACGATGCCGTTTATAAGAGTCTCCTTGTGGGGCGTAATGCCCGTAAGAAGCCGGATATTCATGTTGGTACTGTTGTGCTGAACTAGACGTATGGTGGGGATTATATCTGAATCGCTGGCCCATATGAAAACTTTTTGGTGCCGAGTTAGATACATGCTGATGGGCATGATGTTTGAATCGGCCCATCTCGGCCCTATTATGATTTTTGGTGTAATCTTGTGACCCTAAAAGTGATCTAAGAAAGCTATTTGTATTCTTGAACTGCCCTTTGTTTGCATCACTACCCGGCTCGCCAATATCGGTTTCTCTAACCATAGACGTCAAGTAGTCGACTGATTCAAGTGGTGCGTTGATCCCCGATAGGCCATCGTAAGATAGTACGTTCGATATTGCGTGTATTGAGGCTGCAAGAAGTTCCGGAAGATCTTTCCCCGGGTGCGTGATCTGAAGAATATATAAATGAAACAACAAATTAACAGCTTTTACATTAAATAAGCATCCATTTTCCATACATATATCATAAGCCATCTTCACCTTATTTTGACTATATAGACTCATACACGCACAATTAATAGCCAATGAACAGGTAATAACCGAAAATTTTGAATTTTGTTGCTTTTTTACTCTTGTCATTTCATCGAACACTTGGTGTGCATGCGTATTTTTTGGAACAATGGGTTTAACAAGAGAAATAGCTTGCCCGCTACGCTGGGCGAAAATTACCAAATCGTCCAATATTCATATTTAAAATGAACATTTTTTACTGTATCAAATTACATTTTCATAAATAATTAACATATAACTCGTTAAAATGTTACTCATTAAAATTAAGATAAAAATTATTTAGTTGCAAATAAAAATGAAGTATCAAATATCAAACATATTTGCTATGTATGTTTTCTGATGTTGTGATAACAAAAATTTTTAACCTGTAGTATATACGTAGTATATACTCCGAAATCAATAATATAGTCGTAAACATTTTTTGACCAAAAAGTTCACCTAAGAGTTTGCGGAAACCAATAATATAGTCGCCTACAATTTTTGACCAAAGAATTCACCCTTAGAGCTACAAAAAAGTATATACTCCGAATCAATAATATAGTCGTGTACAATTCTTGACAAGCAAATTCATAGAAAACAATAATATAGTCAGCTACGATTTTTTATAATATGGTCGGCTACGAATTTTTTTTCAAAGAATTCACCTTTAGAGGGGGAAAAAAAATTTGAAAGTTGAACAGTGAAATTGGGCCAATGGGGGGCCTTCATTCCGGGGGTCAATAGATATAAGGTAATAACACATGATGTGTATAAGTATTGTTAGTAAATAGTAGATGTATGTAGTGATCTTGCCATGTCAAACAACAGAACACTTGATAGTTATTCAGCAACTAATAGAGGTTTGACCTAAGTCAAACTCAATATATACTAGGGGTGTTTGGATGTGCATTTCGTAAAAGGGTATATGAGTAGTAATAATCAGCATCAAATAATCGGCTGTAAAAAATGGTTCGTTGGAGATGGTATATGCATGTATTTTACTTGTTTAAAGTTGTAATAATCAGTTGTTTGAGTGTTTAAATAAATAAAATGATCCAACCAAGGTTGCAAAAATCAGTATTCGGGAGTACTCTGCAACTCGGAGAGTACTCGGATGTTAGGATGTTGACCAAGTTTGACTTTGACCAAGAAGAATACGTACCTTGAACATGATCGCAGCAGACAACCGTTCTCTCAAACAGTAAATCTGAGCAACATCCAAAGCTGTTGACCGAAACAAAAGCCACCTATCTGCAATGACTTTGACTATATTCTGAGGATCAGACATAATTTTATCTTCACGTTTCATCACCATTTCCTGTTCCTCATCACTACCTTCATACGCTGACTCACCATCATCATTATCATCATCATCCTCCTCGTCATCGCTGACATCATCATCGATAGGAGCCACCGCAATCTCGGTAGCAAGTAATAATAAAGGAAGCGGGCCCACAATACTACAATTCTTAATAAGCAATCCCGCATCTCCACGTGTTATCTCATCGTATATAACCAAAGGATGAGCGTCTTTTTTCTTGAATCTTAACTTAGAATTAACCGACTGAGGGTGTAACCGAACTTTATCGTTGTTAGCATTTTCTATAATAAACCGTTGTGCATTCTTTTTAGGCGAATGCAACTTTCCCACCATAGGATATAAACCGGCAACAAGGACCGCATGAATTATTCCGATATCTTGAGCGTTTTCGTTAAACCGAGACGAACTTTCCGGAATAAACCCGTTCCGATGAAGTTCGTTTTGAAGTTGCTTACGCATTCCCGATAGCATCGTCATAATTCCTCCCGACACGAAATATTGCGAACAAAACCGAGCATCTTGACCTCTCAATTTCGCGTTTTTCCAGCATTCGAAAGCTGCGATTACAGCTAACTGATCACCGTGGCCACCGTATAAAGAAGCCAACTCACATTTAGCATCGAATGCTTTCTTTTTTTGATTGGGTAGCATCGGAAGGGTGAACGGGTCTCGGTAGTCGTTAGCGCAAGCTAAAGTCAATGCTGGGTCAAGACAGTCCATAGATATAGCAAAAAGAAGCATCTTGCTGGTTAACGGATGAACCGGGATCGAGCCAAGTTTCTCCCCAAGCTCTGTAAGTTCCTCATTGGCTGATAACGCCCCTATATCTTGAAGAACTGTAATCGCGTTATGTATGGATTCAGAAACCGGGGGATCTAATGTTTTTTTCAAAAAATCTTCAATTTTGCAACTTGGGTCAAGAAGCTTCACCTATTAGAGAGGCAATAAATAAATACATTAGTTCATAATGAACCCAGTATGAAGCTAGGAATACTAATTTTTTTAAAAATATATATATAAGATGAGAGGGTAGGGTAACGGGTCAAAACGGGTAATTTTTGGTATATGGGTCAAAGGGGTCCATGCTGTGTTAAGTAAAAACATTTTTTGTCCACTTTCAGATTTTTTTTTTTTTTTTAAAACAACAAATCATTAATGTGTTAATTCTAATTAATAAACAAAATAAGAACAACGATAATCAGAATCTTTAAATGAGAACAATTTATGTAGTGCGTAGTAAAATAGAACTTGGGAGACTATGAACCATTTGACCCGTTTGAGATTAAACACATCCCAAATCGACCCTTTCATAAGTAAATGGGTCAAAATCGCCACCTCTACATGGAGTATCTATCATATGCAACTAATAGTGTTCATGTTATAGGCGATGAATACCTGCAAACATAGTTCTTCAATAGGTGTTCTCTTAATCTCGGGCACTTGAAATTCTGGCAACGAAGCTGCCCGAAGTTTCGAATAAAGATGATAACATATGCCAGCCTGGCACCGCCCTGCTCGTCCTTCTCGCTGTTTCGCACTCGCTTTCGAAATCCATGATGACTGAAGAGTCGAAACCTTGTTATACGGGTCATAACTTTTTTCTTTCATCCTTCCACTATCGATTACGAAAACAACATCGTCAATTGTGACCGCAGTTTCCGCTATATTTGTCGAAAGAATAATTTTCCGGCAACCATGCGGTGGCCTTTTGAATACTTTCTTTTGCTCGATAGATGGGACCATCGAATGAAGAGCTAATATCATAAACTTAGAAGAATCTTTAAATAAATTACTCGAACTTAATTTATCTCGTGCTTTATTTATATCATCCCACCCCGCTAGAAAAACAAGAATAGCTCCGTCTTCAGATTCGGTACATATTTTTCTTAGTAATTTCTCTATAAGGATAACGTCAATAAATTCGGGATTAACATCTCGCAAGTATCTATCGAGTAAAACTTTTTCTTCTTTTGAATCCACAGTTGTTGTGTTTATATGTTTTCTTAAAATTTCGGAAGCTTCATTTTGGTTCTCGTGTTCGGCCCATGCAAGTGCCGTTTTTCCTTCGTTATCTTGTAAATGACAGTTGGCACCAATCGAAAGGAGCATGCACATATCACCGATTCTTCCTTTTCCAGCGAAGACCATTAATGGTGTGACACCTGTCGCAGAATGTTGATAATTTAGAACACTGGTTCTTTCGGCAGTTGAAACCAAATCCAAGAGAGAATCAAACTCGTCATTTGACCAGGCTACCGTAATTGCCTCGTCAAGGGCAAGTACATAATCTTCGGTTAATTCGGAATCATTATCGACATTAGCTTTTGTTGACTTTGAATTTACAAGCAGAAGTACGTCTTCAAGATAAAGCCGTTTAACCTAAAGCATGCATGCAAAAATTCAAAAAAAAAAAGAAAAAGAAACTCGGATGTAAATTTAAATAAAATGGTTCAGGGTATAGAAGCAAATTACATCATAAGTGAACCCAGGGACACGTATAATTGGACAGCCTCCAAAGTACTGAGAAAACCGTTCAGCATCCAGTGTCGCACTCATCAATACCTTTAAGTATAACATGTAGTCAATTATTTGAAATCTTCGGTTTTAGTTTTCAGTGAACCACGAAGTTTATTAAAATACATATACATATACATATTAATTATATAAGAGCAAGTATTTGTACTAACCACACGTAAATGAGGATACAAAGGAAGCATATCTCTGCAAAACGAAACATATATACAAACACAGCTTCTCAATAGGCATGTAAGATAATCGCAACTAAAGTTCCATATTAGATGTAAAAAAATACCTGACGATTGTTAGCATAAAATCAGAGAATCGGTCCCGTTCATGAATCTCATCCTACAAAATTATGTACCTCCACGTCAATTATACCATGATAAAAAATGTAACTCATGTTGAGACGGGAACGAATCAGGCGTTGACCAACTCTGACTTATGATAACACATAATTTAAAGATATATACATAATACATATTAAAATATTTTAGAACATATTTTTTGTACCTCCACATATTTTTAAGATTTTTGTAGATATTAATAATTTTGAGCCAACTTTGACCCAACATTTTAGCGTTGAGCCGTTGACCAACTTTTTAGGCGATTTTGGGGAAAGTCGGACGGGCTACTCCCCAAACCAACGTGTCTGATGACTCAACCGACTTTTACAGCAATGAAATAAGAAAAAAGTTTACTTTGCATACTAGCATAAAAAACAGATAAATTACATGTACCAAAAAAATGGTCGATAAATCATCTATTACATGAATATTGATTGATATATTTACAAGACATATTTAACTAAAAATGCATACCACGATGATGTGAGTGATGTCGGGAAACGAATCCTTCACCGATTTTACCGAGGCTTCTCTTTGGTACCTACTGTTACCCGCTTTAACTAAGACCCTCAACAAGACCCCGTTTGTGCAAAATACAATCGACGAATGTCTTCCTCCTTTGTTCTCCAACCTGATCTAGGGTTTCACAGCATAAATGACGTAAGAATAATCAACAAACAGTGGCGCAAAATTACAGTATTCAGCAACAAACAACATATATACCTTGTATCCAACACTGTCTCCGATATTTTCACCTCTTTCTTGTGATATTCTTTCGGCAACTAGACATTAACATATCATAGATATAAACAAATATATAAACCTAGAAAAAATATAAACGTAATCGATTACATGTTTTATAAGATTATACTTGCATAACGAGGTCCCAGTTGAATACCTGATATTGCAGAGATCCTTCGAGGTTGGGTACAGACTATTTTACATGCTTCACCTTTACCCCACATATAATCCATCAAATATTGAGGCACCTAAACACAAACTTATATTAAAGAATCATACATTTTATCATTTACATAAACATAGAAAAGAATGACAACCTGTGTAGTCTTTCCGCATCCTGTTTCACCCGATATGAGAACTACCTGCGGCATGGTACACGTATCATATATACCGTCTCATATATTACATATACATACATATACATATATAATATATGTATATATAATGTGACATTAGAAAAAGTCATAAGTGTGAGAAATAGGCTAATAGCCTCCCATACTCATTTCAATTTTATAGCCAAAAATAGTATAAACATAGCATATGTAATACACCAGTAGATAGTGAAACCTGATGAGATTCTATTGTTGATGTAATAACGTCTTTAAAAGATGCAATTGGAAGTTTAGCCCTATCTTCCGTAATCTGCAAAGTAAAAATATAAATACGAGTCGAGTCAACTAAGAGCTAAAGACAACGTCTTCTATACTAATAACATTTAAAAAAAAAAAAAACCCTTAAAAGTGTTGCTTAAAAAACCTGTTTCAACTTGGGGTCAGACTGCATTCGAGCAACGACCGATTCAAGCTTCTTAGCAATATCAGCTTTTTTCATTAACGGTTTGCAAAGCATATCATCCGTCTTTCTTCCTTTGTTATCGTTATTCTTTTTAGACGTAGACGCAACGTTTTCGCCCTCCTCATGATTGCCAGGAGGATAAGCAGAAAAAAAGTCTTGTAAAACGACTTTTCCCTCTTCCGAAAACGAAAAAGAAGTGAGACTGTTCTTCTTCACTTTGTTATTATTCGATTTTCCTTTTTTCTTGTAAATCGAAACCCGTCTTGCATTCCCTTTCCTAGACCTAAACAAACTCATTTTCATTAAAAAAGAACTAATCTTGATTCTTCAATCAAATGCATTCACTCACAATAACAATTGATCATAATTTCAAATAAAGCAAAGGCTTTTGTAATCGAAATTATAAATAAAACTCACCCAGAACTTGCAGACTTAAAACCCATTTTGATACACAGCTTGTGAACCTCAGCACGATCAAACTTTGAAAGGTTGGCATCAAATGTATACACTGACATATACAAATTACAATAAAAGTTATTACCTTTAAGCATATATGTATCTAAATTAGTAAATTAGAATATAAAACTATCAATTTGAATAAAAAAAGGATGTGATTATACTGACCATCATCATTGGAAGCCCTAAAATCCTCAAGAACTTGACGGATATGAATTCGAGTGGATTCAGCAACCGAAGGATTTTTGTGAAATTGTTGTTGTGTAGCAGCGGCTCTTTTATGCCTTCTTTTGTTTGAAGAAGTTGAAGGATGCACCATTTTCAATCTTGATTAATTAAGATTACGCTTTATTTAATGAGAAGATGATAATGGTAATATGTGATTGCTGGTTGTGGGTGTGTATTTGTTTTTGGATATTCGATTGTTGTACGTTTGAAACCCTATTCGGTTTAGACGTTTTGTACTCTGACCTAATCAATCTATCAAAATATTCGACACAGATGGCATCTGTCCAAATTGTTTTGAGATTGACGCTCTCTGTTTGGAAAATAAAAAAGATTTATGTTCCGTAATTTTTATATCACTGGAATGGAATTATTCATATACAGTACCACACAACGTTGCAAAAATTGAAACTCGAAAAAAAAACTCGGCCCAATAATTTTTGGGAGTTTTCGAAAAGTTTGGTAAGAAATCGGTGGTTGACTAACGTTAACTTTTTAAAATAGCTATAAACAAGCATTTATATAATTTTTTATGATACATAATATAATATACAGCTACAAAAATAATATTGACCGAGAAATTAATCGAGAAATTTAATAAATCGGATATTGACCGAGAAACTGAATAAATTGTCCGTTGACCGAGAGCTTGATAGCCTGATGAATCCGAGTTATCGTCGAGAACTCCCTGATTTTTTTTCGATTTTTGCAACCTTGACCATATGCATCGTATAATGTTACACTGTACAATCATTTTATGTAAGCCAATTTTAATTGTTGTATAGATAGATAGATAAATTTCGATAAGAGAATCATTTTTACTACATCTACTATAACTGTGCATTAACAAATTATACAATATAATATGTTAATGTATAATTTATGATGAATGTGACGATGGATATCACCACCCTTTTGATAATCTTCGAATCACTCCACCTTTTTTGTACAAATTTTGATAATCTGCCTATCACTTCAAATTTTATTTTATTATATAGAGTACGGATGGAAGTGTATTATCTTTCATAATATACGTGTATTATCTTATTAATATAAAAATGGTCATTTTTCCTTTCTTTCACTTCCTCTTAGATTTTTATTATGTATTTAAGTATATCTTTTATTATGAAGACACACAACGGAAAACACATATCCCCATCACAAAATAGTTCGCCATAATATTTAAACTAACAATCTCAAAATTGATGAGTTACCTCAATACCAATGCACCAAGGGCCGTTTATTAAGTATATTCGGCGCTTTTTGTTAGATTTAAATAATTCAAAGATTATAATGATCAGTTTATGTATATGAACTTGTATTTATGTAATCTGAATAATTTTTTTACATTTACAAGTGTTGTTTATATAAACTAAAGTCCCTAACAGCTAATTCTATTTTGGGTTTGGATCCAATTAAGTTTAGAACCCCCTTTTACAATAATGGAAAAGAGCTGTTTCTTTGTGCAAGTTTGCATCCGTTGAACTTGTGACCAATGCAGTCTTGTGATCTCTATATCGGGAAATGATGATGTCAACAACTTCTGATCCTAAAGTCAAATTACCAAATATGGTAATTTGACTTTCGTTGACTGCTTTGTTGTTGCGTGATTCTAACACCCCCTCAAGTTGAATAGTGGGGTTTCCAATATCCAACTTGACATGAAACTTCACTGAAGAGTCTTCCGTTGACTGATTTGGTGAGGATGTCGGCTAGCCGATCTTCTGATCCGATTGATCGAAGAGAAATAATTTCCCCATCTAAATTTTCTCTGATAAAGTGTCTGTCAATTTCAACATGTTTTGTTCTGTCATGTTGAACTGGATTTTCTAAAATGGCAATGGCTGCTTCATTGTCGCAGAAAATTTGAGTAGATTCTTTTGGTGAGAATCCGATTTCAGTTCATAGTTTTCGAATCCATAATGCCTCAACTACTCCCTTTGTTATCCCTCTAAATTCTGATTTGGCACTTAACAAAGAGACGACTTTTGTTTCTTACTTCTCCATGCAACTAGGTTTCCTCCAATTATTGTAAATAAACCTGATGTAGATTTCCTATCTCCCTTTCTCCAGCCCAACTTGCATCAGTATAGATTTGTGTTTCAAGGTGTCCATTCTTTTTGAACATAACTCCATGACCGGCAGTTTTCTTAAGTTATCTAATGATCCTCATTACAGCTTTCATATGATGAACTTGTGGTTGATGCATAAACTGAATCATGACTCCAACTGCATGTGCTATATCTGCTCGGGTGTGGGCAAGATAAATAAGTTTTCCTACTATTCTTTGGTATTTCCCTTTATCAGTGAATTCAGCATCGTCTTTCTTGTATAGCTTTTGATTTGGAATCATTGGAGTTTCGGCTGGTTTGTTGTCGATCATCCATGTTGGCAAATAAATATTGCCTGTTGGGATCGTAGAACTTCAATCCCTAAGAAGTATTTTAGTCTACCTAAATATTTCATTTCAAATTATTTAAATAAATTTGTTTTTAGATTAAAATTTTTTCATTATCATTTCCCGTTATTATCATATCGTCAACATAAATTATTAACCATGTGATTAAATTATTTCTTTGTTTTAAAAAAAGAGTATTGTAATAACCCTACTTTTTTCGTCACTTCCGTTAACTGTCTGCTAATTGTTTTAACGGTGATGTGACGATCCGGAAATTTCCGACCAAATTTAAACTTAATCTTTATATGGTTTCGACATGATAAGAAAAGTCTATTAAATTGAATTTCAAAATTTTTGAACTATTTTATGAAATCATTTGACCTTCGACCAGTTCCGATAATTCACGAACAATTAATTGTAACTTGATATGTATATATATATATATATATATATATATATATATATAATAATTGGAAATATAATTTTTAATATTGTATGTTGTTGTTACTAAAATTTATTTATGTAAAGTAAAAAAAATAGAATATTATAATGATTATTATTTAAAAAATATCTATATATATAAATAAAGTGTATTGAATATATATATACATATATATATATATATATATATATATATATATATATATATATATATATATATATATATATATATATATATATACATACTTTCGAATTTATTGGGAAAATGATAGTAACACTCAATTATCATTCGATTGATAATAAACAAGTTATAAACGAACTTATGTGATTTTAAAATAAACGGTGATTCGAAAATGAGCTATATAAATTTTAGGCTTATTAAAAATATATCTAGAAGCCAATTAATAAATTTCAACACTTTTTCATATTTCACCCAGAATCGAGAGAGACAGTTGATGTAATTTTTATTTAATAAATTAGTGATCGAATTTTATACCATAAGGACCAAAATAAATAAATATAGTTAATTTAAGAATTTGGAATTTTTCTAAACACTTTTTATCCGCCACTAATTAACAACGGACCACGATATTATACCCGAGATAAACTGTCGGCCGAGTAAATAAAAATTAGTCGCCAATTATTGTTGCTCCACATGTAGATTCATCCTTTTTGACTTAATTGGTTCTTTTGTAATATATATATGATACTTGCATAATGAATATTACAATCAATATTACAATCAGACAATAAAACTTCATCCCCACAATCCACTTTCCACCATCTATTTTTTTTTTCTTCCCTAGAACTCACAAGATGTGACAACCCGGAAATTTCTGACCAAATTTAAACTTTAATCTTTATATATTCCCGACACGATGAGCAAAGTTTGTAAGTTGAATCTCAAGAATTTTAAACTGTGTTCATACATTCATTTAACCTCGACCAAATTCCAAAGATTCACGAACCATTATAGGAACGGATATGATTATATATGTATATATGTATATATATTATAACTTGAAAACGTTAACAAGTATTAGACGTATAATATTTTACATGAACGTTGTTGTTTTAAAATATATTTAAAATAATTATCGACGGAATTAAAAGATAATATTAAATGATTGAATTATTAGATACATTGAATTATGGCTACGAGTCCCTGTTAGGAGGTCCACTTTGATTTAGGAAACCTTTTTCCTTTTAACCATATTCGGAAAATGGTAAAGTGATTTTACATATAAGAACAAAGTGTCAACTAACGAGAACTAGACAAGAGTTAGTGAAGATTCATATTTGATTTTCAATTCATACCTTACTACATTTTCCTCGTGATGTTAATAAGATAACTAGTATGACTATCATTTTTAAGTTGGAATGTGGAATGTAAATAACTTAGAAGATGAATATCGACAATTTAAGTAAATTAACGTTTTACATTAAAATGATTTTATACGTTTACTTAACCTTTAGACTTTATATCACGTTGCACCAACAAACGTTAAAAACTTGAAACCTATGAAAAGTATATTTAATCTTACTTCTCTAAAATATTTTACGATATAACAAATTCTACTAATATAACCTTTTTAGTAAAATGATTCTTAAAATATACTTAGTTTGGAAAACAAAGTTTTCATATTTATTTAATATTGTTTCAAACGTACAAAAACAATTTTTAAAGAACTTTATTAGTGAAACGTTTTATAAGATAAATTGTTCATAAGTTTTAAGAAACTTAATTAAAGCTTTGTATCATAAATTATATATATATATATATATATATATATATATATATATATATATATATATATATATATATATATATATATATATATATATATATATATATATATATATATATATATATATAAATGTAAATATAAGTATATATAATAATTTGAAATTATAGAATGCAGTTTAACCGTCTGAATTAAAAACAAGAGAAAAATGTACAAAATAAATAAATTGTTCTTAAAATGAATCTATATATATGATCTATATACATAATTATCATTACATGCATATTGGAATATATATATATATATATATATATATATATATATATATATATATATATATATATATATATATATATATATATATATATATAGTTTCAAAAACGTAAAACGTGATACGATATAATATTTTCTATTACTTAAACGTTTTGAACTTTGAAATATAATTAGATAGATATTTCAATTATATATAAGATATACAAAATTATATTTTTAAATAAGAATATATATATATATATATATATATATATATATATATATATATATATTTCTACAAATGCTTTAATTTAAACATAAAACGTTTCGGTATTATTAAACGTATTTTAATAAACAACGAGACATTGATTTATAGAAGCAAATGACCACAACACTCAAATAAAGAAGTTATACTTTGGGTAATATAAATTATAGATGATTAAGTCAAATTATTAATAAAGGTACACGTCGTGTAACGTAAAAGGCTAGTTTTCCAAACGTATAAAAATGCGTTCGAAAAACCGAAAGTGGTACGTGAGTCAAGTGACAACGTCCATGTCATTTGCGTAAAAATTACATTTTTATCATGAGCGTAAATATAATATAATATATAATTAATTATATAAATTAAATATATTATATATTTATTAATAAAAACCGTCGGCAGCCTCAAATGAGTGCAGAATGAGCTGGATCTGGAACCTCCGCACTCGCGGAGCATATAGGCACAAAACCTCCGCACTCGCGGAGGTGTCAGTTTCAGGATTTGTGCATAAAAGCTCGATCGTTCTTTCTTTCCGAATCGATTCCATCTATCTATCTATCTCTTTACTCCGTATATATTTATTTTCTTATTATTATTATTATTATTATTATTATTATTATTATTATTATTATTATTATTATTATTAAGATTAATAATATTATTACTAGTAGTATTATACATAAAATATTAAGACGAGGTCATGAGCGAGCTATTTCAAAACTGGTTTTCGAGTAGGATAGGGCTAAGGAAATTATGGGTTATAGCTATGTGTCATAACCCGTCCTTAACCATAAGAACGTGTTAAATAACGTATGATTTCATTGCGAGGTATTGACCTCTATATGCGACATTTTTAAAAGAAAAACTGCATATATTATACATTACAAACCATGATTCTTATTTTTGTTACAAGCTTTGGACAACATAAAAATGATTATCGTTTAGCGATAATCTTCGACTTACAAACTTTACATATAATGATAACAACACGGTTTCTAGCATATTTTACAACACAGATCCTCGGGTATGCAGTTTTATTTTTGACACAAATATGCGTACGCAAGATCCTGCTCAAATTCAACATTATGCAGCGGAAGCTTTAGTAATCTCCTGAGAATAGACATGTTTTAAAAGGTCAACATAAAGTTGGTGAGATATAGGTTTAGTGCCGGCAGCAATATATATATATATACCACAAGATTTCGTATATAAACAGTTTAATAAAAATATTCTAAGTGGTTGAGCACTTGGTAACCATACTTAACATTTAATCACGTCACATATTCCCTTTATTATGAAATCTTACTACACCGTACCAAGTGTAGTCACGAAACGAAGTACTGTGCAACCGTTGAATACTGGTCGTCCAGTCCGGTTGGGGTTGTCAGGCCCGATAGATCTATCAACAGGATTCGCGTTTACAATACCGCTGTAAATATTAGTTACCAAGCTACAGGGAAGTATGCCAGTGGTACAACTCAACGTAGAATATATTTTTCAGTTACTTGTGTCCATAACGTAAAACATAAAATACATGTATTCTCATCCCGAAATATTTAGAGTTTAAAAGTGGGACTATATACTCACGTTCGTCTTGAAGATATATATATAATTTGACTTGGTCTCCGGTTGATATCACGAACCTATCCATATATAATATATCAATACCTTTTCTTTTTAAACAAACGTCACATATATATACTTGTTATACTTTTAATACTTTGAATAATTCCTTAGTCCGTAGTTAGCAGTTCGTTGTTAGTAATTCAATTTTAATGGTTCATTTTTAGATGTTTAATATACCCGCAATGAAATAAATAAAACCCCCAACGAAATAAATAAAACCCCATCGTATATGTATTGGTCGAGATTAATCTTGACCCACGGTACCGGTGTTGTCAAATGACGTGTTGCGTACATAAAGTACCGGTGTTGTCAAATGACGTGTTGCGTACAATCATGGGATCTTATGATTAATCTTCTCGTGTTATTTACGGGTGATCCTGAACCATATAAAATTGAATTATAAGTACATATATATAAAATATCATGTTAACTTAAAAAGATGTGATTTATTTAATTTTTCCCAATTATTTTCGTGGCTAAACTAGTCTTGGATATCCGATTTTGTTTCGGTCATAGTTTCTTCGTTACAACTCCGTTTTCGTTGATTCAACTTGCCATCTCCTTGGATCGAGTCCCTCTTTAAGACTATGAACTGTAAATACCTTAGTTTGTATTCGAAATCACAGGTCATAGGTCAAACTTTAGTGAAACTTATGAAGTTAATCATTTTCCATCATGTAAACAACCTTAAATGATTATTTTTCTAAAAATACTTATACTTTGAGTTAAATCATGAAATTTTTATGTGTTATCATATTCATAGTAAAAATCATTTTTCCATAAAATAAATCTCCAATTCAAAGTTTAAGATGGTTTTTAATTATCCAACCCAAAACAGCCCCCGGTTGCACTCCGACGTCGTAAATTCAGTTTTTAAGGTGTTCTTTGAAAAACCAAGTTATACCTTGTTAAATTAGCATATATTTATGATATATTACAGGTCTTGAAGTATTTTAAAAGTTAAGTTAGAAGGATCTATTTAGTTTTCAAACAAGTTTGAAAATATTCAAACTATGTTCTTGTTGTTAAAATTTTATACCACAAAATAAGATAGCTATATATATATGAATCGAATAAGGTTATGAACATAGATTCTACCTCAAGTTCCTTGGACAAGGTTGTTGTAAAAGAGGAGTAAGAACCTAGAACCAAAAGGGTGATGGAAGTGGATGAAAGATTGGAAGTAAGTTGGTGTTCTTGGAAGGATTTCTTGAAGTGTTTTTGTAAGGTTTTCTTATGAGGTTTAAGTGTTGTTTTTGAAGCTAAATGATGGGGAAAATGCTTGGAGATGATCAAGTATGAAGTTAAGAGTATTTTGAGAGAGAAATGGAAGTGTAAGTATGAGAAAATGGGGTGAAGAAATGGTGTGCATGCATAAAAACGTTTTTAGGTTATAAAGGAAAAAAAAGATACCTAACTTTGTTTTCTTGCTAAATAATTCATGCTACTTGACAAATGGTTGGTTCCACATGTTTCTTAATCATTTAAGGCTGCTAAGGAGCAGATTTTTATTGGTATATACCAATAGTAAATACATCTAGAAGCTGCGTATGATACGGGTACATATACCCTAGGTATACGTATAGAAATCTTTGAGAAAACGGAACGAGGATTCAAATATAGTTATCTTTTGTAAATATACTTATATTGTTTTATGTATTTAAGTCTTTAAAAGTGATTAAATACATTACTTATACGATATATGTATAAACATTATAGGTCATAAGTATTTAAGTCAAATAACGTTACGTATGGTTATCGTTTTGAAAACTTAAGTTAGTAGTTTCAAAATATACTTATAACTTATTGTTATTAATACAAAATGAGATATTAAAACATTCTTAGGTCATGTTAAATATGTATATATACATATATATACACAAACGTATAATTATCATATATTGTATAGTTCGTGATATCATCGGTCAAACTAGACGGTCAAACGTTGTGTAAAACTCTTTTCGAAAAACATAAGTCTCGACAATTTGGATTGCTTATCATGTTGGTAAGGTTTAATTTATGTAAATATTAATCTTATAAGTATAGAACGATCGAAAAAGTGCGGGTCGTTACATTACCTCCCCGTTAAATAAATTTCGTCCCGAAATTTTAAAATTGTACCTATTTTGCGTCATCGAGAAACAAGTGTGGATACTTTTGTTTCATCTGATCCTCCCGTTCCCACGTAAACTCGGGACCTCTTTGAGCATTCCAACGAACCTTAACAATCGGTATGTTGCTCTGCTTGAGCTGTTTAACTTCACGGTCCATGATTTCGATTGGTTCTTCGATGAATTGTAGTTTCTCATCGACATGGATTTCTTCAAGAGGAATGGTGAGATCTTCCTTTGCAAGACACTTCTTAAGGTTCGAGACGTGAAAGGTATTATGTACTCCGGCGAGTTGTTGCGGTAACTCGAGTCGATAAGCTACCGGTCCAATGCGTTCAATAATCTTGAACGGGCCTACGTACCTTGGGTTCAGTTTACCCCTTTTTCCAAAACGTATCACACCTTTCCAAGGTGACACCTTTAGCATAACCATGTCACTGATCTGAAACTCTAATGGTTTCCTTCGGACATCGGCGTAGCTCTTTTGGCGACTACGGGCTGTTTTCAATCTCTCCTTGATTTGTACAATCTTCTCAGTCGTTTCGTGTATGATCTCGGGACCCGTTAATTGTCGATCTCCTACTTCATTCCAACAGATAGGAGATCTACACTTCCTTCCATACAATGCTTCGAATGACGCAGCTTTAATGCTCGCATGATAACTATTATTATACGAGAATTCTGCTAACGGTAAATACTTATCCCATCCGTTTCCAAAATCGATCACACATGCCCTGAGCATGTCTTCAAGAGTCTGAATTGTTCTTTCACTCTGCCCGTCGGTTTGCGGATGATATGCGGTACTCATATCCAGACGAGTTCCTAGTGCCTCCTGTAGTGATTGCCAGAACTTTGAGGTAAATCTACTATCACGATCAGATATAATGGAAATAGGTATTCCATGCCTTGAAACAACTTCCTTTATATACAATCGTAATAGTTTCTCCATTCTATCCGTTTCCTTTATAGGAAAGAAATGTGCAGACTTGGTGAGACGATCAACAATCACCCAAATGGTGTCGTAACCCCAGGCAGTCTTTGGTAATTTCGTGATGAAATCCATAGTAATACCATCCCATTTCCATTCTGGGATTTCTGGTTGTTGAAGTAACCCTGACGGCTTCTGGTGTTCTGCTTTGACCTTGGAACAAGTTAAACACTCCCCAACATATGTTGCTACGTCTGTCTTTAAATTAGGCCACCAATAACGTGTCTTAAGATCTTGATACATCTTTCCAACTCCAGGATGTATCGAGTATCTTGTCTTATGTGCCTCATTCAATATCAACTTCCTTAATCCACCCAACTTCGATACCCAAATACGATTTGCAAAATATCGAATTCCGTCTTCCCGTATAACGAGTTGCTTCTCATACTTCTTCATTATTTCATTTCTTATGTTTTCTTTATTGAGTGCTTCTTGTTGAACCTCTTTGATTTGTGAGTTGAGATTCATGCGAATTTTTATGTTCATTGCTCGAACTCGGATTGGTTCTCGTTCCTTTCTGCTTAGAGCATCGGCCACTACGTTCGCTTTCCCGGAATGATAGCGAATTTCACAATCATAGTCGTTTATTAACTCGACCCACCTACGTTGCCTCATGTTCAGCTGTTTCTGATCGAAAATATGTTGAAGACTTTTATGATCAGTAAACACAGTGCATCTAACCCCATATAAGTAGTGTCTCCATATCTTTAACGCAAACACGACTGCTCCCAGTTCTAGATCATGCGTCGTATAATTCCGCTCGTGAATCTTCAATTGTCGAGATGCATATGCAATAACTTTCTTTCGTTGCATAAGAACACAACCAAAACCTTGTCGCGAAGCGTCACAATATATTTCAAAATCATCGTTCCCTTCAGGTAACGATAAAATAGGCGCCGTAGTTAACTTCTTCTTCAGTAATTGAAATGCGTTCTCCTGCTCCGAGGTCCATTCATATTTCTTCCCTTTTTGCGTTAATGCTGTCAACGGCTTAGCTATTCGGGAAAAATCTTGAATAAACCTTCTATAATAACCGGCTAAACCCAAAAATTGGCGTATCTGCATTGGTGTTTTAGGAGTCTCCCATTTTTCAATGGCTTCAATTTTTGCTGGATCAACCTGAATTCCTTTGCTACTAACAACGTGGCCAAGAAATTGCACTTCTTTCAACCAGAAAGCACACTTAGAAAATTTAGCGTATAGCTGTTCTTTTCTCAACAACTCTAATATCAACCTTAAATGCTGCTCATGCTCTTGCTCACTCTTGGAATAGATAAGAATGTCATCAATGAAAACGATAACAAACTTATCTAAATACGGACTACAAACTCGATTCATGAGGTCCATGAATACAGCTGGCGCATTCGTCAATCCAAACGGCATGACCAAAAATTCGTAATGACCATAACGTGTCCGAAAAGCAGTTTTCGGAATGTCCTCTTCTTTGACACGTAATTGATGATAGCCCGACCTTAAGTCAATTTTTGAGTACACACATGATCCTTGGAGTTGATCAAATAAGTCGTCAATTCTCGGTAGTGGATACCGATTCTTGATAGTTAACTTATTTAATTCACGATAATCTATACACATCCTAAAAGATCCATCTTTCTTTTTAACAAATAGAATCGGAGCTCCCCACGGTGAAGTACTTGGTCGTATGAATCCATGATCCAGTAATTCTTTTAACTGACTCTGAAGTTCTTTTAACAAATGGTTATTGTTATTGTTATTGTTATTGTTATTATTATTATTATTATTATATTATAATTAAAATAATTATTAGTATTATCGTTAATAATGTCATAGTAATTATCGTTATTAGTATTATTGTAATTAAAACTAATATTAATAACACCTAATTATTTTGATTACTATTATTATCTTATTATGAACACGATATAAAAGTCGATTAAAAGCTATTAAACGAAACGATTAGGAAATGATGAGTATGTGTATCATGATGAAATTAAAATATTATAAGATATTGATTTAGATAAAAATTATCGTTCTTATTATTTTTATCATTACTATTATTATTAAAAGTATCGTTAGTATTAAAACTATCATTTTAACAAAAATTATCATTTTAATAGAAATGTCATTGTTATTATAAAATATCATTATTATTATCACTTTAAATAGAATTATTATTTTAATGATAATATTAAAAAATATCGTAAATATTAAAGTTATCATAATAAGAATTATCATTTTTTCATAATGTCATTTTAGTAATTATAAATATTGATATTTTAGTAATAGAATAATAATAATTATTATTACAAAATAATACAACATTTATTTACTATTATTATAGATATTATTTTATCAAATAAATATGTGATACAAACATATTTTACTACGTGTAATAAAATTACTTTAATAACACCTATCATATTATATTTATGATATTAGATAAACTCTATAAATTTTATTACTTAATATATATAAGAGTATATTTTATTATATAAATTTTAATATAAAATTTTATTTATTAATAAATGAATTATATTATTTACTCTAATAAATCTTTTAAAAATATTTAAAAATATAAAACGACGATATTTAAACTATATATTAATCATGTATAGAATTTTGGAAATCATTTTGAGTCAAATTGACTTTTGTTGACCTTTGCATATTAGTCTCGAGCATTAGGATTGTGATACACTATGACCTGACTTAAATTGTTAGACAAATATTGACCAACATATAAATATATATATAATTAATTTAGGTTCGTGAATCCGAGGCCAACCTTGCACTTGTTCAATGCCGTTATATGTATTTTTACTACGAAATACATTATGGTGAGTTTCATTTGCCTTTTTACCCTTTATATTTTTGGGCTGAGAATACATGCGCAATTTTTATAAATGTTTTACGAAATAGATACAAGTAATCGAAACTACATTATATGGTTGAATGATCGAAGCCGAATATGCCCCTTTTTGCTTGGTAGCCTAAGAATTAGGGAACATCACTAATTTTGAGAATTAGTGCACGCCTAATTGACGCGAATCCTAAAGATAGATCTATTGGGCCTAACGAACCCCATCCAAAGTACCGGATGCTTTAGTACTTCGATTTTGTTTTTATCATGTCCGAAGGATTTCCCGGAATGATAGGGGATATTCTTATATGCATCTTGTTAATGTCGGTTACCAGGTGTTCACCATATGAATGATATTTTTGTCTCTATGCATGGGACGTATATTTATGAGAACTGGAAATGAAATTCTTGTGGTCTATTAAAATGATGAAAATAATCGATTATGATAAACTAATGAACTCACCAATCTTTTGGTTGACACTTTAAAGCATGTTTATTCTCAGGTGTTAAAGAAATCTTCCACTGTGCATTTGCTCATTTTAAAGATATTACTTGGAGTCTTTCATGGCATATTTCGAAGAACGCTGCATTTGAGTCATTGAGTTCATCAAAGATTATTATTAAGTCAATTTATAGTTGGATAGTGGATATTATTAAATGGTACGCATGCCTGTCAATTTTCGATGTAAAGAAAGTTTGTCTTTTAAAAACGAATGCAATGTTTGTAAAATGTATCATATAGAGGTCAAATACCTCACAATGAAATCAGCTATTGTAAATCGTTTATAATGTATATGAACGAGTCCTTTCAGTTGGTATCAGAACGGTGGTCTTAGCGAACCAGGTCTACATTAGTGTGTCTAACTGATAAGTCGTTAGGATGCATTAGTGAGTCTGGACTTCGACCGTGTCTGCATGTCAAAAGTTTTGCTTATCATTTTGTGTTGAAAATTACCTACTTATCATCCTTATAAAATTACCTGCTTATCATTCTTAGTCTAGATACGTCTTGCTACATTGATTGCATGAATAGTGTATAGACAAAAATTCATATCTTGGCGTATCTGCTAAATCATATCTTATCGTATCTATTACTGTGAACTTTGCCTGACATATCCCGTAAATTCCTCCGTAATCTACCAAATCTTTGCTCTATATATATATAAAGATATTCTATGTAATTAGAATACCACACGATAGCCGAAAAATCATTTCATATCGAAAAAATCCTTTATTCAATCGTACGAAATGGAATTCATCATTAGTTCAAGTCACTCGGATTCTGAAATGGAATCCCACTCAAGCTCTGAAAGTAGTGTGACTGGAATGGAATAACCAATTAGCCATCATCTATTCTGGATGAATTGGGGATGGGTTCGTAGCCTCCTCAATCATAGGAGACAAGAAGAAGGCGATCCTTTCCATCCACCACATTGCCCTCTTGACGAAGAACCTGAAGCACTTACCGGCGAACCTGTCCGAAACACCATTTTCTCTCTCATTTCCAGAGTATCTCGTCGCGATTATATATTACATCAAATTTTAGATTTTATATATCCGCTCGTCCGAACCGACAATTACCTCGGTGTAATAGAAGAAGTCAACGAGCTTCGCGCTCGGGTAATAGCTTTGGAGAATATGGTGCAAAGATTACAAACACCAGCAGCAGCACCAGCAGCATAACCAGTGCCACCATCATCAACGCCAACAGTACCATTACCACCTCCAACCACAACCGCGTCATAAACCTCAACTTCACAATCTGTCCCACGAGCATCAATGTCATACGCACCATGGATACCAAGGAATACCAACAACAATAACTGATGAAGTATTAATTCATAACTTCATTGGAGAAACATTCCGCGGCGATTATGTAATCTCTAAAGTCTTAGAGATTATCTAATCTAACCCTAACCATAAAGCAGTTAAGCGAACCAAAATGTTAGAAGGAAGAGTAGAAACCCTGACAAAAATGGTGTGTGGTTAACAAGCTAAACTTGTTTTACCAACAGCATCATCAGTACCGTCAGCGTCACCAGCATAGTCAGTGCAGTCAGCATCAGAATCAACATCACCTATAACATCACAAACTCCGTCAGTTCAAGAATCACTGTGGACATCATTACGAATCAATAACGCGTATATTGTATCAACAAGTTATGAAGAATTAACTCATTCCCTCTGAAGAAATTATATGTATATTTTATATATATATTTTTTGAAATGAAGATAAATCTTTCCGTGCTAAGCTATTGTGTGTAAATCTTAACTACTCGGTTAATTCATATTAAAAATATGCAATAATGTACGTCCTTCGCCCGCAACTTAACCATCGTTAACTACAATCTCTGTCTCAATTCAATAAATTCCAATTCATAATAAATCAAATATATATTTGATTTTACACTTTCATCATCGATGTACCCGAAACTTTTCAGATAACATCATTCGTACTTTGCGAAGTTCACAAGAATTTAACGAAAACCAACATCACGCCTCAACCAATAACGAAGTATTGATTCATAATTTTAATATTATTGAAGAAATACTTATGTAATCTCTAAAGCCTTCAAGGGATTATTCAATTCTAGTTCCAACCGTAAATCGAATGAGTTTAATTTAGTATTAACTCATTAAAATCTATGTTACATCTGAAGAGAAAATATACACATATATTTTCATAAAAACTGTAATAAAAATTCTTTTGTACAAAATATTAATTGTGAATTTTTTTTAACGGGTAGGTAATACCCGAGAGAGATATATATATATATTCACAATTAATATGTTACATTCTTCGAATCTGATTAAACAAATTATCAACCATACTTCCTACTTTCACAATAATATACATTTTTCTTAGAAAATCAAAATAACCACACTCATTCGAATTCAATTACATATTCTTATTTTGAAATTGCAGAATTCAATTCGAAATATAACCAGAATCATCACTCTTAGATTCCTATATCTTTCAAAGCTATACTTTGACTTCCAAACTGTGCTAGAACATCATATGTATATTAACGATTACAATTTGTGTTCAAACCCTTCGAAATTCCTGAAGATACTTCAAATAATGAGCAATCGAGATGATGATCCAACCACATATTACCCACAGTTATATACCTGAAAAGCTCTCAAAACCAAAGTCATAATTTAACACGTATCCGCATCAAATCCTTTGGCATTTATTAGCGAAAATGACTTTTCAATTCCCTTCCAAAGTAGTCAGTTTTGTCACAGCTCTAGCAAGTCAACTTCGACTTTTCAGTTGAAACAGTCTTATTATAACCCTGATATATACGATTACCCTTGTCGTCATTGTTACCGAGGAACCGTTTATAATCTACCACGTTAGCGGTAAACTTATCAGCAACCGTAATGATCTAGGACTTTTCGAAAAAATCATTATAATTATCAAAACCTCATCATTTACTTATCTGTATCTTGTAACGAGAATTGCCATATGAATCATTGAGAATTAGCAATCAGTATTTTGAAATCTCGCAGCATGTCGACGCCAACAGTTATACATATAACGTCTATCTCCTGGACTTACATACTTCGAATGTGAAGTTTTTTTTTTTTAAAAAAAAAACACCCTAAACTGCGAACTAGTTCTCCGAAAGTGGAAAAATTCTGATGAAGCATCAAAAACTGTAAACGACTTAACAGTAGAAAGTTTGATGATAAAGATTAGTGTATTGGCAAAGCTCGGAGAAAGAGAAGTTTTGGAACTGGAAAAAGGATTGAGCAAAGTATGAAGGAGGCTGTGGACAAATCACAAAGACTGAACCTGACTTCAAAGAATTCAAATGATTCAGTACCTGCTGAAGTCATTAACGAATACCTTGCTCCTGACTCTAAACCCCTGCGGACAATATTCTTCATCATCCTCTGATATTAGAAATTCTAAGATATCATCGTATCTTTCATTATAAATATCCTCCATATTTCTGAAGATATTTTCATAATTATTTTTATCTGAAATCATTTACCTCTTCGCGCTATCTGTATTACATCATAAAAGAAACTATTTAATTTCTAAATTCTGAAACATTCGAGTTTAAAATGGGAATATTTTTGAAGTAGTGTTGGGAGCTGAAGCATGAGTTAGTATAATATAATGACACTTGATCAACGTGATTATATTACAGTAAGTCATGTTGAGTTTCTAAATGGAACGTGATGATTCACAAATCATAACGTCATCATGTGCCATGCTACACGACTCTTGTATTCTATTTAACCTCTAAAATATCAAGAAAATATTTTCTTGATGATTCAGTCTTTTTCAGGGTATTCTGGTAATTTGACAAGTCAAGATCATGCCATTACAATTTCCTTCTTATAACATTAACAATGTTCATTCCGAAATTCATATCTGCGAATTATGGACCATTATAAGCGGTACTTACTTACAAGAAGAAGAAACGAAAGGACAAAAACTCCGAAATAGAAATTGCGGTATAAATTGCAGCAAATAAAAGAAAGCATTAACTAGAGATGACAATGATTATAGAAAACAGAAGCAGGGACATAATAATATAAGGGAAGATATAAAACCAACAACAACCCAGAAACTATAAACCATATATATCGATGCATATAGCAATATAAAGACACGGGAGAACTAAAAACACTATAAAACCAAGTGTATAGTAGAAGTAAATAGATTCTTCTGGAGGCAGGTGAAAAAGAAGAATGACAGATATAAAAGTTAGAAGTATATCAAGAATTAGAATCGGATGGAGCATATTGACGAATAATTCAAAGTATGAATTAAAGAAGAAAGAATAGAAGGTGTGAATTGTAAGGAAACGAAGGAGGTCGATTTATAGTAAAATATTCGACAGAGAAATCAAAACAGATGATCGCGTTTAAAGCGGATCCTAATTTCCTTGATTACCGATGAATCAGACCTTATTACGAAGATTTTCTCCAAATCCCTTGAAATCTGGAAATCAATCATATGTACGTCAAATGATAAGACGAATATACACTTACTCATTTCACTCTTCTATGTTAGCTTCATTCGTACTCTTCATATAAATGGATTGTTTATCCAAATTATTCGCTGATGATAAAACTCTAATTTTCAGCCCATATGCATCATGAAAACATACTTATTATCATTCACGACCTTTCCACTCAAATTTCGGGACGAAATTTCTTTAACGGGTAGGTACTGTGACAACCCGGAAATTTCCGACCAAATTTAAACTTTAATCTTTATATATTCCCGACACGATAAGCAAAGTTTGTAAGTTGAATCTCAAGAATTTTAAACTGTGTTCATACATTCATTTAACCTCGACCAAATTCCAAAGATTCACGAACCATTATAGGAACGGATATGATTATATATGTATATATGTATATATATTATAACTTGAAAACATTAACAAGTATTAGACGTATAATATTTTACATGAACGTTGTTGTTTTAAAATATATTTAAAATAATTATCGATGGAATTAAAAGATAATATTAAATGATTGAATTATTAGATACATTGAATTATGGCTACGAGTCCCTATTAGGAGGTCCACTTTGATTTAGGAAACCTTTCCCTTTTAACCATATTCGGAAAATGGTAAAGTGATTTTACATATAAGAACAAAGTGTCAACTAATGAGAACTAGACAAGAGTTAGTGAAGATTCCTATTTGATTTTCAATTCATACCTTACAACATTTTCCTCGTGATGTTAATAAAATAACTAGTATGACTATCATTTTAAAGTTGGAATGTGGAATGTAAATAACTTAGAAGATGAATATCGACAATTTAAGTAAATTAACGTTTTACATTAAAATGATTTTATACATTTACTTAACCTTTAGGCTTTATATCACGTTCCACCAACAAACGTTAAAAACTTGAAACCTATGAAAAGTATATTTAATCTTACTTCTCTAAAATATTTTACGATATAACAATTTCTACTAATATAACCTTTTTAGTAAAATGATTCTTAAAATATACTTAGTTTGGAAAACAAAGTTTTCATGTTTATTTAATATTGTTTCAAACGTACAAAAACAATTTTTAAAGAACTTTATTAGTGAAACATTTTATAGGATAAATTGTTCATAAGTTTTAAGAAACTTAATTAAAGCTTTGTATCATAAATTATATATATATATATATATATATATATATATATATATATATATATATATATATTGTTTCAAAAACGTAAAACGTGATACGATATAATATTTTCTATTACTTAAATGTTTTGAACTTTGAAATATAATTAGATAGATATTTCAATTATATATAAGATATACAAAATTATATTTTTAAATAAGAATATATATATATATATATATATATATATATATATATATATATATATATATATATATATATATATATATATATATATATATATATATATATATATATATATATATATATATATATATATATATATATATATATATATATATATATATATTTCTACAAATGCTTTAATTTAAACATAAAACGTTTCGGTATTATTAAACGTATTTTAATAAACAATGAGACATTGATTTATAAAAGCAAATGACCACAACACTCAAATAAAGAAGTTATACTTTGGGTAATATAAATTATAGATGATTAAGTCAAATTATTAATAAAGGTACACGTCGCGTAACGTAAAAGGCTAGTTTTCCAAACGTATGAAAATGCGTTCGAAAAACTGAAAGTGGCACGTGAGTCAAGTGACAACGTCCATGTCATTTGCATAAAAATTACATTTTTATCATGAGCGTAAATATAATATAATATATAATTAATTATATAAATTAAATATATTATATATTTATTAATAAAAACCATCGGCAGCCTCAAATGAGTGCAGAATGAGCTGGATCTGGAACCTCCGCACTCGCGGAGCATATAGGCACAAAACCTCCGCACTCGCGGAGGTGTCAGTTTCAGGATTTGTGCATAAAAGCTCGATCATTCTTTCTTTCTGAATCCATTCCATCTATCTATCTATCTCTTTACTCCGTATATATTTATTTATTTTATTATTATTATTATTATTATTATTATTATTATTATTAAGATTAATAATATTATTACTAGTAGTATTATATATAAAATATTAAGACGAGGTCATGAGCGAGCTATTTCAAAACTGGTTTTCGAGTAGGATAGGGCTAAGGAAATTATGGGTTATAGCTATGGAGGTGATGGGTATGGTTCATGGGTATGCTCGTGAGGTCAATTTAGTGTTTATCATCTCCGTTGCGTCTACGTACCTTTCCTGCAATATTGAATCTCAATATTAATACGTAAGCACTCATAATTTAACTTTTACATATTAATAGTGTATCCCTGACTAGTGCTCGAGTATATAGGATTATGCATGCTTATATTTTTGATATTGTCATTAGATAGGATATGTTGAATCCTGAATTAGTTACATATGCAGTTGAGATAAGGTATAAGATATGCATGTCATTGGAAAGCTAGCGAAAAATTAAGAACTTTTCATTTAGATATCAAATGGTTTCGATGAACGAATTTGAAGTTATAGTCAATCGAATTTTTGTATTATTATTAAAAATGATTATTATTACCGTCGTTATTATCGTCGTTCTAGTTTTATCTTATCTTTATCAATAAAAGGAATTATCATTAAAAATTGTTATTTTTATTATAATTATTATCGTTATTATTGTTAAAGTTATAATTAGTATTACTATTATTATCTAATTATTATTATTATTATTATTATTATTATTATTATTATTATTATTATTATTATTATTATTATTATTATTATTATCATTATCATTATTATTATTATTAATATATATATTATTATTTAAAAATGGTTATTGTTATTATTATTATTATTATATTATCATTAAAATAATTATTAGTATTATCTTTAATAATGTCATAGTAATTATCATTATTAGTATTATTGTAATTAAAACTAATATTAATAACACCTAATTATTTTGATTACTATTATTATCATTATTATGAACACGATATAAAAGTCGATTAAAAGCTATTAAACGAAACGATTAGGAAATGATGAGTATGTGTATCATGATGAAATTAAAATATTATAAGATATTGATTTAGATAAAAATTATCGTTCTTATTATTTTTATCATTACTATTATTATTAAAAGTATCGTTAGTATTAAAACTATCATTTTAACAAAAATTATCAAATTAATAGAAATGTCATTGTTATTATAAAATATCATTATTATTATCATTTTAAATAGAAATGTTATTTTAATGATAATATTAAAAAACATCGTAAATATTAAAGTTATCATAATAAGAATTATCATTTTATCATAATATCATTTTAGTAATTATAAATATTGATATTTTAGTAATAGAATAATAATAATTATTATTACAAAATAATACAACATTTATTTACTATTATTATAGATATTATTTTATCAAATAAATATGTGATACAAACTTATTTTACTACGTGTAATAAAATTACTTTAATAATATCTATCATATTATCTTTATGATATTAGATAAACTCTATAAATTTTATTACTTAATATATATAAGAGTATATTTTATTATATAAATTTTAATATAAAATTTTATTTATTAATAAATGAATTATATTATTTACTCTAATAAATCTTTTAAAAATATTTAAAAATATAAAACGACGATATTTAAACTATATATTAATCATGTATAGAATTTTGGAAATCATTTTGACTCAAATTGACTTTTGTTGACCTTTGCATATTAGTCTCGAGCATTAGGATTGTGATACACTATGACCTGACTTAAATTGTTAGACAAATATTGACCAACATATAAATATATATATAATTAATTTAGGTTCATGAATTCGAGGCCAACCTTGCACTTGTTCAATGACGTTATATGTATTTTTACTATGAAATACAGTATGGTGAGTTTCATTTGCCTTTTTACCCTTTATATTTTTTGGGCTGAGAATACATGCGCAATTTTTATAAATGTTTTACGAAATAGACACAAGTAATCGAAACTACATTATATGGTTGAATGATCGAAGCCGAATATGCCCCTTTTTGCTTGGTAGCCTAAGAATTAGGGAACATCACTAATTTTGAGAATTAGTGCACGCCTAATTGACGCGAATCCTAAAGATAGATCTATTGGGCCAAACGAACCCCATCCAAAGTACCGGATGCTTTAGTACTTCGATTTCGTTTTTATCATGTCCGAAGGATTTCCCAAAATGATAGGGGATATTCTTATATGCATCTTGTTAATGTCGGTTACCAGGTGTTCACCATATAAATGATATTTTTGTCTCTATGCATGGGACGTATATTTATGAGAACTGGAAATGAAATTCTTGTGGTCTATTAAAATGATGAAAATAATCGATTATGATAAACTAATGAACTCACCAACCTTTTGGTTGACACTTTAAAGCATGTTTATTCTCAGGTGTTAAAGAAATCTTTCGCTGTGCATTTGCTCATTTTAAAGATATTACTTGGAGTCTTTCATGGCATATTTTGAAGAACGCTGCATTTGAGTCATTGAGTTCATTAAAGATTATTATTAAGTCAATTTATAGTTGGATAGTGGATATTATGAAATGGTATGCATGCCTGTCAATTTTCGATGTAAAGAAAGTTTGTCTTTTAAAAATGAATGCAATGTTTGTAAAATGTATCATATAGAGGTCAAATACCTCGCGATGAAATCAGCTATTGTGAATCGTTTATAATGTATATGAACGGGTCCTTTCACAAGATACTTTTACACTAAAACAAAACCATCGACTACCAGTAGCATGTGTTTGTTTATGTTTTAATTTATCAACCCAAGAAAAACTATAAACCATTCCTACTGTTTATCTCTATTACTATCTTGATTATTAACCCTTATCACCTTTAGAATTATTTGAGCTAACCCAAAACCCACCATCAAGAACCACCCAAAAATCAATTGTTGTTACCATAAAACCATCACCATAAATTTGAACACCTACCATCGTGAACCACAACTCAACAAACCACCATAATCCACAACCGAAGACCATCACCTACGGCTACCACCACATTAAAACCGTCAACGCCACCTGCCATCACCATCCAACACCTATTTTTTTTTCTGCTGCAGCTACAGCTGCTATTCGGTCCAAGAAAAATCCTACAAACCACCACTAACCACCATGTTAATCACTAATTGCCAAACAAACCGCTACCATTTTTTTTCTTCTTCCTTCTTTCTACTCCGGTAACATGAGTGTGGCTATCTTTTCTGTTTTGAAGCTCACATCACCACCATTTAACTATAAACTGCTCGTATTTGCTTCCTGTTTTCTATTCTGTCCGAGACCAAACCAGAACCACGTGAGGTTTTCTATCCAAACTTAACAAATCCTTACGTCTGATTCCCTGCTCGTTTTCCTGCTACAACCTACTGCCGAAGCTTTTATTTTCGTTATTTTATTTTTAACCCATGACAAATTGACGCTACTGTAGCTGCAGTTCAATTGCTACTGTCGTGTTTTACATTCTGTTTATAATCAACGAAGGGTTTAATGATGATGGTCACAGTTAAAGTTTTAGCAATATTGGAGGTATTGGATATTATTATATAAACACATTATTAAGACCCCAGACAAATGATAATGCATGTGGGATCACTAGCATGCCTATGATTAATTAATTGCATAAAATCGAGACCCTTGTTGTTTCCTTTTCAATTGCCGACGTCTGTTAATGTATGTACATAAATACCGAAACATTTTTGTTACCTTCATGGGCTGCTCTTGGACTGTGTACGCATATGTGTTGGGCCACGATTCAGTTGTTAATGGGCCGACATATATCTTTGATGTTTTGGGGCGTGTACTTGTGATTGGGGCGAGATTCATCATATATAGTGATGTTGATCGATGACGATAATGATATTTATCGATTATGTGATGATGGGATGATGTGAACGATGGTGATTTTATGTTATATATGTTCACGATGATGAGTTAATATAGTTTAAGTAATGATGATGAGGTTAGTTCATGAAGATGATGAGATAAGAATAATGATAATGGCGAAGTTATGATTATGATTATAGTTATGATCATGATAATAATCCCGTTTGTTCTCTGTTCAATCTCACCACGGTCACACTCGATCGTTCGATCTCTCGTTCTCTCGTTCTCTCGAAGGGTATAACTTATGATTCAATCTTTTTATTTTGATAATGGTGATTTTGATTTATATATATTATATAGTTATGGTCATGATAAACATATAATTAGTATTACAAATTTAATTATTATTATTAACGTTATTAGTAGTAGTATTATTATTATTGTTATTATCATTAACATTAAAATTTACATTTTAATTAAAATTATTACTATCATTATTATTATTTTCATTAACATGATTTTTATATATAATTTTATTTACATTATTTTTATTATCATTATTATTATCATTAATATTATTATTATAGTAATATTATTACTACAAACATAATAACATTATTTACATAAATATTTATATATAACAAATTTTGATTTAACAATATAAGTATATAGATATATATATGTATTAATATAACCGTATGTATAAATATTAATATACAAAATAAATATATAACCTTTGAAATAACAAATATATTACTAAACTAGATAAGTAATATATATAAACTAGTTTGATTATTATTACATGTTAATTATATGTGTTAATATATATAAATGATATAGGTTCATGAATCTAAGGCCAACCATGCACTGTTCAGTATCGTCGTATGAATATTTTTACTACAAAATATCGTATTGTGAGTTTCATTTGCTCCCTTTTTAAATGCTTTTGCAATATATATTTTTGCGACTGAGAATACATGCGCTGTTTTTATAAATGTTTGACGAAATAGACACAAGTACTCAAACTACATTCTATGGTTGGATTATCGAAATCGAATATCACCCTTTTAGCTTGGTAACCTAAGAATTAGGGAACAGTACCCCTAATTAACGCGAATCCTAAAGATAGATCTATGAGCCTAACAAACCCAATCCGAGGTACGGATTCGTTAGTACTTCTATTTATTATTATACAGACGAGAGGATTCTATTTTGGGGATATTCTATATGCATCTTGTTAATGTCGGTTACCAGGTGTTCACTATATGAATGATTTTACCTTAATGCAGACGAGAGGATTCTGCTTGAGGATTATGTTTATAAAATGAAAATCTTGTGGTCTATTAAAATTATGGAAATGGATGATTATGATAAACCTATGAACTCACCAACCTTTTGGTTGACACTTTAAAACATGTTTATTCTCAGGTATAAAAGAAATCTTCCGCTGTGCATTTGCTCATTTTAAGGATATTACATGGAGTCGTTCATGACATATTTAGGACAGTACCTCGCAATGGGACCAAATGTTGATGACTTCGTCCAGGAGGATTAGGACGGGGTATGACAGGTGATTACTTGACTTTAGGTGTGTTTAAGTGTATTAAATGCATACTTGATCCTTAAAGGGTTACATGAATTAATATGGGTTAATATTAATTGATAAACTTATTTCGGTTAATGAAATACGATAAAAACGGAACGGTTTGAATAACTGCAAAAAGCTACTTTTCGAGTAACGAAACGCTCGGGTTTATTTTAATAATTATTTTAATAATTATTAACTTTGAAAAATATTTAATTTATTTAGTGTTTTAATAAATTAAACTTATTGATTGCATTTTAACGACCGGTTTAGCGTTCCGGGACTTCAGTATGTTTAAATGGTACTTGAGACGGACCACGAATACACGATATTGGACAACGAGAGCCCGGGCACCTCTCTTGGGCCCCATTCGGCCGACCACCCCCACCTCACCCATTTAATTTTTGTTTTGGGCTTGGTAATTAACTAGTGTGTGGATTAGGGCCTAATTTAAATTACTTATAACCTAAACACACTACAACCTAATCCCTAAAACTTGTTGCAGTCGCCAGATATCCCTCCTCCCTCTCTGTTCATTGTCGACCATCACCACAACCCTAACACCATCAATTTTTAACTTTAAGATTAAACCTTCAACACGAGAATTGCAATTCACATCGATAGCTACGCGTTGATATAAGTAATTCTTTGATCTAAGGTATAATTTTATGAACCCTAATTGTTATAAATCTGATTTTGTTGAAGTTTTATAGTGTATGATGTCAATTGCTCAAGTCTATACGTGTACATGTAAATTACTTGCGTTAATTTGTCCGATCGATGTGATTAGGGTTAATCCCGAATTTAAATTGCATGTTTACAGAAACTTAAATTTGTTGAATGTTAAATATTATTACCTAATCAGATTCCCCTCGAAAAATTAATAATTTTAGGCTTTGGATTTGCGTATTTTCATTACTGTATGAGCAAGTTATGATTAAATGAAGTTTTGTTGTCTAATCTGCGAGTAATCCGAATTCTGGAAAAATGGGTAAGGAATTGAGTTATGAACTAATCACTATTGTGTACAGAATTCAAAAACACTCAATTTGAACTAGGATATCATGCTATTTGGAGTTGTAAAGCTCATGTTATGCTTAAATGAATGTTCTTGACAAAACTAGTTTGCTCAGTAACTTAAATCAGATTTCAAAAACGATTTGAAATGATTTATTGAATCAAGTCTTTACATTTATGTAAAATTCATATGTTGTAGATAAATTTTCATCTAGGCCTTGTGTTATTTGGGTTTGTATAGTTTGAGTAATGTGCGTGCGAAAACGATAACCTGAATTCTGTCTGAATCTGTTAAGTATGCACCTTGGGCCCTATAAGTTGAGTTGTGGGTATTTTGAGAACTTGATCTTCTGTATACTTACACTTTATATGATATGAAACAAAAATATAGTTTATGTCAAACCTTGAAACGTAATACATTATGCACAATGAGGCCAAAGTTTTGATAACTACTGAATTGAGCTGAAATAGAAGGTCTGACTTTACGGAATAAACTGTACCAATTGGCTAAACCAAATCACCTCATCTTTTGATATGTGTTATCTTGACTTGTCCTTAAAATATAGCCACTAACCGTGTTTGATTTGCATGCTCCTAGCTCCGGTTATGCCCCATATAAAACATGCGCATATTAAAACTGAATTCGTGCAACGTGTATTGTGAATGCGAGTATGTGCTTGGTGTTAGGAACATAACTTTGAACTTTTGATTGAATGTGGATTACATACTGATCATTTACATGTCTTAAGTGAAGTTTGTTTGTCATATGTTCATATGTGGCTTAGTGCACACTACTTAACATGCGGTATGACAACGAATAAAATCGATGAAACTTGAATCTGAAACTGAAAATGTAAGATATGAACCAAGTTTGACTATTTGACCAACATTGACATGACCTACTGATGTGTTGACTTTAGTTGACCACTTTGACCAAGTTTGACTTTTGTTTGACTTTTATTGACTTGCACGAACTAGTTGACTATTTGTTGACTTCTACTTTGTAACGCGTCTCAATAGGACAACTTACTCTACGAAATAACTATTATATAAGATACAAATATTGACCAACCTAAATACGTATACCTAGGTTGCATTACTCGGTAGTAAACCGTACAAGCTATTTTCGCTTACTTTTCATACCGAGCTTTTCAAAGGTGAGACTACAGTCCCGCTTTTTACATATTTTCTGGGATGAGAATACACGTTGTTTGTAAATACTTTTACTTTTGACACGAGTACTATTATACATATTGAGTTATTGTTCACAAATCCCCTAGCTTGAATACTTGTGTTACCTTCGAGTAAGCACAATTTAGATGGACTGATCTATTAGGTTAGACAAACCTCACCCTAATATAACTGTTGTGCATTTACTTTGAACTATATGTACACCCGAACAAGTGTATACATTTTATGGGTTAAAGGATAAGTGTAGTGTATACTATACGCAGGTCTTTATGCTAGTATTCAAGTGCTCATGGATTATGTACATTTTGCAACATTTGGGTTGTGCTTATTGAAATCTCGTGGTCAAATGTAAATGAATTATTTTTCTGAATACTATTTTTCAGATATTGTTTTTACATCACTTAAACCTGTAGATTCACCAACATTATTGTTGACCTGTTTTTGCGTGTTTTATTCTTAGGTCTATAAGAGGTATAGCTTCCGCTGTGTGTTTGATGCTTTGGTCTGGCCGTGGAGTCAACATGATTTTATAAAGTCATTGATTACTTTTGCATTTAAACTTTTGTACTTGTTTAATACTGTTGGCTTGTGGTTACGATCACAATAGTATTACTTTTTGGTTATTGACTTATGTTTAAAAATCAACTGTTTTAATAAAATTAAATGCGAATGCTTTTGAAATGTCTCATTTAGAGGGCGTAACTGTTACTGTGGGACCTATGATTAACACGTCGTCGGATGGAAATTTGGCGGGGTGTTATAGTTGGTATCAGAGTTAGTTTAACCAATATCGTAGAGGTAGTTATCGTTTTGCGATCCGGTTGTTGTGACGCCCCGTACAAAACCATTGTGTACGGTTCATCATTAACATGATCATTACAAGGTCAAACACTATATGCTATTTGAAAACCAGTTTTGCATTCATAAAAAGATAGTGTTTTACAAAAGACAATGTGCTTCCTATGAATAGAAGCATAAACATAAGTACGTGACCCAAAGGTCGTTACAAAGCCATTGTTTGAAAATAACATAAGTTACGAATGCAAAAGAAAAGTTCCATGATTGAGACATCTCTAAGTAATGCAGCGGAAATCTAACACAGCAGGTCCATAACAGCAAGTCTATAACACCAAGACAGCAATTCTAACAGCGGAAGCAACATCGTATAAGCACCTGAGAAATACACGCTTAAAAGTCAACACGAATGTTGGTGAGCTATAGTTTGTAATCAGTAAAGTAATGTAGACCACGAGATTTCAGTGCTTCAATCAGCAGTTTAAATCAATATGAAAAGTATATGCTTAATTGTGGTCACTCGGTAACTAGACTTAACGTATGTATATCACCCCCTAAAAGTGTACTTGGCGAGTGCATTTGTCCTCGAAGTATTAAACACCCGTTGAATGCTAGCGCGACTAGCCCGAGTGGGGATGTCATGAAATGTCCCGTTCATATTGATTATAAACGTTCCATATTAATTGATTTCGTTGCGAGGTTTTGACCTCTATATTAGACATTTTTCAAAGACTGCATTCATTTTTTAAAACAACCATAACCTTTATTTTATCAGTAAAGGTTTCAAAAACATTACGCAGATTATCAAATAATGATAATCTAAAATATACTGTTTACACACGACCATTACATAATGGTTTACAATAGAAATATATTACATCGACATATGTTTCTTGAATGCAGTTTTTACATAATATCATACAAACATGGACTCCAAATCTTGTCCTTATTTTAGTATGCAACAGCGGAAGCTCTTAATATTCATCTGAGAATAAACATGCTTTAAACGTCAAAAAAAATGTTGGTGAGTTATAGGTTTAACCTATATATATCAAATCGTAACAATAGACCACAAGATTTCATATTTCAATATACATCCCATACATAGAGATAAAAATCATTCATATGGTGAACACCTGGTAACCGACATTAACAAGATGCATATATATAGAATATCCCCATCATTCCGGGACACCCTTCGGATATGATATAAATTTCGAAGTACTAAAGCATCCGGTACTTTGGATGGGGTTTGTTAGGCCCAATAGATCTATCTTTAGGATTCGCGTCAATTAGGGTGTCTGTTCCCTAATTCTTAGATTACCAGACTTAATAAAAAGGGGCATATTCGATTTCGATAATTCAACCATATAATGTAGTTTCACGTACTTGTGTCTATTTTGTAAATTATTTATAAAACCTGCATGTATTCTCATCCCAAAAAATATTAGATTTTAAAAGTGGGACTATAACTCACTTTCACAGATTTTTACTTCGTCGGGAAGTAAGACTTGGCCACTGGTCGATTCACGAATCTATAACAAATATGTACATATATCAAAGTATATTCAAAATATATTTACAACACTTTTAATACATTTTGATGTTTTAAGTTTATTAAGTCAGCTGTCCTCGTTAGTAACCTACAACTAGTTGTCCAAAGTTAGATGTACAGAAAAAAATTGATATATATTATCTTGAATCAATCCACGACCCAGTGTATACACGTCTCAGGCTAGATCGCAACTCAAAGTATATATATTTTTGGAATCAACCTCAACCCTGTATAGCTAACTCCCACATTACTGCATATAGAGTGTCTATGGTTGTTCCAAATAATATATACACATGGGTCGATATGATATGTCAAAACATTTGCATACGTGTCTATGGTATCCCAAGATTACATAATATATTAGAATACATGTATAATACAATATAAGTTAGCTAGGATATGATTAATATAGATTTGTTACCAATTTTCACGTTGCTACAACAAGAAAAATTATCCAATCTTGTTTTACCCATAACTTCTTCATTTTAAATCCGTTTTGAGTGAATCAAATTGCTATGGTTTTATATTGAACTATATTTTATGAATCTAAACAGAAAAAGTATAGGTTTATAGTCGGAAATATAAGTTACAAGTCATTTTTGTAAAGGTAGGCATTTCAGTCGAAAGAACGACGTCTAGATGACCATTTTAGAAAACATACTTTCACTTTGAGTTTAATCATGATTTTTGGATATAGTTTCATGTTCATAAGAAAAATCATTTTCCCAGAAGAACAACTTTTAAATCAAAGTTTATCATAGTTTTTAATTAACTAACTCAAAACAGCCCGTGGTGTTACTACGACGGCGTATGTCCGGTTTTACAGTGTTCTTCGTGTTTCCAGGTTTTAAATCATTAAGTTAGCATATCATATAGATATTGAACATGTGTTTAGTTGATTTTAAAAGTCAAGTTAGAAGGATTAACTTTTGTTTGCGAACAAGTTTAGAATTAACTAAACTATGTTCTAGTGATTACAAGTTTAAACCTTCGAATAAGATAGCTTTACATGTATGAATCGAATGATGTTATGAACATCATTACTACCTCAAGTTTTCTGGATAAAGCTACTAGAAATGATAAAAATGGATCTAGCTTCAAAGGATCCTTGGATGGCTTGAAAGTTCTTGAAGCAGAATCATGACACGAAAAACATGTTCAAGTAAGATTTCCACTCAAAATAAGATTGTTATAGTTATAGAAATTGAATCAAAGTTTGAATATGAGTATTACCTTGTATTAGAAAGATATCTTAATGTAAATAAGAAAGATTTCTTGAGGTTGGATGATCACTCTACAAGATTGGAAGTAGGCTAGCAAACTTGGAAGTATTCTTGATTTTATGAAACTAGAACTTGTAGAATTTATGAAGAACACTTAGAACTTCAAGATAGAACTTGAGAGAGATCAATTAGATGAAGAAAATTTAAGAATGAAAGTGTTTGTAGGTGTTTTTGGTCGTTAGTGTATGGATTAGATATAAAGGATATGTAATTTTGTTTTCATGTAAATAAGTCATGAATGATTACTCATATTTTTGTAATTTTATGAGATATTTCATGCTAGTTGCCAAATGATGGTTCCCACATGTGTTAGGTGACTCACATGGGCTGCTAAGAGCTGATCATTGGAGTGTATATACCAATAGTACATACATCTAAAAGCTGTGTATTGTACGAGTACGAATACGGGTGCATACGAGTAGAATTGTTGATGAAACTGAACGAGGATGTAATTGTAAGCATTTTTGTTAAGTAGAAGTATTTTGATAAGTGTCTTGAAGTCTTTCAAAAGTGTATGAATAAATATTAAAACACTACATGTATATACATTTTAACTGAGTCGTTAAGTCATCGTTAGTCGTTACATGTAAGTGTTGTTTTGAAACCTTTAGGTTAACGATCTTGTTAAATGTTGTTAGCCCAATGTTTATAATATCAAAAGAGATTTTAAGTTATTATATTATCATGATAATATGATGTATGAATATCTCTTAATATGATATATATACATTAAATGTCGTTACAACGATAATCGTTACATATATGTCTCGTTTCAAAATCATTAAGTTAGTAGTCTTGCTTTTACATATGTAGTTCATTGTTAATATACTTAATGATATGTTTACTTATCATAATATCATGTTAACTATATATATATCCATATATATGTCATCATATAGTTTTTACAAGTTTTAACGTTCGTGAATCACCGGTCAACTTGGGTGGTCAATTGTCTATATGAAACCTATTTCAATTAATCAAGTCTTAACAAGTTTTATTGCTTAACATGTTGGAAACACTTAATCATGTAAATAACAATTTCATTTAATATATATAAACATGGAAAAGTTTGGGTCACGATAGTACCTACCCGTTAAATAAATTTCGTCCCGAAATTTTAAGCAGTTGGAGGTGTTAACGTATCTTCTGGAAATAAGTGCGGGTATTTCTTCTTCATCTGATCTTCTCATTCCCAGGTGAACTCGAGTCCTCTACGAGCATTCCATCGAACCTTAACAATTGGTATCTTGTTTTGTTTAAGTCTTTTAACCTCACGATCCATTATTTCGACGGGTTCTTCGTTGAATTGAAGTTTTTCGTTGATTTCGATTTCGTCTAACGAAATAGTGAGATCTTCTTTAGCAAAACATTTCTTCAAATTCGAGACATGGAAAGTGTTATGTACAACCGCAAGTTGTTGAGGTAACTCAAGTCGGTAAGCTACTGGTCTGACACGATCAATAATCTTGAATGGTCCAATATACCTTGGATTTAATTTACCTCGTTTACCAAATCGAACAACGCCTTTCCAAGGTGCAACCTTAAGCATGACCATCTCTCCAATTTCAAATTCTATATCTTTTCTTTTAATATTGGCGTAGCTCTTTTGTCGACTTTGGGCGGTTTTCAACCGTTGTTGAATTTGAATGATCTTCTCGGTAGTTTCTTGTATTATCTCCGGACCCCTAATCTGTCTATCCCCCACTTCACTCCAACAAATTGGAGACCTGCACTTTCTACCATAAAGTGCTTCAAATGGCACCATCTCAATGCTTGAATGGTAGCTGTTGTTGTAAGAAAATTCTGCTAATGGTAGATGTCGATCCCAACTGTTTCCGAAATCAATAACACATGCTTTTAGCATGTCTTCAAGTGTTTCTATCATCCTTTTGCTCTGCCTATCAGTTTGTGGATGATAAGCAGTACTCATGTCTAGACGAGTTCCTAATGCTTGCTGTAATGTCTGCCAGAATCTTGAAATAAATCTGCCATCCCTATCAGAGATAATAGAGATTGGTATTCCATGTCTGGAGACGACTTCCTTCAAATACAGTCGTGCTAACTTCTCCATCTTGTCATCTTCTCTTATTGGCAGGAAGTGTGCTGACTTGGTGAGACGATCAACTATTACCCAAATAGTATCATAGCCACTTGCAGTCCTTGGCAATTTAGTAATGAAATCCATGGTAATGTTTTCCCATTTCCATTCCGGGATTTCAGGTTGTTGTAGTAGACCTGATGGTTTCTGATGTTCAGCTTTGACCTTAGAACACGTCAAACATTCTCCTACATATTTAGCAATATCGTCTTTCATACCCGGCCACCAAAAATGTTTCTTGAGATCCTTGTACATCTTCCCCGTTCCAGGATGTATTGAGTATCTGGTTTTATGAGCTTCTCTAAGTACCATTTCTCTCATATCTCCAAATTTTGGTACCCAAATCCTTTCAGCCCTATACCGGGTTCCATCTTCCCGAATATTAAGATGCTTCTCCGATCCTTTGGGTATTTCATCCTTTAAATTTTCCTCTTTTAAAACTCCTTGTTGCGCCTCCTTTATTTGAGTAGTAATGTTATTGTGAATCATTATATTCATAGATTTTACTCGAAAGGGTTCTCTGTCCTTCCTGCTCAAGGCGTCGGCTACCACATTTGCCTTCCCCGGGTGGTAACGAATCTCAAAGTCGTAAACATTCAACAATTCAATCCACCTACGCTGCCTTATATTTAGTTGTTTCTGATTAAATATGCGTTGAAGACTTTTGTGGTTAGTATATATAATACTTTTGACCTCATATAAGTAGTGCCTCCAAGTCTTTAATGCAAAAACAACCGCGCCTAATTCCAAATCATGCGTCGTATAATTTTGTTCGTGAATCTTCAATTGTCTAGACGCATAAGCAATCACCTTCGTTCATTGCATTAATACACAACCGAGACCTTGCTTTGATGTGTCACAATAAATCACAAAATCATCATTCCCTTCAGGCAATGCCAATATAGGTGTCGTAGTTAGCTTTTTCTTCAATAACTTAAACGCTTTCTCTTGTTCATCCTTCCATTCAAATTTCTTCCCTTTATGCGTTAATGCAGTCAAGGGTTTTGCTATTCTGGAAAAGTCTTGGATGAACCTTCTGTAGTAACCAGCTAGTCCTAAAAACTGGCGTATGTGTTTAGGAGTTTTCGGGGTTCCCAACTTTTCAACAGTTTCTATCTTTGCCGGATCCACCTTAATACCTTCTTTGTTCACTGTGACCGAGGAATTGAACTTCTTCCAACCAAAATGCACACTTTGAAAACTTAGCGTACAATTCTTCCTTCCTCAATACTTCTAACACCTTTCTCAAATGTTCACCGTGTTCTTGGTCATTCTTTGAGTAAATAAGTATGTCATCAATGAAAACAATGACAAACTTGTCAAGGTATGGTCCACACACTCGGTTCATAAGGTCCATGAACACAGCTGGTGCATTAGTTAAACCAAACGGCATGACCATAAACTCGTAATGACTGTAACGTGTTCTGAAAGCAGTCTTTGGAATATCATCTTCTTTCACCCGCATTTGATGATAACCGGATTGTAAGTCAATCTTTGAATAAACAGACGAGCCTTGTAGTTGATCAAATAAGTCGTCGATTCTCGGTAGTGGGTAGCGGTTCTTAATGGTAAGTTTGTTCAACTCTCAGTAGTCGATACACAACCTGAATGTACCATCTTTCTTCTTGACAAACAAAATAGGAGCTCCCCACGGTGATGTGCTTGGTCGAATGAAACCACGCTCTAAAAGTTCTTGTAATTGGCTTTCCAGTTCTTTCATCTCGCTGGGTGCGAGTCTGTAAGGAGCACGAGCTATTGGTGCAGCTCCTGGTACAAGATCTATTTGAAATTCAACGGATCGATGTGGGGGTAATCCCGGTAATTCTTTCGAAAATACATCGGGAAATTCTTTTGCGACGGGAACATCATTGATGCTCTTTTCTTCAGTTTGTACTTTCTCAACGTGTGCTAGAACAGCATAGCAACCTTTTCTTATTAGTTTTTGTGCCTTCAAATTACTAATAAGATGTAGCTTCGTGTTGCCCTTTTCTCCGTACACCATTAAGGGTTTTCCTTTTTCTCGTATAATGTGAATTGCATTTTTGTAACAAACGATCTCTGCTTTCACTTCTTTCAACCAGTCCATACCGATTATCACATCAAAACTCCCTAGCTCTACTGGTATCAAGTCAATCTTAAATGTTTCGCTAACCAGTATAATTTCTCGATTCCGACATATATTATCTGCTGAAATTAATTTACCATTTGCTAATTCGAGTAAAAATTTACTATCCAAAGGCGTCAATGGACAACTTAATTTAGCACAAAAATCTCTACTCATATAGCTTCTATCCGCACCCGAATCAAATAAAACGTAAGCAGATTTATTGTCAATAAGAAACGTACCCGTAACAAGCTCCGGGTCTTCTTGTGCCTCTGCCGCATTAATATTGAAAACTCTTCCGCGGCCTTGTCCATTCGTGTTCTCCTGGTTCGGGCAATTTCTAATAATGTGGCCCAGTTTTCCACATTTATAACATTCTACATTGGCATAACTTGCTCCGACACTACTTGCTCTGCCATTACTCGTTCCGACACCATTTGTTCCTTTCGTTCTGTTAACCCCTGGTCCGTAGACCTCACACTTCACCGCGCTATGACCATTTCTTTTACACTTGTTGCAAAATTTGGTGCAGAACCCCGAGTGATACTTTTCACACCTTTGGCATAGCTGCTTCTGATTGTTGTTGTTGTTGCGGTTATTATTATTGTTGGGATGATTGTTGTAGTTGCTGTTGTTGTTGTTGTTGTTGTTGGGCCGTTTATTGTAGTTGCGATTGATGTTGTGATTGTTGGGATAGTTGTTGCGATTATTGTTGTAATTGCTGTTGTTGTTGTTGTTGTATTGGTGATTCTTATCACCGTTTTCCTCCCACTTTCTTTTGACTTGCTTCACATTGGCCTCTTTAGCAGTCTGTTCTTTAATTCTTTCTTCAATCTGGTTCACTAGTTTGTGAGCCATTCTACATGCCTGTTGTATGGAGGCGGGCTCGTGTGAACTTATATCTTCTTGGATTCTTTTTGGTAATCCTTTCACAAACGCGTCGATCTTCTCTTCCTCATCTTCGAACAATCCCGGACACAATAGGCACAATTCTGTGAATCGTCTTTCGTACGTGGTAATATCAAATCCTTGGGTTCGTAACCCTCTAAATTCTGTCTTGAGCTTATTGACCTCGGTTTTGGGACGGTACTTCTCGTTCATCAAGTGCTTGAATGCTGACCACGGTAGTGCGTAAGCATGATCTTATCCCACTTGCTCTAGATAGGTATTCCACCATGTTAACGCAGAACCTGTGAAGGTATGCGTAGCGTACTTCACTTTGTCCTCTTCAGTACACTTACTTATGGCAAACAACGATTCGACCTTCTCGGTCCACCGTTTCAATCCGATCAGTCCTTCAGTTCCATCAAATTCCAAAGGTTTTCAGGCAGTGAATTCTTTGTAGGTGCATCCTACACGATTTCCTGTACTGCTAGATCCAAGGTTATTGTTGGTATGTAGCGCAGCCTGTACTGCGGCTATGTTTGAAGCAAGAAAGGCACGAAATTCCTCTTCGCTCATATTCAAGGTGTGTCGAGTAGTCGGTGCCATTTCCTTCAAAATAGTCAAATGAAATGAGTTAATCATATAGAATATCAAGAGTAGTCAATAGTATTTCGTAGCGTAATATGAACTTATTTATAAAAGCTCTTTCTTCATATTAGCGTTTTATACTCTTTAATTCGGGTAGTACCTATCCGTTAAGTTCAAACTTAGTAGCTAACATACCATTTCAACTACTACAATTCTATATGAAAAACTAATCACAAAAACATAAAAAAACAAAAATATATCATATTCAAGCCTTTATACAATAACTTGCAAACTTACAATACCGCTATTTTACATATAGCATGAAATATAGCACATAAAACTTTGATACAAAGTAGTTGCGAAGATAATTCTAGTTAATAAATAAGGCGTTCAGCAAAGGCAATAAAGACACGTAATTCATACGTCCAGAAACAAGTCATGCATTCTGGTTTTACTAATACCACTTCCCATCCTTGGTTTTGTGGAACATAACCGTTGTGACCGATAGAAAGACAATGTGTTGTAAGGTCGTCAAAAGGATGAAGGTTACGTAATGTCCAACAGTCCCGTAACAATCTAAAAACCTCATTTCTTACCCCAATTACCGACTCCGTCACTTGTGGAAACGTTTTGTTTAATAGTTGTAGCCCGATGTTCTTGTTCTCACTTTGGTGAGAAGCGAACATTACTAACCCGTAAGCATAACATGCTTCTTTATGTTGCATGTTAGCCGCTTTTTCTAAATCACGATGTCCTATATTCGGATATATTGAGTCAAAATAATTTCTTAACCCGTTGCGTAAAATAGCATTTCGGTTCCCCGCAATATATGCGTCAAAGTAAACACATTGTAACTTATGAATTTCCCAATGTGATATCCCCCATCTTTCGAACAAAAGCCTTTTATAAACCAAGGCATTCTTGGAACGTTCTTCGAATGTCTTACAAACTGATCTCGCCTTAAATAGTTGTGTCGAGGAATTCTGACCGACTCTAGACAAGATTTCATCAATCATGTCTCCGGGTAGGTCTCTTAAAATATTGGGTTGTCTATCCATTTTGTGTTTTTATACTGTAAAATAGACAAGAGTTAGATTCATAAAAAAAATACTTATTAATACAAGCAATTTTTACATATATCATAAAGCATAAGCACACTATATTACATATATTACACCACACGCATACAACTATCTTATTCCGACTCGCTCGTTTCTTCTTCTTCGGTTTTGGTTCGTTTTGCCAAGTTTCTAGGGATATATGATGTTCCCCTAATACGAGCCGTCATTTTCCACATTGGTTTAGAAAAACCTGGTGGTTTAGAGGTTCCCGGGTTATTGTCACAACTTAAGAAATACGGGTATTGATGATACATATAAAGTTCATCGGGTTTGGAATCAAATTTCTCTATTTTTATGCCCTTTCCCTTATTGTTCTCTTTTGCCTTATTAAATTGTGTTGGGGTAATTTCTATAACATCATCGAAATCTTTGTCGGGATCCGATTCATCGGAGAATTGGTAATCCTCCAAATATTTTGCTTCCTTCGCGGAAACACCATTGACCATAATTAACTTTGGTCGGTTGGTTGAGGATTTTCTTCTACTAAACCGTTTTATTATTTCCCCCACTGGTTCTATTTCTTCTTCCGGTTCCGATTCTTCTTCCAGTTCCGATTCTTCTTCCGGTTCCGACTCTTCTTCCGGTTCCTCTTCGGGAACTTGTGAATCAGTCCACGAATCATTCCAATTTACATTTGACTCTTCATTATTATTAGGTGAGTCAATGAGACTTGTTCTAGAGGTAGACATCTATCACATAATATCAAACGCGTTAAGAGATTAATATATCACATAATATTCACATGTTAAAAATATATAGTTTCCAACAAAATTTGTTAAGCAATCATTTTTCAAGTAAACACGGTCGAAGTCCAGACTCATTAATGCATCTTAACTAACTCGATAAGACACACTAATGCAAAATTCTGGTTCTCTAAGACCAACGCTCGGATACCAACTGAAATGTCCCGTTCATATTGATTATAAACGTTCCATATTAATTGATTTCGTTGCAAGGTTTTGACCTCTATATGAGACGTTTTTCAAAGACTGCATTCATTTTTTAAAATAACCATAACCTTTATTTTATCAATAAATGTTTCAAAAACATTACGCAGATTATCAAATAATGATAATCTAAAATATACTGTTTACACAAGACCATTACATAATGGTTTACAATAGAAATATATTACATCGACATATGTTTCTTGAATGCAGTTTTTACATAATATCATACAAACATGGACTTCAAATATTGTCCTTATTTTAGTATGCAACAGCGGAAGTTCTTAATATTCATCTGAGAATAAACATGCTTTAAACATCAACAAAAATGTTGGTGAGTTATAGGTTTAACCTATATATATCAAATCGTAACAATAGACCACAAGATTTCATATTTCAATATACATCCCATACATAGAGATAAAAATCATTCATATGGTGAACACCTGGTAACCGACATTAACAAGATGCATATATATAGAATATCCCCATCATTCCGAGACACCCTTCAGATATGATATAAATTTCGAAGTACTAAAGCATTCGGTACTTTGGATGGGGTTTGTTAGGCCCAATAGATCTATCTTTAGGATTCGCGTCAATTAGGGTGTCTGTTCCCTAATTCTTAGATTACCAGACTTAATAAAAAGGGGCATATTCGATTTTGATAATTCAACCATAGAATGTAGTTTCACGTACTTGTGTCTATTTTATTTTGTAAATCATTTATAAAACCTGCATGTATTCTCATCCCAAAAATATTAGATTTTAAAAGTGGGACTATAACTCACTTTCACAGATTTTTACTTCGTCGGGAAGTAAGACTTGGCCACTGGTCGATTCACGAACCTATAACAAATATGTACATATATCAAAGTATATTCAAAATATATTTACAACACTTTTAATACATTTTGATGTTTTAAGTTTATTAAGTCAGCTGTCCTCGTTAGTAACCTACAACTAGTTGTCCAAAGTTAGATGTACAGAAAAAAAATTGATATATATTATCTTGAATCAATCCACGACCCAGTGTATACACGTCTCAGGCTAGATCACAACTCAAAGTATATATATTTTTGGAATCAACCTCAACCCTGTATAGCTAACTCCCACATTACTGCATATAGAGTGTCTATGGTTGTTCCAAATAATATATACACATGGGTCGATATGATATGTCAAAACATTTGCATACGTGTCTATGGTATCCCAAGATTACATAATATATTAGAATACATGTATAATACAATATAAGTTAGCTAGGATATGATTAATATAGATTTGTTACCAATTTTCACGTTGCTATAACAAAAAAAATTATCCAATCTTGTTTTACCCATAACTTCTTCATTTTAAATCCGTTTTGAGTGAATTAAATTACTATGGTTTCATATTGAACTCTATTTTATGAATCTAAACAGAAAAAGTATAGGTTTATAGTCGGAAATATAAGTTACAAGTCATTTTTGTAAAGGTAGTCATTTCAGTCGAAAGAACGACGTCTAGATGACCATTTTAGAAAACATACTTTCACTTTGAGTTTAATCATAATTTTTGGATATAGTTTCATGTTCATAAGAAAAATCATTTTCCCAGAAGAACAACTTTTAAATCAAAGTTTATCATAGTTTTTAATTAACTAACTCAAAACAGCCCGCGGTGTTACTACGACGGCGTATGTCCGGTTTTACAGTGTTCTTCGTGTTTGCAGGTTTTAAATCATTAAGTTAGCATATCATATAGATATAAAACATGTGTTTAGTTGATTTTAAAAGTCAAGTTAGAAGGATTAACTTTTGTTTGCGAACAAGTTTAGAATTAACTAAACTATGTTCTAGTGATTACAAGTTTAAACCTTCGAATAAGATAGCTTTATATGTATGAATCGAATGATGTTATGAACATCATTACTGAAATGTCCCGTTCTTATTGATTAAAAACGTTCCATATTAATTGATTTCGTTGCGAGGTTTTGACCTCTATATGAGACGTTTTTCAAAGACTGCATTCATTTTTAAAACAAACCATAACCTTTATTTCATAAATAAAGGTTTAAAAATCTTTACGTAGATTATCAAATAATGATAATCTAAAATATCCTGTTTACACACGACCATTACATAATGGTTTACAATACAAATATGTTACATCGAAATCAGTTTCTTGAATGCAGTTTTTACACAACATCATACAAACATGGACTCCAAATCTTGTCCTTATTTTAGTATGCAACAGCGGAAGCTCTTAATATTCACCTGAGAATAAACATGCTTTAAACATCAACAAAAATGTTGGTGAGTTATAGGTTTAACCTATATATATCAAATCGTAACAATAGACCACAAGATTTCATATTTCAATACACATCCCATACATAGAGATAAAAATCATTCATATGGTGAACACCTGGTAACCGACATTAACAAGATGCATATATAAGAATATCCCCATCATTCCGGGACACCCTTCGGATATGATATAAATTTCGAAATACTAAAGCATCCGGTACTTTGGATGAGATTTGTTAGGCCCAATAGATCTATCTTTAGGATTCGTGTCAATTAGGGTGTCTGTTCCCTAATTCTTAGATTACCAGACTTAATAAAAAGGGGCATATTCGATTTCGATAATTCAACCATAGAATGTAGTTTCACGTACTTGTGTCTATTTTGTAAATCATTTATAAAACCTGCATGTATTCTCATCCCGAAAATATTAGATTTTAAAAGTGGGACTATAACTCACTTTCACAGATTTTTACTTCGTCGAGAAGTAAGACTTGGCCACTGTTGATTCACGAACCTATTACAATATATACATATATATTAAAGTATGTTCAAAATATATTTACAACACTTTTAATATATTTTGATGTTTTAAGTTTATTAAGTCAGCTGTCCTCGTTAGTAACCTACAACTAGTTGTCCACAGTTAGATGTACAGAAATAAATCGATAAATATTATCTTGAATCAATCCACGACCCAGTGTATACGTATCTCAGTATTGATCACAACTCAAACTATATATATTTTAGAATCAACCTCAACCCTGTATAGCTAACTCCAACATTCACATATAGAGTGTCTATGGTTGTTCCGAAATATATATAGATGTGTCGACAAGATAGGTCGAAACATTGTATACGTGTGTATGGTATCTCAAGATTACATAATATACAATGCAAGTTGATTAAGTTATGGTTGGAATAGATTTGTTACCAATTTTCACGTAGCTAAAATGAGAAAAATTATCCAATCTTGTTTTACCCATAACTTCTTCATTTTAAATCCGTTTTGAGTGAATCAAATTGCTATGGTTTCATATTGAACTCTATTTTATGAATCTAAACAGAAAAAGTATAGGTTTGTAGTCGGAAAAATAAGTTACAAGTCATTTTTATAAAGGTAGTCATTTCAGTCGAAAGAACGACGTCTAGATGACCATTTTAGAAAACATACTTCCACTTTGAGTTTAACCATAATTTTTGGATATAGTTTCATGTTCATAATAAAAATCATTTTCTCAGAATAACAACTTTTAAATCAAAGTTTATCATAGTTTTTAATTAACTAACCCAAAACAGCCCGCGGTGTTACTACGACGGCGTAAATATGGTTTTACGGTGTTTTTCGTGTTTCTAGGTTTTAAATCATTAAGTTAGCATATCATATAGATATAGAACATGTGTTTAGTTAATTTTAAAAGTCAAGTTAGAAGGATTAACTTTTGTTTGCGAACAAGTTTAGAATTAACTAAACTATGTTCTAGTGATTACGAGTTTAAACCTTCGAATAAGATAGTTTTATATATATGAATCGAATGATGTTATGAACATAATTACTACCTCAAGTTTAGTAGGTAAACCTACTAGAAGTGACAACAAATGATCTAGCTTCAAAGGATCTTGGATGGCTTGAAAGTTCTTGAAGTAGGATCATGACACAAAAACAAGTTCAAGTAAGATTTTTACTCGAATTAAGATAGTTTATAGTTATAGAAATTGAATCAAAGTTTGAATATGAATATTACCTTGAATAAGAAAGATAACCTACTGTATATAACAAAGGTTTCTTGATCTTAGATGATTACTTGGAATGGATTAGAAAGCTTGGAAGTAAATTAGTAAACTTGAAGGGATTTTTGAAGTGTTCTTGAAGTGTTCTTCCTATGATGATTATAGCTTGATTCTTGAAGTAATTTTTGATGAAGATGATGATTAACTACTGGAAAAATACGTTCATAATAGTGTGTGTGTGTTGAGAGAGAATTAGAAAGAGAATTGGAAGTGAAATGGAGTGAATGATGAGTGGTAATTGGTGAGTGGTGAGTAGGGTTAAAAGGAGTTCTAGTTAGTTGACTAGCTCATGGTAGAAGTTAAAATTGATTAGTCATATATGACATAATCAAGAGTGGAATCCCATGCTAGTTCCTATTGGTATATACCCATAGTAAGTACGTTTTGAAGCTGTGTATAATACGGGTAAGAATACGACTAGAATTCTTGATGAAAGAAAAGAATGGGAAAGTAACTGTAACCATTTTCGTTAAGTATGAGTGTTTTAATATATGTCTTGAAGTCTTCCAAAAGTATTTTAATACATCTAAATACACTACATGTATATACATTTTAACTGAGTCGTTAAGTCATCGTTAGTCGTTACATGTAAGTGTTGTTTTGAAACCTTTAAGTTAACGATCTCAATTAATGTTGTTAACCCATTGTTTATTATATCTAATGAGATGTTAAATTATTATATTATCATGATATTATGATATATTAATATATCTTAATATGATATATATACATTTAAATGTCGTTACAACGATAATCGTTACATATATGTCTCGTTTCGAAATCCTTAAGTTAGTAGTCTTGTTTATATGTATATAACTCATTGTTAATATACTTATGGAGATACTTACTTATCATAATCTCATGTTAACCATATGTATATCCATATATATATCGTCATGTCGTTTTTACAAGTTTTAACGTTCGTGAATCGCCGGTCAACTTGGGTGGTCAATTGTCTATATGAAACATATTTCAATTAATCAAGTCTTAACAAGTTTGATTGCTTAACATGTTGGAAACATTTAATCATGTAAATATCAATCTCAATTAATATATATAAACATGGAAAAGTTCGGGTCACTACAGTACCTACCCGTTAAATAAATTTCGTCCCTAAATTTTAAGCTGTTGAAGGTGTTGACGAATCTTCTGGAAATAGATGCGGGTATTTCTTCTTCATCTGATCTTCATGCTCCCAGGTAAACTCGGGTCCTCTACGAGCATTCCATCAAACCTTAACAATTGGTATCTTGTTTTGCTTAAGTCTTTTAACCTCACGATCCATTATTTCGACGGGTTCTTCGATGAATTGGAGTTTTTCGTTGATTTGGATTTTATCTAACGGAATAGTGAGATCTTCTTTAGCAAAACATTTCTTCAAATTCGAGACGTGGAAAGTGTTATGTACAGCCGCGAGTTGTTGAGGTAACTCAAGTCGGTAAGCTACTAGGCCGACACGATCAATAATCTTGAATGGTCCAATATACCTTGGATTTAATTTCCCTCGTTTACCAAATCGAACAACGCCTTTCCAAGGTGCAACTTTAAGCATGACCATCTCTCCAATTTCAAATTCTATATCTTTTCTTTTAATGTCAGCGTAGCTCTTTTGTCGACTTTGGGCGGTTTTCAACCGTTGTTGAATTTGGATGATCTTTTCGGTAGTTTCTTGTATAATCTCCGGACCCGTAATCTGTCTATACCCCACTTCACTCCAACAAATCGGAGACCTGCACTTTCTACCATAAAGTGCTTCAAACGGCGCCATCTCAATGCTTGAATGGTAGCTGTTGTTGTAGGAAAATTCTGCTAACGGTAGATGTCGATTCCAACTGTTTCCGAAATCAATAACACATGCTCGTAGCATGTCTTCAAGCGTTTGTATCGTCCTTTCGCTCTGCCCATCAGTTTGTGGATGATAAGTAGTACTCATGTCTAGACGAGTTCCTAATGCTTGCTGTAATGTCTGCCAGAATCTTGAAATAAATCTGCCATCCCTATTAGAGATAATAGAGATTGGTATTCCATGTCTGGAGACGACTTCCTTCAAATACAGTCGTGCTAACTTCTCCATCTTGTCATCTTCTCTTATTGACAGGAAGTGTGCTGATTTGGTGAGACGATCAACTATTACCCAAATAGTATCAAAACCACTTGCAGTCCTTGGCAATTTAGTGATGAAATCTATGGTAATGTTTTCCCATTTCCATTCCAGGATTTCGGGTTGTTGAAGTAGACCTGATGGTTTCTGATGCTCAGCTTTGACCTTAGAACACGTCAAACATTCTCCTACGTATTTAGCAACATCGGCTTTCATACCCAGCCACCAAAAATGTTTCTTGAGATCCTTGTACATCTTCCCCGTTCCAGGATGTATTGAGTATCTGGTTTTATGAGCTTCTCTAAGTACCATTTCTCTCATATCTCCTAATTTTGGTACCCAAATCCTTTCAGCCCTATACCGGGTTCTGTCTTCCCGAATATTAAGATGCTTCTCCGATCCTTTGGGTATTTCATCCTTTAAATTTCCCTCTTTTAAAACTCCTTGTTGCGCCTCCTTTATTTGAGTAGTAAGGTTATTATGAATCATTATATTCATAGATTTTACTCGAATGGGTTCTCTGTCCTTCCTGCTCAAGGCATCGGCTACCACATTTGCCTTCCCCGGGTGGTAACGAATTTCAAAGTCGTAATCATTCAACAATTCAATCCACCTACGCTGCCTCATATTCAGTTGTTTTTGATTAAATATGTGTTGAAGAATTTTGTGGTCGGTATATATAATACTTTTGACCCCATATAAGTAGTGCCTCCAAGTCTTTAATGCAAAAACAACCGCGCCTAATTCCAAATCATGCGTCGTATAATTTTGTTCGTGAATCTTCAATTGTCTAGACGCATAAGCAATCACCTTCGTTCATTGCATTAATACACAACCGAGACCTTGCTTTGATGCGTCACAATAAATCACAAAATCATCATTCCCTTCAGGCAATGACAATATAGGTGCCGTAGTTAGCTTTTTCTTCAATAACTGAAACGCTTTCTCTTGTTCATCATTCCATTCAAATTTCTTCCCTTTATGCGTTAATGCAGTCAAGGGTTTTGCTATTCTGGAAAAGTCTTGGATGAACCTTCTGTAGTAACCAGCTAGTCCTAAAAACTGGCGTATGTAGTTCGGAGTTTTTGGGGTTTCCCACTTTTCAACAGTTTCTATCTTTACCGGATCCACCTTAATACCTTCTTTGTTCACTATGTGACCGAGGAATTGAACTTCTTCCAACCAAAATGCACACTTTAAAAACTTAGCGTACAATTCTTCCTTCCTCAATACTTCTAACACCTTTCTCAAATGTTCACCGTGTTCTTGGTCATTCTTTGAGTAATTAAGTATGTCATCAATGAAAATAATGACAAACTTGTCAAGGTATGGTCCACACACTCGGTTCATGAGGTCCATGAACACAGCTGGTGCATTAGTTAAACCAAACGGCATGACCATATACTCGTAATGACCGTAACGTGTTCTTAAAGCAGTCTTTGGAATATCATCTTCTTTCACCCGCATTTGATGATACCCGGAACGTAAGTCAATCTTTGAATAAACAGACTAGCCTTGTAGTTGATCAAATAAGTCGTCGATTCTCGGTAGTGGGTAGCGGTTCTTGATGGTAAGTTTGTTCAACTCTCGGTAGTCGATACACAACCTGAATATACCATCTTTCTTCTTGACAAACAAAACAGGAGCTCCCCACGGTGATGTGCTTGGTTGAATGAAACCACGCTCTAAAAGTTCTTGTAATTGGCTTTGCAGTTCTTTCATCTCGCTGGGTGCGAGTCTGTAAGGAGCACGAGCTATTGGTGCAGCTCCTGGTACAAGATCTATTTGAAATTCAACGGATCGATGTGGGGGTAATCCCGGTAATTCTTTAGGAAATACATCGGGAAATTCTTTTGCAATGGGAACATCATTGATGCTCTTTTCTTCAGTTTGTACTTTCTCGACGTGTGCTAGAACAGCATAGCAACCTTTTCTTATTAGTTTTTGTGCCTTCAAATTACTAATAAGATGTAGCTTCGTGTTGCCCTTTTTTCCGTACACCATTAAGGGTTTTCCTTTTTCTCGTATAATGCGAATTGCATTTTTGTAACAAACGATCTCTGCTTTCACTTCTTTCAACCAGTCCATACCGATTATCACATCAAAACTCCCTAACTCTACTGGTATCAAATCAATCTTAAATGTTTCGCTAACCAGTTTAATTTCTCGATTCTGACATATATTATCTGCTGAAATTAATTTACCATTTGCTAATTCGAGTAAAAATTTACTATCCAAAGGCGTCAATGGACAACTTAATTTAGCACAAAAATCTCTACTCATATAGCTTCTATCCGCACCCGAATCAAATAAAACGTAAGCAGATTTATTGTCAATAAGAAACGTACCCGTAACAAGCTCCGGGTCTTCCTGTGCCTCTGCCGCATTAATATTGAAAACTCTTTCGCGGCCTTGTCCATTCGTGTTCTCCTGGTTCGGGCAATTTCTAATAATGTGGCCCGGTTTTCCACATTTATAACAAACTACATTGGCATAACTGGCTCCGACACTACTTGCTCCGCCATTACTCGTTCCGACACCATTTGTTCCTTTAGTTCTATTAACCCCTGGTCCGTAGACCTCACACTTCGCCGCGCTATGACCATTTCTTTTACACTTGTTGCAAAATTTGGTGCAGAACCCCGAGTGATACTTTTCACACCTTTGGCATAGCTGCTTCTGATTGTTGTTGTTGTTGCGGTTATTATTATTGTTGGGATGATTGTTGTAGTTGCTGTTGTTGTTGTTGTTGTTGTTGTTGGGCCGTTTGTTGTAGTTGCGATTGATGTTGCGATTGTTGGGATAATTGTTGCGATTATTGTTGTAATTGCTGTTGTTGTTGTTGTATTGGTGATTCTTATCACCGTTTTCCTCCCACTTTCTTTTGACTTGCTTCACATTGGCCTCTTCAGCAGTCTGTTCTTTAATTCTTTCTTCAATCTGGTTCACTAGTTTGTGAGCCATTCTACATGCCTGTTGTATGGAGGCGGGCTCGTGTGAACTTATATCTTCTTGGATTCTTTCCGGTAATCCTTTCACAAATGCGTCGATCTTCTCTTCCTCATCTTCGAATGCTCCCGGACACAATAGGCACAATTCTGTGAATCGTCTTTCGTACGTGGTAATATCAAATCCTTGGGTTCGTAACCCTCTAAGTTCTATCTTGAGCTTATTGACCCCGGTTCTGGGACGGTACTTCTCGTTCATCAAGTGCTTGAATGCTGACCACGGTAGTGCGTACGTATCGTCTTGTCCCACTTGCTCTAGATAGGTATTCCACCATGTTAACGCAGAACCTGTGAAGGTATGCGTAGCGTACTTCACTTTGTCCTCTTCAGTACACTTACTTATGGCAAACACCGATTCGACCTTCTCGGTCCACCGTTTCAATCCGATCGGTCCTTCGATTCCATCAAATTCCAAAGGTTTGCAGGCAGTGAATTCTTTGTAGGTGCATCCTACACGATTTCCTGTATTGCTAGATCTAAGGTTATTGTTGGTATGTAGCGCAGCCTGTACTGCGGCTATGTTTGAAGCTAGAAAAGTACGGAATTCCTCTTCATTCATATTCACGGTGTGTCGAGTAGTCGGTGCCATTTCCTTCAAAATAGTCAAATGGAACAAGTTAATCATACATAATATTAAGAGTAGTTAATAGTATTTCATAGCATAATATGAACTCATTTATAAAAGCTTTTTCTTCATATTAGCGTTTTATAAGTTTAAATTCGAGTAGTACCTACCCGTTAAGTTCATACTTAGTAGCTAATATACAATTCAACTACTACAATTCTATATGAAAAACTGATTATAATAATATTTCGCGTTCAAACTTTTATACAATATTTTACAAACTTACAATACCGCTTATTTTACATAAAGCATGAAATATAGCACGCAATAACTTTGATACAAGATAGTTGTGAAGATAATTCTAGCTAGTACACAAGTCATTCAGCAAAGGCAATAAAGAAACGTAATTCATACGTCCAGAAACAAGTCATGCATTCTGGTTTTACTAGGATTACTTCCCATCCTTGGTCTTGTGGAACATAACCGTTATGGCCATTGATAAGACAGCGTGTTGTAACGTCATCAAAGGGACGAGGGTTACGTAATGTCCAACAGTCCCGTAACAATCTAAAAACCTCATTTCTTACCCCAATTACCGACTCCGTCACTTGTGGGAACGTTTTGTTTAACAGTTGTAGCCCGATGTTCTTGTTCTCACTTTGGTGAGAAGCGAACATTACTAATCCGTAAGCATAACATGCTTCTTTATGTTGCATGTTAGCCTCTTTTTCTAAATCACGAAGTCCAATATTCGGATATATTGAGTCAAAATAATTTCTTAACCCATTGCGTAAAATAGCATTTGGGTTCCCCGCAATATATGCGTCAAAGTAAACACATCGTAACTTATGGATTTCCCAATGTGATATCCCCCATCTTTCGAACGAAAGCCTTTTATAAACCAAAGCATTATTGGAACGTTCTTCGAATATCTTACAAACTGATCTCGCCTTAAATAGTTGTGCCGAAGAATTCTAACCGACTCTAGACAAGATTTCATCAATCATGTCTCCAGGTAGGTCTCTTAAAATATTGGGTTGTCTATCCATTTTGTGTTTTTATACTGTAAAATAGACAAGAGTTAGATTCATAAAAAAAATGCTTATTAATACAAGCAATTTTTACATATATCATAAAGCATAAGCACACTATATTACATATATTACACCACACGAATACAACTATCTTATTCCGACTCGCTTGTTTCTTCTTCTTCAGTTTTGGTTCGTTTTGCCAAGTTTCTAGGGATATATGATGTTCCCCTAATACTAGCCGTCGTTTTCCACATTGGTTTAGAAAAACCTGGTGGTTTAGAGGTTCCCGGGTCATTGTTACAACTTAAGGACTTCGGGGGTTGACGATACATATAAAGTTCATCGGGGTTGGAATTAGATTTCTCTATTTTTATGCCCTTTCCCTTATTATTTTCTTTTGCCTTTTTAAATTCAGTTGGGGTAATTTCTATAACATCATCGGAATTCTCGTCAGAATCCGATTCATCGGAGAATTGGTAATCCTCCCAATATTTTGCTTCCTTAGCGGAAACACCATTGACCATAATTAACCTTGGTCGGTTGGTTGAAAATTTTCTTTTACTTAACCGTTTTATTATTTCCCCCACCGGTTCTATTTCTTCATCCGGTTCCGATTCTTCTTCCGGTTCCGATTCTTCTTCCGGTTCCGACTGTTCTTCCGGTTCCTCTACGGGAACTTGTGAATCAGTCCACGAATCATTTCAATTTACATTTGACTCTTCATTATTATTAGGTGAGTCAATGGGACTTGTTCTAGAGGTAGACATCTATCACATAATATCAAACGCGTTAAGAGATTAATATATCACATAATATTCACATGTTAAAAATATATAGTTTCCAACAAAATTTGTTAAGCAATCATTTTTCAAGTAAACACGGTCGAAGTCCAGACTCACTAATGCATCCTAACAAACTCGATAAGACACACTAATGCAAAATTCTGGTTCTCTAAGACCAACGCTCGGATACCAACTGAAATGTCCCATTCTTATTGATTAAAAACGTTCCATATTAATTGATTTCGTTGCGAGGTTTTGACCTCTATATAAGACGTTTTTCAAAGACTGCATTCATTTTTAAAACAAACCATAACCTTTATTTCATAAATAAAGGTTTAAAAAGCTTTATGTAGATTATCAAATAATGATAATCTAAAATATCCTGTTTACACACGACCATTACATAATGGTTTACAATACAAATATGTTACATCGAAATCAGTTTCTTGAATGCAGTTTTTACACAACATCATACAAACATGGACTCCAAATCTTTTCCTTATTTTAGTATGCAACAGAAGCTCTTAATATTCACCTGAGAATAAACATGCTTTAAACGTCAACAAAAATGTTGGTGAGTTATATGTTTAACCTATATATATCAAATCGTAACAATAGACCACAAGATTTCATATTTCAATACACATCCCATACATAGAGATAAAAATCATTCATATGGTGAACACCTGGTAACCGACATTAACAAGATGCATATATAAGAATATCCCCATCATTCCGGGACACCCTTCGGATATGATATAAATTTCAAAGTACTAAAGCATCAGGTACTTTGGATGGGGTTTGTTAGGCCCAATAGATCTATCTTTAGGATTCGCGTCAATTAGGGTGTCTGTTCCCTAATTCTTAGATTACCAGACTTAATAAAAAGGGGCATATTCGATTTCGATAATTCAACCATAGAATGTAGTTTCACGTACTTGTGTCTATTTTGTAAATCATTTATAAAACCTGCATGTATTCTCATCCCGAAAATATTAGATTTTAAAAGTGGGACTATAACTCACTTTCACAGATTTTTACTTCGTCGAGAAGTAAGACTTGGCCACTGTTGATTCACGAACCTATAACAATATATACATATATATTAAAGTATGTTCAAAATATATTTACAACACTTTTAATATATTTTGATGTTTTAAGTTTATTAAGTCAGCTGTCCTCGTTAGTAACCTACAACTAGTTGTCCACAGTTAGATGTACAGAAATAAATCGATAAATATTATCTTGAATCAATCCACAACCCAGTGTATACGTATCTCAGTATTGATCACAACTCAAACTATATATATTTTGGAATCAACCTCAACCCTGTATAGCTAACTCCAACATTCACATATAGAGTGTCTATGGTTGTTCCGAAATATATATAGATGTGTCGACATGATAGGTCGAAACATTGTATACGTGTCTATGGTATCTCAAGATTACATAATATACAATACAAGTTGATTAAGTTATGGTTGGAATAGATTTGTTACCAATTTTCACGTAGCTAAAATGAGAAAAATTATCCAATCTTGTTTTACCCATAACTTCTTCATTTTAAATCCGTTTTGAGTGAATCAAATTGCTATGGTTTCATATTGAACTCTATTTTATGAATCTAAACAGAAAAAGTATAGGTTTATAGTCGAAAAAATAAGTTACAAGTCATTTTTGTAAAGGTAGTCATTTCAGTCGAAAGAACGACGTCTAGATGACCATTTTAGAAAACATACTTCCACTTTGAGTTTAACCATAATTTTTGGATATAGTTTCATGTTCATAATAAAAATCATTTTCTCAGAATAACAACTTTTAAATCAAAGTTTATCATAGTTTTTAATTAACTAACCCAAAACAGCCCGCGGTGTTACTACGACGGCGTAAATCCGGTTTTACGGTGTTTTTCATGTTTCCAGGTTTTAAATCATTAAGTTAGCATATCATATAGATATAGAACATGTGTTTAGTTAATTTTAAAAGTCAAGTTAGAAGGATTAACTTTTGTTTGCGAACAAGTTTAGAATTAACTAAACTATGTTCTAGTGATTACGAGTTTAAACCTTCGAATAAGATAGTTTTATATATATGAATCGAATGATGTTATGAACATCATTAATACCTCAAGTTTAGTAGGTAAACCTACTGGAAGTGACAAGAAATGATCTAGCTTCAAAGGATCTTGGATGGCTTGAAAGTTCTTGAAGTAGGATCATGACACAAAAACAAGTTCAAGTAAGATTTTTACTCGAATTAAGATAGTTTATAGTTATAGAAATTGAATCAAAGTTTGAATATGAATATTACCTTGAATAAGAAAGATAACCTACTGTATATAACAAAGGTTTCTTGATCTTAGATGATTACTTGGAATGGATTAGAAAGCTTGGAAGTAAATTAGTAAACTTGAAGGGATTTTTGAAGTGTTCTTGAAGTGTTCTTCCTATGATGATTATAGCTTGATTCTTGAAGTGATTTTTGATGAAGATGATGATTAACTACTGGAAAAATACGTTCATAATAGTGTGTGTGTGTGTTGAGAGAGAATTAGAAAGAGAATTGGAAGTGAAATGGAGTGAATGATGAGTGGTAATTGGTGAGTGGTGAGTGGGGTTAAAAGGAGTTCTAGTTAGTTGACTAGCTCATGGTAGAAGTTAAAATTGATTAGTCATACATGACATAATCAAGAGTGGAATTCCATGCTAGTTCCTATTGGTATATACCCATAGTAAGTACGTTTTGAAGCTGTGTATAATACGGGTAAGAATACGACTAGAATTCTTGATGAAAGAAAAGAATGGGAAAGTAACTGTAACCATTTTTGTTAAGTATGAGTGTTTTAATATATGTCTTAAAGTCTTCCAAAAGTATTTTAATACATCTAAATACACTACATGTATATACATTTTAACTGAGTCGTTAAGTCATCGTTAGTCGTTACATGTAAGTGTTGTTTTGAAACCTTTAAGTTAACGATCTCAATTAATGTTGTTAACCCATTGTTTATTATATCTAATGAGATGTTAAATTATTATATTATCATGATATTATGATATATTAATATATCTTAATATGATATATATACATTTAAATGTCGTTACAACGATAATCGTTACATATATGTCTCGTTTCGAAATCCTTAAGTTAGTAGTCTTGTTTATATGTATATAACTCATTGTTAATATACTTATGGAGATACTTACTTATCATAATCTCATGTTAACCATATGTATATCCATATATATATCGTCATGTCGTTTTTACAAGTTTTAACGTTCGTGAATCGCCGGTCAACTTGGGTGGTCAATTGTCTATATGAAACATATTTCAATTAATCAAGTCTTAACAAGTTTGATTGCTTAACATGTTGGAAACATTTAATCATGTAAATATCAATCTCAATTAATATATATAAACATGGAAAAGTTCGGGTCACTACAATTACTACCTCAAGTTTTCTGGATAAAGCTACTGGAAATGAGAAAAATGGATCTAGCTTCAAAGGATCCTTGGATGGCTTGAAAGTTCTTGAAGCAGAATCATGACACGAAAAACAAGTTCAAGTAAGATTTCCACTCAAAATAAGATTGTTATAGTTATAGAAATTGAATCAAAGTTTGAATATGAGTATTACCTTGTATTAGAAAGATATCTTACTGTAAATAAGAAAGATTTCTTGAGGTTGGATGATCACTCTACAAGATTGGAAGTAAGCTAGCAAACTTGGAAGTATTCTTGATTTTATGAAACTAGAACTTGTAGAATTTATGAAGGACACTTAGAACTTGAAGATAGAACTTGAGAGAGATCAATTAGATGAAGAAAATTTAAGAATGAAAGTGTTTGTAGGTGTTTTTAGTCGTTGGTGTATGGATTAGATATAAAGGATATGTAATTTTGTTTTCATGTAAATAAGTCATGAATGATTACTCATATTTTTGTAATTTTAAGAGATATTTCATGCTAGTTTCCAAATGATGGTTCCCACATGTGTTAGGTGACTCACATGGGCTACTAAGAGCTGATCATTGGAGTGTATATACCAATAGTACATACATCTAAAAGCTGTGTATTGTACGAGTACGAATACGGGAGCATACGAGTAGAATTGTTGATGAAACTGAACGAGGATGTAATTGTAAGCATTTTTGTTAAGTAGAAGTATTTTGATAAGTGTCTTGAAGTCTTTAAAAAGTGTATGAATACATATTAAAACACTATATGTATATACATTTTAACTGAGTCGTTAAGTCATCGTTAGTCGTTACATGTAAGTGTTGTTTTGAAACCTTTAGGTTAACGATCTTGTTAAATGTTGTTAGCCCAATGTTTATAATATCAAAAGAGATTTTAAATTATTATATTATCATGATAATATGATGTATGAATATCTCTTAATATGATATATATACATTAAATGTCGTTACAACGATAATCGTTACATATATGTCTCGTTTCAAAATCATTAAGTTAGTAGTCTTGCTTTTACATATGTAGTTCATTGTTAATATACTTAATGATATGTTTACTTATCATAATATCATGTTAACTATATATATATCCATATATATGTCATCATATAGTTTTTACAAGTTTTAACGTTCTTGAATCACCGGTCAACTTGGGTGGTCAATTGTCTATATGAAAACTATTTCAATTAATCAAGTCTTAACAAGTTTGATTGCTTAACATGTTGGAAACACTTAATCATGTAAATAACAATTTCATTTAATATATATAAACATGGAAAAGTTCAGGTCACTACATGTCAAACCCTATGGATCCATATCTAAGATTCGCGTTCACGGTTAGGAAACCAATGATTAAACGTTACCGAGCTAAGGAGAATCTTTGTGCCGTTATGTTACCCACACATATATAAAGTTTAAGTACTCATGTCTAGTATATAAAACGTAAAAAGCGCATGTATTCTCAGTCCCAAAAATAGTAAAAGTAGTAAGGGATGCTATAACTCATAGTGAATAAGCAGTAAGAGTCGATAGGAAAAGTATGCAGGTAGTAAGTCGGTCCGAAAGGTCGTTAACCTAAGTCAAAGGTCACTAGGTCAGTATGTTGTCCCCATAAGTTTAAAAGTGCATAAATTAAGTTTAAGTGTCATCATCATCATCATCAAAGCTAAAGTAAGTTTAACAAGAATAGAGATCGAAACAAAAGGCTGAATTTGGACAGCTGTTACGACCTCTATACAAATCGAAAAGATGCGTAGTCAGTGGCCATTGCTCTGTATGTGAGTCCTCTAACCGTTGATCAATTTTCAGAACCTAACTCGTCTTATTTTGACCGTGATGACGGTTTAAGTGCGTGTATGTTAGAATTTTCAGCACGTCGTTACAAAGGCGTAGTGACTTTCAGAAGGCTATAAATCCTAAACCGTATATCAGATTTAGGCGAGACCTGAACGAAAAGTCATCTAATCGAAACGAACTATCTGAAAATCAACTTTCCAGAAGCCCAGAGAGTCTGATCAGACCCCTAAAAACAGTAAACAAGTGCTCCGGTGGGATTCTTGGTGCTTGATGCTCATCACGGTTCTCATCCTTGATGCCTGTAGCTTCAAGTGTACAACTCATTGATGTGTTAGCATCACTTTGACCAATATTCAACCATCAACACACAATATGTTAAGAGCAAGTAAGAATACAACTCACTTAAGAGTTTTATAAGGATGATGAAGCAAAGTTACATCATATTCTTAGTCTTAACACAACTACAAGTTCTATTTACAACTAAAGCTACAAACTTTCCTTCAATCAAACAAGTATGAACACAAACTTGATCAAATAAAGTAATGGAACCCTAAGCTAGAGAGCTTGGATCCTTTTCACACAAGTTATCAGATTACAAAGCTAGAAAGCTTGAATCTTTGGTCTTCCTGAAAATCTTGAAGCATAAAGCTTAGATCTTCAAGTTACATGAAGATCATGAACACAAGTTTTGATCTTTATAACAAAATAATGAGATCATAAGTTAGATAACTTAGATCCAACAAAAGAAATGAAGATTCAAAGCTAGAAAGCTTGAATCTTGGTTGTTCTTGAAGATCCTTGAAGCATGAAGCTAGATCTTCAAGTTACATGAAGATTACAAACACACGTTTGAATCTTTACAGCAAAATAAAGAGATTAAAAGCTACAAGATTTAGATCTAACAAAATAAGTGAAGATTCAAAGCTAGAAAGCTTGAATCTTCCATATTTTTGAAGGATTCAAATCCAAGTTTGGATCTACAAGATATAACAAAATCAAAAAACTAAAGAGCTTGATCTTATGAAGATGATGATGATGTCGTGTATGAAGAAGGAAGAAGAAGAAGAAAAATCAAGAAACTTACAAGTTTTAGAGTGAGAAAGACTAGAGAGAAAATAAGAGAACAAGTGTGTGTAAATTGTGAATGAGAGCAAGTGTAAAATGCATGGAATTAGCTTGGTATTTATAGAAGGTGAGGGTGTGCCATGGTGGTGGTGGCCGTAGGTTTGGTGGGGGACAACTTTTTGCTTTTTGGTTAATGGTTGTCTAAAGTTGGTGCTTATGTTAGGATCCCATGCAACATTATGGATTATTGTTAACAAAAATGCTAGTATGTTCCCTCTAATAAATGGGCATTTGTCTTACATATAATTGGGTCACTAGTCATTAATAATTGGGCTAGTTAAATAGTCCACTAGCTAGAGTAGGATAGGCTAAAGTCCAACAAGGTAGAAAGTCCAACAAGACTAACTAGTGTGCTCTAGTAAATTACTAAGCGTAATTAAGCATCCAAAAACCCAAGTAATTGTTATTATAAAATAATAATTAGTATTTCGTAGTCATAATATTCTGATTATGACAAAAGTTAAACGTGTACACAGTACGCAGTTCGTTCTAAACGTCAAGTGACACTAACGGTCATAAAGGCTTCCGGGAATCAAGTTAAGTAACCTACGTACTTAAAGGCACGTTTTAACATATAAGCGAAAGTAATCCACATGTATAAGATCCCAGAGTATAATATGGCACAGTACGCACAAAAACGCAGTTTTTGAAAGCACAAAGCACAAAAGCAAGTCGAAAAATTCAGGTCGTTACATTACCCACCTGTTAATGAAAATTTCGTCCCGAAAATTTAAGCTGAGTTAGACGGTAGAGTTGTGAACATGTGAGGATACTTCTGCTTCATTTGATCCTCTCACTCCCAAGTAAACTCAGGCCCTCATTTTGCATTCCGTCGGACTCGGACGATCGGAATCTTGTTGCGTTTCAAGGTCTTGACCTCACGGTCCATAATTTCGATAGGTTCTTCCACGAAGTGGAGTTTGTCGTAAATCGTAAGCTCCTCGAGAATTATGACGAGTTCTAGTTCGGCAAGACATTTCTTCAGATTCGACACGTGGAAAGTGGGGTGAACTGCGCTCAATTGAGTCGGAAGATCCAAACGATAAGTAACGGGTCCAACACGCTCCAAGACTTCAAAAGGACCAATATATCGCGGGTTCAACTTCCCACGCTTTCCGAAATGGATTACACCTTTCCAAGGTGCGATTTTCAATATAACGCGGTCACCGATTTGAAATTCGCGATCTCCATATTTAAGTTCGACATAGCTCTTTTGACGGTCACGGGCCGTCTTGAGCCTCGCTTGAATTTGGACAATCTTCTCGGTTGTTTCATGGACGAGTTCGGGACCGGTGAGTTATTTTTCACCTACTTTGGCCCAACAGATAGGAGAACGACATTTATGGCCATACAATGCTTTAAGAGGTGTGGCCTTAATGCTTGCGTGATAGCTGTTGTTGTAAGAGAATTCGGCTAACGGCAAATGTCTCTCTCAAGCTTTCCAGAAATCAATAACACAAGCACGCAACATGTCCTCCAGGGTTTGAATCGTGCGTTCGCTCTATCCGTCGGTTTGCGGGTGATACGCAGTGCTCATATGTAGACGTGTTCCCAAGGCATCTTGTAAAGAATGCCAAAATCTAAAAGCGAAACGGGTATCGCGATCTGAGATAATCGATAAGGGTACACCGTAATGAGATACAATCTCCTTTATGTATAACTACGCCAGTCTCTCCATCGTATCAGTTTTCTTCATGGCTAGGAAGTGTGCAAATTTGGTAAGACGGTCAACGATAACCCAGATGGTATCATAACCGCCTACCGTCTTCGGTAGCTTCGTGATGAAGTCCATTGTTATTCCTTCCCACTTCCATTGAGGGATTTCGGGTTATTGAAGTAACCCAGACGGCTTCTGATGTTCAGCTTTGATCTTGGAATAAGTTAAACACTTTTCAACATATGCTGCAACATCCCTTTTGAGGTTTGGCCATCAATATTAAACCTTGAGGTCGTGGTACATCTTACCAGCTCCTGGATGAATTGAATACCTTGACTTGTGGGCTTCGTCTAGAATAAAGCTTCGTAGATCCCCATAACTAGGTACCCAAATTCTTCTGGCAAAGTATCGGAGTCCAATCCCCTTGACCTCAAATCGAGAAACGAGAATGTTCAAGTGCTCTTGAGAAATATTCTCCTCCTTGAGAGCCTCTTCTTGAGCTACGCGGATCTGGCTATTGAGATTCGTCTGAATGGTGATGTTCAAGGCACGGACACGAAGAGGTACCATTCTTTCCTTTCTGATCAATGCATTGGCTACAACATTTGCCTTGCCAGGGTGGTAACGAAGTTCACAATCATAGTCGTTCAACGTCTCGATCCATCAACGCTGTCTCATATTCAGTTGCTTCTGATCAAAGATATGTTGGAGGCTTTTGTGATCGGTGAAGATAGTGCTCTTGGTTCAATACAGATAGTGTCTCCACAGTTTGAGTGCAAAGACAACGGCTCCAAGTTCTAGATGGTGAGTAGTGTAGTTTCACTCGTGAATCTTTAGTTGTCGAGAGGCGTAAGCAATAACCTTCTTCCATTGCATCAATACACACCCAAAACCTTATCGGGAGGCATCGTAATACATAACGAAATCATCACTGCCTTCGGGAAGGTATAGAATAGGAGCGGTGGTTAACTTCTGCTTTAGGGTTTGGAATGCCGACTCTTGCTCGATTTCCCAAACAAACTTCTTCCCCTTGTGAGTTAATGCGGTCAAAGGACGCGCAATCAAAGGGAAACCTTCGATGAATCAACGATAATAATCGGCGAGGCCTAAGAATTGGCGGATATGAGTCAGAGTAGTGGGGGTTTTCCTGTTTCTGATAGCTTCGATCTTTGCGGGATCAACTTTGATACCCTGATCGCTCACGATATGACCGAGAAATTGAACTTCCTTCAACCAAAATTCGCACTTAGAGAATTTAGCATAAAGTTGCTCTTGTCTCAAGAGTTCAAGCATGAGTCGAAGATGTTGCTCATGTTCTGTTTCACTTTTGTAATAGATGAGGATATCATCTATGAAGACGATAACGAATTTATCCAGGTACGGCTTGCATACACGATTCATGAGATCCATAAACACGGTAGGTGCGTTGGTTAAACCGAATGGCATCACGAGAAACTCATAATCACCATAACGAGTTCGGAACGCAGTCTTCAGCACATCGCTCTCCTTCACCCTCAACTGGTGATAACCTGATCGTAAATCAATCTTGGAGTAGACACTGGATCCTTGCAGCTGATCGAAAAGATCGTCAATCCTGGGAAGGGGATACCGATTCTTGATCGTCAACTTCTTCAGTTCACGATAATCGATACACATGCGAAAAGATCCATCCTTCTTCTTTACGAACAAAACAGGTGCGCCCCAAGGCTATGAACTCGGTCGGATAAATCCACGGTCTGGTAGTTCCTGAAGTTGGCTCTGCAACTCTTGCAGTTCGAAAGGTGCAAGTCGATAAGGTGCGCGAGCTACAGGTGCAGCTCCTGGCACTAGATCGATTTAGAACTCCACTAATCGCGGTGGGAGTAATCCTGGTAATTCTTCTAGAAAGACGTCAGGAAATTCGTTTACAATTCATACATCATCCATGCTCTTCTCTTCAACTTCTAGCTTCTTCACATGTGCCAGAATAGCAAAACGCCCCTTCTTCATAACCTTTTGTGCCTTCAAGAAACTAATAAGGTTCAAATTCGGACTACATCTCTCCCCGTAAATGATCAGAGGCTCACCATCTTCGCGTGGTATACGAAGAATCTTCTCTCTGCAGATAACTTCGGCTCTTACCTTGGACAACCATTCCATACCGACAATCACATCAAAGCTTCCTAACTTGATGGGTATTAGATCAATCTCAAAATCTACTCCAGCTAGGTTGATAATACCTCCTCGGCCAATTTGGTCAACTTTCTCATGTTTTCCATTGGCTACCTTAACAAGCATACTCTCCTCCAAATGAACTAACGACCAATCTATCTTAGAGCAAAAGTGTCTACATACATAACTCCTATTGGTACCAGTATTAAACAGAACAGAAGCTATTAGGTTATTGATAGTGAATGTACCTGTAACCAAGTCAGGATTCTCACGAGCATCTCTCGCGTTCATGTTGAAGGCTCTTCCACGTGCTGTCCCACCATCCTTTTTCTTGTTGGGACATTCATTCCTGAAGTGGCCCTGCTGTACGCACTCATAGCACTTCCTTGGTCCATTTGGGTTTATCCTCACAGCTGGGGCGGTGCTCTTACATTCTCTACCGATGTGTCCAATCCTTTTGCACTTCTCACATACTACGTTGCATTATCTAGTATGATGCTTATAGCATCTCTTACACTGAGGAAGGGTGCCCTTGTAGTTAGGGTTTGAGCTAGGATTTGGGTTCGGGTTCTTCCAGTCGTTGTTCCCTTTGAAATTCCCATACCTCTTAGCTGGGTTCTGGTCAAAACCTTTTCCCTTGTTTCCGTCCCATTTACGTTTCCCATTAGTAGCTCCCGATTCTAATTTCGCCTTCTCTGGCTCTTGGCGGGTAATTTGATTCATCAGGGTGTGCGCCATGCGCATAGCTTCCGGGACATTCGCTGGTTTCGATGAAGTGACATTTCCTTGAATGTCCTTGGGAAGTCCCCATAGATACCTCTCCATCCACTTGTACTCCGGAGTAACCATTGTGGGGCACATTTGGGCTAACTCCAAGTACCTTCAGTTATAACCATCAAGGTCAGTTCCTACAATTTTCAGTTCCCAAAACTCCGCTTCCATCTTTTGAATTATTGTTCGGGGACAGTACTCCTCAATCATAGCCCTCTTAAACTCCTCCCATGGTGTAGCATAAGCTTCGTCAATTTCCTGAGCCTGGGCGAACGTATTCCACCAAGTCAAAGTGCCATCCGACAGTGTGCAGGATGTAAAATTAGTCAAGTTTGCTTCGGAGCAGTTACTCACACGGAACACAGATTCCAACTTTTCAAACCATCTCGTTAAGCGAACTGGCCCTTTTGTTTTGTAACGACCTGAATTTTTCTGACTACTTGATTATACTATTTATATGATTTAATTATTCTGATTTGATAAGCAGTGAATTTTAATAAGTCTTGAACCTCCGGAAAGAGTTTTACACAAGCTTTTGGTCACCCTTTTATTCTGACGATTCACGAACGTCATAACTTGATTTAATTATTTAATTGTTTAATTAGTGTGTGTATATATATGGATTTATATATATTTAACTTGAAAATATGATAACTAAATATCTCATTATGTATATTAACAAAGTATTATATATATTTTCATACTACTAATTTAAAGAGTTTTTGAACAATATATATGTTACTATTTAAACGACGTAATTAATTTATGTTAAAATGTATTTACATATAAGGTATTACGAGTGTAAATACATCCTTACAAGTATTAAATACACTTTATAGTATACCAATACATATAAAGCATAGCTATACTCGTATTTTCGTTCAATTTCCTCAAGAATTCTACTCGCATTCATACGGTATTTTTACCCGTATTATACACAGCTTCTAGAAGTATTTACTATTGGTATATACTAATAGAAATATGCAATTATTTGTGTAATATGTCATCCATGACCTAGTCAATTTAATATGTCATCCATGACTTAATACATTTTAACTTATCTTAGATATTTTCACTAAAAACCAAATTTCAAGCCTATAAATAAGCACCATTTCTAAATCATTTTTACACATTCATTTTCCAAATTTTACTTTCAATTTTCACACAAACTTGCAAGAACTCTCTCAAGTTTTGTTCTAATACTTCTTTCCAGCAACTTTACATTCTAAACTTGAGGTAAAAACTCTACTTCAACTCTTGTTTAATTCATATGTCTATAGCTATCTATATAAGAGTTTATAAACTAGAACATAGTTTAGTTAATTCTAAACTTGTTCACAAAAAAAGTTAATCCTTCTAACTTGACTTTTAAAAATAACTTAACACATGTTTTATATCTATATGATATACTAACTTAATGAGCTAAAACTTGGAAACACGAAGAACACCGTAAAACCGGACATACGCCGTCGTAGTAAAACCGAGGGCTGTTTTGGGTTGGATAATTAAAAACTATCATAATTTTTGATTTAAAAGTTGTTCTTCTGAGAAAATGATATTTCATATGAACATGATACTATATCCAAAAATCATGGTTAAACTCAAAACTGAAGTATGTTTTTCAAAATGGTCATCAAGATGTCGTTCTTTCGACGGAAATGACTACCTCTTTAAAATATGGATTATAACTTGTAACTCCGACTATAAACCACCACTTTTTCAGTTTAGTTTCACAAATTACAGTTCGTTATGAAACCATAGCAATTTGATTCACTCAAAACGGATTTATAATGAAGAAATTATGGGCAAAACAATATTGGTTAGAAATGGATAATTTGATTACGGGATTAATTCATTAAAATCTATACTAACCATATCCTAGCTAACTTTTCTTGTATTTTACATGTATTCTAACATGTCATGGTTACACAATACGTCGGATAAATTAAAAGACACCACATACACAATACGTGTAACTACAATAGCGGTATTGTGGATCATGATTAAGTCTTATACAACACGTGTATACTATGTACTACTAATTGTGGACTACTAACTGTGGACTACTAACTGTGGACTACTAATTGTAGACTACTAACGTTGAACTGCTAACTTGACAACTTAAACAATCACACGTGATTGAAAATATAAACTTAAACAGTCACACGTGATTGACAATATGAACTTAAACAATCACATGTGATTAAAGATATGATATGAATAATAGTTGTATTACATTTTTGATATACATATATATTTGTTACAGGTTCGTGAATCCAAGGACGACGACCATATTTTTAATAAGTTGAAAACTTATTATTAATATACTTTTACTACCGTAAGTATATAGTCCCATTTTTAAACTCTAAAAATATTTTGGGATGAGAATACATGCATTTTATATTTTATGCCATGGACACAAGTACTTGAAATATATTCTACGTTGAGTTGTACCACCTTGCATATCTTCCCTAATAGCTTGGTAACTAATATTTACATGTTGTAAGAACATGTAAGCGCGAATCCTATTGATAGATCTATCGAGTTTGACAACCCCAACCGGGCTAGTCGCTCTAGTATCGTAAACGGTTGCATAATACTTCATTTTTACTACACTTGGTACAGTGTAGGGAGATTTCATAATAAAGGGAATATGCCACATTAATGGTTAAGTATGGTTACCGAAGCGCTCAACAACTTATAGAATACTTTTATACACTTGCGAGTGTACATATATTTATAACTATGAAATCTTGTGGTCTATATTTATATTGATGCTAAACCTATATATCTCACCAAACTTTGTGTTGACTGTTTAAGCATGTTTATTCTCAAGTCCTTAAGAAAGTCTTCCGCTGTTGCATTATCTGAGCAAGCTGTGCATGGATTCTCATGTTTTTGTTTAAATGAAGTGTTGCATTCAATAAAACCTTTGTCATTTATTATATTCGACTTTTATGTCACGTGTGTAGTATTTGGAAACGGATGTATTATAGGGATTACTTCTTAAATAATCGCCCACTTGTTTAAAACATGCATTATGTATAATAATGGTGTGCTTTTTATGAAACGAATGCAATATTTTCTAAAACGTATCATATAGAGGTCAAATACCTCTCTACGGGACCAATGAATAATGTACTGCATTTATAGTGATATGAACGGGTCGTTTCAGTTGGTATCAGAGCTGGTTTAAGCTGTGTCGTCGGCTTAATCGTAGAGGGGGTTCTCACAGTGTTACCTGTGACGAAGCATTGGCTCTTACTCTTCGCGGTCAGAATATGGTTGGTTTTGCAGAGAGGCAGGGCCGTAAAATCAGTCTGAGGTACGCTCAGTGGTCACCAGGCGGTTAGCTGGGAAGGCACTGAGTGGGATCCCCACTTATTTCAGTTGGTATCAGAACGGTGGTCTTAGCGAACCAGGTCTTGCATTAGTGTGTCTAACTGATAGTTGTTAGGATGCATTAGTGAGTCTGGACTTCGGCCATGTCTACATGTCAAAAGTTTTGCTTATCATTTCTTGTCGAAAATTACTTGCTTATCATTCTTAGTCTAGGCACATCTTACTGCATTGATTGCATGAATGATGTATAGACAAAATTCATATCTTGGTATATCTGCTAAATCATATCTTAGCGTATATGTTACTGTAAACTTTGTCTGACATATTTCGTAAATTCCTCCGTAATCTACGAAATCTTTTATTCTATATATATAGATATTCTATGTAATTAGAATACCATTCGATAGTCGAAAATCATTTCATATCAAAAAATCCTTTATTCAATCGTACGAAATGGAACTCGCCACTAGTTCAAGTCCCTCGGATTCCGATATGGAGTTTCACTCGAGCTCCGAAACCAGTGTGACTGGAATGGATCAACCAATTAGCCATTATCTATTCTGGATGAATTGGGGATGGGTTCGCAGTCTACTTAATCATTGGAGACAAGAAGAAGGTGATCCCTTCTATCCACCACATTTCCCTCTTGGCGAAGAACCAGAAGCATTTACCGGCGAACCAGTCCGAAACACCATTTTCACCCTCATTTCCAAAGTATCTGGCCACGATTATATATTATCTAAACTTCTAGATCTTATTCATCCGCTCGTTCCAACCGCCAATCTTTCCGGTGTACTAGAAGAAGTCAACGAGTTTCGCACTAGAGTGGTGGCTTTGGAGAATATGATGCAGAACTTACAAGCATCACAAGCCCCACAAGCACCAACTGCACCACCCGCATCCACGCCAACAGTACCATTACCACCACCAACAACATCTGCATCACAAGCCCCAACATCACAATCTGTCCCACGAGCATCAATGTCATATGCCCTGTAGATACCAAGGAATACTAACAACATCAAACGATGAATTATTGATTCATAACTTCATCGAAGAAATATTCTACGGTGATTATGTAATCTCTAAAGTTTTAGAGATTATTTATTCTAATCATAACCGTAAATCAAGACGAGTGGATGGATAGAGATGATAGAGGGGAGAATAGAAACCCTGACAGGAATGGTGCGTGCGTTACAAAATAGACTTGTTATACAAGCAGCACCAGCAGTACCGACAACATCACTAGTACCAGCAACACCTACAACATCACAAGCTCCGCCAGTTCCATAATCACCGACATCATCACAAATCAACAACGAGCATATTGTATCAACGAGTTATGAAGTATTAACTCATTCCCTCTGAAAAATTTATATGAATATTTTATATATATATGAGTTTTTAGACCACAATATATCTTTTCGTACTAAGCTATTACGCATGAATGTTAAAGGGTAGATACTACTCGGTTAATTCATATTACTAATATGCTATGATGTACATCCTTCGTTAATGACTTAACAATCATTAATTATAATCTCCGCTTCAACTCAATAGATTTCATTTCATAATAAACCAAGTGTATTGTTCGAGTACGTGTTAGATTTCACACTTTCATTTTCGATGTACTCAAAACTTTCTAGAAAACGTTATTCGTGTCTTGCGAAGTTCACAAGAATTCTACTAACACCAACATCAATCACCGAGGAAATATCAATAAAAATGAATAATGAAGTATTGATTCATAATTTCATTTACGATGAAGAAATACTCCGCAAAAATTATGTAATCTCTAAAGTTTTAGGGGTTATTCATTCTAGCTCCAGCAAAAATCAAATGAGTTTAATAGTATATTAACTCATTAAATCTATATTACATCTGCAGAAAATATAAAAACATATTTTTTCATAAAGACTGTAATAAAAATTCTCTTGTACAAAATATTACGTGTGAAACTTTAACAGGTAGGTAATACCCGAGAATTATACAAATTCACAATTAATATGTTATACTGTACATTCTTCAATTCAGATTCAATAATCATTAACCATACTCACTACTTTCACAACAATATACATTCTTTCATAGAAACCAGAACAACCATTCTCATTCAAATTCAATTACATATTCTGGTTTTGACAGATCAGAATCCAAGTCAAGATTAAACAGATGACATCACTCTTAGATTCCTACATCTTTCAAAATTATACTTTAAATTCAAACTATACTAGAACATCACTTTCATTCACAAAACTCATAATGATATTCGTATCATTCAAGATTCACGACGAATTCATTATACGGATCTTGACGATGACAACCTGCGTCTAAACCCTTCAAAATTCTTGAAAACACCTCAACTAAGGAACAATCGAGAGAATGAACCAATCACACGATACATACGAAGAATATATGCATATAGATATGCATCCGGAGGATACTTGGAACCTAAACAAAGGTTCAACACATATCCGTGTGAGATCCTTTAGCATTATTATTACCCAAAATAACTTTACAATTCCTTTTCAAAATAGCGAATTTTGTCACAGCTCCAACAAGACAACTTTGACTTTTCATCCGGAGTAGCCTTATTATAACCTTGATATATACGTTGTCTTTTCGCCATCGTTACCGGGGAACCTTTTATATTCCACCACATTAGTAGTAAGCTTGCCAGCAACTTTATTGTTCTTTGACTTAAATCTCTCTGAAAGATCACTATAAAACCTTGTCACGTACCCATCTACATCTTGTAATAATAATTGCCATACCAAACTCCAGAAGCATCAATAATTATTCTTGAATCTCACATCATTTCTGCGTATACATATAACGTTATCTCCTGTAATTATAATTCTGAAATCCAGAATAGCACTTCAGCCTATGAATCAATACTATGAAGTTTTGAAAAAACTGAATGAAGCAGCAGAAACTGTAGACAACTGTAACAGTTAAAAGTTGATGATAAAGAATATTGTGTTAGCAAAGCACAGAAAAAGAGAAGGTTTGGAACTGGAAAACGGATTGAGCAAACCCTGAAGGAGGCTGTGGACAAATCACAAGGACTAAATCAGCCTTCAAAGAATCCAAATGATTCAGTGTATGCTGAAGTCTTTTGCGAATACCTTGCTCCTTACTCTAAACCCTTGTGGACAATATTCTTATCATTCTCTGATCTTAGATATTCTAAGATATCATCGTATCTTTCATTATAAATATCCTCCATATTTCTGAAGATATTTTCATAACTATTCTTATCTGAAATCTTTTATCTCTTCGCGCTATCAGTGTTACGTCATAAAGGAAACTGTTTTAGTTTCTAAATCTCAGAAAAATTCAAAATTTAAAATATGAATGTTGTTGAAGTAGTATTGGGAACTGAAGCATGAGTTAGTATAATATAATGATGCCTGATCAACATGATTATATTATAGTAAGTCATGCTGAGTTTCTAATGGAACATGATGATTCACAGACCATACCGTTATCATGTGCCATGTTACATAACTTTTTCATTCTATTTAACCTCTAGAATTATCAAGAAAATATTTTTCTTGATGATTCGGTCTTTTCCGTAATTTTCTGGTAATTTAACAAGTCAGATCGTGCTATTACCATTTCTTTCTTAGAACATTAGTATTGTTCATCCAAAGCTTCATACCTACGAATACTAGACCATTACTCGCTTAACTTGAAGTCGGGAAGAGGAGACAAAAGCATGGAACTCTTAAATATAAAAGAAAATATAAAGCCCGACAACAATACATAAATTACAAACCGTGCATATCAATACGTATTGCAACGTAAAGGCACGGGAGAATTAAAAACACTATAACCCTAAGGTAATAGTAAAAGTAAATAAATTCCTCCGGTGGTAGATGAAAAAGAAGAATGACAGATATGAAAGTTAGGAGTATATCAAGAATCAGAACTAGATGGAGCATATTGACGAATATTTTGGAAGTATGAAGTAAGGAAGAAAGTATAGAAGATGAGAGATGTGAAAATAAGGAAACGAAGGGGGTGTTAATATATAGCGAAATATCAGACATAGCAATCAAGGCAGATTACGCACCTAAACGAAGAAAATTCTAATTTCCTTAATTATCGAAGAATCAAATCTTATTAAGATTACAAATATTTTCTTTAATCCGGAAATCAACCGTGACGACGTCAAAAGTTAAGACGAATCTTTACTTTCCTCATTTCACTATTTTGCGATAGCTTCACTCATACACTTCACATAATCGAATTGTTTTATCCATATTACTCACTAATGATAAAACTCTAATTTTCAACTCGTATTCATCATGAAAACATACTTATTGTCAGCCATGACGATCTCAATCAAATTTCGGGACGACGAAATTTCTTTAACGTGTAGGTACCGTAACGACCCCAATTTTTCCGACAACTTGATTATACTATTTACATAATTTAATTATTCTGATTTAATAAGCAATGAATTTTAATAAGTCTTGAACCTCCGGAAAGAGTTTTACACAAGCTTTTGGTCACCCTTTTATTCCGACGATTCACGAACATCATAACTTGATTTAATTGTTTAATTATTGTGTATATATATGGATTTATATATATTTAACTTGAAAATATGATAATTAAATATCTCATTATGTATATTAACAAAGTATTATATATATTTTCATACTACTAATTTAAAGAGTTTTTGAACAATATATATGTTACTATTTAAACGACGTAATTAACTTATGATAAAATGTATTTACATATAATGTATTACGAGTGTAAATACATCCTTACAAGTATTAAATACACTTTATAATATACCAATACATATAAAGGATAGCTATACTCATATTTCCGTTCAATTTCCTCAAGAATTCTACTCGCATTCATACGGTATTTTTACCCGTATTATACACAGCTTCTAGAAGTATTTACTATTGGTATATACCAATAGAAATCTGCAATTATTTGTGTAATATGTCATCCATGACCTAATAAATTTAATATGTCATCCATGACTTCATACATTTTAACTTATCTTAGATATTTTCACTAAAAACCAAATTTCAAGCCTATAAATAAGCACCATTTCTAACTCATTTTTACACATTCATTTTCCAAATTTTACTTCTAATTTTCACACAAACTTGCAAGAACTCTCTCAAATTTTGTTCTAATACTTCTTTTCAGCAACTTTACATTCTAAACTTGAGGTAAAAACTCTACTGCAACTCTTGTTCAATTCATATGTCTATAGCTATCTATATAAGAGTTTATAAACTAGAACATAGTTTAGTTAATTCTAAACTTGTTCGCAAACAAAGTTAATCCTTCTAACTTGACTTTTAAAAACAAATTAACACATGTTTTATATCTATATGATATACAAACTTAATGAGCTAAAACTTGGAAACACAAAGAACACCGTAAAACCGGACATATGCCGTCGTAGTAAAACCGAGGGCTGTTTTGGGTTGGATAATTAAAAACTATCATAATTTTTGATTTAAAAGTTGTTCTTCTGGGAAAATGATATTTCATATGAACATGATACTATATCCAAAAATCATGGTTAAACTCAAAATTGAAGTATGTTTTTCAAAATGGTCATCAAGATGTCGTTCTTTCGACGAAAATGATTACCTCTTTCCAATATAGATTATAAATTGTAACTCTGACTATAAACCACCACTTTTTCAGTTTAGTTTCACAAATTACAGTTCGTTATGAAACCATAGCAATTTGATTCACTCAAAACGGATTTATAACGAAGAAATTATGGGCAAAACAATATTGGTTAGAAATGGATAATTTGATTACGGGATTAATTCATTAAAATCTATACTAACCATATCCTAGCTAACTTTTCTTGTATTATACATGTATTCTAACATATCATGGTTACATAATATGTCGGATAAATCAAAAGACACCACATACACAATACGTGTAACTACAATAGCGGTATTGTGGATCATGATTAAGTCTTATACAACACGTGTATACTATGTACTACTAATTGTAGACTACTAACTGTGGACTACTAATTGTGGACTACTAACATTGGGCTGCTAACTTGACAACTTAAACAATCACACGTGATTGAAAATATAAACTTAAACAATCACACGTGATTGAAAATATGAACTTAAACAATCACATGTGATTGAAGATATGATATGAATAATAGTTGTATTACATTTTGATATACATATATAAATGTTACAGGTTCGTGAATCCAAGGACGACAGCCATATTTTTAATAAGTTGAAAACTTATTATTAATATACTTTTACTACCGTGAGTATATAGTCCCATTTTTAAACTCTAAAAATATTTTGGGATGAGAATACATGCATTTTATGTTTTACGCCATGGACACAAGTACTTGAAATATATTCTACGTTGAGTTATACCACCTTGCATATCTTCCCTAATAGCTTGGTAACTAATATTTACATGTTGTAAGAACATGTAAGCGCGAATCCTATTGATAGATCTATTGGGTTTGACAACCCCAACCGGGCTAGTCGCTTTAGTATCGTAAACGGTTGCATAATACTTCATTTTTACTACACTTGGTACAGTGTAGGGAGATTTCATAATAAAGAGAATATGCCACATTAATGGTTAAGTATGGTTACCGAAGCGCTCAACAACTTATAGAATACTTTTATACACTTGCGAGTGTACATATATTTATAACTATGAAATCTTGTGGTCTATATTTATATCGATGCTAAACCTATATATCTCACCAAACTTTGTGTTGACTGTTTAAGCATGTTTATTCTCAGGTCCTTAAGAAAGTCTTCCGCTATTGCATTATCTGAGCAAGCTGTGCATGGAGTCTCACGTTTTTGTTTAAATGAAGTGTTGCATTCAATAAAACCTTTGTCATGTATTATATTCGACTTTTATGTCACGTGTGTAGTATTTAGAAATCGATGTATTATGGGGATTATTTCTTAAATAATTGACCACTTGTTTAAAACATGCATTATGTATAATAATGGTGTGCTTTTTATGAAACGAATGCAATATATTCTAAAACATATCATATAGAGGTCAAATACCTCGCTATAGGACCAATGAATAACGTACTGCGTTTATAGTGATATGAACGGGTCGTTTCATGTTCCACAGAATACACGATAACTAAGCATGGCAAACAGCAGCAGATAGTACAAAAGCCAATATGTGATAACTTAAAGTAAACGCCGTACAACAATTAAGCAACAGTAATTTCATTCATAATAAGAACGTTACGTACAATGGCATGAGGTTCGTACATTACATTAATGAAAAACACGAAACTACAAACGGAATACATAAGGAAATCCAATACAATAGTCCTAGGGCGAAGGTGGGTAAATGATGTCTATCAGGTGGGACATCTGATCCTCGAGCTCAGTTACCCGAGCATGGAGGGCATGCACTTCCCTTGTCAGGACGACGGGGAATGTGGGTGGGGCAGGTGGTTCAGATAGTGCAGATGGTGCAGATGTAGACGGCACAGTGCGGGCGGTCTTACGCACAAATGGATCGGCAGGATACGGTACGACCCGCTTACGGGCTGTGACCCTAACTAACTGTCCATGTGCGTCCACGAACGGCTTTCCTCCATTAAACCCTGGAATAACAGTACCATCGAAGCGGTATCGCTTCTTCAACGGGGTAGAGGGCGGCTGCAAGGGCTCCTCCTCAGGATCCTTCTCAGAATCCTCCTCGGAATCCTCCTCGCTGGTGTCATCGGATGATGATCCATCTGAATCGTCAGAAGGTAGTGCGGGATCATCACGGGCGGGAGAGTGCGTCTAGCCTGTGGTCATAAGTCGATATCTGCCAGGTGTAATCGGTATGACACGTCCGTCAGCGGTGCGTCTAGCCCAATGTCCATGCTCATTACGAAAGGGACCATCTCCATTTCCCCAGGGATCACAGTACCACCGGATTGGTACTGTGTGAAATGTCCCGTTCTTATTGATTAAAAACGTTCCATATTAATTGATTTCGTTGCGAGGTTTTGACCTCTATATGAGACGTTTTTCAAAGACTGCATTCATTTTAAAACAAACCATAACCTTTATTTCATCAATAAAGGTTTAAAAAGCTTTACGTAGATTATCAAATAATGATAATCTAAAATATTCTGTTTACACACGACCATTACATAATGGTTTACAATACAAATATGTTACAACAAAATAAGTTTCTTGAATGCAGTTTTTACACAATATCATACAAGCATGGACTCCAAATCTCGTCCTTATTTAAGTATGCGACAGCGGAAGCTCTTAATAATCACCTGAGAATAAACATGCTTAAAACGTCAACAAAAATGTTGGTGAGTTATAGGTTTAACCTATATATATCAAATCATAATAATAGACCACAAGATTTCATATTTCAATACACATCCCATACATAGAGATAAAAATCATTCATATGGTGAACACCTGGTAACCGACATTAACAAGATACATATATAAGAATATCCCCATCATTCCGGGACACCCTTCGGATATGATATAAATTTCGAAATACTAAAGCATCCGGTACTTTGGATGGGGTTTGTTAGGCCCAATAGATCTATCTTTAGGATTCACGTCAATTAGGGTGTCTGTTCCCTAATTCTTAGATTACCAGACTTAATAAAAAGGGGCATATTCGATTTCGATAATTCAACCATAGAATGTAGTTTCACGTACTTGTGTCTATTTTGTAAATCATTTATAAAACCTGCATGTATTCTCATCCCAAAAATATTAGATTTTAAAAGTGGGACTATAACTCACTTTCACAGATTTTTACTTCGTCGGGAAGTAAGACTTGGCCACTGGTTGATTCACGAACCTATAACAATATATACATATATATCAAAGTATGTTCAAAATATATTTACAACACTTTTAATATATTTTGATGTTTTAAGTTTATTAAGTCAGCTGTCCTCGTTAGTAACCTACAACTAGTTGTCCACAGTTAGATGTACAGAAATAAATCGATAAATATTATCTTGAATCAATCCACGACCCAGTGTATACGTATCTCAGTATTGATCACAACTCAAACTATATATATTTTGGAATCAACCTCAACCCTGTATAGCTAACTCCAACATTCACATATAGAGTGTCTATGGTTGTTCCGAAATATATATAGATGTGTCGACATGATAGGTCGAAACATTGTATACGTGTCTATGGTATCTCAAGATTACATAATATACAATACAAGTTGATTAAGTTATGGTTGGAATAGATTTGTTACCAATTTTCACGTAGCTAAAATGAGAAAAATTATCCAATCTTGTTTTACCCATAACTTCTTCATTTTAAATCCGTTTTGAGTGAATCAAATTGCTATGTTTTCATATTGAACTCTATTTTATGAATCTAAACAGAAAAAGTATAGGTTTATAGTCAGAAAAATAAGTTACAAGTCGTTTTTGTAAAGGTAGTCATTTCAGTCGAAAGAACGACGTCTAGATGACCATTTTAGAAAACATACTTCCACTTTGAGTTTAACCATAATTTTTGGATATAGTTTCATGTTCATAATAAAAATCATTTTCTCAGAATAACAACTTTTAAATCAAAGTTTATCATAGTTTTTAATTAACTAACCCAAAACAGCCCGCGGTGTTACTACGACGGCGTAAATCCGGTTTTACGGTGTTTTTCGTGTTTCCAGGTTTTAAATCATTAAGTTAGCATATCATATAGATATAGAACATGTGTTTAGTTGATTTTAAAAGTCAAGTTAGAAGGATTAACTTTTGTTTGCGAACAAGTTTAGAATTAACTAAACTATGTTCTAGTGATTACAAGTTTAAACCTTCGAATAAGATAGCTTTATATGTATGAATCGAATGATGTTATGAACATCACTACTACCTTAAGTTCCTTGAATAAACCTACTGGAAAAGAGAAAAATGGATCTAGCTTCAATGGATCCTTGGATGGCTCGAAGTTCTTGAAGCAAAATCATGACACGAAAACAAGTTCAAGTAAGATCATCACTTGAAATAAGATTGTTATAGTTATAGAAATTGAACCAAAGTTTGAATATGATTATTACCTTGTATTAGAATGATAACCTACTGTAAGAAACAAAGATTTCTTGAGGTTGGATGATCACCTTACAAGATTGGAAGTGAGCTAGCAAACTTGAAAGTATTCTTGATTTTATGAAACTAGAACTTTTGGAATTTATGAAGAACACTTAGAACTTGAAGATAGAACTTGAGAGAGATCAATTAGATGAATAAAATTGAAGAATGAAAGTGTTTGTAGGTGTTTTTGGTCGTTGGTGTATGGATTAGATATAAAGGATATGTAATTTTGTTTTCATGTAAATAAGTCATGAATGATTACTCATATTTTTGTAATTTTATGAGATATTTCATGCTAGTTGCCAAATGATGGTTCCCACATGTGTTAGGTGACTCACATGGGCTGCTAAGAGCTGATCATTGGAGTGTATATACGAATAGTACATACATCTAAAAGCTGTGTATTGTACGAGTACGAATACGGGTGCATACGAGTAGAATTGTTGATGAAACTGAACGAGGATGTAATTGTAAGCATTTTTGTTAAGTAGAAGTATTTTGATAAGTGTATTGAAGTCTTTCAAAAGTGTATAAATACATATTAAAACACTACATGTATATACATTTTAACTGAGTCGTTAAGTCATCGTTAGTCGTTACATGTAAGTGTTGTTTTGAAACCTTTAGGTTAACGATCTTGTTAAATGTTGTTAACCCAATGTTTATAATATCAAATGAGATTTTAAATTATTATATTATCATGATATTATCATGTATGAATATCTCTTAATATGATATATATACATTAAATGTCTTTACAACGATAATCGTTACATATATGTCTCGTTTAAAAATCATTAAGTTAGTAGTCTTGTTTTTACATATGTAGTTCATTGTTAATATACTTAATGATATGTTTACTTATCATAGTATCATGTTAACTATATATATATCCATATATATGTCATCATATATTTTTTACAAGTTTTAACGTTCGTGAATCACCGGTCAACTTGGGTGGTCAATTGTCTATATGAAACATATTTCAATTAATCAAGTCTTAACAAGTTTGATTGCTTAACATGTTGGAAACATTTAATCATGTAAATATCAATCTCAATTAATATATATAAACATGGAAAATTTCGGGTCACTACAGTACCTACCCGTTAAATAAATTTCGTCCCGAAATTTTAAGCTGTTGAAGGTGTTGACGAATCTTCTGGAAATAGATGCGGGTATTTCTTCTTCATCTGATCTTCACGCTCCCAGGTGAACTCGGGTCCTCTACGAGCATTCCATCGAACCTTAACAATTGGTATCTTGTTTTGCTTAAGTCTTTTAACCTCACGATCCATTATTTCGACGGGTTCTTCGATGAATTGGAGTTTTTCGTTGATTTGGATTTCATCTAACGGAATAGTGAGATCTTCTTTAGCAAAACATTTCTTCAAATTCGAGACGTGGAAAGTGTTATGTACAGCCGCGAGTTGTTGAGGTAACTCAATTCGGTAAGCTACTGGTCCGACACGATCAATAATCTTAAATGGTCCAATATACCTTGGATTTAATTTCCCTCGTTTACCAAATCGAACAACGCCTTTCCAAGGTGCAACTTTAAGAATGACCATCTCTCCAATTTCAAATTCTATATCTTTTCTTTTAATGTCAGCGTAGCTCTTTTGTCGACTTTGGGCGGTTTTCAACCGTTGTTGAATTTGGATGATCTTCTCGGTAGTTTCTTGTATAATCTCCGGACCCGTAATCTATCTATCCCCCACTTCACTCCAACAAATGGGAGACCTGCACTTTCTACCATAAAGTGCTTCAAACGGTGATAATGCTAAAAACGAACATATATTTCATAGCATTATTCCTCAAGAAAGACAAGCTTTTAGTTGCAATTGTTCCATTTACAAGAGATATTCGTTTAAATAATAAAAGGTGAAGACAAAAGACAGATTCGACGAATTGAAGACGCAAACGACCAAAAAGCTCAAAAGTACAAAAGACAATCAAAAAGGTTCCAATTATTGATAAGAAACGTCTCGAAATCACAAGAGTACAAGATTCAAAACGCAAAGTACAAAATATAAAATTGTACGCAAGGACGTTCGAAAATCCGGAACCGGGACCAGAGTCAACTCTTAACGCTCAACGCAACGGACTAAAAATTACAAGTTAACTATATATATAAATATAATATAATAATATATATATATATTATATATATATAATAAAAACCGTCGGCAGAGAAAACTCCAAGGACTGAGCTGTAATTTCTATCTCCGCGACTCGCGGAGTTTGAAGGGGTTTTTGCCGCGAGTCGCGGAGCCCCAATTTTCAACCCTGGCTATAAAGCAAACCGAATTCTGATCAAATTTCATATTCTATTTCAATCTCTCTCTCAATATATACGTAATATATATATATAATTTATATTTTAATTTTAATTTTAATTTTAAATCCTAATAATAAGGTTATGTTAGCAAATGTTGTAAGGGTGTAAGTCGAAATTCTGTCCGTGTAACGCTACGCTATTTTTAATCATTGTAAGTTATGTTCAACCTTTTTATATTAATGTCTCGTAGCTAAGTTATTATTATGCTTATTTAAAACGAAGTAATCATGATGTTGGGCTAATTACTAAAATTGGGTAATTGGGCTTTGTACCATAATTGGGGTTTGGACAAAAGAACGACACTTGTGGAAACTAGACTATGGGCTATTAATGGGCTTTATATTTGTTTAACTAAATGAAAGTTTGTTAATGTTAATATAAAGATTTACAATTGGGCGTCCCTATAAATTACCATATACACTCAATCGGACACGATGGGCGGGGTATTTATATGTACGAATAATCGTTCATTTAACCGGACACGGGAATGGATTAATAGCCACTAGAATAATCAAAACAGGGGTGAAATTACATTCAAGGGTAATTGGTGTAATTGTTAACAAAGTAGTAAAACCTTGGTTTACACGCAGTCGATAACCTGGTGTATTCATTAAACAAAGTATTAAAACCTTGTTACAATTCGAATCCCCAATTAGTTGGAATATTTAACTTCGGGTATAAGAATAATTTGACAAGGACACTTGCAATTTATATTTATGACTGATGGACTGTTATGGACAAAAACCAGACGGACATATTGAATAATCCAGGACAAAGGACAATTAACCCATGGGCATAAAACTAAAATCAACACGTCAAACATCATGATTACGGAAGTTTAAATAAGCATAATTCTTTTATTTCATATTTAATTTCCTTCATTTTATATTTAATTGCACTTCTAATTATCGCACTTTTATTTATTTTATTTTATCGCATTTTTAATTATCGTACTTTTTAATTATCGCAAGTTTATTTTATCGCACTTTTATTATTCGCAATTTCATTATCGTTATTTACTTTACGCTTTAATTTAAGTCTTGTATTTATTTTATATTTTACATTAGGTTTTAACTGCGACTAAAGTCTTAAAATCGACAAACCGGTCATTAAACGGTAAAAACCCCCCTTTATAATAATAATATTACTTATATATATGTTTGTATTTTTATAAAAGTAAACTAATATAGCGTTGAGTTTTGTTTAAAGATTTCCCTGTGGAACGAACCGGACTTACTAAAAACTACACTACTGTACGATTAGGTACACTGCCTATAAGTGTTGTAGCAAGGTTTAAGTATATCCATTCTATAAATAAATAAATATCTTGTGTAAAATTGTATCGTATTTAATAGTATTTCCTGCTAAAATTAATAGTATTTTATACCCCTCTGCTTTGACATCAAGTATTTTTGGCGCCGCTGCCGGGGAATTATCTTAAAAGCCGGAAGCGCAACGCTAATATAAAAAAAAAAAAAAACAAAAATATAAGTATTTTTAAGATTTTGTTAAATATTTAAGTTTTATAAGTTTCTTTATTTCTATTTTAGTTTATAAAAATATAAGTTTTATTTTAAAATCTTTTATTTATTTAAAAAAACAGAAAACATAAAATAAAAAAAATAAAATAAAGAAAAACGCGTAAAAATTGAAAGCTGTCAACTGAATTCCTGAACCCCGCGACTCGCGGGGTTTTCTTCTTTAATTGCCGCAACTCGCGGAGGCCATCTGACACGCGAACAGAAACCCTAAAACTGCATTAATTACGGGATATTATTAATTATAATTATTATTTAACCTAATTATGTATTATTATTATTATTAGTTTTATTTTTATTTTTACTTTTTATTTAATTTATGTATTTAGTATTAATTAGTTTTATTAATTTATAAAATTAGTAGTTTTATTAAATAAATAATATAAAAATAATATTTTTATAAAAATTGTACTTTTTACAACTTTTTGTATATTTTTATATTTTGTCCCTTTTTAATCGTTGTAGCGTAATATTTGTATTTTTAGCTCATTTTTAATTTTAAACTTAGTTTTTGCTATAGTTATTTTTACTCCTAGATTTTTAGGCTTTGCCGTAGAATTCCTTAAGTGCTTTTTCTTTAGACTAAGATTTAGGTGCTTTAGAATTTTGCGACGCCTTTTTAAGTTTTAGTTTTTTTTTTTTTTTTTTTTTAAGTTATTTCTATTTGGGATTTAGTTTTTCTTGTAAGCTTTAATATTTTTAGACCTTTTACTATGTATCAATTATCATTCCAATTAATAATTTCAATTTGCGATTATAATTTTAAGTTAGTTGTAGTAATAAGGTTAGGTTAGTCAAGTATTTTTAAGTTTTTATAAGTTTCTTTTATTTTTCCGTCACCTTTTATTTTTTCAACCATTTTTCTTTTTCTACCTTTTGCGACGAACTCTTTTTCTCTCTTATTTCTCGCTATTCTAGTTTTTAGGACTTAGAATTTTTTCTACTTCTTATCTAAATTTCTTAAAATTACGAAAATTTATTTTGAGTGGTTAAATTAATAGACATCAAAATTTTCTGGTTCGTAGTAATAGTTGGATTTGTACGTGGACCGGGTTATTGGAGCTAAACAGTCCTCAATTATATTGAGACCAAACGAATCCTGCCCCTCTGCTGCATCTTTTGGCTATTCGAAACGTGGGCAAAATCAGAAAAGTCTATTAATTGGATAACTTATTATAATTTTTCTTTCCTTTTAAAAACTAATAGGATATTCAGTGAATGCACCGAGCAAGACGTTCATCACCTTTTGTACGTTCACCACCTGTAACTAGATCAAGACATCGTTTAACAAATATAACCGCCGTTGATTTTTCTTTAGAATTGTCATCCAGTCGACCAAGTACTTCAGTTCAAATTTCCGATAATTCATTTTTTGAACCCAACCTCACAATTGAGAATCCAGAAAATATTCAGGAACGGTTCGTAGATCCTGAACCATTAAACTTTCCTCCGGAACCACCAATCATTCAAACAGAGATTGTTGAGGAACGAACCATTAAATCAGAATCATCTAGTGATACCGAGTCAACAAATTCAATTATGGAGAATCTGGAACCTTTAAGTATGGAAGACCGAATGAGAGCTAAACGCACTGGCCAAGGTCACGCAATTACTCATCCAGACATTAATGCGCCAGATTATGAAATCAAAGGACAAATTCTACACATGGTGACTAATCAATGCCAATTTAGTGGTGCGCCGAAGGAAGATCCAAATGAACATCTACGTACCTTTAATAGGATCTGCACACTATTTAAAATACGAGAAGTGGAGGATGAACAGATATATCTCATGTTATTTCCCTGGACTTTAAAGGGAGAAGCCAAAGATTGGTTGGAATCGTTACCTGAAGGGGCGATCGATACATGGGACGTTTTAATTGACAAATTTCTTAAACAATTCTTTCCTGCATCTAAAGCCGTAAGACTTCAAGCAGAAATTGTTACGTTCACACAGAAACCAAATGAAACTCTATATGAGGCATGGACAAGATATGGAAAGTTGTTAAGAGGATGTCCGCAACATGGTTTAGACACCTGTCAAATAGTACAAATATTCTATCGAGGATGCGACATCACTACAAGAAAAGACATAGATATAGCAGCTGGTGGTTCTATTATGAAGAAAACCGAAACTGATGCTTACAAAATTATTGACAACACTGCTTCCCACTCACATGAGTGGCACCAAGAAAAAGATATCATTAGATCATCTAAAGCAGCTAGAGCCGATTCTAGCCATGACTTAGATTTCATTTCCGCAAAGATAGATGCTTTCGAAAGACGAATGGAAAAGATGACTAAGGATATTCACTCAATACGAATTAGTTGTGAGCAGTGTGGAGGACCACATTTGACAAAAGATTGTCTCAGTATTGAATTAATAATGGAACAAAGAGAGAATATTTCATACATAAACCAAAGGCCTGGAAATAATTATCAGAATAATTATCAACCGCCAAGACCGATTTACAATCAAAACCAGAATTATAACCGAAATATTCCATACAACAACCAACAAGGTCCTAGCAATCAACAAGTATCCAATAATACTTACAATCAGCAAAGACCTAATTTTCAAAACAAACCACCACAACAAACCGATGATAAAAAGCCGAATTTAGAAGATATGATGACGAAGCTAGTTGAAACTCAAACGCAGTTTTTCACCTCTCAGAAACAAACCAATGAACAAAATGCTCAAGCATTTAGAAATCAACAAGCTTCTATTCAAAATCTGGAACAAGAAGTAAGTAACCTAGCAAGGTTGATAGGTGAAAGAAAACCGGGAAGTCTACCGAGTGATACAAATGCTAACCCCAGGAATGAAACAGCTAAAGCCATTACCACAAGAAGTGGTATTACACTTAAACCACCTGAAATACCTGTAGTTTCAGATGATTCTATTCCTACTCCACAAGAACCACAATCCGATCAAGATAAGGAAAAAGAACCGGTAGTTGAAAAGGTTAATGAAGATAACACAGTTAAGGCTAAACCTTATGTTAAACCATACCAACCACCACTTCCTTATCCGAGTAAAATGAAGAAAGAAAAACTTGAAGCCGAGCAATCCAAATTCTTGGATATGTTTAAACAGATAAATGTAAATCTTCCTTTCATTGATGTGATTTCAGGAATGCCTAGATATGCTAAATTCTTGAAAGATCTAATCTCAAATAGAAAGAAAATGGAAGAACTCTCGGCTGTTACTATGAATGCTAATTGTTCAGCAGTGCTGTTGAATAAGATACCAGAAAAACTATCTGATCCAGGAAGTTTCACAATTCCATGTTTTCTGGGTAGTCTTAGTTCAATAGAAGCATTGGCAGACTTAGGTGCTAGTATAAATCTAATGCCGTATTCACTATACGCTAAACTAGACCTTGGAGAATTGAAACCAACCAGAATAAGCATACAACTAGCCGATAGATCAATAAAATATCCTAGAGGGATAATGGAGAACATGCTAGTTAAAGTTGGTACTTTAGTATTTCCAGTAGATTTTGTTGTTTTGAACATGGAAGAAGATTCTCAAGTTCCTCTCATATTAGGAAGACCATTCTTAAACACGGCTAAAGCAATGATAGACGTGTTCGGTAAGAAACTGACCCTAAGTATAGAGGATGAGAGTGTTACCTTTTCAGTTGATAGAGCAATGCAACAACCACAATCTGCAGATGATACATGTTATTATATTCAAACTATAGATGCACATGCAGAATTATTAGAAGAATTTCCAGAATTACAAGGAACAGGAGAATGTTCTTTAGGAGAAGGTAATGAACCAATTGATGAAGCTGAAATGTTAGCTACACTTATAGCTAATGGATATGAACCAACAACAGAAGAAATTCAAATGCTAAAAGAAGAAGACAGATATCGATATAAATCATCGATAGAAGAACCTCCGAAATTAGAGTTAAAGCCACTTCCAAATCATTTGGAATACGCTTATTTACATGGTGAATCTGAATTACCTGTAATAATATCGTCTTCTCTTACTAAAAATGAGAAATCACAACTCATTTCTGTGTTGAAAGCTCATAAACCAGCCATTGCATGGAAGATTCATGATATTAAAGGAATAAGTCCTTCGTATTGCACACATAAAATCCTTATGGAAGAGGGTCATAAAACGTATGTGCAACGCCAACGAAGACTAAATCCTAATATGCAAGATGTAGTTAAGAAAGAGATTATTAAACTGCTAGATGCAGGTTTGATATATCCAATCTCTGATAGTCCATGGGTAAGCCCAGTTCAATGCGTGCCTAAGAAGGGTGGCATGACTGTCATCACAAATGAGAAAAATGAGCTTATTCCTACTAGGACTGTAACAGGATGGCGTGTATGTATTGATTATAGAAAATTAAATGACGCCACCAGAAAAGATCACTTTCCCTTACCTTTCATAGATCAAATGTTGGAAAGATTAGCCGGAAATAGTTACTATTGTTTTCTAGATGGATTTTCCGGATATTTTCAAATTCCAATAGCACCCGAGGACCAAGAGAAAACCACATTCACGTGCCCTTATGGTACTTTTGCTTACAAACGCATGCCATTTGGACTTTGCAACGCCCCTGCAACCTTTCAAAGGTGTATGATGGCGATTTTTCACGACATGATAGAAGAATGCATGGAAGTATTCATGGATGACTTTTCAGTCTTCGGTGATACATTTAAATCATGTCTAGTTAATCTGGAACGAATGCTAATTAGATGCGAAAAATCAAATCTAGTACTTAATTGGGAGAAATGCCATTTCATGGTTAAAGAAGGCATCGTTCTTGGACATAAAATTTCAAAAGAAGGAATTGAAGTGGATAGAGCTAAAGTAGATGTAATTGCTAAACTTCCACATCCCACCAATGTTAGAGGAGTTAGGAGTTTTCTAGGGCATGCCGGTTTTTACCGACGTTTCATAAAAGATTTTTCTAAAATTGCCACTCCTATGAATAAACTCCTAGAAAAGGATGCGCCATTCATCTTTTCAGATGAGTGTATCAAATCTTTTAATATTCTTAAAGAAAAACTCACTAATGCACCGATCATGATAACACCAAATTGGAATCTACCATTTGAACTAATGTGCGATGCAAGTGATTTTGCAATGGGAGCCGTTTTAGGACAAAGGATTGAAAAATGATTTCAACCTATATATTATGCTAGTAAGACGTTACAAGGAGCACAAACGAACTATACAACTACTGAAAAAGAACTCCTTGCTATTGTCTTTGCTTTTGATAAATTTCGATCATATCTCGTTCTAGCAAAAACGGTGGTCTATACCGACCATTCTGCTCTTAGATACCTATTATCAAAACAAGATGCTAAACCAAGATTAATCCGTTGGATCTTACTCTTACAAGAGTTTGATATTGAAATCCGAGATAAAAGAGGAGCAGAAAATCTCGCCGCTGATCATCTTTCTCGTCTTGAAAATCCCGAATTAGAAGTTCTGAATGAATCGGCCATAAAAGACAACTTTCCTGATGAATATCTATTGAAGATAGATTATAAAGAAATCCCATGGTTTGCAGACTATGCAAACTACTTAGTTTGTGGATTCCTTGAAAAAGGATTATCGTACCAAAGACGAAAGAAATTCTTCAGTGATATAAAACACTATTTCTGGGAAGATCCACATCTGTTTAAAAGTTGTCCCGATGGAATAATACGCCGATGTATATTTGGAGATGAAGCTAGTAAAATTTTAAACCATTGTCACACAGGACCAACAGGAGGGCATTATGGGCCTCAACTAACAGCAAGAAAAGTTTATGAAGCTGGATTCTATTGGCCTACAATTTACAAAGACGCACACCTTCTTTGTAAATCCTGTGATGCATGTCAAAGGGCCGGAAAAATAAGTCAACGTGATGAAATGCCACAAAATGTCATCCAAGTATGTGAAGTATTTGACATTTGGGGTATTGACTTTATGGGTCCATTTCCAAAATCTCATAATAATCTATATATACTCGTAGCCATTGATTATGTATCTAAATGGGCGGAAGCACAAGCTCTCCCAACTAACGATGCACGAGTTGTAGTCAACTTTTTAAAACGTCTTTTTGCAAGGTTTGGAACACCGAAAGCTTTAATAAGTGATCGGGGAACTCATTTTTGTAATAATCAACTTGAGAAAGTTCTTAAAAGATATGGAGTAACTCATAAAATCTCCACCGCATATCATCCACAAACAAGTGGACAAGTTGAAAATACCAACCGAGCTTTAAAACGTATTCTAGAGAAAACCGTAGGATCAAATCCGAAGGAATGGTCCATTAAATTGGAGGATGCACTCTGGGCTTTTAGAACAGCCTACAAAACTCCAATTGGAACCACACCTTTTAGACTTGTTTATGGAAAAGCATGTCATCTTCCAGTAGAAATTGAACACAAAGCATTTTGGGCTTTGAAGACATGTAATCTTGATTTACATGAAGCCGGACGTCTACGATTAAGTCAACTAAACGAATTAGAAGAATTAAGACATGAAGCATACGAAAATTCGTTAATCTATAAAGAAAGAACGAAGAAATGGCATGATAAAAGAATCAGAAGTTCAAAAGAATTTAAAGAAGGAGACAGAGTTCTTCTTTTCAATTCACGATTCAAGCTATTTCCTGGAAAATTGAAATCAAGATGGTCTGGACCATTCATAGTCAAAAGAGTTTTCCCATACGGAACGATAGAATTAATAAATTCAAATGGGATTGAATTTAAAGTTAATGGTCACAGAGTTAAACATTACATACATGGTCCGATGAAAGTCGACAACGAAGTTAATCACAATTTCGATACCACAGCTAACTAAGTGTGGGGAGAATCAAGTCTTTAAAGGATAATATGTATTTCTGTTAGAGTTAGATTGTCTGTTTTCGTGTAGTTCTCGAAAATGGAACACGTATGGTCTTTCCCTAGCAGACCCTAAAGAACTAGTCTTCTCCCCCCATTCTGAATTTTTATTTTTTTTAGGTTTTTACAAAATGAAGACTGCCTGTGAACTAAACCATGGTCTAATGCTACACGCTTTGATCACTAAAAGAAATAATGATATACTACCGAGCGAATTAGTATCAGTAATCAGAGAAAGAATGGACGGAGTTAGAAAAGGATCCAGATGCGAAGATAATAAGTTACAATTTGGTAAAGGAAAATCAAAATCCGCAGCGAAAAGAAGAGCACGACACCTAGAAAGATGTCACAAATGCGGAAAATGGTCACATGGAGGTAAATGTTCAAATAATCAAACCTATTCAAATACCGAATTTGTTACTTTATGCAGAGAAGGACCGTTCATATGTTTAGAAGAAAAGACACTGAATGCTCGGGGTTACGCCTATGCAGCCATGGAAAACCAATTAAATCGACTATCTTATGAATGGAATAGATCATATAACTAAGAAATCTATTTCACAGGTATGTCTGTACAGTTTTTATTTTTATTTTTATTTTTAACCTTTTGATAATAAACGCTAATTTGTTCGCTAAAAAGTATTAAATTGGTATTAAATAAAATTAGGTTTGGCGACCGAAATTATTGATATCATTCAAAAATTTATTACATCACTGCGAAATTTAACGTTTATTCTTAAGGTATAAATATCTTTAATCAATCAACCCAAAATATTTCAAAAATTCGTCATGAGTTAAATTAGGTCTTGGAACCGAAATTACTTTACCGAAAAGAGGGGCGCATATTTTTGATAATATTTGATTGATTAAAGTGGGATAAAAAGACAAAAAGATTTTTAATTTTATTTTTTTTACCATGTTTTTAAAATTAATATTTAAATCTTAAATTAATATTGTAAACTTTGTAAAACAATATTTTTAAAATTGTAAATATTTGAAAAATTAATATAAGTTAGGTGTGAATTTATAATATGAATTTTTAAATTAAGTTTGGTGTGAATTTTTAATTTTTAAAATATGAATTTTTTAATTTTATGCATTTCAAATTTTAAGTTTGGTGTGAATTTTTAATATTAATTTTGAATTTTATATTTAAATTGTGTGAATTTAAAAACAAAAATTTACTTTATCTCATTAAGTTAAAAATATGATTTTTAAAATTCGTCGTAAATTGAAGACTAGGTCATTAAACCGAAATTGCTTTACCCGAGGGAGGGACGAGAACTTTTATTATCATTATTTTTAATCTTATTGATTTAAAGTATGCCAAAAAAAAAAAAAAAAATCCAAAAATCTAAGCTTTTAAAACAATTGCTTGAAAATGACAAATTTTAAAATTTTGTCGAGGGACGGACTAGGACATCGTTCCGAAACGCCCTCATTCTTAAAAGAAACAAATTTTTAAAATTAATTAATATTTGTTTTATAAGTTAAAGGTTTTATAAAAAAAAAAAATAGTATGTATATATTTGTTTGTAGTTTATCTTACAAGACAGGGTAAAACAACGCGTTTTTAAAGACTGGCATTAAGTTCAGCAAAAGCAACTAATTTTGACGACAAGATGCAAAATATATGTGAAATAACAACAAGACGGAATGAACAAATGATGTGCACCATTTATCATTCAGCAAACAAACGCCAATATATTTGGAAACTTTGGTAAAAATTTAATCATTTTCACGCAAATCACCCTCAATAATTTAAATTGTTACTAATTTCTTGCAAATGAGGGCATTGCAAGATCTTAAGTGTGCGAAGGGGTTAAATTCTTTCGAATTTTAAAAATTTTTTTACTTTATACACTTGGTTACCATTAAAAATACTAGTAAAGCAGTAGTTGTATTAGAATCTAGTGCTCTCTGATAAAAAAGAACAGCCCTAGTCTTATATACTGACTACCCAATTCTAGTAAAATTTTTCAAAATTTTCAATTAAATGAACTCAAAATCATGTTTATACATATTTATGAACGATAAAACTAGGTTTTAACACCGAAATTATTGTTATCTCAGAAAGAACATAAATTAAGAAACAAACTAAAATGTCAAAATTCATTTAAAATGGAATAGAGGACGATAAAAAGAAAAATAAAAAGCCAAGTGTGGGGAAAATTTACCAAGTTATCTTAAACATATGTCACATATATCTGTAACAAATAACTGAAAATACTTTTGCTTTGAACTAAACTAAACTGTTTTACCCGATGAAAGAAAAGAAGAGATGGATCTACACGATGAATCAATTCCATCATTAAAAGGAAGTAAAGTCTTCCTAAAAAGAAACGCGCTTCTTGATTTAGGTCATGAAGTTGTCGTCCAGACCAGCTGTAGGTTGACGAAAAATCTAGAAAAGTCATCACTAAAATCAGCAGGAAATCCACGGACCTCAGCATTAAACAGGGTCGCCAAGTGGTCAGATTTATCCTAACCATGAGAAGGATTTATCTCGTACAATGGGGGGCACCATGCAAATTAGCTGGATAAGACTAATGAATCAGATCCCCAGAAAGGATAATCTCCTTAAAGATTAAAAATCAGCTTTTAAGACTGATATTACTCAATCCTAGAGATTGACCTTAAAGATTGAGAATTACAAACTCGTGGAATTCAATGATATCTAAACTCGAGCTTGAACGAGAAAATATTTTGATCAAAATTACAAACCGATTTGTTTTCTGAAAACCCTATTTTCAATGCGTTCATTACCATTAAACGTAAAATCCTAGGAATTCACCTGGAATTCATTAGGTCACCTGAACTAAATCGGGTGTCAACCGTAAGAACGGTGGTTGCATAGCATGGTCAAAGACATGACCTTGTGCCAGACCGAAAAAAAGAAAAATTATAAGGGTGAGCTTTACTATTGCTCCTACCAAGGATAGTAATTGCGTCCGAAACGTTATAGACCATAATCAAAAACATGTCACGGGACATTGCCTTAAACAGTTGCTTGTTCAACGCTTTCCTTTACAACCGGACGGTAGTTTGCCGAAAGGTAATATACGGAACAAGTAAACTGGATGTGTTGCTTTCCAAATACAAGGTTAGCAAGTGGGTGACACAAAACCGCAAATTTTGAGCTAAAATTTTCAAATCTGAAACCCACCAAACCCACAAAAATATTTTGCAAACACCGGTAAAGGGTTATTCCGGAAAACTTATCTAGGGTAAAAACTAGATTTAATTTTCAAAAGATCAAATGTTTTCATAAAGATCCAATTTCCTTAATGGATCTAAATTTTTATAGTCATGTGGGACTGTAAACCATATCGTTACTACCATTGTTTATACCGCCGTATAGAAATCACTGATGTACAAAGTGTGAAGAATAAAGAAGTGATTCTAGTATTTCAAGACGATATTGCTTGAGGACAAGCAACGCTCAAGTGTGGGAATATTTGATAATGCTAAAAACGAACATATATTTCATAGCATTATTCCTCAAGAAAGACAAGCTTTTAGTTGCAATTGTTCTATTTACAAGAGATATTCGTTTAAATAATAAAAGGTGAAGACAAAAGACAGATTCGACGAATTGAAGACGCAAACGACCAAAAAGCTCAAAAGTACAAAAGACAATCAAAAAGGTTCCAATTATTGATAAGAAACGTCTCGAAATCACAAGAGTACAAGATTCAAAACGCAAAGTACAAAATATAAAATTGTACGCAAGGACGTTCGAAAATCCGGAACCGGGACCAGAGTCAACTCTTAACGCTCAACGCAACGGACTAAAAATTACAAGTTAACTATATATATAAATATAATATAATAATATATATATATATTATATATATATAATAAAAACCGTCGGCAGAGAAAACTCCAAGGACTGAGCTGTAATTTCTATCTCCGCGACTCGCGGAGTTTGAAGGGGTTTTTGCCGCGAGTCGCGGAGCCCCAATTTTCAACCCTGGCTATAAAGCAAACCGAATTCTGATCAAATTTCATATTCTATTTCAATCTCTCTCTCAATATATACGTAATATATATATATAATTTATATTTTAATTTTAATTTTAATTTTAAATCCTAATAATAAGGTTATGTTAGCAAATGTTGTAAGGGTGTAAGTCGAAATTCTGTCCGTGTAACGCTACGCTATTTTTAATCATTGTAAGTTATGTTCAACCTTTTTATATTAATGTCTCGTAGCTAAGTTATTATTATGCTTATTTAAAACGAAGTAATCATGATGTTGGGCTAATTACTAAAATTGGGTAATTGGGCTTTGTACCATAATTGGGGTTTGGACAAAAGAACGACACTTGTGGAAACTAGACTATGGGCTATTAATGGGCTTTATATTTGTTTAACTAAATGAAAGTTTGTTAATGTTAATATAAAGATTTACAATTGGGCGTCCCTATAAATTACCATATACACTCAATCGGACACGATGGGCGGGGTATTTATATGTACGAATAATCGTTCATTTAACCGGACACGGGAATGGATTAATAGCCACTAGAATAATCAAAACAGGGGTGAAATTACATTCAAGAGTAATTGGTGTAATTGTTAACAAAGTAGTAAAACCTTGGTTTACACGCAGTCGATAACCTGGTGTATTCATTAAACAAAGTATTAAAACCTTGTTACAATTCGAATCCCCAATTAGTTGGAATATTTAACTTCGGGTATAAGAATAATTTGACAAGGACACTTGCAATTTATATTTATGACTGATGGACTGTTATGGACAAAAACCAGACGGACATATTGAATAATCCAGGACAAAGGACAATTAACCCATGGGCATAAAACTAAAATCAACACGTCAAACATCATGATTACGGAAGTTTAAATAAGCATAATTCTTTTATTTCATATTTAATTTCCTTCATTTTATATTTAATTGCACTTCTAATTATCGCACTTTTATTTATTTTATTTTATCGCATTTTTAATTATCGTACTTTTTAATTATCGCAAGTTTATTTTATCGCACTTTTATTATTCGCAATTTCATTATCGTTATTTACTTTACGCTTTAATTTAAGTCTTGTATTTATTTTATATTTTACATTAGGTTTTAACTGCGACTAAAGTCTTAAAATCGACAAACCGGTCATTAAACGGTAAAAACCCCCCTTTATAATAATAATATTACTTATATATATGTTTGTATTTTTATAAAAGTAAACTAATATAGCGTTGAGTTTTGTTTAAAGATTTCCCTGTGGAACGAACCGGACTTACTAAAAACTACACTACTGTACGATTAGGTACACTGCCTATAAGTGTTGTAGCAAGGTTTAAGTATATCCATTCTATAAATAAATAAATATCTTGTGTAAAATTGTATCGTATTTAATAGTATTTCCTGCTAAAATTAATAGTATTTTATACCCCTCTGCTTTGACATCAAACGGCGCCATCTCAATGCTTGAATGGTAGCTGTTGTTGTAGGAAAATTCTGCTAACGGTAGATGTCGATCCCAACTGTTTCCGAAATCAATAACACATGCTCGTAGCATGTCTTCAAGCATTTGTATCGTCCTTTCGCTCTGCCCATCAGTTTGTGGATGATAAGCAGTACTCATGTCTAGACGAGTTCCTAATGCTTGCTGTAATGTCTGCCAGAATCTTGAAATAAATCTGCCATCCCTATCAGAGATAATAGAGATTGGTATTCCATGTCTGGAGACGACTTCCTTCAAATACAGTCGTGCTAACTTCTCCATCTTGTCATCTTCTCTTATTGGCAGGAAGTGTGCTGATTTGGTGAGACGATCAACTATTACCCAAATAGTATCAAAACCACTTGCAGTCCTTGGCAATTTAGTGATGAAATCCATGGTAATGTTTTCCCATTTCCATTCCGGGATTTCGGGTTGTTGAAGTAGACCTGATGGTTTCTGATGCTCAGCTTTGACCTTAGAACACGTCAAACATTCTCCTACGTATTTAGCAACATCGGCTTTCATACCCGGCCACCAAAAATGTTTCTTGAGATCCTTGTACATCTTCCCCGTTCCAGGATGTATTGAGTATCTGGTTTTATGAGCTTCTCTAAGTACCATTTCTCTCATATCTCCAAATTTTGGTACCCAAATCCTTTCAGCCCTATACCGGGTTCCGTCTTCCCGAATATTAAGATGCTTCTCCGATCCTTTGGGTATTTCATCCTTTAAATTTCCCTCTTTTAAAACTCCTTGTTGCGCCTCCTTTATTTGAGTAGTAAGGTTATTATGAATCATTATATTCATAGATTTTACTCGAATGGGTTCTCTGTCCTTCCTGCTCAAGGCATCGGCTACCACATTTGCCTTCCCCGGGTGGTAACGAATCTCAAAGTCGTAATCATTCAACAATTCAATCCACCTACGCTGCCTCATATTCAGTTGTTTCTGATTAAATATGTGTTGAAGACTTTTATGGTCGGTATATATAATACTTTTGACCCCATATAAGTAGTGCCTCCAAGTCTTTAATGCAAAAACAACCGCGCCTAATTCCAAATCATGCGTCGTATAATTTTGTTCGTGAATCTTCAATTGGCTAGACGCATAAGCAATCACCTTCGTTCGTTGCATTAATACACAACCGAGACCTTGCTTTGATGCATCACAATAAATCACAAAATCATCATTCCCTTCAGGCAATGACAATATAGGTGCCGTAGTTAGCTTTTTCTTCAATAACTGAAACGCTTTCTCTTGTTCATCATTCCATTCAAATTTCTTCCCTTTATGCGTTAATGCAGTCAAGGGTTTTGCTATTCTGGAAAAGTCTTGGATGAACCTTCTGTAGTAACCAGCTAGTCCTAAAAACTGGCGTATGTGTTTCGGAGTTTTCGGGGTTTCCCACTTTTCAACAGTTTCTATCTTTGCCGGATCCACCTTAATACCTCCTTTGTTCACTATGTGACCGAGGAATTGAACTTCTTCCAACCAAAATGCACACTTTGAAAACTTAGCGTACAATTCTTCCTTCCTCAATACTTCTAACACCTTTCTCAAATGTTCACCGTGTTCTTGGTCATTCTTTGAGTAAATAAGTATGTCATCAATGAAAACAATGACAAACTTGTCAAGGTATGGTCCACACACTCGGTTCATAAGGTCCATGAACACAGCTGGTGCATTAGTTAAACCAAACGGCATGACCATAAACTCGTAATGACCGTAACGTGTTCTGAAAGCAGTCTTTGGAATATCATCTTCTTTCACCCGCATTTGATGATACCCGGAACGTAAGTCAATCTTTGAATAAACAGACGAGCCTTGTAGTTGATCAAATAAGTCGTCGATTCTCGGTAGTGGGTAGCGGTTCTTGATGGTAAGTTTGTTCAACTCTCGGTAGTCGATACACAACCTGAATGTACCATCTTTCTTCTTGACAAACAAAACAGGAGCTCCCCACGGTGATGTGCTTGGTCGAATGAAACCACGCTCTAAAAGTTCTTGTAATTGGCTTTGCAGTTCTTTCATCTCGCTGGGTGCGAGTCTGTAAGGAGCACGAGCTATTGGTGCAGCTCCTGGTACAAGATCTATTTGAAATTCAACGGATCGATGTGGGGGTAATCCCGGTAATTCTTTCGGAAATACATCGGGAAATTCTTTTGCAATGGGAACATCATTGATGCTCTTTTCTTCAGTTTGTACTTTCTCGACGTGTGCTAGAACAGCATAGCAACCTTTTCTTATTAGTTTTTGTGCCTTCAAATTACTAATAAGATGTAGCTTCGTGTTGCCCTTTTCTCCGTACACCATTAAGGGTTTTCCTTTTTCTCGTATAATGCGAATTGCATTTTTGTAACAAACGATCTCTGCTTTCACTTCTTTCAACCAGTCCATACCGATTATCACATCAAAACTCCCTAACGCTACTGGTATCAAATCAATCTTAAATGTTTCACTAACCAGTTTAATTTCTCGATTCCGACATATATTATCTGCTGAAATTAATTTACCATTTGCTAATTCGAGTAAAAATTTACTATCCAAAGGCGTCAATGGACAACTTAATTTAGCACAAAAATCTCTACTCATATAGCTTCTATCCGCACCCGAATCAAATAAAACGTAAGAAGATTTATTGTCAATAAGAAACGTACCCGTAACAAGCTCCGGGTCTTCCTGTGCCTCTGCCACATTAATATTGAAAACTCTTCCACTGCCTTGTCCATTCGTGTTCTCCTGGTTCGGGCAATTTCTAATAATGTGGCCCGGTTTTCCACATTTATAACAAACTACATTGGCATAACTTGCTCCGACACTACTTGCTCCGCCATTACTCGTTCCGACACCATTTGTTCCTTTCGTTCTATTAACCCCTGGTCCGTAAACCTCACACTTCGCCGCGCTATGACCATTTCTTTTACACTTGTTGCAAAATTTGGTGCAGAACCCCGAGTGATACTTTTCACACCTTTGGCATAGCTGCTTCTGATTGTTGTTGTTGTTGTTGCGGTTATTATTGTTGTTGGGATGATTGTTGTAGTTGCTGTTGTTGTTGTTGTTGTTGTTGTTGTTGGGCCGTTTGTTGTAGTTGCGATTGATGTTGCGATTGTTGGGATAATTGTTGCGATTATTGTTGTAATTGCTGTTTGTAGTGACCCGAACTTTTCCATGTTTATATATATTAATTGAGATTGATGTTTACATGATTAAATGTTTCCAACATGTTAAGCAATCAAACTTGTTAAGACTTGATTAATTGAAATAGGTTTCATATAGACAATTGACCACCCAAGTTGACCGGTGATTCACGAACGTTAAAACTTGTAAAAAAAACTATATGATGACATATATATGGTTATATATATAGTTAACATGATATTATGATAAGTAAACATATCATTAATTATATTAACAATGAACTACATATGTAAAAACAAGACTACTAACTTAATGATTTTGAAACGAGACATATATGTAACGTTTATCGTTGTAACGACATTTAATGTATATATATCATATTAAGAGATATTCGTACATCATAATATCATGATAATATAATAATTTAAAATCTCTTTTGTTATTATAAACATTGGGTTAACAACATTTAACAAGATCGTTAACCTAAAGGTTTCAAAACAACACTTACATGTAACGACTAACGATGACTTAACGACTCAGTTAAAATGTATATACATGTAGTGTTTTAATATGTATTTATACACTTTTGAAAGACTTCAATACACTTATCAAAATACTTCTACTTAACAAAAATGCTTACAATTACATTCTCGTTCAGTTTCATCAACAATTCTACTCGTATGCACCCGTATTCGTACTCGTACAATACACAGCTTTTAGATGTATGTACTATTGGTATATACACTCCAATGATCAGCTCTTAGCAGCCCATGTGAGTCACCTAACACATGTGGGAACCATCATTTGGCAACTAGCATGAAATATCTCATAAGATTACAAAAATATGAGTAATCATTCATGACTTATTTACATGAAAACAAAATTACATATCCTTTATATCTAATCCATACACCAACGACCAAAAACACCTACAAACACTTTCATTCTTCAATTTTCTTCATCTAATTGAACTCTCTCAAGTTCTATCTTCAAGTTCTAAGTGTTCTTCATAAATTCCAAAAGTTCTAGTTTCATAAAATCAAGAATACTTTCAAGTTTGCTAGCTCACTTCCAATCTTGTAAGGTGATCATCCAACCTCAAGAAATCTTTGTTTCTTACAGTAGGTTATCATTCTAATACAAGGTAATAATCATATTCAAACTTTGGTTCAATTTCTATAACTATAACAATCTTATTTCAAGTGATGATCTTACTTGAACTTGTTTTCGTGTCATGATTTTGCTTCAAGAACTTTGAGCCATCCAAGGATCCATTGAAGCTAGATCCATTTTTCACTTTTCCAGTAGGTTCATCCAAGGAACTTAAGGTAGTAATGATGTTCATAACATCATTCGATTCATACATATAAAGCTATCTTATTCGAAGGTTTAAACTTGTAATCACTAGAACATAGTTTAGTTAATTCTAAACTTGTTCGCAAACAAAAGTTAATCCTTCTAACTTGACTTTTAAAATCAACTAAACACATGTTCTATATCTATATGATATGCTAACTTAATGATTTAAAACCTGGAAACACGAAAAACACCGTAAAACCGGATTTACGCCGTCGTAGTAACACCGCGGGCTGTTTTGGGTTAGTTAATTAAAAACTATGATAAACTTTGATTTAAAAGTTGTTATTCTGAGAAAATGATTTTTATTATGAACATGAAACTATATCCAAAAATTATGGTTAAACTCAAAGTGGAAGTATGTTTTCTAAAATGGTCATCTAGACGTCGTTCTTTCGACTGAAATGACTACCTTTACAAAAACGACTTGTAACTTATTTTTTCGACTAGAAACCTATACTTTTTTTGTTTAGATTCATAAAATAGAGTTCAATATGAAACCATAGCAATTTGATTCACTCAAAACGGATTTAAAATGAAGAAGTTATGGGTAAAACAAGATTGGATAATTTTTCTCATTTTAGCTACGTGAAAATTGGTAACAAATCTATTCCAACCATAACTTAATCAACTTGTATTATATATTATGTAATCTTGAGATACCATAGACACGTATACAATGTTTCGACTTATCATGTCGACACATCTATATATATTTCGGAACAACCATAGACACTCTATATGTGAATGTTGGAGTTAGCTATACAGGGTTGAGGTTGATTCCAAAATATATATAGTTTGAGTTGTGATCAATACTGAGATACGTATACACTGGGTCGTGGATTGATTCAAGATAATATTTATCAATTTATTTTTGTACATCTAACTGTGGACAACTAGTTGTAGGTTACTAACGAGGACAGCTGACTTAATAAACTTAAAACATCAAATTATATTAAAAGTGTTGTAAATATATTTTGAACATACTTTGATATATATGTATATATTGTTATAGGTTCGTGAATCAACCAGTGGCCAAGTCTTACTTCCCGACGAAGTAAAAATCTGTGAAAGTGAGTTATAGTCCCACTTTTAAAATCTAATATTTTTGGGATGAGAATACATGCAGGTTTTATAAATGATTTACAAAATAGGCACAAGTACGTGAAACTACAATCTATGGTTGAATTATCGAAATCGAATATGCCCCTTTTTATTAAGTCTGGTAATCTAAGAATTAGGGAACAGACACCCTAATTGACGCGAATCCTAAAGATAGATCTATTGGGCCCAACAAGCCCCATCCAAAGTACCGGATGCTTTAGTACTTCGAAATTTATATCATATCCGAAGGGTGTCCCGGAATGATGGGGATATTCTTATATATGCATCTTGTTATTGTCGGTTACCAGGTGTTCACCATATGAATGATTTTTATCTCTATGTATGGGATGTGTATTGAAATATGAAATCTTGTGGTCTATTGTTACGATTTGATATATATAGGTTAAACCTATAACTCACCAACATTTTTGTTGACGTTTTAAGCATGTTTATTCTCAGGTGATTATTAAGAGCTTCCGCTATCGCATACTTAAATAAGGACAAGATTTGGAGTCCATGCTTGTATGATATTGTGTAAAAACTGCATTCAAGAAACTTATTTTGTTGTAACATTTTTGTATTGTAAACCATTATGTAATGGTCGTGTGTAAACAGGATATTTTAGATTATCATTATTTGATAATCTACGTAAAGCTTTTTAAACCTTTATTGATGAAATAAAGGTTATGGTTTGTTTAAAAATGAATGCAGTCTTTGAAAAACGTCTCATATAGAGGTCAAAACCTCGCAACGAAATCAATTAATATGGAACGTTTTTAATCAATAAGAACGGGACATTTCAGTTGGTATCAGAGCGTTGGTCTTAGAGAACCAGAAAATTTGCATTAGTGTGTCTTATCGAGTTTGTTAGGATGCATTAGTGAGTCTGGACTTCGACCGTGTTTTCTTTAAAAATGATTGCTTAACATTTTTGTTGGAAACTATATATTTTTAACATATGAATATTATGTGATATATTAATCTCTTAACGTGTTTGATATTATGTGATAGATGTCTACCTCTAGAACAAGTCCCATTGACTCACCTAATAATAATGAAGAGTCAAATGTAAATTGGAATGATTTGTGGACTGATTCACAAGTTCCCGAAGAGGAACCGGAAGAAGAGTCGGAACCGGAAGAAGAATCGGAACCGGAAGAAGAATCGGAACTGGATGAAGAAATAGAACCGGTGGGGGAAATAATAAAACGGTTAAGTAAAAGAAAATCCTCAACCAACCGACCAAAGTTAATTATGGTCAATGGTGTTTCCGCCATGGAAGCAAAATATTGGGAGGATTACCAATTCTCCGATGAATCGGATTCCGACGAGAATTCTGATGATGTTATAGAAATTACCCCAACTGAATTTAAAAAGGCAAAAGAAAATAATAAGGGAAAGGGCATAAAAATAGAGAAATCTAATTCCAACCCCGATGAACTTTATATGTATCGTCAACCCCCGAAGTCCTTAAGTTGTAACAATGACCCGGGAACCTCTAAACCACCAGGTTTTTCTAAACCAATGTGGACAACGACGGCTCGTATTAGGGGAACATCATATATCCCTAGAAACTTGGCAAAACGAACCAAAACCGAAGAAGAAGAAACGAGCGAGTCGGAATAAGATAGTTGTATTCGTGTGGTGTAATATATGGAATATAGTGTTCTTATGCTTTATGATATATGTAAAAATTGCTTGTATTAATAAGTATTTTTTTTATGAATCTAACTCTTGTCTATTTTACAGTTTAAAAACACAAAATGGATAGACAACCCAATATTTTAAGAGACCTACCCGGAGACATGATTGATGAAATCTTGTCTAGAGTCGGCCAGAATTCTTCGGCACAACTATTTAAGGCGAGATCAGTTTGTAAGACATTCGAAGAACGTTCCAAGAATGTCTTGGTTTATAAGAGACTTTCGTTTGAAAGATGGGGGATATCACATTGGGAAACCCATAAGTTACGATGTGTTTACTTTGACGCATATATTGCGGGGAACCCAAATGCTATTTTACGCAACGGGTTAAGAAATTATTTTGACTCAATATATCCGAATATTGGACTTCGTGATTTAGAAAAAGCGGCTAACATGCAACATAAAGAAGCATGTTATGCTTACGGATTAGTAATGTTCGCTTCTCACCAATGTGAGAACAAGAACATCGGGCTACAACTATTAAACAAAACGTTTCCACAAGTGACGGAGTCGGTAATTGGGGTAAGAAATGAGGTTTTTAGATTATTACGGGACTGTTGGACATTACGTAACCCTCGTCCCTTTGATGACGTTACAACACGCTGTCTTATCAACGGCCATAACGGTTATGTTGCACAAGACCAAGGATGGGAAGTAGTCCTAGTAAAACCAGAATGCATGACTTGTTTCTAGACGTATGAATTACGTGTCTTTATTGCCTTTGCTGAACGACTTGTGTACTAGCTAGAATTGTCTTCACAACTATCTTGTATCAAAGTTATTGTGTGCTATATTTCATGCTTTATGTAAAATAAGCGGTATTGTAAGTTTGTAAAATATTGTATAAAAGTTTGAACGCGAAATATTATTATAATCAGTTTTTCATATAGAATTGTAGTAGTTGAATTGTATATTAGCTACTAAGTATGAACTTAACGGGTAGGTACTACCCGAATTTAAACTTATAAAACGCTAATATGAAGAAAAAGCTTTTATAAATGAGTTCATATTATGCTACAAAATACTATTAACTACTCTTAATATTCTGTATGATTAACTTGTTCCATTTAACTATTTTGAAGGAAATGGCACCGACTACTCGACACACCGTGAATATGAATGAAGAGGAATTCCGTACTTTTCTAGCTTCAAACATAGCCGCAGTACAGGCTGCGCTACATACCAACAATAACCTTGGATCTAGCAGTACAGGAAATCGTGTAGGATGCACCTACAAAGAATTCACTGCCTGTAAACCTTTGGAATTTGATGGAACCGAAGGACCGATCGGATTGAAACGGTGGACCGAGAAGGTTGAATCGGTGTTTGCCATAAGTAAGTGTACTGAAGAGGACAAAGTGAAGTACGCTACGCATACCTTCACAGGTTCTGCGTTAACATGGTGGAATACCTATCTAGAGCAAGTGGGACAAGATGATGCGTACGCACTACCGTGGTCAGCATTCAAGCACTTGATGAACGAGAAGTACCGTCCCAGAACCGAGGTCAATAAGCTCAAGACAGAACTTAGAGGGTTACGAACCCAAGGATTTGATATTACCACGTACGAAAGACGATTCACAGAATTGTGCCTATTGTGTCCGGGAGCATTCGAAGATGAGGAAGAGAAGATCGACGCGTTTGTGAAAGGATTACCGGAAAGAATCCAAGAAGATATAAGTTCACACGAGCCCGCCTCCATACAACAGGCATGTAGAATGGCTCACAAACTAGTGAACCAGATTGAAGAAAGAATTAAAGAACAGACTGCTGAAGAGGCCAATGTGAAGCAAGTCAAAAGAAAGTGGGAGGAAAACGGTGATAAGAATCACCAATACAACAACAACAGCAATTACAACAATAATCGCAACAATTATCCCAACAATCGCAACATCAATCGCAACTACAACAAACGGCCCAACAACAACAACAACAACAACAACAGCAACTACAACAATCATCCCAACAACAATAATAACCGCAACAACAACAACAATCAGAAGCAACTATGCCAAAGGTGTGAAAAGAATCACTCGGGGTTCTGCACCAAATTTTGCAACAAGTGTAAAAGAAATGGTCATAGCGCGGCGAAGTGTGAGGTCTACGGACCAGGGGTTAATAGAACGAAAGGAACAAATGGTGTCGGAACGAGTAATGGCGGAGCAAGTAGTGTCGGAGCAAGTTATGCCAATGTAGTTTGTTATAAATGTGGAAAACCAGGCCACATTATTAGAAATTGCCCGAACCAGGAGAACACGAATGGACAAGGCCGTGGAAGAGTTTTCAATATTAATGCGGTAGAGGCACAGGAAGACCCGGAGCTTGTTACGGGTACGTTTCTTATTGACAATAAATCTGCTTACGTTTTATTTGATTCGGGTGCGGATAGAAGCTATATGAGTAGGGATTTTTGTGCTAAATTAAGTTGTCCATTGACGCCTTTGGATAGTAAATTTTTACTCGAATTAGCAAATGGTAAATTAATTTCAGCAGATAATATATGTCGGAATCGAGAAATTAAACTGGTTAGCGAAACATTTAAGATTGATTTGATACCAGTAGAGTTAGGGAGTTTTGATGTGATAATCGGTATGGACTGGTTGAAAGAAGTGAAAGCGGAGATCGTTTGTTACAAAAATGCAATTCGCATTATACGAGAAAAAGGAAAACCCTTAATGGTGTACGGAGAAAAGGGCAACACGAAGCTACATCTTATTAGTAATTTGAAGGCACAAAAACTAATAAGAAAAGGTTGCTATGCTGTTCTAGCACACGTCGAGAAAGTACAAACTGAAGAAAAGAGCATCAATGATGTTCCCATTGCAAAAGAATTTCCTGATGTATTTCCGAAAGAATTACCGGGATTACCCCCACATCGATCCGTTGAATTTCAAATAGATCTTGTACCAGGAGCTGCACCAATAGCTCGTGCTCCTTACAGACTCGCACCCAGCGAGATGAAAGAACTGCAAAGCCAATTACAAGAACTTTTAGAGCGTGGTTTCATTCGACCAAGCACATCACCGTGGGGAGCTCCTGTTTTGTTTGTCAAGAAGAAAGATGGTACATTCAGGTTGTGTATCGACTACCGAGAGTTGAACAAACTTACCATCAAGAACCGCTACCCACTACCGAGAATCGACGACTTATTTGATCAACTACAAGGCTCGTCTGTTTATTCAAAGATTGACTTACGTTCCGGGTATCATCAAATGCGGGTGAAAGAAGATGATATTCCAAAGACTGCTTTCAGAACACGTTACGGTCATTACGAGTTTATGGTCATGCCGTTTGGTTTAACTAATGCACCAGCTGTGTTCATGGACCTTATGAACCGAGTGTGTGGACCATACCTTGACAAGTTTGTCATTGTTTTCATTGATGACATACTTATTTACTCAAAGAATGACCAAGAACACGGTGAACATTTGAGAAAGGTGTTAGAAGTATTGAGGAAGGAAGAATTGTACGCTAAGTTTTCAAAGTGTGCATTTTGGTTGGAAGAAGTTCAATTCCTCGGTCACATAGTGAACAAAGAAGGTATTAAGGTGGATCCGGCAAAGATAGAAACTGTTGAAAAGTGGGAAACCCCGAAAACTCCGAAACACATACGCCAGTTTTTAGGACTAGCTGGTTACTACAGAAGGTTCATCCAAGACTTTTCCAGAATAGCAAAACCCTTGACTGCATTAACGCATAAAGGGAAGAAATTTGAATGGAATGATGAACAAGAGAAAGCGTTTCAGTTATTGAAGAAAAAGCTAACTACGGCACCTATATTGTCATTGCCTGAAGGGAATGATGATTTTGTGATTTATTGTGACGCATCAAAGCAAGGTCTCGGTTGTGTATTAATGCAACGAACGAAGGTGATTGCTTATGCGTCTAGACAATTGAAGATTCAAGAACAAAATTATACGACGCATGATTTGGAATTAGGCGCGGTTGTTTTTGCATTAAAGACTTGGAGGCACTACTTATATGGGGTCAAAAGTATTATATATACCGACCACAAAAGTCTTCAACACATATTTAATCAGAAACAACTGAATATGAGGCAGCGTAGGTGGATTGAATTATTGAATGATTACGATTTTGAGATTCGTTACCACCCGGGGAAGGCAAATGTGGTAGCCGATGCCTTGAGCAGGAAGGATAGAGAACCCATTCGAGTAAAATCTATGAATATAATGATTCATAATAACATTACTACTCAAATAAAGGAGGCGCAACAAGGAGTTTTAAAACAGGGAAATTTTAAGGATGAAATACCCAAAGGATCGGAGAAGCATCTTAATATTCGAGAAGACGGAACCCGGTATAGGGCTGAAAGGATTTGGGTACCAAAATTTGGAGATATGAGAGAAATGGTACTTAGAGAAGCTCATAAAACCAGATACTCAATACATCCTGGAACGGGGAAGATGTACAAGGATCTCAAGAAACATTTTTGGTGGCCGGGTATGAAAGCCGATGTTGCTAAATACGTAGGAGAATGTTTGACGTGTTCTAAGGTCAAAGCTGAGCATCAGAAACCATCAGGTCTACTTCAACAACCCGAAATCCCGGAATGGAAATGGGAAAACATTACCATGGATTTCATCACTAAATTGCCAAGGACTGCAAGTGGTTTTGATACTATTTGGGTAATAGTTGATCGTCTCACCAAATCAGCACACTTCCTACCAATAAGAGAAGATGACAAGATGGAGAAGTTAGCACGACTGTATTTGAAGGAAGTCGTCTCCAGACATGGAATACCAATCTCTATTATCTCTGATAGGGATGGCAGATTTATTTCAAGATTCTGGCAGACATTACAGCAAGCATTAGGAACTCGTCTAGACATGAGTACTGCCTATCATCCACAAACTGATGGGCAGAGCGAAAGGACGATACAAACGCTTGAAGACATGCTACGAGCATGTGTTATTGATTTCGGAAACAGTTGGGATCGACATCTACCGTTAGCAGAATTTTCCTACAACAACAGCTACCATTCAAGCATTGAGATGGCGCCGTTTGAAGCACTTTATGGTAGAAAGTGCAGGTCTCCGATTTGTTGGAGTGAGGTGGGGGATAGACAGATTACGGGTCCGGAGATTATACAAGAAACTACCGAGAAGATCATCCAAATTCAACAACGGTTGAAAACCGCCCAAAGTCGACAAAAGAGCTACGCTGACATTAAAAGAAAAGATATAGAATTTGAAATTGGAGAGATGGTCATGCTTAAAGTTTCACCTTGGAAAGGCGTTGTTCGATTTGGTAAACGAGGGAAATTAAATCCAAGGTATATTGGACCATTCAAGATTATTGATCGTGTCGGACCAGTAGCTTACCGACTTGAGTTACCTCAACAACTCGCGGCTGTACATAACACTTTCCACGTCTCGAATTTGAAGAAATGTTTTGCTAAAGAAGATCTCACTATTCCGTTAGATGAAATCCAAATCAACGAAAAACTCCAATTCATCGAAGAACCCGTCGAAATAATTGATCGTGAGGTTAAAAGACTTAAGCAAAACAAGATACCAATTGTTAAGGTTCGATGGAATGCTCATAGAGGACCCGAGTTCACCTGGGAGCGTGAAGATCAGATGAAGAAGAAATACCCGCATCTATTTCCAGAAGATTCGTCAACACCTTCAACAGCTTAAAATTTCGGGACGAAATTTATTTAACGGGTAGGTACTGTAGTGACCCGAACTTTTCCATGTTTATATATATTAATTGAGATTGATGTTTACATGATTAAATGTTTCCAACATGTTAAGCAATCAAACTTGTTAAGACTTGATTAATTGAAATAGGTTTCATATAGACAATTGACCACCCAAGTTGACCGGTGATTCACGAACGTTAAAACTTGTAAAAAAAACTATATGATGACATATATATGGTTATATATATAGTTAACATGATATTATGATAAGTAAACATATCATTAATTATATTAACAATGAACTACATATGTAAAAACAAGACTACTAACTTAATGATTTTGAAACGAGACATATATGTAACGTTTATCGTTGTAACGACATTTAATGTATATATATCATATTAAGAGATATTCGTACATCATAATATCATGATAATATAATAATTTAAAATCTCTTTTGTTATTATAAACATTGGGTTAACAACATTTAACAAGATCGTTAACCTAAAGGTTTCAAAACAACACTTACATGTAACGACTAACGATGACTTAACGACTCAGTTAAAATGTATATACATGTAGTGTTTTAATATGTATTTATACACTTTTGAAAGACTTCAATACACTTATCAAAATACTTCTACTTAACAAAAATGCTTACAATTACATTCTCGTTCAGTTTCATCAACAATTCTACTCGTATGCACCCGTATTCGTACTCGTACAATACACAGCTTTTAGATGTATGTACTATTGGTATATACACTCCAATGATCAGCTCTTAGCAGCCCATGTGAGTCACCTAACACATGTGGGAACCATCATTTGGCAACTAGCATGAAATATCTCATAAGATTACAAAAATATGAGTAATCATTCATGACTTATTTACATGAAAACAAAATTACATATCCTTTATATCTAATCCATACACCAACGACCAAAAACACCTACAAACACTTTCATTCTTCAATTTTCTTCATCTAATTGAACTCTCTCAAGTTCTATCTTCAAGTTCTAAGTGTTCTTCATAAATTCCAAAAGTTCTAGTTTCATAAAATCAAGAATACTTTCAAGTTTGCTAGCTCACTTCCAATCTTGTAAGGTGATCATCCAACCTCAAGAAATCTTTGTTTCTTACAGTAGGTTATCATTCTAATACAAGGTAATAATCATATTCAAACTTTGGTTCAATTTCTATAACTATAACAATCTTATTTCAAGTGATGATCTTACTTGAACTTGTTTTCGTGTCATGATTTTGCTTCAAGAACTTTGAGCCATCCAAGGATCCATTGAAGCTAGATCCATTTTTCACTTTTCCAGTAGGTTCATCCAAGGAACTTAAGGTAGTAATGATGTTCATAACATCATTCGATTCATACATATAAAGCTATCTTATTCGAAGGTTTAAACTTGTAATCACTAGAACATAGTTTAGTTAATTCTAAACTTGTTCGCAAACAAAAGTTAATCCTTCTAACTTGACTTTTAAAATCAACTAAACACATGTTCTATATCTATATGATATGCTAACTTAATGATTTAAAACCTGGAAACACGAAAAACACCGTAAAACCGGATTTACGCCGTCGTAGTAACACCGCGGGCTGTTTTGGGTTAGTTAATTAAAAACTATGATAAACTTTGATTTAAAAGTTGTTATTCTGAGAAAATGATTTTTATTATGAACATGAAACTATATCCAAAAATTATGGTTAAACTCAAAGTGGAAGTATGTTTTCTAAAATGGTCATCTAGACGTCGTTCTTTCGACTGAAATGACTACCTTTACAAAAATGACTTGTAACTTATTTTTCCGACTAGAAACCTATACTTTTTTTGTTTAGATTCATAAAATAGAGTTCAATATGAAACCATAGCAATTTGATTCACTCAAAACGGATTTAAAATGAAGAAGTTATGGGTAAAACAAGATTGGATAATTTTTCTCATTTTAGCTACGTGAAAATTGGTAACAAATCTATTCCAACCATAACTTAATCAACTTGTATTATATATTATGTAATCTTGAGATACCATAGACACGTATACAATGTTTCGACCTATCATGTCGACACATCTATATATATTTCGGAACAACCATAGACACTCTATATGTGAATGTTGGAGTTAGCTATACAGGGTTGAGGTTGATTCCAAAATATATATAGTTTGAGTTGTGATCAATACTGAGATACGTATACACTGGGTCGTGGATTGATTCAAGATAATATTTATCGATTTATTTTTGTACATCTAACTGTGGACAACTAGTTGTAGGTTACTAACGAGGACAGCTGACTTAATAAACTTAAAACATCAAAATATATTAAAAGTGTTGTAAATATATTTTGAACATACTTTGATATATATGTATATATTGTTATAGGTTCGTGAATCAACCAGTGGCCAAGTCTTACTTCCCGACGAAGTAAAAATCTGTGAAAGTGAGTTATAGTCCCACTTTTAAAATCTAATATTTTTGGGATGAGAATACATGCAGGTTTTATAAATGATTTACAAAATAGGCACAAGTACGTGAAACTACAATCTATGGTTGAATTATCGAAATCGAATATGCCCCTTTTTATTAAGTCTGGTAATCTAAGAATTAGGGAACAGACACCCTAATTGACGCGAATCCTAAAGATAGATCTATTGGGCCCAACAAGCCCCATCCAAAGTACCGGATGCTTTAGTACTTCGAAATTTATATCATATCCGAAGGGTGTCCCGGAATGATGGGGATATTCTTATATATGCATCTTGTTATTGTCGGTTACCAGGTGTTCACCATATGAATGATTTTTATCTCTATGTATGGGATGTGTATTGAAATATGAAATCTTGTGGTCTATTGTTACGATTTGATATATATAGGTTAAACCTATAACTCACCAACATTTTTGTTGACGTTTTAAGCATGTTTATTCTCAGGTGATTATTAAGAGCTTCCGCTGTCGCATACTTAAATAAGGACAAGATTTGGAGTCCATGCTTGTATGATATTGTGTAAAAACTGCATTCAAGAAACTTATTTTGTTGTAACATTTTTGTATTGTAAACCATTATGTAATGGTCGTGTGTAAACAGGATATTTTAGATTATCATTATTTGATAATCTACGTAAAGCTTTTTAAACCTTTATTGATGAAATAAAGGTTATGGTTTGTTTAAAAATGAATGCAGTCTTTGAAAAACGTCTCATATAGAGGTCAAAACCTCGCAACGAAATCAATTAATATGGAACGTTTTTAATCAATAAGAACGGGACATTTCACTGTTGTTGTTGTATTGGTGATTCTTATCACCGTTTTCCTCCCACTTTCTTTTGTCTTGCTTCACATTGGCCTCTTCAGCAGTCTGTTCTTTAATTCTTTCTTCAATCTGGTTCACTAGTTTGTGAGCCATTCTACATGCCTGTTGTATGGAGGCGGGCTCGTGTGAACTTATATCTTCTTGGATTCTTTCCGGTAATCCTTTCACAAACGCGTCGATCTTCTCTTCCTCATCTTCGAATGCTCCCGGACACAATAGGCACAATTCTGTGAATCGTCTTTCGTACGTGGTAATATCAAATCCTTGGGTTCGTAACCCTCTAAGTTCTGTCTTGAGCTTATTGACCTCGGTTCTGGGACGGTACTTCTCGTTCATCAAGTGCTTGAATACTGACCACGGTAGTGCGTACGCATCGTCTTGTCCCACTTGCTCTAGATAGGTATTCCACCATGTTAACGCAGAACCTGTGAAGGTATGCGTAGCGTACTTCACTTTGTCCTCTTTAGTACACTTACTTATGGCAAACACCGATTCGACCTTCTCGGTCCACCGTTTCAATCCGATCGGTCCTTCGGTTCCATCAAATTCCAAAGGTTTGCAGGCAGTAAATTCTTTGTAGGTGCATCCTACGCGATTTCCTGTACTGCTAGATCCAAGGTTATTGTTGGTATGTAGCGCAGCCTGTACTGCGGCTATGTTTGAAGCTAGAAAAGTACGGAATTCCTCTTCATTCATATTCACGGTGTGTCGAGTAGTCGGTGCCATTTCCTTCAAAATAGTTAAATGGAACAAGTTAATCATACAGAATATTAAGAGTAGTTAATAGTATTTCGTAGCATAATATGAACTCATTTATAAAAGCTTTTTCTTCATATTAGCGTTTTATAAGTTTAAATTCGGGTAGTACCTACCCGTTAAGTTCATACTTAGTAGCTAATATACAATTCAACTACTACAATTCTATATGAAAAACTGATTATAATAATATTTCGCGTTCAAACTTTTACACAATATTTTACAAACTTACAATACCGCTTATTTTACATATAGCATGAAATATAGCACACAATAAATTTGATACAAGATGGTTGTGAAGATAATTCTAGCTAGTACACAAGTCGTTCAGCAAAGGCAATAAAGACACGTAATTCATACGTCCAGAAACAAGTCATGCATTCTGGTTTTACTAGGATTACTTCCCATCCTTGGTCTTGTGGAACATAACCGTTATGGCCGTTGATAAGACAGCGTGTTGTAACGTCGTCAAAGGGACGAGGGTTACGCAATGTCCAACAGTCCCGTAACAATCTAAAAACCTCATTTCTTACCCCAATTACCGACTCCGTCACTTGTGGAAACGTTTTGTTTAATAGTTGTAGCCCGATGTTCTTGTTCTCACTTTGGTGAGAAGCGAACATTACTAATCCGTAAGCATAACATGCTACTTTATGTTGCATGTTAGCCGCTTTTTCTAAATCACGAAGTCCAATATTCGGATATATTGAGTCAAAATAATTTCTTAACCCATTGCGTAAAATGGCATTTGGGTTCCCCGCAATATATGCGTCAAAGTAAACACATCGTAACTTATGGATTTCCCAATGTGATATCCCCCATCTTTTGAACGAAAGCCTTTTATAAACCAAGGCATTCTTGGAACGTTCTTCAAATGTCTTACAAACTGATCTCGCCTTTAATAGTTGTGCCGAAGAATTCTGACCGACTCTAGACAAGATTTCATCAATCATGTCTCCGGGTAGGTCTCTTAAAATATTAGGTTGCCTATCCATTTTGTGTTTTTATACTGTAAAATAGACAAGAGTTAGATTCATAAAAAAAAATACTTATTAATACAAGCAATTTTTACATATATCATAAAGCATAAGCACACTATATTACATATATTACACCACACGAATACAACTATCTTATTCCGACTCGCTTGTTTCTTTTTCTTCGGTTTTGGTTCGTTTTGCCAAGTTTCTAGGGATATATGATGTTCCCCTAATACGAGCCGTCGTTATCCACATTGGTTTAGAAAAACCTGGTGGTTTAGAGGTTCCCGGGTCATTGTTACAACTTAAGGACTTCGGGGGTTGACGATACATATAAAGTTCATCGGGGTTGGAATTAGATTTCTCTATTTTTATGCCCTTTCCCTTATTATTTTGTTTTGCATTTTTAAATTCAGTTGGGGTAATTTCTATAACATCATCGGAATTCTCGTCGGAATCCGATTCATCGGAGAATTGGTAATCCTCCCAATATTTTGCTTCCTTGGCGGAAACACCATTGACCATAATTAACCTTGGTCGGTTGGTTGAGGATTTTCTTTTACTTAACCGTTTTATTATTTCCCCCGCCGGTTCTATTTCTTCATCTGGTTCCGATTCTTCTTCCGGTTCCGATTCTTCTTCCGGTTCCGACTCTTCTTCCGGTTCCTCTTCGGGAACTTGTGAATCAGTCCACGAATCATTCCAATTTACATTTGACACTTCATTATTATTAAGTGAGTCAATGGGACTTGTTCTAGAAGTAGACATCTATCACATAATATCAAACGCGTTAAGAGATTAATATATCACACATGTTAAAAATATATAGTTTCCAACAAAATTTGTTAAGCAATCATTTTTCAAGTAAACACGGTCGAAGTCCAGACTCACTAATGCATCCTAACAAACTCGATAAGACACACTAATGCAAAATTCTGGTTCTCTAAGACCAACGCTCTGATACCAACTGAAATGTCCCGTTCTTATTGATTAAAAACGTTCCATATTAATTGATTTCGTTGCGAGGTTTTGACCTCTATATGAGACGTTTTTCAAAGACTGCATTCATTTTAAAACAAACCATAACCTTTATTTCATCAATAAAGGTTTAAAAAGCTTTACGTAGATTATCAAATAATGATAATCTAAAATATTCTGTTTACACACGACCATTACATAATGGTTTACAATATAAATATGTTACAACAAAATAAGTTTCTTGAATGCAGTTTTTACACAATATCATACAAGCATGGACTCCAAATCTCGTCCTTATTTAAGTATGCGACAGCGGAAGCTCTTAATAATCACCTGAGAATAAACATGCTTAAAACGTCAACAAAAATGTTGGTGAGTTATAGGTTTAACCTATATATATCAAATCATAATAATAGACCACAAGATTTCATATTTCAATACACATCCCATACATAGAGATAAAAATCATTCATATGGTGAACACCTGGTAACCAACATTAACAAGATACATATATAAGAATATCCCCATCATTCCGGGACACACTTCGGATATGATATAAATTTCGAAATACTAAAGCATCCGGTACTTTGGATGGGGTTTGTTAGGCCCAATAGATCTATCTTTAGGATTCGCGTCAATTAGGGTGTCTGTTCCCTAATTCTTAGATTACCAGACTTAATAAAAAGGGGCATATTCGATTTCGATAATTCAACCATAGAATGTAGTTTCACGTACTTGTGTCTATTTTGTAAATCATTTATAAAACCTGCATGTATTCTCATCCCAAAAATATTTGATTTTAAAAGTGGGACTATAACTCACTTTCACAGATTTTTACTTCGTCGGGAAGTAAGACTTGGCCACTGGTTGATTCACGAACCTATAACAATATATACATATATATCAAAGTATGTTCAAAATATATTTACAACACTTTTAATATATTTTGATGTTTTAAGTTTATTAAGTCAGCTGTCCTCGTTAGTAACCTACAACTAGTTGTCCACAGTTAGATGTACAGAAATAAATCGATAAATATTATCTTGAATCAATCCACGACCCAGTGTATACGTATCTCAGTATTGATCACAACTCAAACTATATATATTTTGGAATCAACCTCAACCCTGTATAGCTAACTCTAACATTCACATATAGAGTGTCTATGGTTGTTCCGAAATATATATAGATGTGTCGACATGATAGGTCGAAACATTGTATACGTGTCTATGGTATCTCAAGATTACATAATATACAATACAAGTTGATTAAGTTATGGTTGGAATAGATTTGTTACCAATTTTCACGTAGCTAAAATGAGAAAAATTATCCAATCTTGTTTTACCCATAACTTCTTCATTTTAAATCCGTTTTGAGTGAATCAAATTGCTATGTTTTCATATTGAACTCTATTTTATGAATCTAAACAGAAAAAGTATAGGTTTATAGTCAGAAAAATAAGTTACAAGTTGTTTTTGTAAAGGTAGTCATTTCAGTCGAAAGAACGACGTCTAGATGACCATTTTAGAAAACATACTTCCACTTTGAGTTTAACCATAATTTTTGGATATAGTTTCATGTTCATAATAAAAATCATTTTCTCAGAATAACAACTTTTAAATCAAAGTTTATCATAGTTTTTAATTAACTAACCCAAAACAGCCCGCGGTGTTACTACGACGGCGTAAATCCGGTTTTACGGTGTTTTTCGTGTTTCCAGGTTTTAAATCATTAAGTTAGCATATCATATAGATATAGAACATGTGTTTAATTGATTTTAAAAGTCAAGTTAGAAGGATTAACGTTTGTTTGCGAACAAGTTTAGAATTAACTAAACTATGTTCTAGTGATTACAAGTTTAAACCTTCGAATAAGATAGCTTTATATGTATGAATCGAATGATGTTATGAACATCACTACTACCTTAAGTTCCTTGAATAAACCTACTGGAAAAGAGAAAAATGGATCTAGCTTCAATGGATCCTTGGATGGCTCGAAGTTCTTGAAGCAAAATCATGACACGAAAACAAGTTCAAGTAAGATCATCACTTGAAATAAGATTGTTATAGTTATAGAAATTGAACCAAAGTTTGAATATGATTATTACCTTGTATTAGAATGATAACCTACTGTAAGAAACAAAGATTTCTTGAGGTTGGATGATCACCTTACAAGATTGGAAGTGAGCTAGCAAACTTGAAAGTATTCTTGATTTTATGAAACTAGAACTTTTGGAATTTATGAAGAACACTTAGAACTTGAAGATAGAACTTGAGAGAGATCAATTAGATGAAGAAAATTGAAGAATGAAAGTGTTTGTAGGTGTTTTTGGTCGTTGGTGTATGGATTAGATATAAAGGATATGTAATTTTGTTTTCATGTAAATAAGTCATGAATGATTACTCATATTTTTGTAATTTTATGAGATATTTCATGCTAGTTGCCAAATGATGGTTCCCACATGTGTTAGGTGACTCACATGGGCTGCTAAGAGCTGATCATTGGAGTGTATATACCAATAGTACATACATCTAAAAGCTGTGTATTGTACGAGTACGAATACGGGTGCATACGAGTAGAATTGTTGATGAAACTGAACGAGGATGTAATTGTAAGCATTTTTGTTAAGTAGAAGTATTTTGATAAGTGTATTGAAGTCTTTCAAAAGTGTATAAATACATATTAAAACACTACATGTATATACATTTTAACTGAGTCGTTAAGTCATCGTTAGTCGTTACATGTAAGTGTTGTTTTGAAACCTTTAGGTTAACGATCTTGTTAAATGTTGTTAACCCAATGTTTATAATATCAAATGAGATTTTAAATTATTATATTATCATGATATTATCATGTATGAATATCTCTTAATATGATATATATACATTAAATGTCTTTACAACGATAATCGTTACATATATGTCTCGTTTAAAAATCATTAAGTTAGTAGTCTTGTTTTTACATATGTAGTTCATTGTTAATATACTTAATGATATGTTTACTTATCATAGTATCATGTTAACTATATATATATATCCATATATATGTCATCATATAGTTTTTACAAGTTTTAACGTTCGTGAATCACCGGTCAACTTGGGTGGTCAATTGTCTATATGAAACATATTTCAATTAATCAAGTCTTAACAAGTTTGATTGCTTAACATGTTGGAAACATTTAATCATGTAAATATCAATCTCAATTAATATATATAAACATGGAAAAGTTCGGGTCACTACACTGTGGCTCCAGGAGTCTAGTGCTGGGTGGAGCTAGAATCTCCTCGAGATCCTCGTCTCCGTCTGAGACATCCATCAGGTCAAGCGTGTGTCCACTATCTCCAGAAGACGAATCGCCAGAGTTGACGAAGGATAGCGGTGAGTCAGCAACAATAGTAGGCGAGGCATCAGTCGTCTCTGAGTCACTCTCGAAGTCAAAGGTCATGGGCAGCATGTATGACATCTGAACAAGGAAAAATAACTTTTTCCATGTCAGTAAGACATATAGCAGCAAGAAATCAGGCATAATAACTACAGCAGCCTAGGTCGTCTACAGCAGTACAGGACATGGTAATGAAAACAGTTCTAAACAGAAGTAACATGCAAAAGCAGGTAGTAGCAGGTAGTAGCATGCAGTAACAAGAATAAGTAGCAGCATACAATAAGTTCACATAGCAGTAAGAGTAAGAAGTAGCATGCAGTGGTAGTAACAGTGACATGTAGTAATACAATATAGTAGCATGCAGCAGCTTCACAGAAATAGGTAAACAAGCAAGTTGTAGATTAGTCCTATTAGCGAACCTACTCGGCTCGGTCAAGACTCACTAACCAATGCTCTGACACCAAATGTGATGCCCCGTACAAAACCATCGTGTACGGTTCATCATCAACAGGATCATTTCAAGGTCAAACACTATATGCTGTTTGAAAACCAGTTTTGCATTCATAAAAAGATAGTGTTTTACAAAATACAACGTGCTTCCTATGAATAGAAGCATAAACATAAGTACGTGACGTAAAGGTCGTTACAAATCCATTGTTTGAAAATAACGTAAGTTACGAATGCAAAAGAAAAGTTCCATGATTGAGACATCTCTAAGTAATGCAGCGGAAATCTAACACAGCAGGTCCATAAGAGCAAGTCTATAACACCACGACAGCAATTCTATCAGCGGAAGCAACATTGTCTAAGCACCTGAGAAATACACGCTTAAAAGTCAACACGAATGTTGGTGAGCTATAGTTTGTAATCAGTAAAGTAATGTAGACCACGAGATTCCAGTGCTTCAATCAGCAGTTTAAATCAGTATGAAAAGTATATGCTTAACTGTGGGCACCTGGTAACTAGACTTAACGTATGTATATCACCCCCTAAAAGTGTACTTGGCGAGTGCATTTGTCCTAAAATTATTAAACACCCGTTGAATGCTAGCGCGACTAGCCCGAGTGGGGATGTCAAATCCTATGAATCCATATCTAAGATTCGCTTTCACGGTTAGGAAACCAATGATTAAACGTTACTGAGCTAAGGGGAATCTTTGTGCCATTATGTTACCCACACATATATAAAGTTTAAGTACTCGTGTCTAGTATGTAAAATGTAAAAAGCGCATGTATTCTCACTTCCAAAAATAGTAAAATTAGTAAGGGATGCTATAACTCACAGTGAATAAGCAGTAAGAGTCGATAGGAAAAGTATGCAGGTAGTAAGTCGGTCCGAAAGGTCGTCAACCTAAGTCAAAGGTCACTAGGTCAGTATGTTGTCCCCATAAGTTTAAAAGTGCATAAATTAAGTTTAAGTGTCATCATCATCATCATCATCAAAGCTAAAGTAAGTTTAACAAGAATAGAGATCGAAACAAAAGGCTGACTTTGGACAGCTGTTACGACCTCTATACAAATCAAAAAGACGCGTAGTCAGTGTCCATGGCTCCGTATATGAGTCCTCTAACCACTGACCAATTTTTAGAACCTAACTCATCTTGGTTTGACCGTGGTGATGGTTTAAGTGCGAGTAGGTCAGAATTTTTAGCACGTCGATACAAAGGCGTAGTGACTTTCGGAAGGCTATAAATCCTAAACCGTATATCGGATTTAGGTGAGGTCTAAACGAAAAGTCATCTACTCGAAACGAACTATCTGAAAATAAACTTTCCAGAAGCCCAAAGAGTGTGAACAGACCCTGAAAAAGAGTAAACATGTGCTCCGGTGGGATTCTTGGTGCTTGATGCTCATCACGGTTCTCATCCTTGATGCTTGTAGCTTCAAGTGTACAACTTATTGATGTGTTAGCATCACTTTGACCAAGATTCAACCATCAACACACAATATGTTAAGACCAAGTAAGAATATAACTCACTTAAGAGTTTTATAAGGATGATGAACGAAAGTTACATCATATTATTAGTCTTAACACAAATACAAGTTTTATTTATAACTAAAGCTACAAAATTTCCTTCAATCAAACAAGTATGAACACAAAATTGATAAAATAAAGTAATGGAACCCTAAGCTAGAGAGCTTGGATCCTTTTCACACAAGTTATGAGATTACAAAGCTAGAAAGCTTGAATCTTTGGTGTTCTTGAAGATCTTGAAGCATAAAGCTTAGATCTTCATGTTACATGAAGATCATGAACATAAGTTTTGATATTTATAACAAAATAATGAGATCATAAGTTAGAAAACTTAGATCCAACAAAATAAATGAAGATTCAAAGCCAGAAAGCTTGAATCTTGGTTATATTTGAAAATCCTTGAAGCATGAAGCTAGATCTTCAAGTTACATGAAGATTACAAACATAAGTTTGAATCTTTACAACAAAATAAAGAGATTAAAAGCTACAAGATTTAGATCTAACAAAATAAGTGAAGATTCAAAGCTAGAAAGCTTGAATCTTCCATGTTCTTGAAGGATTCAAATCCAAGTTTGGATCTACAAGATATAACAAGATCAAAAAGCTAAAGAGCTTGATCTTATGAAGATGATGATGATGTCGTGTATGAAGAAGGAAGAAGAAGAAGAAGAAAAATCAAGAAACTTACAAGTTTTAGAGTGAGAAAGACTAGAGAGAAAATAAGAGAACAAGTGTGTATAAATTGTGAATGAGAGCAAGTGTAAAATGCATGGAATTAGCTTGGTATTTATAGAAGGTGAGGGTATGCCCTGGTAGTGGTGGCCATAGGTTTGGTGGGGGACAAAGGGGGACAACTTTTTGCTTTTTGGTTAATGGTTGTCTAAAGTTGGTGCTTATGTTAGGATCTCATGCAACATTATGGATTATGGTTAACAAAAATGTTAGTATGTTCCCTCTAATAAATGGGCATTTGTCTTACATATAATTAGGTCAATAGTCATTAATAATTGGGCTAGTTAAATAGTCTACTAGCTAGAGTAGGGTGGGCTAAAGACCAACAAGGTAGAAAGTCCAACAAGACTAACTAGTGTGCTCTAGTAAATTACTAAGCGTAATTAAGCATCCAAAAACCCATGTAATTGTTATTATAAAATAACAATTAGTATTTCGTAGTCATAATATTCCGATTACGACAAAAGTTAAACGTGTACACAGTATGCAGTTCGTTCTGAACGTCAAGTGACACTAACGGTCATAAAGGCTTTCGGGGATCAAGTTAAGTAACCTACGTACTTAAAGACACGTTTTAACATATAAATGAAAGTAATCCACATGTAATAAGATCCCAGAGTATAATATGGCACAGTACGCACAAAAATGCAGTTTCGTAAAAGCACAAAGCACAAAAGCAAGTCGAAAAAGTCGGGTCGCTACAGTTGTCAAGCCGGGTACGGAAACATATTATGATTTTTAGCTTGTTAATCGTAAAGGGGGTTCTCATGGCGTAACTTGTGATGAAGTATTGGCTCTTACCCCTTGCGGTCCCTTTGGAGGAGGGTTGGCAGTTTGGCAGAAACGCGGGCCGTAAAATCAGTGTCTGAGGTACGCTCAGTGGTCACCGTGTTCGCAGGAAAGGCACTGGGTGGGTTTCTACCCCAACTATAATGTTATTATAGTTGGTATCAGAGCTAACGGTTCGTGAAAAAATAGGATTTTCATTGGTGTTGATATGGCCAATTCGGACGATTTTATTTGTGCGGTGTCATTAGGTCGCAATACGTCATAATTAGCCACCAAAGGAAAGTAACGCTCTTTTATTTATATTTAGCTGGGGTTTCCTAGCTATAACTCACCTACTTGTCTTTCTTTTAACGAGTAAGTGGTAAATATAACTCAGGTTCGTATTTTTGTATGTTTGCTCAGTAACTTGAGACAAAAGTGCCTAAATAGATAACCCTAGTTGACAAGTGGTTATAGATTGGGATTAACTACTTATAATATAATTATAAAGATAGAGATAGATAGGTATGAAGAATAGAATCCTGATGGGGAATTATCACAAGAGTTTAACTTCCTAGAATAAACACTAAACCTCAATCAACTGGGATATGGACCTAACTGAATTGTCACTAATAGTTTAGACCTTGAAGATTCTGGCTAAAACGGATATCCCTACTCCCAACGTTAACCTTAGAGGGCTTAAATGACCTTATGGATAGAATCCTAGGTACATGAACAAAGTGGTATATCCCTAAAGGAAAGTCTCAGCTTTGCAATCACTTACTACTAATTGGATTAGAAGTCTCTCCTTTGCAATCACTTACTCAACCCCAGATCATCTTACAATATCTCAAGAACGTTGCTTCTGACGCGAATCATGCTTTCGAGCAAGCTAGTGTTCACTGAACTCTATATTACCTACTCTAATCACAACCTAAATGGGCAGCTCTTCTTTGACGAATAAATGGTTATTCGTACGTAGGTACTATATCCCTATTGTGACGTTAAGCACACATAACTACTTACCCGTATCCTAGGGTTGATCAAGTCCTAATACTAGGTTATAGCCACGTGAATAAATGGAAAGGGTGATTCGTAAATTAAGCTTCTAAACCTTCTGGGTTTTAGCATAACAATAGCATAAGTTTTAGATAAAGTATTCGACACATAATAAACATTTGCAACGGATAGATATGCATGCAAGATGAAAGCAACTTAAAAGAACAAGATAACTTTATTATATTAAGGAAAGCGTTCATCGTTTACAGATGAGATCCGGACTATTACAAGTGCTGACATCCTCTAGACCGCTCCTATTACAATCTTCGGCGTTCGCCTCCGGGTACTTAATTTCTCGCTCGGAGGTGAGAAGGCTTTGAAGGCTCTAGTGAGAGAAAGTGTATTGTAGTGAGAGAGTGAAGAGAGGTGTGTTGAAAATGGATGACAAAAAGCCTTTAAATAGAAGTGAAAATGGCCTGCAAACGGCTGGCAAGCCGTGTGGCAGGCCGTTTGCCATGCCAGCCCGTTTGCTGTGCCCGTTTGTCTGGGCCGTGTCGCAGACAGTTTGCCATAGTGGCAAGCCGTTTGGCAGCCCGTTTGGCAGCCCGTTTGGCTTGCTGATTTGCTGGATCATAACTTGATTTCTTGTCTTTCACCATCTTCGCTCTAGAATCTTCGTTTTAGCTGCGATTTTCTTGATTCTTTTTGCATTGTCTTTGTAATCAATTTATCTACAAATTTAACCGAAATATCGATTATTTTGCCGATAAAGTTTTGAACTTTATATTTTTGGGACTCAATATCGGGGGTAAAAACGTGACTTTTTAGCCGATATCAGGTGTGTATGATCGAGTCATTAGAACACTTTAGCGAGTCTAGACTACGACGTGAACTTAGTCACTATATGATTACTTATTGATTATATTTTGTAACTAACTGATATTCTTTCTCTAACTGTTCTTGTGCTGCTGAGATAGATATCGCATTCATCAAGAAGTTCAAACAACTCAAGTGTAGCACCGTACCTGCTCCGGCACCTAATAACCCTGAACCTGCTCTGATGCCTAATCATTCAGTCATCGTGTTCATATGTGATCGTGTGGATGCCCTCAGCGATATCATGAGAGTTACACCACATCCCGAAGTGATCACCGGTTTGCAAGCAACAGTGAAGTCTATGAACGAGTACCTGTATGAGATTGAAGCTAGATTTTTCGTGCAAGAAAAGTTGAATGAGACTTATGCTGCAAGAATAGCTGAGCTAGATGCGGCTCTAGCTAAGACTAAGGATGATGGACCAGCTTTTCACACCAGGTAGAGGAAGAAGTGAAGGAGTTACTTGACTCTGGACTTTCTTCTATTCTTTCTTTGTCTTTCTTTCCGCTATTTTATGCATAGACTTACCGGGTGGTTTAAACCGGGCTATTAATACTTAACAATTATTTTGGTTGGATTTTTACTACTGGATTATTTTGGATATGGTGGATTACTTTATCACTTTTGAATAACTACTTACCTTTACATTATGTGGTTTAGTCTTATTATATATCTGTGATTTGTATGGTATCTATCGATGTTATGTGATAGATAATTGCATGTGTTGTAGGAACACTACTATGATTATCATTGTTGTCACTACTCAATACTATTGCCACCACTATCACTACATAACACTAGTGTCACTTCTACCACTACTATCGTTAATATCATTAGTGACACTTTTGTCACTACTTATCACTACTAGTACTACTTAACACTACTTCTCACTACTAAGAAATCTCTTCGTATTATTACTATTTACTAGTCTTCACTACTCGTTGCTAGTATATGTTTATATAGTGTTGTTTTGACACTGACGTGGTGTATTTTTCTGTGTTGAAGATCATGCCTCCGAAGGAATCCACAGCAACTCAAATCAGGAGACTTGTCGCCGAAGGACTCGCGGCAGAGAGAGCTGAATTGCTCAGAGAAATCAACAACATGCGTAACAACAACGACCGTGGTGGTTCGAGCAACAACAACAACAACGGTAACCAAGGCCATGGTGGATGTTCTTACAAAACATTCACTAGCTGCAACCCACACTCCTTTAGTGGGACTGAGGGACCAGTTGACCTCAACCATTGGTTCGAGAAGTTAGAGTCTATTTTTCGCATCAGCGAGTGTAATGATGCTGATCGAGTGGGATTAGCTACGGGCACACTATTTGACAGTGCGCTCACTTGGTGGAATAACTATTCCGTCTCTGGGTCATGATCAAGCGTATGCTCTTCCATGGGAAACTTTGAAACAGAGAATGATAGAGGAGTATTGTTCTCGTTACGAGATTAAGAAGATGGAACGTGAGTTCTGTAACGACCCGACTTTTTCGACTTACTTTTGTGCTTGTTACTTTCTGCGAAACTACGTATTTGTGCGTACTGTGTTGGTTTATATTCTGGGATCTTATTTCATGATTAATTACTTTTGTTATTACCATACAACATGCCATTAAGTACTTAGTTACTTAACTTGATCCTCGAATGCTTTTATAACCGTTAGTGTCACTTGACGTTGAGAACGAGCTATATGTTTTGGTACACGTTTAACTTTTTTTGTAATTGGAATATTACGACTACGTAATACTAATTGTTATTTTCTAATAACAATTACTTGGGCTTTTGGTTGCTTAATTACGCTTAGTAATTTACTTATGCTCACTAGTTAGTCTTGTTGGACTTTCTACCTTGTTGGACTTTAGCCCACCCTACTCTAGTTAATGGACTATTTAATTAGCCCAATTTTAATAAGTTTATGACCCATATAAATGTAAGACAAATATCCATTTATAAGAGGGAACATACTAGAATTTTTGTTAACCATAATCACAATTGTTGCATGAGATCCCAACATAAGCACCAACTTTAGACCACCATTAACCAAAAAGCAAAATTTGTCCCCCACTTGTCCCCCCCAAAACCGACGGCCTAAGGACCTCCCTACCACCTCACCACCCTATAAATACCAAGCAAATCTCACCCATTTCACACTTAATCTCATTCACATTTTACACACACTTACTCTCTAATTCTCTCTCTAGTCTTTCTCACTCTAAAAAGTGTAAGTTTAAATCTTCTTCTTCTTCTTCTTCTTCTTCTTCTTCTTCTTCTTCTTCTTCTTCTTCTTCTTCTTCTTCTTCTTCTTCTTCTTCTTCTTCTTCTTCTTCTTCTTCTTCTTCTTCTTCTTCTTCTTCTTCTTCTTCTTCTTCTTCTTCTTCTTCTTCTTCTTCTTCTTCTTCTTCTTCTTCTTCTTCTTCTTCTTCTCTTCTCATTTTCGACATCATCATCATCATGCAAGGATCAAGCTTTTTAGCTTCTTGATCTTGTTATATCTTGTAGATTCAAACTTTGGTTTGAATCTTTCAAGAACATGAAAGATTCAAGCTTTCTAGCTTTGAATCTTCATTACTTTTGTTGGATCTAAGTTTTCTAGCTTATGATTCCTTTATTTTGTTAAAAAGATCAAAACTTGTGTTTATGATCTTCATGTAGCTTGAAGATCTAGCCTTTTGCTTTAAGGATCTTCAAGAACATTAAAGATCCAAGCTTTTTAGCTTAGGGTTTCATTATTTTGTTAAAAATCTTAGGTTTTTAGCTTACGGTCTCATTACTTTTACTAGATCTTAGCTTTCTAGCTTATGGTCTCATTAATCTTGTAAAGATCCAAGCTTTCTAGCTTAGGGTTTTCTTAATACTTGAGATCTAAGTTATCATTGTAGATCTCACTTACTTGGAATATTTTTGTGATTGTTGTGATGATAAAGATCAAGTCTTCATCATCTCATATGATGAAGATGCATAAACTTCTGTAAAAAGGAAAAAGTTTGAAGCTTTATTGGGTTTATGCAATAAAGAGGCAACCTTGATGTTCAAAACTTGTAGAATGTTAGCTTTTACTCTTGGTTGTGTGTTGATGGTTGAAACTTGGTCAAAGTGATGCTAAAACATCAAAAATTTGTACACTTGAAGCTTACAAACATAAAGGATGAGAACCGTGATGAGCATCAAGCACCAAGAAACCCACTGGAGCACTTGTTTTCTGTTTTTCGGGGTCTGATCAGACTCCTAGGACTTATATAAAATTTATTTTCAGATAGTTCGATTCGATTAGATGACTTTTCATTTAGGTCTCGCCTAAATCCGATATACGGTTTAGGATTTATAGCCTTTCGAAAGTCACTACTCCGTTATAACGATGTGCTGAAATTTTTTGACCTACTCGCGCTTGAACCGTTGCCACGGTCAAAATACATCGAGTTAGAATCTGAAAATTGGACAGCGGTTAGAGGACTCGCATATGGAGCCTTGGCCACTGACTACGCATCCTTTCATTTTGTATAGAGGTCGTAGCAGCTGTCCGAAGTCAGCCTTTTGTTTCGATCTCTATTCTTGTTGAAAACTTACTTTATCTTTTACGTATGATGATAATGATGATGATGATGATGATGATGACGATACTTAAGACTTAATTTATTCACTCTTAAACTTTTGAGGGCAATATACTGACTTAGTGACCTTTGACTTTGGTTGACGACCTTTTGGACCGACTTACTACTTGCATACTTTTCATATCGACTTTACCGCACATTCACTGTGAGTTATAGCTTCTCTTTTCACTTTACTATTTTTGGGACTGAGAATACATGCGCTTTTTATGTTTTACATACTTGACACGAATACTTAAACTTTACATATGTGTGGGTGATATAACGGTACAAAGATTCCCTTAGCACGGTACCGTTTAATCATTGGTTTTTGAACCGGTGAACGTGAATATTAGATATGGATCCATAAGGTTTGACATCCCTACTCGGGCTAGTCGCACTAGAATTTAACAGGTGTTTGATACTTCGAGAACATACGCACTCGCCAAATGTACTTTTACGGGGTGATATTATTATTACGTTAAGTTAGTTACCGGGTGCCTACGGATAAGCATATACTTTTCATACTGTTTTGAATACGAAATCTCGTGGTCTACATTACATTACTGAATACAAACTATAGCTCACCAACATTCGTGTTGACTTTTAAGCGTGTATTTCTCAGGTGCTTAGACATTGTTGCTTCTGCTGTTAGACTTGCTGTCTTGGTGTTTTAGACTTGCTGTTACTGACTCGCTGTGTTAGACTTCCGCTGCATTACTTAGAGATGTCTCAATCATGGAACTTTTATTTTGCATTCACAACCTATGTTATTTTGAATAATGGCTTTATAACGACCTTTGTGGCACGTTATCTTTTGTAAAACGTTACCTTTTCATGAATGCAAAACTTGTTTTAAAACAGCATTTAGTATTATACCGTGTAATGGACCTGTTGTTGACGATTCGTACATGATGGTATTGTACGGGGCATCACATTTGGTATCAGATCATCGGTTGTAGGGAATTTGGTTGCATTAGTGAGTCTTGGCTGTGCCGAGTAGTATTCGCTAATAGGACTAATATACAACTTGTTCGTTTACTTGGTACTGCTTACTACTACTGCATGCTACTGCTTACCTTTACTGCTATGTGAACTTGCTGTATGCTGCTACTTTCTCGCTACTGCATGCTACTATCTGTCTTTGACTGCATGTTATTTTTGTTTAATACTGTTACGATTGCCATGCTATGTACTGCTAGGATGCTGTAGTGCCTGATTACGTGCTTGCAATATGTCTTACAGACATGGAAAAAGTTATTTTTCCTTGTTCAGATGTCAGACATGCCGCCCATGACCTTTGACTTCGAGAGCGACTCGGATACGTCTGCTACCTCGCCTACTATTGTTGCTAACTCACCGTTATCCTCTGGCGACTCTGTCGATTCATCTTCTGGAGATAGTAGACACGCGCTTGACCTCATGGACGTCTCAGATGGAGACGAGGATCCTGAGGAGATTCCAGCACCACCCAGCCCTAGACTCCCGAGGCCACAACACCATTCCGGTGGTACTGTGATCCCTGGGGGAAACGGAGACGGTCCCTTCCGTAACGAGCATGGACATTGGGCTAGACGCACTGCTGACGGACGAGTCATACCGATTACACCTGGAAGATATCGACTTATGACCATCGGCCAGACGCTTTCTCCCACCCGTGATGTACCTGCACTACCTTCAGATGATTCAGACGGATCATCATCCGATGACACCAGCGAGGAGGATCCCGAGGAGGATTCTGAGGAGGAGCCCGTGCAGCCACCCTCTACGCCGCTAAAGAAGCGGTACAGCTTCAATGGTACTGTTATTCCAGGGGTTAATAGAGGAAAGCCATTTGTGAAAGGACATGGACAGTTGGTTAGGGTCACCGCCCGTAAGAGTATTGTACCGTATCCTGCCGATCCATTTGTGCGTAAGGTCGCCCGCACTGTGTCGTCTACTTCTAGTACTATATCCACATCATCTGCACCATCTGCACCATCTGCCCCACCTGCCCCACTAGCATCTCCTACCGTCAAGGAACTGATGAGAGAAGTGCATGCCCTCCGTGCTTGGGTAACTGAGCTCGAGGATCAGATGACCCACCTGATGGACATCATTTACCCACCCTCGCCCTAGGACTGTTGTATTAGATTTCTTTATGTATTCCGTTTGTAGTTTCCTATTTTCCATTTATGTATTGTACGAACCTTATGCTGTTGTATGCAATTTTCTTATTATGTATGGAACTACTGTTGTTGATCTATTGTACGATGCTTTATTACATGTTGGCTTTTGTGCTATCTGATGTTTGTTTGCCATGCTTAGTTATCGTGTACTGTGTTGCTTCCATGTTGTTTACCGTATGCCGTGACATTGTTGGTTAATGGATTTTGACTTAAGTTGAAATTTTTGTTTGGAAGATTGATGGCTAACGGAAGAGGTCCAAGGGAAATGCCCATAGCAGCAAAGATCGAGGAGATGATAGCCGCTCGAGTAGCCGCAGTTATGTCGAATGCCAACCCCCAAGCTGTAGTGACCCGAACTTTTCCATGATTATATATTAAATGAAAACTATATTTGCATGATTAAATGTTTCCAACATGTTAAGCAATCAAACTTGTTAAGACTTGATTATTTGAAATGAGTTTCATGTAGACAATAGACCACCCAAGTTGACCGACGATTCACGAACGTTAAAACTTGTAAAAATAACATGATGATATATATATGGACATATATATGGTTAATATGAGATTATGATAAGTAAGTGTCTCACTAAGTATATTAACAATGTGTGATATACATAAAAAATGAGAATATTAATTATGAAGCTCGAAACGATATACATAACGATTATCGTTATAACAACGTCTTACTAAATACATATCTATTGTATTAAGATATTGATATACTATATTTAACATGATAAAATGATAATTAAGTATATCATTGAGTGTATTAACAATGAACTATACAAGTAAGATTAGACTACTAACTTAAGGATTTCGAAACAATATATATATGTAACGATTATCGTTGTAATAGTATTTTAACATATATATATATATGATGTTAAGATATATTTATACACCATGTTATCATGTTAACATAACAATTTAACATCTCATTTAAGTATAATAACAATGAATTAATTACATTTAACAAGATCGTTAACTTAAAGGTTTCAAAACAACACTTACATGTAACGACTAACGACGACTTAACGACTCAGTTAAAATGTATATATATGTAGTGTATTTAGATGTATTAGTACACTTTTGAAAGACTTCATTACACATATCAAAGTACTTGTACTTAACAAAAATGCTTACAATTACATCCTCATTCATTTTCATCAACAATTCTACTCATATGCAACCGTATTCGTACTCGTACAATACCCAACTCCTAGATGTACACACTATTGGTATATACACATAAAAATCTGCTCCTTAGCAGCCTTAAATGATTAAGGAACATGTGGAACCAACCATTTGTCAACTAGCATGAATTATTTAGCAAGAAAACAAACTTAAGAATCTTTTCTTTCTTTATAATGAGTAAAAACGTTTTTATGATTTCACCTCATTTTTCTATTCCATTTTCTCATACTTACACTCCAAATTCTCTCTCAAAATACTCCTAACATCATACTTGATCATCTCCAAGCATTTTCACCATCTTTTATCTTTAATTACAAGCTTTAATCATCATAAAAACAACCATTCAAGAACACTTCAATAAATCTTTCAAACTTGCTAGATTACTTTCAAGCTTTCAAATCCATTCCAAGTAATCATCCAAGATCACGAAACTTTTGTTAATCTCAGTAGGTTTTCATTCTAAATCAAAGGTAAGAATCATATTTAAGCTTTGGTTCAATTTCTATAAACATAACTATCTTAATTCAAGTAGTAATCTTACTTGAACTTGTTTTCGTGTCATGATTCTACTTCAAGAACTTCCAAGCCATCGAAGATCCTTTGAAGCTCAAGTTTATTTTTCATCATTTCCAGTAGGTTTACCTACTACACTTGAGGTAGTAATGATGTTCATAACATCATTCGATTTATATATATATATATATATATATATATATATATATATATATATATATATATATATATATATATATATATATATATATATATATATATATATATATATATATATATATAACTATCATATTCGAAGATTTAAACTTGTAATCACTAGAACATAGTTTAGTTAATTCTAAACTTGTTCGCAAACAAAGTTAATCCTTCTAACTTAAATTTTAAAATCAACTAAACACATGTTCTATATCTATATGATATGCTAACTTAATGATTTAAAACCTGGAAACACGAAAAACACCATAAAACCGGACATACGCCGTCGTAGTGAAACCGGGGGCTGTTTTGGGTTAGAAAAATAAAAACTATCTTAATCTTTGAATTGGAATTTTGTTTTCTGGAAAAATAATATTTCATATGAATATGATACTATATCCAAAAATCTTGGTTAAACACAAAGTTGAAGTATGTTTTTCAAAATGGTCATCAAGATGTCGATTTTTCGATGGAAATGACTACCTCTTTAAAAAATGACTTGTAGCCTATATTTCTGACTATAAACTTATACTTTTTCTGTTTAGTTTCATAAATTTCAGTTCATTATGAAACCATAGCAACTTGAATCACTCAAAACGGATTTGAAACGAAGAAATGACGGGTAAAACAAAATTGGATAAATTTGCTAGTTTTAGCTACGAAAATTTTGTAACAAATCTAGACTAACCATAACTTAACTAACTTATATTGTATTATACATGTATTCTAACATATATTATGTAATCTTGGGATACCTTAGACACGTATACAATGTTTTGACATATCATATCGACACATTTATATATATTATTTGGAACAACCATAGACACTCTATATGCAGTAATGCTTGAGTTAGCTATACAGGGTTGAGGTTGATTCCAAAATAATATATATATACTTTGAGTTGTGATCTAGCCTGAGACTTATATACACTGGGTCGTGGATTGATTCGAGATAATATATATTGATTTATTTATGTACATCTAACTGTGGACAACTAGTTGTAGATTACTAACATTGGACCGCTAACTTAATAAACTTAAATCATTAAAACGTAATAAAAAATGTTGTGAATATATTTCGATCATACTTTGATATATATGTATATATTTTTTATAGGTTCGTGAATCGATCCGTGACCAAATCTTAAATTTTCGACGAAGTAAAAATCTGTGAAAGTGAGTTATAGTCCCATTTTTAAAATCTAATATTTTTGGGATGAGAATACATGAAGTTTTATAAATATTTTACAAAATAGACACAAGTATGCGAGAGTACATTCTATGGTTGGATTATTAAACTGAATATCGCCCTTCAAGTCTGGTAACCTAAGAATTAGGAAAATGGCCCCTAATTGACGTGAATCCTAAAGATGGATCTATTGAGCCTAACAACACCCATTCAGGTTATGGATGGCTTTAGTACTTCGAGATTATTATACAGACGAGAGGTTCTATTTGGGGATATTCTATGCATTAAGTTAATGTCGGTTACCAGGTGTTCAACATATAAATGATTTTTATCTCTATGCAGTTTGCGAAATGCCTGATATGAGATGTGTTTATAAAAATAAAAATCTTGTGGTCTATTATTATGATTGATAATTATATAGGTTAAACCTATAACTCACCAACATTTTGGTTTACGTTTTAAGCATGTTTATTCTCAGGTGATTGTTAAGAGCTTCCGCTGTTGCATTTTGGAGTCCATGCTTGTATGATATTGTCTAAAAACTGCATTCGAAAGTTTTCTTTTTTTGTAACATAATATTTATTTTAAACCATTATGTAATGGTCGTGTGTAAGCGTGATATTTTAGATTATCATTACTTGATAACCTAGGTTATGTCCTTTAAACCTTTGTCGATAAAATAAAGGTTATGGTTTATTTTAAAAACGAATACAGTCTTTGAAAAACGTCTCATATAGAGATCAAAACCTCGCAACGAAATCAATTAATATGAAACGTTTATAATTATTATGAACGGGACATTTCACAAGCTCTACCGGCTAACCCGAACTTCCAGAATGGGTGCACTTTCAAGGAATTTTTGAGTTGTAAGCCTC